>NC_085957.1:2180482-2861148 GCF_963556715.1 Cydia fagiglandana | reverse complement strand
TGTTAACACATTCAATACCACTAAGTGCTACGGGTTACACTCGTAGCGAGTAGCCACGGTTTCGTCGTATGTAGCGCGTAGTCGCTACGAACAGTGTACCCGACAGTCGGGTTCTTGGTGTTGAATGTGTTAAATTGTAGAAGAGCCGAAACATTATTCATTACGAGTAATTGTAATTATAAGTATTTGTTTGATTATTCTACAATTATAGCGGAAGCAGTTATAAAGTTGACCCAAAAATTTTTTATTAAGCTATGAGCTTCATCACATATGTTCCTTGAGTAATTCTAAGCATTTCAAGCCTGGGAGGCGATAAGAAATGTGCGTCTACTCGGATTTGTAATGGATTCAAACTTTCAACCCCTTTTTAACCCTGTTAGGGGATGAATTTTACAAAACGCTGAAATTACTTTTCCTGTCTTTTAATAATATCCCCAAAAACAAAGATTCAAGTCCCGCGTTCGAAATTTTTTTTGATATCCATACAAACTTTCAACCCCTTTTTCACCACCTTAGGGGATGAATTTTCAAAAACGCTGATTTTAGTTTTCTTGGATTTTAATAATATATCGTTTTACGAAGTTTCAAATTCCTAGCTTAAAATAAAACTTGAACCCCATACAAACTTTCATCTCCTTTTTAACCCCCTTAGGGGTTGAATTTCTCAAAATCGCTTCTTATATCTTGTACACTTTATAAATGTAATCTAGTGTGCAAATTTCAACTTTCTATCTTTTGTAGTTTCGGCTCCGCGTAGCAAAAATCTCCAACCAAAATTTTCACCTTTTTACGTTTTTCTTGTAAAATTACTATGAAACTGAAAAAACAAATATCAGCAATGAATTCTACGTCTTTGGTTTATACGAAAATGATACCAAACTTGCCCTAGTAGCCACCAGAATCAGAATAGATTTTTTTTTAAAGATGACGGGTGGCGGCCGTCTTTGTACCCCACCCTCCCCGCCTCCCAGGCTAGAAATGCTTAGAATTACTCTAATATCAGATGTGATGAAGCTCATAGCTTAATAAAAAATTTTTGGGTCATGTATGGCAGCGTTACATAACTGATTCCAGTATTAGCACTAACAACTTGACAAGCAAGCTTTTCTTGGCAGTAACTGACCACCCTATAGTAAAAATGAATTCTATTCACCTATAAACAGAAGTCATTTTAGTATAAGGTGGCTAGTTCAGTAGTACAGGCTGGCCAATTATTGAACCCTAAAAATAAAATGAATTCTGTTTATAGGTGAATAGAATTCATTTTTAGTTTAGGGTGGCCAGTTATTGGCCGGTGGCCAGTTACTGGCGAATTACCCTACTTGCTTCTTTGTTTTGCTCAACTTGGCGGGAGACTACAGTGCCCCCCCCCCCCCCCCCCCCGATTTTATAGTCCTTCTTCCTGGCGTTCCCGGCATTTTGCCACGGCTCATGGAAGCCTGGGGTCCGCTTGACAACTAATCCCATGATTTGACGTAGGCACTAGTTTTTACGAAAGCGACTGCCATCTGACATTCCAAACCAGAGGGTAAACTAGGCTTTATGGGATTAGTCCGGTTTCCTCACGATGTTTCCCTTCACCGAAAAGCGACTGGTAAATATCAAATGATATTTCGTACATAAGATCCGAAAAACTCATTGGTACGAGCCGGGGTTTGAACCCGCAACCTCCAGATTCCAAGTCGCACGCTCTCATCGCTAGGCCACCAGCGCTTCTGGGATTAGATTACAATAAATTACATAATTGCAATAAAAAATAAATTGAAAATGTTTAAGCAGCAGAAGTTGCTAAGCGGGCGAGGTGTTCAAAATAATCTTGACGCGACTTTATTGTTAAGGGTATAAGACCGTGTCAATGTAATTGTGAACACCTCGTCCGCTTAGCAACTTCTGCTGCTCACTTTACAAGAGGAAAATGTCAGAAAAATTATAATACAATGTTCATCAACAGTTTAAATGGAGCTTTTGGCCACTATTAATTCAAGGCACAGACAAGACATCCTCCAGACTGAGCATAGTAGCTCTACCCCCTCTGCCACGCATACGGTAGTTTTACTCCATGTCCGAGTCGAAAGTGTCTTTGTGTGACGCCCGTGTCTTTGAACGGACCAATCACGGCACGGGACTCGCCTCGTCCCCCGCACCCCCGTATTTTTGGCAACATCGGTTTCATGAAATTTAGATTATAATTTCAGAAATTTAGTTTAGTATGTGTGATTTGACAGATTTACAATATATTTACCGCAACTTGGGATCGCAGTCGTTGTGAGGCTGGAAGTGTCGGTCTAGCGCCTCCTTGTTCTCGAACTGTATCTTGCATATTGTACATTTCAGCGCCTTAACTTCTTTCTGGAAGTCAATAAAAACAGTAAATATTAATGATAAGTCTATTTTTAGGGTTCCGTACCCAAAGGGGAAAACGGGACCCTATTACTAAGACTTCACTGTCCGTCCGTCTTTCACCAGGCTGTATCTCACGAACCGTGATAGCTAGACAGTTGAAATTTTCACAGATGATGTATTTCTGTTGCCGCTATAACAACAAATACTAAAAACAGAATAAAATAAAGATTTAAATGGGGCTCCCATACAACAAACGTGATTTTTGACCAAAGTTAAGCAACGTCGGGAGTGGTCAGTACTTGGATGGGTGACCGTTTTTTATTTTGCTTTTTTTGTTTTTTTTTTGCATTATGGTACGGAACCCTACGTGCGCGAGTCCGACTCGCACTTGCCCGGTTTTATTTTATTAGGTAGACTAAAATGACATTTCATAATAGGAACATAAAATGTCATTTCATACTATGAAATGTCATTTTAGTCTACCGAATAAAAAAAATTACTTTATATAGTGTCGACCGACACTTTTTTTGCCGAAACCGAAGCTTCGGCTTTGCCTCTAGTTTCGGCCGAAACCAAAACTGAAACGTTTGTAGACTTGTTAAAATCGTAGAAAAATGTCAAAAACCGCGTTTATACACATATTATTAATGCGTCCGTCCAGTGACGCCCTCATTAGGGGAATTGTGTTTTCTTATAAACCAATTTATTTCATCATCATCATCATCATCATCTCAGCCTATATACGTCCCACTGCTGGGCACAGGCCTCCTCTCGAGCGCGAAAGGGTTTGGGCTATAGTCCCCACGCTAGCCCAATGCGGATTGGGGACTTCACATACACCTTTGAATTTCTTCGCAGATGTATGCAGGTTTCCTCACGATGTTTTCCTTCACCGAAAAGCGACTGGTAAATATCAAATGATATTTCGTACATAAGTTCCGAAAAACTTATTGGTACGAGCCGGGGTTTGAACCCGCGACCTCCGGATTGCAAGTCGCACGCTCTTACCGCTAGGCCACCAGCGCTCAATTACCAATTTATTTATGTGTACATAAATCAGCCATAATACATATAGTCACTATATTTATATTGTTGTAGTACAGTCATCAGCAATAGTATCTTACACAACTAGGGCCGCAAAAATATATGACGCGCTCTTATTGCGCTCCAAATAAGAACGTGTCACATATTTTTGCGGCCCTAGTTGTGTAAGATACTATTGCTGATGACTGTACTTGTTCCCCAACTTTAGATTTTTGTCGCATAGTTTAGTTTCATTGTACGAAGTAACATTTCGTAAGTTTCGGCCTGGCCGAACGGTTCAGCCGGTCGTAAGGGGCTGTCCATAAATTACGTCATCCATTTTTAACGATTTTTGACCCCCCCCCCCCCATAATCATCCAAAAATCATGCTTCAAATGACAACATTTCCTCCTACTTCATGCTACCGTCATCCGATGTCCAGACCCCCCCCCCCTAATTTGAAATGACGTAATTTATGAATAGCCCCCCTAACATGATTTATTGGCCTCGACTGGCTGAAACCGAATCTTTGGTCGGACACTATAGTTCGTTTTTTTTTAGCATTAGAAAGAACTTGAAAGAAGGTAAGCGATCTTGACATGTCTTTTAATTGAAAAACGGTTTTTAAAAATCAGTAACTATTACTTCTGAAAGCATCAGAAGAATATAAATGATCTTATTATATTCATAATTATTACATATTTGCCGTAACTTATTTTTAAAATGTGTTTTTCAATTAAAAGACACATCAAGATTGTTTACCTTATTTCTAATGCTAAAAAAACGAACTATTGCCGCGCGAGTTTTTCGAACTACTCGCAGTTGGTCTTGTTCCAAAAATCGTGAAAGTAACTAAGTAAGTGTAAATCCACAGAATAATTAATAGTCCTACCGTACAGAAAGGAAACTTCATACAAAAACGAAGTTTGACAGCGGTTCAGGGTCGAATCATGCTGTCCCTTTCTAATATATGGCACTATCCATTTCGTCTATTTAGGGTTGTCAAAAATCAAGTGATTATCTTATCTGTGGTCGTGCAAGCAAAAGGAAGTCAAGTGGTGCCAACCCTAATAATTGCTCGGAGCAATGCTGAGCCGAGCGGAGCCGAGTTTGACCGAAGTCAGGAGTTTCGCACCCCTTCTAAATCTGTACCTTATTGTGTGTCTGAGTCTTGTGCATACGCAAGCCCATCGCGCCCGTGAACGTCTCTCCGCAGATATCGCAGGTGCCGCCTAACGCGTTCTGTGTCGAGTGGTTTATTCGCAGGTGAGTGTAGAATGTTGACTGTTTTCTGAAATATACAATTTGTACTTTATTTCGATAATAACTAACGCCCATAGACCTAGTATTACATAGATGAGCTATACGCGTGCCTCCGTGAGGGACCAAACATACGCAAAGCGACCATATTAAAAACACGTTTTATAACATTCCTGACAAAATATCAAAAACAATCTACGTAATTCGGTCGGGTTAATTGTTGCCCACCATAAACCATACTAAATTTTTGGTGGAGAACAAACAAAAAGTGAGACTGTGACAAGGGCAAGCAATAATACCGCTTTCTCTGCTACTCCTACTGAAATTTCCATAAGTGCATCTCGTTCGGTTGTTTGACCCCTCCCCCGTGTCATCTCTATGTTATTGTACCTCTATGCTAATGCCATATAACACTTTAAACTCTCGCGTTTTGCACGCATATTTAATTACACAAACGGGCCTACCGCGATATACTTAAACCAAAATCTACCCTCAAATAGTTCCTTAAGCCCATTGGGGGTAGATGAAAACATTACATGGTCAAATAACGTAGGTTAAAGTCAGGTCGTTCAGTGACAGATCCAGGCGGTTTGTATTTGGTTGGTTAACCAATAAATGTTATAACTACCCGAAAATGTACAAATACTTTTATTTATATACCTAAAGATAGAGACTATAGATCTGGAATGGCATGCGCTGTGCTGTGCCCTACCTCACAAAGCGAGATGAGATTTCGTGTTCATACCTCTACCTTCTGAACGCCAAACGGCGCATCCATTTGCCGTGCCACTGACGCCAAAGGGGTAAAATTTAATTTTGTGAATAAATAATGCCAACCTAAAAGTGGGGTGATTTTCAGTAGATTTTCATCATAAAACGATTGACGTCAAATGCCGTCTTTGGCGTCGATGTCACAATTTTGCGTTACCGTCAATTGCCGTCTGTGGCGTTCAAAAGGTTAAGAGCCCGTCAACGTGCACACTAGCGCCACTGCTAAATAATCGTGATTATTTAATTTTGACGAAAGATATTTTGAAAAAGGGGGCCGCTACGTACTGTATTTTTTATTTAAGTATCTTTTGAATACATCAAACTAGTTTTTATGTTGCTGGATTCGTCAATCTATGCGTCTTAAGTTAAAACGGCCGTTTTTGTTTTGAGTTCATATATTTTTCAATAAACTTACTTGAAGGTGAGCGGGCAGTGCTTGCACTCCCAGGTTTTCCCGGCGTGGAACTGGGCGTGCATCACCGCCATGTAGCGCCCCCGAATCACCAGCTTACACTCCTGACAAAATAAAATGCAAAACGATGTCACTTTGTGAAAACTGCCTACGTGAAATGGGCAAGCAATTAGGATTGTTCATTTTTTTTAGACCCCCATTTTTATTTTATTTTCTGAAAATATAGGTTAATTTAAGATACCAATTTGAATGATTTAGTAATTCGTGGCTCGGTTGAATATTTATAATTTATTGAAAATATGAGATACGACTTCTCGTAAATTACATGTCGTCGGCTGATTAGGATAATGCACAAGCAACAACAAGCATTAAAAAAATAGTTGTCATTGTCAATTGATTGTAATGTCACCTGTCGACAATGTCAGTGTCACGTGTTTCTATAAATAACAATCGTCTGGAATGGAAAACTCGTTTATTTTGAATCATTAATTTCAAAATACCTACGCTATAAATTTGAGAAAGCTGATTCCAGAAATCTGCCTAAGTTATATAATATAACTTAGTTTTATTGGAGTATGTATCCATATAGCATCCAACTCCAACCATAACTTGGCTGAAATCAAGGGAGCAAAAATACAAATGTAAGTTACCTACATCATATATATTTTAACTGATTCGATTTGTAAGAAGATTGGATTCATAAAATCGTTACAAGCGTCCATTGCTAAAGGTAGCTTAGCACCCAGTGGGTGCTTTCTACCGGCTTGTCACCATTGTTTGGATATTGTACTACATACTTATACTACTATATTAGGAACATGCCAATTTTGCTAATTATATCCTATTATTTCAGGTCATCGTGATTCCTATTTAGATACAGCTGTGAGATATGTAACTGCACTTGGGCCCAGAACAAAGTTGAGCATTTTGTATTGAAACGAACGTCATATTAATTATTAATCGTCGTAATACTTTACGACCGTTAAATAATGCCTGGGAACAGAGTAAATAACAAACCATACACTTCTCTTCTGGATGGTCAACAAGAAGCCATCATTGTCAGATGCTCGTGCAGAACATGATAAACATACATTTAATGTAAAGTTACTATTTTTTTTGGAAACATATATAACATATTTCCCAAATTAATAAAAAAGTAGGTAAACAAAAACATGTTTTATTATTCACAACTCTTTATTAAGTCTTGTCCACCATGATATCAGCAGCTTGAACTGCAACATGTACATGGAAATTAGAAATTATATCTTTTTTAAGCAGTTTCAGGCTGAATTTTGAGTATGGCTATGTATTCTTGTATATTCCTTCTTTCTAGTAGGCACCATCTCTGTTTAACGGTTTGCCTTTAGATACTCTGGCTACATTACCACAGAAAATAAATAGATACCACGACCCTACCAATAAAGTGAGCTTTTAAATACTTAATTGTAGTAAATTAATATTAATTTTATACTTACATCGACGTGATTCTCACAGCAATACTGTGTGTAACACGTGAAGTAGGTAGGTATTCCAAGTTTAATTCACGGCACCATCTTTCACGTCGTAGGTCTTCGTGGATTCGAACTATTATTTTTGTGAATCATTCCCACACATAGGAACAAGGTTTTTAATATATTATTAAGCAATGAAATCTACTGTTTAGGTATTAATTATAAATCAAATTGTAACAAACAAGCGCAGCGGTTTAACTGAAAAATTTTGTTATGACAATCGATGACAATGATAACTTTGACAATACGTGAGTGACAGATTTATTTACTATGGTTCGATAACTTTTATTATGCAATGACTTTACATTCAGCCCAGGAGAAGGTCAAACTAAGGTCATAAGGATATTTGTTGAAATATCTTCAATCCTCAATTATTATATCGCAGCAAATGTCGGAAACTGTTTAAAAACCTTATATCTCGAAATGGTTTTCGAAATAGAACATTTGAAAAAAAATGAACAATCCTAATTGGGTAACTGACTGTCATCATCATATCAGCCAGAGGACGTCCAATGCTGGACATAGGCCTCCCCCAAAGAGTGCTACAATGACCGGTCTTGCTCCAGCGGACTCCCGCGACCTTTACCAGGTCGTCAGTCCACCTTGTGGGGTTCTACCCACGCTGCGCCTTCCGGTACGAGGTCGCCACTCGAGAACCTTTCCTTTTTGACTGTATTTCAAATAAATTATTTCACACCATGCATGGAATAAAGCACCGGATAATTATTACAAAAAACATACAATAGCAGTTATTTTTAAACACAAGTTCTATTTAATAAATCGGATAGAAATATAAAAATAGGTGAGTTGACCGTGACGTCATTGTGTACTGTTTCATATAAATTCCTTATTAGCAAATCGTTTTGACAGTTCTAAAAAAACTGATATAACTAGTAGGAGAATATCCTATTTGGCCTGGTGTCGCATCTTAACGAGCAAGTAACGTATATATTTGACTGCTCATATAGCAGTATTCGCAGGGGTATGTGACAACACATACACCTGCGAATCCTGCAGCAGATGTTGCCGATGTGTGCATCAGTGTGAAGATGATTTAGCATGATACCTTGCAAATGTACTTGAGCTGGTGGCACTCGATGAGGTGCGTGCGCAGTTTGTTCGGCCACTTGAAGCGGCAGAAGCAGAAGTGGCACTCGTTGGGACCCAGCGCCTTAACAAACAACCATTAATAATTAACGCATGACATAAATATCAATAAACAAGCCTTACATTTGGCAAAATGGTGGACATTTCTAAATCAAATAATAATTTTTCAAACTGCTGTCAGTTTTCTACTACGTTAAAATACGAGTGTGAAATTATGAAATGAGCTAAGCGAGTTTCATAAAACATTGTGATGTTTGTTTTAAAGGTTTGAGAGTGCTTTAATGCCTAATTATGAACGGTTACTTACACTTCTTTATGTAAACACATATTATAAGTTCTCTATGATGACTGTGTTCAGGAACGGGATGTTACAATCGTCATTCTGTTTGCAATTAACATTTAATTTCTAATAAAATGTCATTTTGATACCAACAGGGTCGTGTACTTTGATGTGGTTTTCACAAGTGAACACGAACAGGAAGCCTTTGAATTAAAACACTTGTGTTGTGAATTAAAACACAGTTGACTATTCGTAGTTTATGTTACTGTTACATAATGAAAGGCATTAAAATACGAGCGTGAATTTATGAAACGAGCTGAAAGCGAGTTTCATGAAAACATTTCACAAGCGTTTTAATGCTTAATAAACAGTCATCGTAGCCTATGGACACCTAGAAGTCCAGAGATGTGACGGGAAGGTTTTTTATACAAATGATACATACCGGGTCGTGAACTTTGATGTGGTTTTCATAGGTGAACATGGACAGAAAGCCTTTAAAACACTTGTCGCAGCGCACGAGAGCGTGCTGGTAGTTCTCAGACTCCTTGCGTGCCGCCATCTCCCGGAGCTGCTCCTCTTCTGATAGGCGGACCACCTGGACGTATAGAAAAAAAAAATGAATAAATACAGCTTAAGCTGACCACTGACTAACAGTCCGCCGGACGATATCGGCCGGTCAGTTGTTCGGAACTGTAAAATTTTTGTTCTAACTGACCGGCCGATATCGTCCGGCGGCCTGTTAGTCAGTGGTCGGCTTTAGCAAAAAAAAGTAGAAATTAAAAAGTGGCAACACTGTAGTGTCGTCCAGTTTTCTTATATACATTGGTTTGAAAGGGACGACACTACAGTGTTGCCACTTTTTAATTTCTACTTTTTTTTGCCAAGCTGTAAAGCCGTAAGTCGATCAACTGTTTCTTGTTGTTATTCTGTCCCATCAGCCAGGAGACAATAGTAGCATAGTTAGAAGAACTGCTGTACCATGTTCTACAAACGTGCTTAGTAAATGTCCCTTTATGGAAAGGCCACTTTAAGTAACTGGTCACCCCAAACCAAAAATGAATTCTATTCACCTATAAATATAATCCATTTTAGTATAAGGTGGCCAGTTATTGAAACCGTATACTAAAATAACTTCTGTTTATAGGTGAATAGAATTCATTTTAAGTTTAGGATAGCCAGTATTCGCTGGTGACCAGTTACTGGCGAATTACCCTACTATAAATTCAGCCTACTTTTGTACTAATAAGGTCATTTCAGAATCAGGGGGCCGATTTTTGAATTTCGACCACTCGATTTCGTGTATTTCGTTAAATAATATCTCCACTACTAGGCATTTAAATTCTACTAATAGAATTGAAATCGAGTGGTCAATACCAATAGATTCTAAATTTCGATCGTAGTATGAAGTGTGACAAAATCGAGCGATCAAAATTCAAAAATCGGCACCCTGGGATATAAATTACTACATTACGATATTTACGATACAAATGCGAAAAGTAGGAAATTCGAAACGATTGGCGATAAATTAAAACACGACCGAAGGGAGTGTTTTAAATCGACACGAGTTACGAATTACCTATTCGCACGTGTATCGTACAACGTATTACAGTACGTATGGCCCTTTAAATTTTCGACATACGCACGTACAGTACTATACAGTACTATAATAGACGCCAAACGATCGTTCCGATAGGGTAATAAACCGAGCTGTCAACAAGGATGCGGCTAAAGTCGATATTGCTTATCGATGAATTACGCTTGCTCGATGAAACAGTATTATACATCTGCATTCATTATACATATCGATGGCTTAATGAATATAGGTAATAACCGTGTCGTAATAAATTTACAAGATGACAGTGATACCGACAGTTCCGACGACGAAACCTATGTAAATTAAGTTTATGTTTTAGTTTTTATTCATTGATATTTATTATGTTATTACTTTTTATGGTATTTATTACAAAATTATAAATTATTAGCATATTTTTTTAATACAATGAGTTCAAAACTAACATAACCAATTATTATTATAAATACCACCTTCGATTATCTGCGAAGGTTGCGACACGCATCCCTACAAGCAGGTAGTAAAAGGGGCGGGGCCGGACTAAAGATTTATGGCCTCATCGGAACGATCCTTTGGCGTCTACAATAGTTACCGCACGGGGGCAAAGTAGCACCATACGCACTGTAAAAAAATTACATACCTGTATGTTGTACCGCTCCTCGAACTTGGCGTAGTCCTCCTCACACATGAAGTACCTCTTGAACCCCTTCTTTTTCCGCTTGTAGGGGGCCTTCTTCTTGGCCACCCACTCGACCCCCGGCTTCTCCTCTTTCACTTCCGGATCCTCTTCTATTGACTTCCGTTTCTTTCTGCCGGAAGTAAATAATAATTTAGCCTATATATGTCCCACTGCTGGGCACAGGCTTCCTCTCATGCGCGTGATAGCTATTAGTCACGGTTCATAAGATACAGCCTGGTGACAGACAAACGGACAGTGGAGTCTTAGTAATAGGGTCCCGTTTTTACCCTTTGGGTACGGAACCCTAAAAACAAAGTAAAATTAATATTTAAGTGGGGCCCATACAACAAAAGTGATTTTTTGCCTTGTGTAATGGTACGGAACCCTTTGTGCGCGACTCCTGTATCACTCGCAGATGTATCTGCTTGATAAAAACAATAGTCTACTCCCCGCTTCTATGTACAGTATGCTGTAGAGATAACTAACCCCCTTCATAGGAATTTGTTCGCTGTGGAAGGGGGGGTCAGTTATCTCCCGATTACTGTTAATTAGATTATTTTAAATGTAATTTTTGACGATCATGATGAGAAGATAAACATAATTTTGACGAATGTAGCAAATTTATAGTGTAATTTTCATCATGAAATAAAGAAATCTAAATCTGTACCACATAATAAATAATAGGACTAGGTACCAGTGGCGGCGCGTCCATAAAAGCCGATTCCCACCGGATTGCCTGTTTTTGGACGTTTGAGCAGCGTTGTAAAGGAAATATGTAAGCCAAATAAGCCCCGGCTTGCCTATGGATATGTTTGACGCGACGCCACTGCTAGGTACAGAAGACTCACTCTCTAACAAAACGCGTCTGTTACGTTCAGGACAGATATGGCCGCTAGGTAGTACACCTGTAGTAAAGCGACGAAATCACGGAGAGAGCCACGCCTGTGCATCAATGCACTTACCTCGTTTTCCCTTTCTTCTCCTTCTTAACCGATTTTCCCTTTCTTTTCCTCTTAACGCCGCGCTCCTTCTTAATCCTAGTCCCCACCGGTTTCATCTCTCCCAGCTTTTCGTCCAATTCTACCATTTCTCCGACTACTGGCAACTCTATGTAGCTGTCATCTTTGACGTCTGTCAGATCGTCTTGACGTAGGCCGCGAGTGCAGAATGTTGACAGCAGTTGTGAGCTGGCAAAAAAAATGTGGTTGGTTGGTTGAAGTATTTTACAGATGGCGTAGGCGTGGCATAGCTTGACCTGTCAATCCCTAAAATTGCGTCATTTTTTTGGTACTGTTAAGCCCTTGAAGTCAAATCTCATAGAATAAAACTAGAAACAGGGAAAACCTATGCTGGCGCCATCTATGCAAACCTTTGACAGTTGCCAGTCCCATTGTGTGAAATGCGTTGACAGATCGGTTACTTTTGGACTAAGAGTACCATACTACCATACCTAAAAAGGGAAAAACGGAACACTTAGGTCTTTTACATATTTATTAACCTTTATCTTTTGCTACCATTTAAAAAGTATAACTTTAGGCCCCCGGCTTTAATGTGATAAGGTTGTTTTTTGCAATAAAGATTAAATAAATACCTGTCATTAGAAATGTCATCATCGAGGTAGTCCTGCAGGCTGGGCTGCGGATAGGGCTCCTCGAGCGGCGCGTAGGGCTCCCTGGTTTCGAGGTCCTTGTCCTCTGCGGGTAGCAAGCAGAGAGACACCCGGTCCAGCCCCCGGATGTAGTCTGTTGAGATCTGCGAAGGAATTAGAATAATTTGAATCATTTCATTTTGTGTAATAGGAATGTTGACACACATCTCAAATTTGAAACGAAAAATAACCTCTCATGACTCATGAAAGTATATGTATGAGTTAAATTGATTGTACACTTTCATAAGTCATGACTTCATGAGAGTTTATTTTTCGTTGATTCAGGTCAGTAAAATTCAAAGTATTTCAAAGTGGCGGTCCTTATGTGAAACTCACGTAATGCTGTTCCGCGAGGCACTGTGTGAGGACGTCGTGCGCGCGGCGGCTGCGCTGGCGCAGGTCGAGGCTCAGGCACAGCCGCAACGCACACTCAGCGCACAGCTGCCGCGGCAGCCCGTCGCCTGCCGAGAGCTGCAACACATTTACTTACATGAGGAAAGTGGGCAACCATGCGCGACATACTTTATACTTCAATATCTGGGTGTCACTGCCTCTCCACAGAGGCAGACAGTTCAAAAGATGGTCTGATGAAATCCAAGACATGGCTGGAAGGACAGAAACAAAAATATGGACCAGATTAGCTCATAATAGGGAAGAGTGAATAAGATTGGGGGAGGCCTTTGCCCAAAGGCACACAGAAGCGGTTACCGTAGAATGTAGAATAAGGAAAACTGTAGATATTATTATTATTATTCAGAGCCCACTGTGTCCCACTGCTGGGCAAAGGCCTCCCCCCTCTCTCCTATATGGTATTTTAAAAAAAGTACCCTTTCTGAAATAAGGCTATAAATAAAAAAATCTGGGTGTCACTATCAAATGTGTACTGCTATAAAGTAGTTGAATAAGAAATAAAACTTGGTCACTCAAGTTCTTACCAAACTGTTGTTTGGACCTACCATTATTGAGGTATGTATAGTTTGAAGAAATGTACTGATAATTAAGTTAATCATATAATCTAGAACCATTGAATTCTCCTTATAAGACTAGTATATTTTTTGGGGCTATGTACTTAGAGCTTACTGAAAATTCCTGGACTGGCCACTTAGAAAAAATAAGTCATCTCATATATCAGAATCCGGAAACTTTCAGTCTGGCCCACGTATTTGTACACCACATGGAATGATAATAGTGATGTTTTCAAAAATTAATTCAGGCTCAAAACCACTTCACTTCAAAGCTACAATAGAAAAAAAATTGTATTTAGTTTAATGAAATACATTAGAATTAAAAAGTGCTCTCTTAAACCTTAAGAAAAGAAGGGTAAACTACAATTTTTTGTCGCAAATGAAATGTTTTAGGCCTAGCACCCAATAAAATCAATAACAACGAACTATTACCCAAAATCTACTTAAAATGACTTAGTTATGTCGAAGTGTAATACAAGAATATCAGACGTTAAATTCTTTCAAATTAGAGCAAAATCATTTACCGTTGTTCCCGTAATGTCCAGAAAAGCTGCGTCCAAACGTTGTTCATAGATCCCATACAACTTTACATCAGTTACTAGGCAAATACGGCACGCCAGCGGTTCCTCTGCGTCTAATTCCAACTTAATTGTAGTCATTTTGATCTAATAAATACGTTTATTTACTAATAATTCTGTCTAATACGCTCTAATCATAATAAATAGATAACAATCATATTGGATTATCTTGGAGTACGCTAGCATTTTGACAACTAAGTTCATGTAGACGCTAATAAACTTATTGCAAATCAATAATAATGATGACAATTTATTATGGACCTTATTACAATGTGTTATGGCATAAATTTAAAACTATTTACTTCGAAATAAAGTGATTTAAGCGTTATTTGCATCAGTAGATGATCAGTAGTTTAAAAATGTTGCCATTACGTAAAAACTACTATAATAGTAGAAAGCATTCATGCACATTATTTTGGCAAAAATGTCGTATTCGTGTCGTATGTCGTCGCCTTACAGTATCGCACGTTACACTGTCAGCAAAGTGTGTTCAAAGAGTTCAATTGATCGGCCGAAAGTGTATCAAACGTGTCAAAAATCACATGCAGAGCGGCTACCGCGAAAACCGAAATGCGCAAATTGCGGGGATCTTTCTCTTTTACTCCAAGGAAGGCGTAATTAGAGTGACAGAGAAATATCCCCGCAATTTGCGAACTTCGATTTTTGCGGTTATAGCCCAGTTTGTTGCAGGGATATATATATATATATATATATACTACTAAACTGCTACTAAACTGGGCTATTGTCCTCTATATATATAGAGGCCGTAAAGTCTTGGCGTAAAGTTGCCGTAAAGTTTCTGAATCATTTCCGAATGCACATTAAGCCCCCTCCAGACTATGCGCGTGAATCGCGGGCGGAGCCGCGAACGCGAGTGTGGAGTCGATTTCGCTGTCTGCGAAAATCGACGCCACACTCACGTTCGCGGCTTCGCGCCGCGATTCGCGCACGAGTGTGGAGGAGGCTTTATAGATAAAAAAAGTTTGACAGGTTTGACAGATGACAGTACATCTTCATTATCTGTGATTATTGTTTGGTCACGGACCTCGGGTTTGGTTTTGCATTTCGCAGTGATCGGTTGAAATTAGATGAATTCGATGCACTATTTATAAATTTAATCAAGTAACCAGCAAGCAAACAGTGTAGTGCATTAAAAACAGCAAGCAAACCTACCTACTCGGGTCTCTTCGAACTACAATGTCTAAGATTGGATCAAATAACCTCTTTATCGTCTTGGACAGGGCAGATAATACGTGCTCTGATCAGTACTTGTTGTGCTGCCGCGCCTGTCTGTCCACCGACGTCAGATTGTACAACATTCATGATTATAAACTTGCTAAAGCTTTCTCTGCCATTGTTGGGACTGCTGTAAGTATTAACTACTAGCGCCACGTAGTACCAGTGGCGGATTGGGATGGCGCCCTAGGCCCCAGGCCCTGTAGCCGCCCCTTTCCAGCACCCATCATATTGACTACATCTTGAGTTATTTCTTGCTATCATCTTTGAATTTTTCCACCCGTAATGTCTTGCCACCTGACCTGCTTGGCCTTAGGGCAAATCTGCCAATTCGTAGCATGTAATATAATAAAATATTATAGGACATTCTTACACAGATTGACTAAGTCCCACAATAAGCTCAAGAAGGCTTGTGTTGTGGGTACTCAGACAACAATATATATAATATACAAATACTTAAATACATAGAAAACGCCCATGACTCAGGAACAAATATCTGTATCATCATACAAATAAATGCCCTTACTGGGATTCGAACCCAGGACTATCCATTAGGCCAGACCGGTCGTCAAAATATAAAATATAATAACATTAACCATTACCAAATTGCTATTTAAAGTCTATCTATAAGCTCCTTTAATAAAAAAAATCTAATATTATTTATTTGTTAACATAGGTTAAATAAAGATCTTAATATATAATAATTTATGTTTCACTATGTTTTGCCATTTGATATACAAATATAAAATCGACAAGTGATGGAGCATGCACTAATTATAATATGATGTCAAATGAAAATAATATGTTAAATGACAATCAAAAATAAGAGAGTAATTAAAACTAAACTAAAATAACTTAAATTCAAAATGTGTCCAGTAAATATTCCATTATCGAATTGTTTTTGTAATTGACATATATGTTTTTGTACCAAAAATCCATACAGGAATTTCTTAAATTAAATTCTTGTAATAATATGTATTGGCTACTTATTGTATTATTATTTTATTTATCCTGAGTAAGAGCAGGCGTGTCTCACTTCGCGATTTCGTCGTTTTGCTACAGGTAGCTAAAAGTACATCCGTTCGGCCCCAATTTTGGGGTTTGCCATAAGCCGCTTGTGGCGCTGTCGCCATTTCTGTGCTGATCGTAACAGACGCGTTTTGTTAGAGAGTGAGTCTTCTGTACTTAGTACTATTATTTATTCTGTGGTAAGAGTAGAGTGTTATTAGTGCGTTGCACGCGCACTAATTTCGAACCGTCAGTGGAATGTTTAATTGTTATAAAAGAATAAACAAGTACAATTATGTTTCTTAAATCCAATTTGTTTACTTCGAAATCAAGCTATTACTATCTGGTATCCGGCCAGATAGTAGGTCACTATCCGGTATCCGGGCAAATAAGTATTGGCCGGATAAGCCGGATACCGGATAGTAACCAAATTTCCGGTGCATCTCTACTCGTCACCTAGCACCCATAGTACAAGCTTTGCTTAGTTTGTCACTAGGACAATTTGTGTAACATTATCCCCAAATATTTTTTTTTTTTTATTTACCTTGTCATTCTTTTATGTTTCCGTTATATTAAATAAAATCATATACATGATATATGATGTAATTTCTTCAAATAGGTAATCAAGGACGAGCTTCTTCAATATTTGTGTTCACACTGCTGCACTCTACTGATGAAGTGTGTCTCGTTCAGGAAGATGTGTCTCCGAACTCCACAACGGCTCATGCCAGCGTTGCTGGGAGGACTGGTAACTTAGAAAATATTTTATAAGTAAGAATAAGAATAAGATAAGAATAGCCTTTATTGACCAAAAAATAAAATTTCAGTACATATTACATTTAAATAAATTGACATTTCATAAATGAAATTAGAATGAAATTGTATAAATAATCACTTGCTTCCGGTTCAGATTTATATGTTACGCAACATATGATTCATCATCATCATCACTGGCTCAGTGACCCAAAGAGGATCTTGGCCTCTGACACAAAAGAGCGCCATTCTGCCCTATTCTGCGCCACTTCACGCCAGTTGGGTATTCCGAGGGCGGACAGGTCTTTTTGGGCTTCGTCACTCCAGCGGTATCTGGGGCGCCCAGACGGACGTTTTCCCCCCGGGTGCCCCACATACGCTCTTCTCACAGCACGATCCTCCCCCATCCTCTCCAGGTGACCAAGCCAGCGGAGTCGTGTGGCTTTGATCTCGCCAATTATATTAGGCATCGCAACCAGCTCCTCTAGCTCCCTATTTTTTCTTCGCCTCCAAGTTCCATCCTCCTCTCTATTACATATTAAGTATTATTAAGTTTAAAAATTACCTGGACGTTTTGAGGATGGCATTGTCCTGTCCCTGCGGTCTCGGAGAAGATTGGCCATGTCAACATCTTCTACACGGTGTAACATGACGAAACCGAATAATTTCAACAGCGTATTCCTGATCATATTTAGAGACAAAAATGTCCTAGAAACTTTTTTGAAATTCGTCTAGTTTCAGAGTTAATACCAGTAAAAAAAAAACATGTTTTTATTGTTACATAGTGCAAAACGCCTTTTTGATGGCGATGTTTGGTGCTATGGGACGTAGTCTAAATATCCTTATTGATAGATGTCAAAAAGTGACAAGTAACACTTTGCAAAAAGTAGGTTTTACGAAAAAAAATGTAAAAAACAATTTTAAGTGATAAGTTTACCAATAACATTTATGTTTTATGTACAAATACATTCAAAAAATGGAAAAAAAAAACAAAACAAAAACAATTTTTTTTTGCGAATATCACCTAAACTCATAATACATTTTTTCCTTCTTTTAACCTCAGAAATGCGTGGTTAAAATTATTCGGTTTCCTCATGTTACACCGTGTATAGCACAGGTCTTATGAACTACCGGCACTTATAGTCTTGTTTATCAACATACTGAATGTTTACGGGAATGTTTTACACTAGCCGAATAACAGGTAAAAACTGTAAAAAATACTAATTTAAGATTTCTAAGCACATTTGGACCTTACTACCTAGGGGCTATTCATAAATTACGTCATTTCAAATTAAATTAGGGGGGGGGGGTCTGGACATCGGATGACGGTAGCATGAAGTAGGAGGAAAGGGGGTCATTTGAAGCATGATTTTTGGATGATTATGGGGGGGGGGGGGGGAATATCGTCAAAAATCGATGACGTAATTTATGTTTATTGGAAAAATAATTATCAAACTATGAATTAAACGTAGGGGTTTAATTCATAGTTTGATAATTATTTTTCCAATAAACAAAGTTATAAATATGTACACGAAATCATTCCCGCACTGAAAACCGCGATGTATGTTTATCAACTTGGATGTTGTGCGCACTAGGGCTATATTATGTAAAAGATCCCTTAAAGGGATAAGTTCGCCTTTGTACTAATGACGAATGTTATTTTTCTGTTTTGTTAAAGTGTTTTACTACTACTACTATTATCAGGGAAAAGTGTGGACTGAATGTAGATGTAGTGACAAAAATTGAGAAAGGTATGTTGAGGTGGTTTGGACATGTGGAAAGAATGAGTGAAAGAAGGCTGACAAAGAGAGTGTATGAGTGAGAATTGGAAGGGGTAGACCTCGGCGGACTTTCTCTGATCAGATCGGGGAAATCCTGAAGAAAGGCCAGGTCAAGAGCACCCTAAACCGGCGAGCGTGTATGAGGAATGTTATGAATGTGAAGGAAGCGAAAGAGGTATGTCAGGATCGTAGCAAGTGGAAATCCGTGGTCTCTGCCTACCCCTCCGCGAAATAGGCGTGTTTATATGTATGTATATATGTATGTACTATTATCAGTGGAACGAAACACAACACACCCTACTATTACCTACTATTATCAGTTTCCGTTGGTTTGTAATTGTACTTCTCATTGATTTTTCCAGTTAAACACAGACTACATTCGTAGTATAAACCAGCCTTCTCAACAATGCATCAATTTAACCACAACTGAAGTTGAAACTATCAACTACATCCCTAAAGACATACATGTTATTGAGACTGCATCGGATAATCATATAACAATTATGGAAACTCTAACACAAGACATAAACTTTGACACATCACTAGCGGAAAACATAAAAGATGAACCAAATATAGATATGGTTGACATAAATAATATATTAAACCAAACTGATGATATAATAGAATTCGATAATGAAATAGATGAAGAAAGTAATCATAATGCAAAAGACGAAAATGGATTAAAAGGTAGGAATAAAGATATTAAAACAGAAAACGGTGGAACAGGAACCAAATTTAAGATAGAAATAGATAATGAAAATGATGATGTAATTAATGTTAGTAGAATTAAATCAGTTATGGATGGTGGTATTGTAAATGAAAATGAAGATATAGGTGATGTCAGTCTAAAAAATGAACCAAATTTAGTAATCGGAGACCATATAAAGAATATAAATGATGTCAGTAGTAAACAGAATGTTAAAAATTCAGTAAAAAAGCGAAAAGGAAACGGTAGTACACAGAACGCTAACAATTTAGCAAAGAAGCGTAAAAGTAATAAAAAGGAGGAGAAAACTGAAAGTAAACTTAGTGAAAAAAATACGGGTGTCAAACCGACACGCACGAGGAAAAGAATAAGAAACGAAAAGGAAGAAATGAGAAAGAATAAGATATTCGAAAGTGATTATTCAGTGAAAATAGTTTTTTTGAGCAAGGTAAGAATTTTATTTTATTTTATTGTTTATATTTAGTCTATGGCGGTCAGCAAAATATAATCAGCGCGTGTCGATAACTTAGTATAGGTTGCAGCACGCGCTGAGCCAGTTAAGATGATGTCTGTATCGCCGCAGATTATAGTTCGTTTTTTTTAGCATTAGAAAGAACTTGCAAGAAGGTAAGCTATCTTGACATGTCTTTTAATTGAAAAACGCTTTATAAAAATATAAAACTATTCCTTATGAAAGCAGAAGCATATAAATTATCGTATTAGATTCATAATTGTTACATATTTGCCGTAACTTATTTTTAAAATGTGTTTTTCAATTAAGACACATCAAGATTGTTTACCTAATTTCTAATGCTAAAAAAACGAAGTATAGATGTGTGATGTTAACATAAGACGAAACAGATGCTGAGTTTGAAATATTTTAGGTAAATATACTCGTCTCGCTAACGGAAGCGGCTCCTAAAACTAGTGCGATAAGGACGAGGCGAAAAATCCCGCGTAAAAATCTCAAAAATCGAGGTTTCGTACTCGACTGTTTCCTCCTCCTGTATATAAGAAAACCTCACGTGTATTTTGCTACAGTGAACGAAACTAACAAAAAAAAAACCGGGCAAGTGCGAGTCGGACTCGCGCACGAAGGGTTCCGTACCATAATGCAAAAAAAAAACAAAAAAAAAAACGGTTACCCATCCAAGTACTGACCACTCCCGACGTTGCTTAACTTTGGTCAAAAATCACGTTTGCTGTATGGGAGCCCCATTTAAATCTTTATTTTATTCTGTTTTTAGTGTTTGTTATAGCGGCAACAGAAATACATCATCTGTGAAAATTTCAACTGTCTAGCTATCACCGTTCGTGAGATACAGCCTGGTGACATACGGACGGACGGACGGACAGCGAAGTCTTAGTAATAGGGTCCCGTTTTACCCTTTGGGTACGGAACCCTAAAAAGACCTACCACATGAGATGAGTAGATACTTTTTCTCGGTTTCGTTAAACATAAATCTTCACTGCACTGCACCTCAAAATAGCGAGCCTATTTAACGAAAATATGTAGAAAAATAAACAAGATTTTCTATACATATACAGGGTGATCAATCCAAATGGGTCAGTATGGAGAAGTCAGAAACTATGAGAGATAGCAAAATCTGTTCTTAGGAACCATGGCTTCGATTTTAGATTTAATAATAATGGCATTAATTTTTTTTTTAAATCTATCATACATAACCGGGATTCGAACATGGTCAATATTCTTGTTGTTTCTTTGTATGGCAACTTTTAAACGATGCGTGATAGGTGGGGGGTGCTCGGCCAAATATCATAGAGGGCCCCGAGACAAAACAAAGTACATTAAAAAAAATCAAAATGGCCGACTTTTTTTTTAATTTTTTCAAGTTGGTCCGAGAGCGCTGAGATTCGGCATGCGGCGAGCCTGGGGGCCCAAGATTACAATGTCAAAAAAATATTTTTGGAAAAATTCAAAATGGCGGCGGACACGGGCAAAGTAAAATTTTCAAGTAGGTTAAGCGAGCCCGAAGGGCGAGCTTCATGCCGGGAGGCCGAAGGCCGACCCCGGTGGAAGGCCGAATGCCCTGAGCCTCCACCCCGACTCCCAAAGGCCGAGGCGCGAGGCCGAAGGCCGAACTGTGTAAATTCGGTGCTTCCAAGCGATCTACCAAGTCAACTGTCTTGATGACCGAAGCCGGCGGGCCGAATGCCCCACGGCGAAGCGTCGAGGCTTGCGAAGGCCGAAGGCCGAGCTCTGCGTAGGGCCGAAGGCCCGAAGCGTCACACGAGAGGGGGAAGTTGGAGCTTAAACACGACCCAACACTTTTCCTATTGGGAGTCGCTTTTTGGGCGTCGGGGTGGAGGCTTCGGGCCTTCGGCCCTCCACCGGGGTCGGAAATTTGCCCGTGTCCGCCGCCATTTTGAATTTTTCCAAAAATATTTTTTTGACATTGTAATCTTGGGCCCCCAGGCTCGCCGCATGCCAATTCTCAGCGCGCTCGGACCAACTTGAAAAAATTAAAAAAAGTCGGCCATTTTGATTTTTTTTAATGTACTTTGTTTTGTCTCGGGGCCCTCTATGATATTTGGTCGAGCACCCCCCACCTATCACGCATCGTTTAAAAGTTTTCATACAAACAAACAACAAGAATATTGACCATGTTCGAATCCCGGCTATGTACGATAGATTAAAAAAAAAATGAATGCCATTATTATTAAATCTAAAATCGGAGCCATGGTTCCTAAGAACAGATTTCGCTATCTCTTATAGTTTCTGACTTCTCCATACTGACCCATTTAGATTGATCACAATGATTTAATTTAGAGTATTATAATACTATTTATCTTAAAAATACACGTGAGGTTGTGTGGGGGGAGGGGGGTAGCTAAAAACCTTACCAAATATCACCAAGGGGGAGGGGGGGTCAAAAAGTAGCCGAAAACACCTCGCGTGATTTGTGCACAACCCCTATTGTGTTTAGGCAGTGGGGAGACACTCCTGACTTCGGTCGAACTCGGCACCGCTCGGCTCAGTATTGCTCCGAGCAATTATTACGGTTGGCACCACTTGACTTCCTTTTGCGTACACGACCACAGATAAGATAATCACTTGATTTTTGACAACCCTAAATAGCCGAAAGGGATAGTGCCATATATTAGAAAGGGATAGCATGATTCGACCCTGAACCGCTGTCAAAACCGCTGTGTATGTGGGCTTGTAGGAAGTGTCCTTTCTGTACGGTAGTACTATTATTTCAGTGTTGCCAACTTAGCATAAATGATGCCAGATCTGGCATATTTGCACTCGTTTTGGCACCAAAATTTTCCATTTAGCATCTGGCATTTTTTTTAGCATAATTTAGTCCGAACCAAGTTGCACCAACTTGACAGCAACAATACGCGCCATCGCCTTATGTGGTTCTTTTTTTCATATTATTTTTGACTTTTCTGGGCGGATGGACGTCAACGTATAATTTTTTTAATGGCAAATAAATTCAGTTTAATTAACCTCTGATTTTTTTTAAAGTACTTAGTATTTAAGTACAAATACAGGTAGTAAGTAGTATTTTTTTTAAAGTACGGTGTTTTTTACTGAATATTTTTAGACACCATATTATTTTAAGTATCTACTTTCGAGTTATTTTTTTATTTATTATTTAGGAAGAATTTCTTCTGTGGTTTAGGAAGAGCAACTGGCGGAGGTGGCGGCGCGCCGGGAGGGCAGGAACTACTTGGAGTCTCATTTCAAGTGCGAGGAGTGTTACAAAGGGTTCGGAGTGAGGGCCGCTTATGAGAATCATATGCAGCGACACAGCCCTGTGAGTCCCCTTATCTTATTTATTTTTGAGCCTTGCCCTTTCTTCTTTAGGGTTCCGTACCCAAAGGGTAAAACGGGACCCTTTTAGACTGCTGTCCGTCCGTCCGTCCGTCCGTCTGTCACCAGGCTGTATCTCACGAACCGTGATAGATAGACAGTTGAAATTTTCACAGATGATGTATTTCTGTTGCCTCTATAACAACAAATACTAAAAACAGAATAAAATAAAGATTTAAGTGGGGCTCCCATACAACAAACGTGATTTTTGACCGAAGTTAAGCAACGTCGGGCGGGGTCAGTACTTGGATGGGTGACCGTTTTTTTTTTTCCTTTTTTGCACTATGTACGGAACCCTTCGTGCGCGAGTCCGACTCGCACTTGTCCGGTTTTTGGTACTTGTGGCAATGAAACATTTTTTATTTATTAATTAATTAATTTTATTTTTTAGGGCACTGGTCCGTACTCGTGCGAGATCTGCGCCGTGCGCTTCCAATGCGACAGGAGGAGGAGAGGTCACGAGAATCTGCATCGGTTGAAGCTGCTTTGCACGCAGTGCGACTTCGTCTCAAGAACCAAGTCAGTATCCCCCCTCCTCTTGGTGATGATGACGCACACACACACACACACACAGACACAGAGAGAGAGAGAGAGGCACACACACACACACAGACGCTAAGCAAGTCTAATGTCGATTGTGTAATGTGTATTGAAGCTACACCTGATTCTGCATCGGTTGAAGCTGTTCTGCACGCAGTGCGACTTCGTCTCAAGATCCAAGTCAGTATCCCCCCTCCTCTTGGTGATTTTAATGCACCCCCCCTTCCCACCACACACACACACACACACACACACACACACACACACACACACACACACACACACACACACACACACAAGAACACGTAATTACGATTAGATTACGATGCGGGGACGCTAAGCAAGTCTAATGTCGATTCTACTGTATTGCGTATATGTTCAGAAGAGAATCTATCTCTCAAAAAAACATTGTTTATCACTTAAGGCCCTAACTTTATTTATATATGTCGGGAATTGTGGGCGTATCATACAATCGGCAGCACATCAGAACCTTCAATCGTGGATGACGAGGGCCTTCAATGAAATACGATGTTCAACTCACAATCTTTACTGCACAAGACTCATTACAAATAACAGCACGCGATACGTTTCTTATCTTAAGCAAACCAGTGGATTAGACCCCGGAACCGCCACAGACGTCATCTTCTCCCGTTAGTTCTCATCGTGCTCTCTCGAAGAATAATTGACAGCATAACTTCAATAGTTCTCGACTTCAATTGTTTTGACAGCGCACTCTATGACGCCTTGGCGGAACTGCGTCGAACGCCACTCAGGTGTACGTAACACCCTAGGTTGCTTTGTCAAAGGCTGCGCGATAAAACGCCTCTTGAAGGCGATAGATGGCACATTTCAGCCATTCTCCGACATATACAGGGTGGCCAAATAAGAGGTATACACTTTATTTTTGAAATTTTATTCTATAAAACATAAAAAATATTAAGTAAGTATTCCATGTTAAATATAATATGTAGGGTCAGCAATTACACATGGAAAATAATGTCAGACAAATGTTCACCTCTAGCAGCATGGCAGATGCGAACCCTTTTCCATCGCGTTTTTCATCACTTTTTCACACATTTCTGGCGTTATTTCAGCGACAGTATTTCGAATATTTTGTTTTAATTGCTGAAGGTTCGTTGGCCTATTAGCATAGACACGTCCCTTTAGATAAGCCCACAGAAAAAAGTCAGGAGCTGTTAAATCAGGCGATCTTGGGGTCCAGTCAATGTCACCGTTTCACGAAATTAATCGACCGGGAAACGTTATTTTTAATGTTTCTATTGTGGCTCGTGGCGCGTGACACGTGTCCCCGTCTTGTAAACGCTCCATAACAAATTTGCCGTATCTACACAAAGTAATTTTCATGCAACAAACTGTCATATTTGCCGCCAAAACAAAATGGCCGCAAAAAAAGTTGTATACCTCCAAGTTGGCCACCCTGTACATACCATATGTACTGTGAACGTAATTAGATTGTATATGCGCAGGTCCCAGGCGATGCTCCACTACGGTCTTCACGCGGGCCGAGTGTACCAGTGCGAGCACTGCGACAAAAGCTTCCAGTGAGTTAATTTATCATACGATTTTATTACGACGAAACAGGAGCTGAGTTTTAAATATTTTAGGTAAATATACTTGCCTCGCTCCCGGGCTCGCGCTCGGACCCGGGTATGTCCTTAAACTACGTCCAAGACCACCGGTGGACGGGCAGCAGCGTCCCTCAAATTCGGTGTACTCGACTGCGATCGCCAACCCGCCTGCCAAGCGTGGCGATTATGGCATTCACCCCCCATAAGGGGGAGGCCTATGTTCAGCAGTGGACGTCTTATGGCTGAGATGATGATGATGATGATGACCCGTCTCGCTAACGGAAGCGGCTCCTAATACTAGTGCGATAAGGACAAGGCGAAAAATCCTGCGTAAAAATTTCAAAAATCGAGGTTTCGTACTCGACTGTTTCCTCCTCCAAAACTTAACCAATCGTAATCATTAGAAATCTAAATGATTATTAAATTATCTGTGTCGGACCATTTTGATTTTTTGGCTAATTGATGTCAGTTTTGAATACTACGCCTCTCATTGCGGCATAGTCAAGTAGGCCATTTTGGCCATTTTTGAAGGGCTCTAGCACCTTAAAAAACAAAAATATCAAATAAAGCATAACAGTCCGACATAGATATTGACAATATTACTCTGTGTTGTAAAAATCATTGCTCCAGCATCAAAACCCACGGAGGAAACAGTCTAGTACGTTTGTATGGAGAAATTACCACTCCTGTTGGCTCTTAAGATCCCCACAATGGGTACAAGCAGGTGTGGCTCACTCCGTGATTTCGTCGCTTTGCTACAGGTACAAGTACATCCGTTCCACACCAATTTTGGTGGCTAGCCATAACCCGCGCGTGGCGCTGTCGCCACTTAGCGGCCATATCTGTCCTGATCGTAACAGACGCCTTTTGTTTGAGAGTTCTTCTGTACCTAGTACTATTATTTATTCTGTGGCACAATTTAGAGATGCAACGGATAGTTGTTTGGCCGGATACTCGGCCAGCGGAACTATACCTAGGTTTCTCAGGTGCGCATTGTGAAGGTTTTGACACGTTTCGTAGTGAACGTTAGCGCGGACTCATTTCTAGGTTCGAAATGAGTGCGCGTGCAAGTTAGTAGAATGTTTAAAAAACTGTTTTAAAATAATAAACGAGTAATACGATTATGACCGTGACTGTTTATTATTCCAATTTCGTTTACACCGAAATCAAGCAATGTTACTATCCGGTATCCGGCCGGATAGTAGGCCTCTATCCGGTATCCGGCCGGATGTTAAAATAATGGCCGGTTGGTCCGCATACCGTGTAACCGAATATCCGGTGCATCTCTAATTTGTATTACAAGCTTTTACAGCTTCGAGCAATACCGGGAAATGTCGAAGCACACGCATCATGCGAAAGCTAAACAGCTACGTAAAGTAGCACTTTTTGAGTTGTATTAAAAAATAAATATTTAAGTGGGTGTTTTTTTTTGTTAGAAAGAGTACGTCGTACTTTTCTCACGTGCGCGCCAACCACCTCGCGACTAACGTGGCCTGCGACGAGTGCGGCGAGGTGTTTGTCAGTAGCAACGGGCTCAGACAGCACAAGGCGAAAACACATGCCAAGGTAGAGTACAAACCAGGGATGTTGCGGATATTCGCATCCGCATCCGCGGAACATCCGCATTATTTTTGTTAGAAAGTGTACGTCCTACTTTTCTCACGTGCGCGCCAACCACCTCGCGACTAACGTGGCCTGCGACGAGTGCGGCGAGGTGTTTGTCAGTAGCAACGGGCTCAGACAGCACAAGGCGAAAACACATGCCAAGGTAGAGTACAAACCAGGGATGTTGCGGATATTCGCATCCGCATCCGCGGAACATCCGCATTATTTTTGTTAGAAAGTGTACGTCCTACTTTTCTCACGTGCGCGCCAACCACCTCGCGACTAACGTGGCCTGCGACGAGTGCGGCGAGGTGTTTGTCAGTAGCAACGGACTCAGACAGCACAAGGCGAAAACACATGCCAAGGTAGAGTACAAACCAGGGATGTTGCGGATATTCGCATCCGCATCCGCGGAACATCCGCATTATTTTTGTTAGAAAGTGTACGTCCTACTTTTCTCACGTGCGCGCCAACCACCTCGCGACTAACGTGGCCTGCGACGAGTGCGGCGAGGTGTTTGTCAGTAGCAACGGGCTCAGACAGCACAAGGCGAAAACACATGCCAAGGTAACGTACGAACCAGGGATGTTGCGGATATCCGCATCCGCGAAGCTTGAAGGCTTGAGCGAAGTTGAGCGACTTCGCCTTCGACTTTAACAAAATACAGAAAAAAAAGAGTTAAAAATAATCGCGTTAGTCACTTTTTTTTTCAGAAAATCAAGTGCGAAACATGCTCAGCGTCGTTTGTGAGCTTAGCAGCTCTGGACAGACATACGGACACGGCCGGCGAGCATACGGGCCTGTGGCCGTGCGAGCAGTGCGGCGAGAACTGTGCGAGCGAGGAGGCGCTACAAGAGCATGTGGGGGGGACACATCCGACGGTGTCGATTCAATGTGATAAGGTCAGTGCAAGATAAGGCTCGTCCACATATTACGGCAAAGGCCTACCCGCGGCTGTAATGCCTCAGATGATGATGATGATGACATATTACGTCACTGCAACGGGGAGGGGGGGAAGGGTCATTGCCAAGTGAGACAGTACGTATTAAATACCTATCTCTTTCATATGAAAAAGTGGAGAGTGGGGAGAGGGCGAGGGTCTAAAAAAAAACGAATTTTTATGTGACGTAATTAATGCATCCATTAAGATATTTTCTTTAGGAGTCATCACTAAATAAATAAATATTGGGGACATCTTACACAGATCAACCTAGCCCCAAACTAAGCAAAGCTTGTACTATGGGTGCTAGGCGACGATATACATGCTTATATAGATAAATACATACTTATATACCTACATAGAAAACACCCATGACTCAGGAACAAATATTAGTGTTCATCACACAAATAAATGCCCTTACTGGGATTCGAACCCAGGACCATCGGCTTCGCAGGTAGGGTCACTACCCACTAGGCCAGACCGGTCGTCACTCCTAAAGAAAATATCTTATGTATTATCATTTGCATACATATAAGCTTGTTTTCATACTTTACAAAGGGGGGTTAGTTACCAATCGATCAATCATCATTATCATATCAGCCAGAGGACGTCCACTGCTGGACATAGGCCTCCCCCAAAGAGTGCCACAATGACCGGTCTTGCGCCACCCGCATCCAGCGGACTCCCGCGACCTTTAGCCCCCATTCGCACGACAATTTTTTCAACGCGCGTTAAAAAAGCTTAAATGACACAAATGGATAGCCATGTATGTATTCACACGACAGCGTTGGCGCTTTTTATCAAGCGTTGTTGGATTTTCGACTTTAAGCCTTGGTCGTTAAATCGAATTTAGAGTGCGGACAGATTCAAGCCCTTTTTTACGCGCGTTGAAAAAGCTGTCGTGCGAATGGGGGCTCACCAGGTCATCAGTCCACCTTGTGGGGGTCTACCCACGCTGCGCCTTCCGGTACGTGGTCGCCACTCGAGGACCTTTCGGGCAATGTGCCCCGCCCACTGCCACTTAAGTTTAGCGATTCGGAGGGTTACATCGGTTACTTTTTTTTTTACCAATACCAGTTACCAATTATACCAATACATATTATACTTTTTCACCACACCAGCTCGGAAAGGCTTACTTTGCACTTCAAAAACTGATAGCTAAGTTGCATTTTATTCACATGTAAGACAAAGTAATCAAATGCAAATTTTGAGTTGTTTTCTTATGTTTGCTGGTAGAATTTACTTTTAAATGATGATTTTGGTTGATAAATATTTAATAAGATTAATTTGGATTTGATTTTGTTTGATATTTTATATTTAATACTTGCTCCAGGTTGGTGTGGTGAAAAGTTTCACTCGGGGGCAATTTTTATTTAACCCTCGTGCTTTGAAACCTCCGCAACGCTCAAGATTTCATTTATCGAACCACTCGTTACGCTCGTGGTTCAATTTTGGACCTCGCTTGCTCGGGTATCAATATTGGCACGAGCGGTTAAACAACAACTTTGCCCCCGAGTGAAACAAATAACTAATATTAAGCATAAGCATATTGTTTGTGAAGCGAAAGTGGTATGTCAGGATCGTAGCAAGTGGAAATCCCTGGTCTCTGCCTACCCCTCCGGGAAATAGGCGTGATTGTATGTATGTATGTATGTATGTATGTATATTGTTTGTGAACAGTGCTCGATATCGTTCCCGACGGCTGAAGCTTACACGACTCACGTGTCTCGCTCGCATCTCCAGCAGAAGAGGAAGGACCCGTCCTGTCAGAGAAAGTACTATAAGCAGAAGCACTCAGCGGAGATAAGGGCTATGTGCGAGTTGTGCGGACACAAAGTGACGGTAATATATCCATACTAAAGGGGCCCACTGAGTAACAGTCCGCCGGACGGTATCGGCCTGTCAGTTAGAACAAAATTTTGACAGTTCCGAACAACTGACAGGCCGATACCGTCCGGCGGACTGTTAATCAGTGGGCCCCTTAATATTAGAATAGAAAAATATTTATTCAAGCAACACATTCTATTACAAAATGCATAACAAAAAAAATACGGAACCCTAAAAACCGGCCAAGTGCAAGTCGGACATTCATATTAAAATCATGGTTGACTGGTAGAGCCCTTTGGCATTAAGTCCGCCATTTATACATACATTGTTGTATATGTTTTGTGCAAAAAAGTTTAAATAAACAAATGTTCACTGATTTAATAGGTTTGTGTTCAGGAGAGGATGATGAAAGTAAACACAAACCACCTGACCACCTGCACGAAAACTTTTTTTTTTATTATGAATGGGCTTACCCATGGCCACAGACTAGCCGAGGCGTAGACGTGGCCTACGATGGAGCGAGCTCGCCCAGAAGGTGCCTGTTCACTCTTGATTTGAAGGTTGCCGGGTTATAATAACACGGAAATATAGATATAGACAAGGAATTCCATTCCTTGGCAGTGCGCATAAGGAAAGAAGAAGCAAAGCAAACTGCACCTATAGTTCTTTTTTTAGCATTAGAAAGAACCTGCAAGAAGGTAAGCGATCTTGACATGTCTTTTAATTGAAAAACGCTTTTTAAAAATCGGTATTTATCACTTATGAAAGCATAAGAATATAAATGATCGTATTAGATTCATAATTGATACATATTTGCCGTAACTTATTTTTAAAATGTGTTTTTCAATTAAAAGACACATCAAGATTGTCTAATGCTAAAAAAACGAACTATAGGAGTAAACTGCACCTAGCACCCGATTGCTCTGTACTCTGTTAAGAGGTTGTGCACAAATCACGCGAGGTATTTTCGGCTACTTTTTGACCCCCTTGGTGATATTTAGTAAGGTTTTTGGCTACCCCCCTCCCCCAACACAACCTCGCGTGTATATTTTTGCAATTTTTTCATTGGTCCAATTTTAAGATAAATAGAATTGTAATTAGAAAATCTTGTTTATATTTCTATTTTCGTTAAATAAGCTCGCTATTTTGAAGTGCAGAGTGAAGATTTATGTTTAACGAGACCGAGAAATAGTATCTACTTATGTGGTAGGTTTTTTTTTCTTAATGTCGTTCACTATAGAATAATACACGTGAGGTTTCCTTATACGCCCCCTCCGCCAACGTGATCTATCGTGATTTTTTCGTGACCCTCCCCCTATCGAACCTCGCGTGATTTGTGCACAAGCCCTAAGTGTTAAGTTTTTCTATAATTACGTATTATAATTAAAGTCGCATAGTAAAAGCCATTTCTTTCATTTCTATTAACAAATAATGCAATTTCGTGGCAGACCCCAGCGCTGCTGAAACAACACAACCAACTGAAACATCAGGAGCCAAAACCATATGCCTGCAATGACTGCCCGAAGGCGTTCACCTCGAAAGGAAATTTAATTGTAAGTATCACAATATATTAATTAATAATTAATACCGTTCCGTGCCCAAAGGGTAAAAACGGGACCCTATTACTAAGATTCTGTCTGTCTGTCACCAGGCTGTATATAATAAACCGGAATAGCTTAGCATTGCCGGAATAGCATAACAGTTGAAATTTCACACATGATGTACTAATACTAAAAAGTACGGAACCCTCGGTGGGCGAGTCCGACTCGCACTTGTCCGGTATATGAGATTTATTTCATTTCGTACCTTCCTTATTGCTCAATGTACTATGTATCCGCAGATTCATATCCGCTCGCACACGGGCGAGAAACCTTACAAGTGTAAGCAATGCCCGAGTGCCTTCACCATGAAGAGTAACCTCGAACGACACCATAAGGCAGTGAGTACATCAACATTAATCCTCCCCTAGTAGCATGTCTCCCCTAGGATCAAATCTCCCCCAGGATCAAGTCTTTCCTAGGATCAAGTCTCCCCCAGGATCAAGTCTTCACTAGGATCAAGTCTCCCCTAGGATCAAGTCTCCCCCAGGATCAAGTCTTTCCTAGGATCAAGTCTCCCCCAGGATCAAGTCTTCACTAGGATCAAATCTACCATAGGATCAAGTCTTCCCTACCTACTTTTGTTTCACAGGCGCCGCTAGATTTTATTTATTTATTATGTTATGGATGTGTTTTTAACACAGATTTTAGACTTTTACTATAGTTCGTTTATTTTAGCATTAGAAAGAACTTTCAAGAAGGTAAGCGATGTTGACATGTCTTTTAATTGAAAAACGCTTTTTTTAAACCAAAAACTATTACTTATGAAAGCAGAAGAATATAAATGATCGTATTAGATTCATAATTGTTACATATTTGCCGTAACTTATTTTTAAAATGTGTTTTTCAATTAAAAGACACATCAAGATTGTTTACCTTATTTCTAATGCTAAAAAAAACGAACTTTAACTGTTTTGTTTTTTCGTAAGGTTATTCTGTAGGTTCTGGAGGTTAGGTTTGTTTTATGACAATCCTGAAAAGTTACGCGTTTCTGAGATAAACCAATTATGACTAACGAAAATTCGGACAAACAATACATTTATGACTTAAAACTATTTGGGAAACAATAGAGACCCGTATCATAATGTAGATAGATAGAATACTTATTAGCACACCTCAGTAAAAAGATACAAAAGAAAAGTACAATTGATTAAATGTAGAGGCAGACAACAGGCGGTCTTATCGCTAAAGAGCGATCTCTTCCAGACAACCTTTGGGTAGCGGAAACAGAGAAGTAACAGAGAATGTACTGTTATGTCACGCGTGGCTCACTCCGCGATTTCGTCGCTTTGCTACAGGTAGCTGAAAGTACATCCGTTCCACCCCAATTTTGGGGAAAGCCATAAGCCGCGCGTGGCGCTGTCGCCACGTAGCGGCCATATCTGTGCTGATCGTAACAGACGCGTTTTGTTAAAGAGTGAGTCTTCTGTACAGTCACCATCAGATATATCGGAGCGGCCAAGGTGTTCACAATATCTGAACACGCACACTAACGCCCTGACAATAGAGGCGTGTTCAGATCTTTGTGAGCACCTTGGCCGCTCCGATATATCTGATGGCGACTGTAATATATGTACCTAGTACTATTATTTATTCTGTGGTTATGTGCAGGTGCACCTGGGAATCCGCGGGTGCTTCCCGTGCGACATCTGTGGGCGCACGCTGACAACCAAGTGCATGCTGCGCATCCACATCGAGTCCAAGCATGGCGGCCGAAGCTGGCCGAGAGGCCGCAAACGGCAACAGGCGCGGAAATTAAAAGAAATCAACCATGAATAATGATGAACTGCAATCGCAGTGTCGCGAGGAATATAATTGTCAGAAAATTGTTATGTATTTTATGTTACGATAAATACATAAAAAGATAGAATACTGCCCTGCTAAGCCAAAGAGCGCTATCTGAAATGAAAATTCATTGCTATAGTTCGTTTTTTTAGCATTAGAAAGAACTTGCAAGAGGGTAAGCGATCTTAACATGTCTTTTAATTGAAAAACGCATTTCAAAAATCAGTAACTATTATACTTATGAAAGCAGAACAATATAAATGATCGTATTAGATTCATAATTAATACATATTTGCTGTAACTTATTTTTAAAATGTGTTTTTCAATTAAAAGATACATCAAGATTGTTTACCTTATTTCTAATGCTAAAAAAACGTACTATAACTATACTTTAGTTTCTATTACTGAGAATTCCATTTTCAAAATCATTTGTTTTTGAGATAGCGCTATTCGGCAGGAGGCCAGAGCCTGGCTAATGAAAGTTGAACCAGCCAAAAAGGCGGAAATTACAAAAAACTGTAAAAATCGGCTCTTTGATTACAAGGAATGCTTATTTTGTATACTTTTAAGATTTCTTGAATATTATTTATTTTATAAATAAATAAAGTGGTTTTTTTTTCTAGCAACCTTAAAGCCTAAACTCCAACTCATTCATTGCCACCCAGCCAAACAAGACGTCCGCGCCAGGCCACACTCATTTCGTCATATAGAATGGAACTAAAAAATTTCCATACAAAATTGTTCCCATGTTTAAGGGGCTACCCGAGGTTTTCATCGATTTTTGACAAGTTTTGAATCGTATCTCCTTTTTTTGCACTACAGATAGAATTATAAGACAAACCGTTATCGGTTCTTCAATCTTTTATCTCCGGGTTTGTCCACCGGATTTTGAAAAAAAATACTTATTTATTTTTTAAACATTGCCTAAAAAAAAACCCTTTTTTCGTATCTAGTTGGCAGTGAAGGATCTTACATGTACGAAATCTACATATTTAGGTTCGTCTTTGACATCTCGAAAAACGTGTCCAAGGTTTTAATTTTAAACTAATTAACACAAAAGTTATGGCCAGAAAACCTGTTTTTTAGCCTAAAATTGTTCAGCTTTGATGGCAAATATCTCGAAGACAGTGAACTTAGAAGTAAATATGGGATACTATATTGCTTAAAGCTACAAAAAACATTAGAAAACGAAGGGATTCAGATCGAAGGTCATTGGCGTGGGGGAGCCCCTTAAGCATTTTATGTCAAAATGTGACGGTTACGTAGGAAGTGGCGCCCTCAATAATTTTCTACAATTTCTTGTCGGACTATAACAAAGAATATATAGCCCCCTCCAGACTATGCGCGTGAATCGCGGGCGAACCCGCGAACGCGAGTGTAGAGTCGATTTCGCTGTCTGCGAAAATCGACGCCACACTCACGTTCGCGGCTTCGCGCCGCGATTCGCGCACGAGTGTGGAGGAGACTTAATACTCACTAGAAGGACTATAAAAAATCACGAGGTTGGATTAAAGCGCTTCACACTTTGCTTAATTCAGTCGTCCTGGGCTATAACCGCGAAAATCGAAGTTCGCAAATTGCGGGCATTTTTCTCTGTCACTCTAATTACGCCTTCATTGGAGTAAAAGAGAAAGATCCCCGCTATTTGCGAAAAACGGTTTTCGCGGTAGCCCCTCTGACTGGCATCCTAAGCCCCCACTCGCACGACAGCTTTTTCAACGCGCGTTATTAAAGCGCTTGAATCTATCCGCACTCTAAATTCAATTTAACGACCAAGGCTTAAAGTCGAAAATGCAACAACGCTTGATAAAAAGCGCCACCGCCATCGTGTGAACAAATACACATGTACATATCCATTTGTGCCATTCGAACGCTTTTTTAACGCGCGTTGAAAAAGCTCTCGTGGGTATGGGGACTAAGCTCCCATTAGCACAAAAGCTTATTCAACGCGCTTTAAAAAAGCGCTTCAATCTGTCCGCACTCTAAATTCAATTTAACGACCAAGGCTTAACGTCGAAAATCCAACAACGCTTGATAAAAAGCGCCACCGCTGTCGTGTGAATAAATACACATGTATCAATCATTTTTTACCGCGCGTTGTAAAAACGCCCGTGGGTATGGGGGCTAACTAGCTAAAAGCCGTAACAGACTACTGGGTATAACCGCGAAAACCGAATTTCGCGAATTGCGGGCATTTTTCTCTGTCACTCTAATTACGCCTTCATTGGAGTAAAAGAGAAAGATCCCCGCAATTTAGGAATTTTGGTTTTCGCGGTAGCCCCTCTGCACCGTGAACTTGGTGCGCCGCACCCATAAGTGAGAGCAAGAAAGAGATATCGTGGTGCGGTAGTCTGTTACGGCTCTTAGATAGGATCCAAAAAAAAGTTATATATATATATATATATAGTTTGTCAAAGGACTGTCTCATTTCAAACATAGATTGAGAGAATTATCTGTCTTACACTAGTACTAGCGCCCAAAAAAAGGATGAGTATAGATTCTTTGTTCTTATTAATATTAACTGACAAATTTGGTTTGACCACTTATAAATTGTGTCGTTTAACTTCAAACTCGGGTAAATCCATTGGACCCTCTCAGCAAATATCTACCCTATTGCGTTTTCTTAATACCAAAATCGCATAATCTGACAGATGGATTTACCCGAGTTTGAAATTAAGCGACTCAATTGGAGACTGACACCAATTAATTTCCTGATCAAATTGGTCGATTTGATCGTCTCGTCTGGACTGGCCTAAAGTATGCCCAAAGTTTGAAAAGTTTCCGAACGTAAGTTATGTGTCAGTTTATGTTTATTGATAGGCTGATAGCATATTGAGGATTAGCATTTATGAGCGTGGCTATTTATTTTACGATTCATTTAATTAACAAATACCTATCATGCATATAATTACTGTTGTCACCTTTTAATTGTAATTTCGTCGCGCTTCGTTCGTTAGCTGTGACGCCGTCATTGTGAAGATGGAGGGAAGTAACGCTCGCAGCATATCGCCAGCGCGCGTGAAGGCGGAGCCCGAGAGTGCAGATACGGACCAGTGGGAACGAGGTGGGCTTATATCTAATTTACTTAGTAACCGAGATATCATTACATCTTATTAAACAAAGTCCCCCGCCGCGTCTATCTGTGTGTATATATGTTCTCGATAAACACGCAAACTACTGAACGGATTTCCTTTCCATGCGGTTTTCACCTATCAATCTATCTATCTATCTAGCCCCTTTGTTCTGAGTTAGAGTATATCTCTTAGCTCAGTGTGCCGCTTGGCAAAGGCCTCCTCTAGCTCTTTCCATTGAGGTCTGTCGTGGGCCACTCTTCTCCAGTTCGGGCCCGCTGTGAGTCTGAGTTCGTCCTCCCATCTTGTTCGAGGTCTCCTCTGGTTTTCACCTATCAATAGAGTGATTCTTGGGGAAGGTTTGGGCGTAATTTGTTAAGGTTTTGTTTAACCCGTGCGAAGCCGGAGCGGCTCACTAGTGCTTCTAAATAACCAAACACTTATGATTAAATATAACACTTTAAACCCTCGCGTTTTGTACACATATTTAATTACACAAACGGGGCTACGGCGATATAATTTCATTATTTTTACCTTTATTTCCGACGTTTCAGCTGAGTTGCACCAGGTCACGTATGATTAACTTGAGACACAAGCCTTTTACATTCAAGTGAACTAAAAAAATGTTATTTAAACACTTGTTGTTTTTTTACCATGTGAATTTAGGTTTAATTCATTAGTAGTCTCAGGAATATGGACATTTGTAAATATACAAGATCTTTGCCTTGTTAAAACAATTTAAGCAAGCAGTTTTTGTGATAAAATAGTAAAATACAAATAAGATTAAACCTTAAATCTGCTATATTGATTCTCATTAAATTTCTTAATCATTTATTTTGTGGCAACTAAGGCCCATAGATACATACCTTTTTATTTATAGCCTTATTTCAGAAAAGGTACATTTTTTTTATACTATGTCTACAGTTTTCATTATTCTACATTCTACGGTAACCGCTTCTGTGTGCCATTGGGCTAAGGCCTCCCCTAATCTTCTCCACTCTTCCTTATTATGAACTAATCTGGTCCATGTTTTTGTTTTTGTCCTTCCAGCCATATCTTGGATTTTATTGGACCATCTTTTAACACTTGTTCTTTTGTACGCAGCTATAGACGACCGGTTTCTGAGGTAGTGCGCCGTTTTTTGCCCGGTTGCGAAAGTGTTAAACTGCCTGCCTCTGTTTCTTTTGTGCCCTCTAGGGTGCCAGAGTGTTACAGTTTTGCTCCATCTTAGATACATGACCTTACAAAGTAACAATAATAAAAGCTTAAATAAAGTGTGGACACGAAAAAATTTGGTCGTACATATTTTTTTGTAATTTCCTCAATAAAACGAAATTTAATGTAACTTTTTTTTTACTAATAATACATGTCAGAGGCTATAAAAATACAATACAAAAGTTACTCAAGTTTATGCGTGTGTATGACATTACGTACTTTAGACTTCACCTTCGTCATCATTCGCTGAACAACATAATCAGAAACTTCTTTACTAGCTTTTTGCCACTTCGCCTTAAAAGTTTTAACGTCTTTACAATCCGTTTTATACTTTTTTAGATTTTTTTTCACTATGGCCCAATATTTCTCAATGGGCCTCAGTTCTGGGCAATTGGGGGGATTTGCTTGTTTTGGTACTACGGTTACGTTATTATTTCTGTACCACTCCATGACAACCGCACTGTAATGGCATGTCGCCAAATCCGGCCAAAACAGTACAGAACCCGTATGTTGTTGGATGAAAGGCAGCAATCTCTTTTGCAGACACTCCTTCTTGTAAACTTCTCCATTGATTGTCCCAGAAGCCACGAAAGCTTTGCTCCTCTTACCGCAGGAGCATATCGCTTGCCAAATCATGTGACGTTTTGGGAATTTTGATAATTTAATTTTTTTATATTCATCAGGAATAGTTGCCTTATTTTTTGCCACATAAAACTGTTGCCCAGGTAACTGATTAAAATCAGCCTTGACGTATGTTTCGTCATCCATGACTAGGCAATCATATTTTGTCAGAAACTGGTCGTACAATTTTCTACAGCGTGATTTGACAGAATTTTCTTGTTTTTCTGACCTATTAGGCCTGACTACAGCTTTATAAGTCTTTAAACCTTCGTAACGTTTAATTTTCTGCACATACGATTTGGACACTTTCAACTTTTTTGCAACATCTCGGATAGATATGCCCGGATTTCTCGTAAAACACTCGACTACCTTCTTTGCCTTTTTTTTGTCCACAGGTCCACTTTTTCTACCGCTTCCTTGCTTCCGTTCCACAGTCAAGTCCTTTTTGAACTTAGAAAGTACCGATTGTACCGTCGATTTATTGATTTTCAGACACTTAGCAATGTCGTTTTGTGAAATGCCTAGATTTTCTTGAAACATGTTCACGATTTTTTTTCGTATTGCAAGTTCTTTGGACGGCATTCTTTTAATTACATCATATATTATAAAAATACCGAAACAGATTGATAGAATCGAGTATTGACAGTAAGGTTTGACATAATTTTTTTTGTTTTTAAAACAAATGAACGCCGACAGATCGCATTCAAACCGACCAGATTTTTTCATGTCCACACTTTACTATAAAATCGCAAGTTGCGTGCGGCTCTTCACATCACCCATAAAATTAATGAACATTATACTTAATTTTAAATAGTTTGTATAAGTTTTGTTTTTTTGTATATTAATTGAAATGATAAAAATTGGCATTTGATTATGATTAAACTATCCTGTAAAAAGGCAAATTACCGAACTTTATGAACATTTGAATTGAAAGTTCTTACGGCACTGAAAACAACACCTGCAGTTCTTTAAGCTTCTTTGCAGTGGCGTAGCTAGCATGGGTGGCACCCGGTGCGGAAATTGTGGGTGTCACCCCAAAAACCAATCAAAATTGTAAAATAGTATATTTAAAAAGAGTAATTGTAATTTATGTTAAATAGCTCAGGATTTACTCCATCGCTATTTTACGAATTTTTATAGGTGGCACTACTGATGTTCACGGTCGGGTGTCACCCCTAAATGGGTGACACCCGGCGCGGACCGCCCCCGCCCCCCCCCCCCCCCTAGCTACGCCACTGCTTTGAACTGGTGGTTTCTACTGCAGTTGTCTCTTCTCAAAAGTTGCCATCCCCTGGCCTTAACTATTAACCTGATGTGTATATTTTTACCTTAATTTGATTTTATAATAATTGCAACCCTTTCTTTCAGTCCTTGTTAAGGAGGAAGCTGAATACACGGACGAGGAGTGTGTGAAGGAGGAGTGTGAGGACAGCAGAGACGGGTGCGGCGTGAGCGAGGCAGCCATGATGGCCGGCCTGTATACCAAGCACGAGGTGAAAGACGAGCTTGTGCTGGGGCCGGAGCTCCCGCATCAACCCATAGTCACCATGGAGCTGAGAGGTGTGTGGACATTTGTTTAACATGAATATGTACAGTAGGGCGTCCCTTATTTTGCGATTTTTAAAATTAACAACGCATACCTCCTAAATATAAAAAAATTAAGTATATACTAATTACCAGTATCAAGAACCAGTGCCAACCCACAACTGAAATTCCCATACAAATTACTATGGAGTACTTTGACCAGACACTAATTTGATAATTTTTCATTGGTTTTGTGTTTTTTTCTTGTGTGTTTTTTATCTGTATTTTGTATGTAATTTGACATTAAGAGACCATATACATCTCTTAGTAATTGTAATACGTTAGATTGAATTGTTAGTTTTATTTTATAAAATTGTTGATGTTATTATTTTTGCTTTTATGTAAATTCAATGTTGATGTGTAAAAGTGCCCTTGTGGCCTATTTGCTGAATAAATGTTGATGTTTGATGTTTGCATCAAGATTTTTTTGTTAAATAAATTTTATAAATATATCAATATTATACAAAATCGATATGAAAAAAAAATTGTCATTATCATACATTGTATGGAAAAATCTCATGAAAGTCGGCACTGGTTACAGTTACAGGAAATTGGAATGACCTGAAATTTTATTACAGAGTATTTTGGGATAAAAGAAACTGATTTAGTGGGTATGCCTTATTTATTTCTGAAAATCGTGAAATAAGGGACATCCTAATGTACAGTCAGCTGCAGATACAAACAAATACAAATCCCTGCAAAAAATTTTGCTTGTAATTAATATATGTATCACATAACTGTTTGCTAATTCTAGGAAAAATAGTATAAAAAATATCACATCGATTTCCACTGCGTAATCTGTGTTAGAAGTTGCATCAGGCTAAATCATATTTATGTAAATATATAATTATTCGTAAGAGTTATAGGAAAATCTTACTGCTATCAGAAAGGTACATTATTTGCAATATGCCTATGATAAAGTTTATAAATATAAAATAATTACAAACCCCAAAAAAACTGTCGAAAATCACATACAAAAAATTATCAACCGGGGTTTACCAAGTTTTCCGACATTACGTCGTAAAACAAATGTAATTTTTATAAATTAAAATACTGCATAAATTTAAGTAATCATTCGAAAAATGCATTAGTTTTACTATTGAAATAATAAACAGGAACAAATAGAAATTGTCTTATACTCGTAATGCATACAATTATTTTTTTCAGTCGGTCTCGGTACAAAAAATATTGAAGTTGATTGACATGACAAATACGAACGTTTCCGAGAAAATACGAAGGAAAACAAATATGCACTACATCTGTAATATTGAACTTGGCTCTCATTTTTTCATTGATGTTTTCGATGGGTCTTTTTTTACAGTTTGTTCATCGTTTCATCCCGCATAATATATCAAGCAAAAAAGTTTTTTTATGCTAGAGTATTGATTTGAATGTGTACTTTAAGTATGCAAACCATTAGTATTGTTATGTGGTGTTGCAGCGCCCGCTCCCGTCTCGTCTGCTGTGGTGTCGGGTCGGCGCGGCTCGTGCTCGGTCAGGCTGGAGCGCCTGCTGGTGGACGCGGAGCGGCGCACCTGCCGGGTCGGGCGCCGCACATACAAGCTGCACGCCACCGAGCCCGCACCCACACCCCATGTCACCGCCACCATCTATCAATGTCACCATTGCGGCAAACGGTTCAGGAACAAGTCGGTTTTGGAGAAACACATAATCACTCACTTGTCGCGTAATTCCACCCGAGAGAAAATTGCTTTGGATCGTCAACAAATGTCACAAAGGAATAGAAAACCTAATGACAAAGCCTTTAATTGTGATTACAAGTCCAATCAAAAATTACACCCAGGGAATCACAAGAAGACACGCACTGGTGAAAAGGCATTTAAATGTAACTACTGTGACTACAAGTGCAACACAAAAAATATGTTACGGAATCATATGATGACTCACACTGGTGAAAAGCCATTTAAATGTAGCTACTGCGATTACCGGTGCAATTTAAAAGGTAGTTTGCGGAGGCACCTATTAACTCATACTGATGAAAAACCTTTTAATTGTAAGCACTGTGACTACAAGTGCATTTCGAAATATTTGTTACGGAATCATATGATGACTCACACTGGTGAAAAGCCATTTAAATGTAAGTACTGTGACTACAAGTGCATTTTGAAAAATAATTTACAGAGTCATTTGATGACTCACACTGGTGAAAAGCCATTTAAATGTAGCTACTGCGATTACCGGTGCAATGCAAAAGGTAATTTGCAGACGCACCTATTAACTCATACTGATGAAAAACCTTTTAATTGTAAGCACTGTGACTACAAGTGCATTACGAAATATATGTTACAGTATCATCTGATTAACCACACTGGTGAAAAGCCATTTCTTTGTAACTACTGTGACTACAAGTGCATTACGAAGTATATGTTACAGAATCATATGATGACTCACACTGGTGAAAAGCCATTTAAATGTAGCTACTGCGACTATAAGTGCATTACGAAAAGTATGTTACAGAATCATATGATGACTCACACTGGAGAAAAGCCATTTAAATGTAACTACTGTGACTACAAGTGCATGAGGAAAAATATGTTACAGAATCATATCATGACTCACACTGGCGAAAAGCTATTTAAATGTAGCTACTGCGATTACCGGTGCAATTCAAAACGTAGTTTGCAGAGGCACCTATTAACTCATACGGGTGAAAAGCCATTTCAATGTAACTACTGTGACTACAAGTGCATTTCGAAATATACGTTACAGAATCATATGATAACTCACACTAGTGAAAAGCCATTTAAATGTAGCTACTGCGATCACCGGTGCAATTTAAAAGGTAATTTGCAGAGACACCTATTAACTCATACTGATGAAAAACCTTTTAATTGTAAGCACTGTGACTACAAGTGTATTACAAAAAGTATGTTACAGAGTCATATGATGACTCACACTGGTGAAAAGCCATTTAAATGTAGCTACTGCGATTACCGGTGCAATTTAAAAGGTAATTTGCAGAGGCACCTATTAACTCATACTGATGAAAAACCTGTTAATTGTAAGCACTGTCACTACAAGTGCATTACGAAAAGTATGTTACGGAGGCATATGATGACTCACACTGGTGAAAAGCCATTTAAATGTAACTACTGCGATTACCGGAGCAATTCAAAACGTAACTTGCAGAGGCACCTATTAACACATACTGATGAAAAGCGGCGCCCGCTTCGTTCCAGCTAATGAATATTGTATAAAATCCATTTTAAAATAAAAAGATTAATACAAATTTTAATTTGTTTTGTGTTTATTTTCAACTTCACGAAGATAATATAAAAAAATAACTATTTATGCTGAAAATATTTTGCTGCGTCGCTTTAGTATTTCGTGTTCGTATCACTAAAAAAAATCACCCCTTATGTCAATTTACGGAAAATCGCTGGAAACAATACTTCACATGTTTTTGTACTTTTAATTGTCAGGGTTCGGTCGGTAGGAGAAGTTGCTAAGCGCGCCAGGTGTTCAAAATGTTCTTGTCGTGACGTTAATTATTAAGTGAATAAGAGCGTGTCAAGGTAATTTTGAACACCTCGCCCGCTTAGCAACTGCTGCTGCTGACTGTACGGTAGTACTATTATACTATGGTACTGCCCTATAATGGTTCTGTTCACGGGCATGGTTCTGGCTACCCCCGGTGAAGTGAGCCAGCAAATCCTGCGCCGTCTCAGCCAGATGACGGAACACATCTACCTTCTCCCTCTCCACTCTCAGCCTCTCCCTTTCCAGTCTCAGCTTTTCTCTCTCTCTCGCGTGCAGGTTTCTCTCTCGTATCTCATCTAACTTAAGTCGCCGGCGTTCGATCGATGTGAAGTTATTGAGTGCTTCGGCGAGGGACACACGCGGTAGTAGGGAGCGACGATTTGCAGGAGGACTAGTAGGAAGATGACTAGTTGCAGTAGAACGACTAGTAGTAGCACTGGTTGTAGTAGAATGGCGAAAGCTTGATGGAGGATGAGTATCTGAAGTAGGAGCGTTTAACGATTCTTGTGAATTTGCCGTGTTTGGTGTATCGGGCGCGGGGCGGGGGTGCGGTGCCGCGGGCGCGGGGCGGGGTTGCCGGGAGCAGGGTGTTGGTGGCGCTCCGAGTGCCGATGCCGTTGAATATGCTGAAAAGTACCATTCCGTTTTACCAAAAGTCAAAAACTTTTTTTTTCATAATTTATCATTAATAACTTAAATCGACATAATATTTTTGTATTTTATTATGTGTAACGCAAGTCACGTAGCTTATTAACCTTTTGAACACCACAGACGGCAATTGACGTCAACACAAAATCGTGACAACGACGCCAAAGACGGCATTTGACGTCGAATGTTTTTTGTTGAAAATCTACTGAAAAACAGCGCACTTTTAGGTTGGCATTACTTATTCACAAAACTAAATTTTACCCCCGTAGCGTTAGTGGTACGGCAAATGGCAAATGGCGTTCAAAAGGTTAATACTTAATACTAACTATGAACTGTAATTGACAGGTAAATATTTGTCTGAAAATAAAAACAGTATTCTCCAGGTCATGACGGGCTCAGCATTGAGCATTTGCAGTATGCGGGCACACATCTGCCTAGACTTTTGGCCGTGCTGTTTAATCTGTGCATTAAACACTCATACCTACCAACGGAGCTAATGAGAACGGTAGTTGTGCCGATTATTAAGGACAAGACGGGTGATATTGGAGATAAATCCAACTATCGGCCGATCTCATTGGCTACCGTTATCGCCAAAGTATTTGACAGCATGCTTAATAGACATCTAAATATTCATGCTACGCTACATGATAACCAGTTCGGGTTTAGACCCAAACTCTCAACAGAAAGCGCCATTGTCTGTCTGAAGCATGCCGTCAAATACTATACCGATAGAAATACGCCCGTTTACGCCTGCTTTCTCGACTTGTCGAAGGCATTTGATCTGGTTTCCTATCATAAGCTGTGGGAAAAGCTCGACAAGATTAAATTACCTCTAGAGCTTATCCGGATATTTCAGTATTGGTATGGAAGCCAGATCAATCATGTCAGATGGGGGGAGAGTATTTCGGAGGGGTACAGGTTGGAGTGTGGCGTGAGACAAGGGGGGCTGAGCTCGCCCACACTCTTCAACCTGTACGTTAACGATCTGATTGAGGTGCTCAGCAGCCGTCATGTCGGTTGTCACATTGACGGGGTATGCTTCAACAATATTAGCTACGCAGACGACATGGCGTTGCTGAGTGCATCTGTTGGAGGTCTCCGCGAACTCATTAGTCTCTGCGAGCAGTTTGCCAGTAGTCACGGCCTTAAATATAACGCTAAGAAGAGCGAACTAATGATTTTTAGGGCGGGGACTAAATGTCCGTCCGAGGTACCTCCTGTACGTCTCAGCGGGGTCCCTTTGAAGCGTGTTCACCGGTTCAAATATCTAGGCCATGTATTAACTGACGACCTTAAAGATGACGAAGATATTGAACGGGAGCGGAGAACGTTGTCAGTCCGAGCCAATATGATAGCCCGCAGGTTTGCTCGTTGTTCTTTTAACGTCAAAACTACACTGTTTCGTGCATATTGTACCACTTTTTACACGAGCAGCCTGTGGGTTAAATACACACAGAAGGCATACAACGCTCTCCGTGTTCAATACAACAATGCTTTAAGGGCGCTGCTGCATCTGCCGAGGTTTTGCAGCGCCTCGGGAATGTTCGCGGAGGCGCGTGTGGACTGCTTTTACGCCACCATGCGCAAGAGAGCAACATCAGCAGCGAGACGTGTGCGCACCAGCGGCAGCGCCCTGCTGGCAGTCGTCGCCGACAGGCTTGATGGTCCATTTATGGGACACTGGTTGTCATTGCATGCACCAGTGTCCCATAACTGGGCGAAATGATGTAACTAGTTAAGTAAGGTTCTAAAATTAATATTGTTTGACATTCCGTATTCCTTTTTATTGTATTGTATATAGTATGCCATTGTATTGTTTATGTGTATTTTTATTATGGGTTAAAAGCCTGAAATAAATGATATTTTATTATTTTATTTATTTTTACAGTATTTCTCATAAAATCATCCCTTGAGGTGAAAGTGGGCTATGGAAACGCTAATTCTACGTAAACCAAGTGGCGGGCAGACGCCAATAATAAAATGCACATACCATCTCCAGCGTTAGCGGCCTCCGACTGTCCTGAGCCGCCATGCGCTACGTTGTCGTCTTTAGGTGGTGCCGAAATCTTTGGTGGAATCTGGCATTAAAAGTAACATCGTTTACCTCTTACCATCTTATAGGGTATTTGACTGTATTTAACTTTTTGAACGCCAAAGACGGCATTTGACGTCAAACGTTTTTTGATGGGAATCTACTGAAGAACAGCCCACTTTTAGGTTGGCATTATTTATTCACAAAACTAAGTTTTACCCCCGTGGCGTCAGTGGCACGGCAAATGTATGCGCCGTTTGGCGTTCTAAAGGTCAGTGTTGCCAACTCGGATTTTGAAAAAATGCTAGACTATTGTGCAGATTATGCCAAAGTTTTTTGAAAAATGCTACAAAAAAAAAGCTAAAATGTCACTTGAAATTAGACACTTAAAAACACATACATTTTTCAAATTTGCCGCCTTTTTCTACTGACAAGATCTGCTTGACCAACTTTATATAGTCCGTCGACGTCCATCCGTCCACAAAAGTCAAAATTCATAATTATGAAAATATGAACCACATAAGGCAATGGCGCATATTGTTGCTGCCAAGTTTTTGCAGACTAGGCTTAGACTAAATTATGCTAAAAAATATGCCCGATGCTAAATAGAAAATTTTGGTGTCAAAGCGAGTGAAAATATGCCAGATCTGGCATCATTTATACCAAGTTGGCAACACTGCTAAAGGTTAAAATAAATTATTCTACAACATGCATGAAATAAAGCACCAGAAGATTAATAGAGAAACGTAGACAGCAGTTATTTTTAGACACAATTTCTATTTGAATACCCGTGTAAAACTATAAAGAGTAGGTAATTTGATCGTGACGTCACATGCTAGTGTTTCAAATAAATTCCATAGTAGAAAAGTCGTTTTGACAGTTCGAAAAAAGAAACTGATTTGACAGTAGTCAAATACCCTATTCGCCAGTAACTGGCCACCCTAAACTAGAAATGATTCTATTCACCTATAAACATAATTCATTTTAGTATAAAAGGTTTCAATAAGTGGCCAGCTTTAAAAAACTATTAGCCACCTTATACTAAAATGAATTCTGTTTGTAGGTGAATAGAGCTCATGTTTAGTTTAGGGTGGCCAATTGCTGGCGAATAACCTACTTCGTTTTACTATTTTTACTTCTGAAACCAAAACTAATGCTTTTCCCTTAAAACGTCACACATGGTATACAGGGTGACTCATTCAAATCGGTCAGTATCGGAAAATCTGAAACTATAAGACATACGACGATCTCTTCTTAGGAACCATCTCATCGATTTTAGTAACAAGAAAAACTGCATTCATACATTTAATAAAAATGTATGTAAAATGTATTGAAAAAAAAAATTGGTCATTTCCAAAATAACTAAAATAAATTAAAGGATATGAAAACAACCTATGCCGTCCTCTATAATAGTCCATGCACGGGGCCCATAAAAAGTTGAATAAATATAAAACAAGACCGAAGTGATCCCATAAGTGTTCCGTAAACAAAGTTTTGTACGGAACACTAAAAAAAGCGGCCAAGTGCGAGTCGGACTCGCCCATGAAGGGTTCCATAGCAAGCAAGTAACATAATAAAATCGCGGTCTATGACGTATTAAAAAAACTACTTACTAAATCTCGTTCAAACCAATTTTCGGTGGAAGTTTGCATGGTAATGTACATCATATAGTTTTTTACTTTTATCATTCTCTTATTATAGAAGTTACAGGGGGGGGGGGGGGGCACACATTTTACCACTTTGGAAGTGTCTCTCGCGCAAACTGTTTAGTTTAGAAAAAAATGATATAAGAAACCTCAATATCATTTTTGAAGACCTATCCAATATACCCCACACGTATGGGCAGGCCTATGGAACTCTCCGCGCGAGCTCGGATTTATACCTACGATTCTGCTCCCGTTCACGGTAGAAAAGCAAGCCAGTTGGTTGCCACATGCGCTCACGCACGCGCGTCACCGCGCGCCGCACTGACAATATTTACGATAGTTACAAGCTACGTAGGTACTACTGAATTACTTTAATTAAATAATTAAACATGTAGTGTTTATTACGACAAATGTACTTATAGTTAGATATCTATTTGCAATAGGTAGCTAACTTGGTAAATGTTCATTTTATCGACAGTAAGATCTTAATTTTACACCGGAAAATAGGTACTCATTTATTTTGCTCTGGTTATCTTATAATGAATTGATTTTAAATCACACGAAGTTTTAAAACTAATTCTTTCTAGGTTCATTGCGTGGTTTATAAGACGGCGTAAACACTGCGGTCACTGCAGGGACATATGACCTTTTAAAATGAGTATTTCGCAAACACTACCCTAACCTAACGCATAAACGGAATACTATAAATTATTGCCGAAGGGAGGAAGAGATAGATATTCGAGTCCAAAACGCCCTAAGATGCTCGGCAGCGCTCCATCGAGTCTTAGTGTCCAAGCTGATCAGTAGACCAACCAAGATTCGAGTCTACAAGACCGTGATTAGACCAATTTTGATGTATGGGTGTGAAGCTTGGACGCTGACTCAGAAAGAAGAGAGCAAGCTCTTAGTGGCGGAGAGGAAAATCTGGCGGAAGATTCTGGGACCTATCAGAGAGGAGGATGGAACTTGGAGGCGAAGAAAAAATAGGGAGCTAGAGGAGCTGGTTGCGATGCCTAATATAATTGGCGAGATCAAAGCAACACGACTCCGCTGGCTTGGTCACCTGGAGAGAATGGGGGAGGATCGTGCTGTGAGAAGAGCGTATGTGGGGCGCCCGGGCGGAAAACGTCCATCTGGGCGTCCCAGATACCGCTGGAGTGACGAAGCCCAAAAAGACCTGTCTGCCCTCGGAATACCCAACTGGCGTGAAGTGGCGCAAAATAGGGCAGAATGGCGCTCTCTTGTGTCAGAGGCCAAGATCCTCTTTGGGTCACTGAGCCAGTGATGTATGCATGTATGTATGTATAAATTATTGCAACTTAACTTGCTTAAATGTAGTTATTTAACGCTATATGCTGTTATCGTCGGGTGACAAGCAAAAGTCACTAAGCACTATCAAAAAATTAAAGTAACAATGCACTTTATTACACTTGTAACACGGTTTATTGTCCAATAATTTCAATGGTGTTAGTTAGTGATTTTTGCTTGTCACCCGACGTTATATACTTTATGGCAAGTTCTAATGTTAGTTTGATAGTTTGATCAATCGAATTAGAGACCGGTCTTCACACGTATAAAAAATTCTATGCGTCGCGTCGGCAACCCTAGCGTTGTGCCGGTGCGCGCGGTGCGGCGCGCTGAAGGTCACTCCATTGTATTTCTGTGTAGGTATCAAACCATTTTTATTTATTATAGTATTTGCGTTTTCTTTGAGAGATAAGTATCTGTTCGTAAGAACTATTATATAATTTGTGGTATGGGTTTGATGAAAAAAACAAAATTTGAGTTACAGTTCCAAGTATGGGGAACCCCCCAAATTTATTGTTTTTTTCTATTTTTGTGTAAAAATCGTAATGCGGTTTACAGAATACATCTACTTACCACGTTTCAACAGTTTAGTTCTTATAGTTTCGGAAAAAAGTGGCTGTGACATACAAACGGACAGACAGACAGACATGACGAATCCGTAAGGGTTCCGTTTTTTGCCATTTGGCTGCGGAACCCTTGAGCTAAAAAGCTTGTAAAAAAAGATACTTCTTCCCTAGTCTAAAGAAATTACTTATTGAGCTGTGTCCGTATAGCCTTAACGAGTACTTTATAAAACTTAATGTAAGATAGAATGAATTGCATGCTTGCTATAATATTATTTTAAATATTGTATTTTAATATATGCTACACCGATCTGGTAAAATTGTATTGAGACAATATGACATGTAAAATGGTACCATCTTATGTAAACATACAATTCATGGCAAATAAATAAATGAAATGAAATGAAATGATACTTACAAAGCCTTTCTCCAAGTCGGCCATTTTATAGGCAGTCGGTTTCATGACGCCCAACACGCGCTTCTCTAGAACGTTGAGGGGACCCTTTGCCGCGTTATTCTTTCTTAATATGATTGCCTTCTTCTTTGTATTGGCTTTCCAGTCAGCCCACACCTGGAAAACGAACAGTTGATATCTTAGAATACGTCAATGTGGTGAAGATCGGCGTATAAAATACGGTCTTCCCCAACCTTTCTAGAAACTATTCTATATCCTTCCCCACGACATACTATCTATATACCAAATTTCAACTAAATCGGTTTAGCGGTTTAAGCGTGAAGAGGTAACAGACAGACCGACACACTTTCGCAAAAGCTTTTATTTCGGACAAGATATCCATAGTAAACTTAATAAATTACAAAACAACATCAATATAATGAATAGAATCAGGCGTCACTTTGCGGAAATCCATATTAATTAAATACAAAATATTACTTTGTTAATCCGATAAGATAACGTGCCATTCATAGTCATTCAGTGCTAACCCGTTACAGGTGAAAACCGCATGAAAATCCGTTCAGTAGTTTTGAGTTTATCACGAAGATACAAAAACACAAACAGACAGACGCGGCGGGGGACTTCGTTTTATAAGGTGTATTGATTAATTAATGTTCAATACTTTAAAGAAACAAAAGCTTACCTATAGTTCGTTTTTTTTGCATTAGAAAGATCTTGCAAGAAGGTAAGCGATCTTGACATGTCTTTTAATTGAAAAACGCTTTTTAAAAATCAAAAACTATTACTTATGAAAGCAGAAGAATATAAATCATCGTATTAGATTCATAATTGTTACATATTTGCCGTAACTTATTTTTAAATTGTGTTTTTCAATTAAAAGACACATCATGATTGTTTACCTTATTTCTAATGCTAAAAAAAACGAACTATAACGTGAAATGTTTTTAAACTCTATAGTGACTTACTTTCTTCCACTTCTCGGGGGGCTTATAGACGCCGCCGGGCACGGCGTTGAGCGTCGTCACGAGCTGCAGCCACAGCCGGTCGCCCCACAGCCGGCAGCCGCGCTATATCCGAGTGTCTAATACACAATAAAGGATTAAACGAACTTACCTGACTTGACGTTAGTTTATACTTACTTTCTTCCACTTCTCGGGGGGCTTATAGACGCCGCCGGGCACGGCGTTGAGCGCGGTCACGAGCTGCAGCCACAGCCGGTCGCCTCACAGCCGGCAGCCGCGCTATATCCGAGTGTCTGATACACAATAAAGGATCAAACGAACTTACCTGACTTGGCGTTAGTTTCTACTTACTTTCTTCCACTTCTCGGGGGGCTTGTAGACGCCGCCGGGCACGGCGTTGAGCGTCGTCACGAGCTGCAGCCACAGCCGGTCGCCCCACAGCCGGCAGCCGCGCTATATCCGAGTGTCTAATACACAATAAAGGATCAAACGAACTTACCTGACTTGACGTTAGTTTATACTTACTTTCTTCCACTTCTCGGGGGGCTTATAGACGCCGCCGGGCACGGCGTTGAGCGCGGTCACGAGCTGCAGCCACAGCCGGTCGCCTCACAGCCGGCAGCCGCGCTATATCCGAGTGTCTGATACACAATAAAGGATCAAACGAACTTACCTGACTTGGCGTTAGTTTCTACTTACTTTCTTCCACTTCTCGGGGGGCTTGTAGACGCCGCCGGGCACGGCGTTGAGCGTCGTCACGAGCTGCAGCCACAGACGGTCGCCCCACAGCCGGCAGCCGCGCTATATCCGAGTGTCTAATACACAATAAAGGATCAAACGAACTTACCTGACTTGACGTTAGTTTATACTTACTTTCTTCCACTTCTCGGGGGGCTTGTAGACGCCGCCGGGCACGGCGTTGGGCGCGGCCACGAGCTGCAGCCACAGCCGGTCGCCCCACAGCCGGCAGCCGGGCGGCAGCCGCGCTATATCCGATTGTCTAATACACAATAAACGATCAAACGAACTTACCTGACTTGGCGTTAGTTTATAGTGACTTACTTTCTTCCACTTCTCGGGGGGCTTGTAGACGCCGCCGGGCACGGCGTTGAGCGCCGTCACGAGCTGCAGCCACAGCCGGTCGCCTCACAGCCGGCAGCCGCGCTATATCCGAGTGTCTGATACACAATAAAGGATCAAACGAAGTTACCTGACTTGGCGTTAGTTTATAGTGACTTACTTTCTTCCACTTCTCGGGGGGCTTGTAGACGCCGCCGGGCACGGCGTTGAGCGTGGTCACGAGCTGCTGCCACAGCCGGTCGCCCCACAGCCGGCAGCCGGGCGGCAGCCGCGCTATATCCGAGTGTCTAATACATAATAAAGGACTATACACTTAAAGGGCCAATTTTTAATGTATATTAATAATAATAATAATAAGCCCGCAGGGCAGCTTGTGGCGAGCTGTTGGGGAGTAACGACCCCACGGACCCGAGTGCTCCCGAGAGTCGGTCAGGGTCTCCGTCTCCGGCGTGTCTTCGTCGGTCGGAGTGGACCCCAAGGGGACCCGCAGGACTCTCAGCTCTGGCTTGCCTTAATTGGCCGTCCAGAGAGGAGTCGCTAGAGCTATATGCTCCAGGGGTGGAAGTGAAAGATGCATAAGACGCGAGTTGGCACAGTGGTTGTTAACAGCCACTGGGTAGAAAGCGGCGCACACCTCTCGACACCCCTGAGCCGCTCACACCGGTGTTGCCTCTGGTCGTCTTTACGACGGCAGTTTCAGGGGCCCATCTAGTAAGCGGCGAGTCACCACCTGCCTCGATAACGTGTACTAACATTGTTATGGCAGGTGTCCGGACCTCTCAGCAATAGCCCAATCTTTTGACAAGCCAAAATTCATCACTATAACCAGCACTTTTCTCCACTATATTTACAATAGCCCCTACGCCTGTTGGGACCGATTGACGGGTATCTATTTGTACCCGTGAATGGGTTCTAGCAGGTGTATTACATAACAGCAAACTTCTCCAAAGGGCCTCTACGTGTTGGATCTGTATCCCCACGCACGCCTATCAAATGACCGGGATGTATATACCCGTGAGTTTTTAAGAGAGACAAATAATAATAACCCCGCGGGGGCAGCTTGTGGCGAGCTGACGGTGAGTGGCGACACCGCGGACCCCTATTCCAGAGGGCCCTGTCATCTGGCCCTCGCCTCTGTGCTTGCCTTGATTGGCCGGCCAGAGTGGAGTCGCAAGAGCGGGACCTATGCTCCAGGTTGGAAGTGTAAAATGTCATAACGCCGGCGGCCTGCTGAACGGATCACCGGGATCTGGCTACCGCAGACTCACCTCTCGACAACCTTACAGCCGCTCCGAAGTGTTGCCCTATTGTCGCACTGTGCGTGCGGCCGTTGTAGGGCCCACTAAATGAGTAGGCGAGTCACCACCTGTCTTACACAATTTTGAGACTGATTGTCACGGCAGGTGTCCGCTAGTCTCCTCCCATAACCCATTATCCAGTCCATCCAACTTGCATATCAATAGCCCATGACCTTAGTTCCCATCGCAGCACAAAAGTGCTGCACTGCAATAGTCTTTGCACCTGCCGGGACCATCTCCGGATGTATCATATTGTGCGCTCGGGGATGGTATCCGCCATGTGTATCCTTTGCTTTTAGAGTAAACTGTCTTAAAGGGCCTCTGCGCTGTTGGCTTCGGCCCCACGCACGCCTCCCAAAGGTCCGGGATCCCATGGTCCCGAGATATGGAAAGGACAAACAAATAATAATAATAAAAGACGTTTATTCAAAAAGTTTGAACATAGGTACATAATAAAAGTACACGATAATGCTTACAAACTAATTGAAAAGGTTGTAAGGCTCAGCTTATGTCTGTGCCAGAAGGCTTCGGGGCACAGCGGCCTTAAAGACTTGCAGCAACGGACGCTGTTATTCTGCCACCGCCGTATTTGTATCTAGCTAAGGACAGTAAAAACATTTACACTATTTATTACATGTAGGACAAGATAGCAAAACCGAACAATGTGCAGTGGATAAAAAAGTGCTAACTTTACTAAAATTAAATATCTATAGAGCAGGTCACTCAACCAAAAGTGTATGTTACATTCTTTTGGAGGTCCAGCAAATAAGCCTTGCAACGTAGTTTGAAAACCGCCAGGGACTTACTGTTAACTACTGGTGGCGGCAAATTGTTCCAGCATTTAGACGCAGCATAGCGAAAGCTGCCTCTAAATGACTGAAGCCGGAGCAATGGAAGGGAGATACGCTCTTGTTGCTCACGCAGACCTTTCAACTTTCGGTTTGGCTTCCATTCAAGTTTACACGCGAGATAGGGTGGAATACCAGATTGTTTAAGCGTAAATACCATTGACGCAAGCTTTAATATTCGTCTGTGTGACATATTCAGTTTACCCGCTTTATTAAGGTAAGGGCTAATATGTGAGCGGCGAGGGATATCTTGACAGAAACGTATGCATGAATTTTGTACACGTTGAATCGCTCGTTCTGTTCTTTTTCTTATGCATTCATACATATACACATACATGTACATATAATCATGCCTATTTCCCGGAGGGGTAGGCAGAGACCACGGATTTTCACTTGCTACGATCCTAACATACCTTTTTCGCTTCCTTCGCTTCCATAACATTTTCTCGCTCGAGCTCTCGAGCTCGCCGGTTTAGGGTGCTCTTGACCTGGCCTTTTTTCAGGATTTCCCCGATCTGATCAGAGAAAGTCCGCCGAGGTCTACCCCTTCGAACTCCAACTTCCACTTCTCCCTTATACACTCTGCACTCTCATTGTTAGCCTTCTTTCACTCATTCTTTCCACATGTCCAAACCATTTCAACATACCTTTCTCAAATTTTGTCACTACATCTACATCCATTCCACACTTTTCCCTTATCACACTGTACACATACATATAACTACGCCTATTTCCCGGAGGGCTAGGCATGTTTTATATGACTTTCATAACTAAAGGAGATAGTATGTATGAAAATAAATTTAATTGTACCTTTCCATAAACCCAACTAGAGTTGCATATTGTTTATAATTAGCGCGCGCCCGCGGCTGCATAACCATGCCTGAAAATATAATAATATTATAAATAAAATAACATAAAACGGTTTGCAATTTTATTAGGCAGACGTCCGATTTTTTATCCCATAGCTCAGTACTTAGTCCATCTCTTTCACCCAATATCCTAGTTCATATTAGATCCCATAAACTCTCAATAGTCCTTACACCCTGGCGATGGCGGGTGCTGCCTCTGCGTGCGTCCCATGACAGCCCTTACATTTCATTAAAGTGTAAAAAGGTCCTCTACATGTTGGCTGCGGCTCCGGGCATGCCTCCCAAAGGTCCGAGGCACCATTGTTCCGTGATGGGAAAGACTTATAAATAAATAAATATTACAGGACTAATATTTGGCTAAATATAGCTGTGACACTTTGCGATATTTGGACAAATAAGGCCAAGAGTGTAGAGGTAAGATAAAGTGTTGTGAACACACTTCTTCTCCTCTTCTCTCACTGATTGATGAAATCTACTTTAACACTAAGGCCCACTTGCACCATCCCATTAACCCGGGGATAAGCGGTCAAAACTAATAACCTAATGTCAAATTGTACTGGTAACCATGGTAACGCCAGGTGCCAGGATAACGCGAGGAAGAAGTTAGTGTACCTAATAAAGTAAAATAAATAAATATAATAAACATGGAGATATTGGAGAGGGCAAGTTACCATGCGTCGGAACCTCAGCTTCCTCTGGCTCCAACACAACGACTTCTTCAAGCACGTGGCTTGTGTACAGGCCGGCCAGCACGCCCGCCTCGCTCGCTTCTGCACTCTCACACTCCTCCTTCACATCCTCTACTTGTAATAATACTGCTTCCTCTTCATCTAAAAACAATGTGTGGACATTAGACCGATCTACTTTATAGATATCATAGACACAGCAATACTTGGCTACTAAGTGTAAGATAATTCAATACCTATTTATGTCTCTACGTTCATGATTTTAATTTGTTTTATTGTTCTTTAATTTAGTATATTATCTCTTTGTCCGAGATACAGGATTATATTCCTAGTTCAGGCGCACGTAACAATGTACGTAAAATGTAAAAGTTCACATAATGTAACATTAGCAATTCGAAACGTCGGGATGTAGTATGAATTCAATATACGCGATATAATTTTTGTCACTACATCTACATTCAGTCCACACTTTTTCCTTATCACACTGTACACATAGATATAACTACGCTTATTTCCCGGAGGGGTAGGCATGTTTTATATGACTAATAGTTTTATTTCATGGGTAACTATCGCGGTAACCGAAGACAATATTTCTGCAGTAAATCTGGATAATTAAACCCACCCGTGAGTAGCAGCGGTATTTGTTTACAGTAAAATAACGTACGTAGTAAACTCACCGTCATCACTGTCCTCACATTCGGGTCCTTCCTGGATGTATACCTCTTCCAGCGACATACTGCCAACCACGAATTCATGTAAATGAAATTACTTATATGACGAGTCTATATTGATGCAATCTTTACACAAAACTGAACGATTCTAAATGAAATAAACGGATATGATTGATATTTTAATTATTTTATCACTGACGCCGTACGCCGAGATCCCGAGATTGATTGTCACTGTCAGTGTCACTCAGTGTTGCCGTGGTGAAGTAAGAAATGACAGCGTTTTACACAAAAATAAAACGCTAATTAAATAACTTACCCTATTCGGAACCTAATAATAATATTGAGAATGGCAACCCTGTTGTCGGTCGTATTGTCCTTTTCTAGCATATACGTCCCTCTCTCTCCCACACTCCCACCACACAGCAGTTTGCTTTTTGGCGGTTGTCGCAAAAACAAATTTCCAACTCATTGTCTCAAAATTACACCAGGCAGGATTAAAACTTTAGGTTCCGAATAGGGTAAGTTATTTAATTAGCGTTTTATTTTTGTGTAAAACGCTGTCATTAAACAACTGTACCGCTATTCGGAACCTAATAATAATATTGAGACGTGTTTGTTATCGCCTGGTGGTGGGAAGACGCCAAGCCAATGTGATTATACATGTACTTATTATGTATATGTAATATTATTATATTATGAGTGTTTAATTAATTATGCAGTACACCCTTTATTTTAACACCTGTGAGGAGAGAGGTATTTAGTAAAGCATACAATTTGATATTCCATTATATTATGATTATGATACTAACTTAACATTTTGTATACGTACTTAATGTACTTATAAATGTTCAAAAAGAATAAGTGAGTCACCACAAGGGTGCTATACTTAATTACTTAAATGTAGGTATGTGAAAACTAGGTAAAAGAAGATGTGATAAGTCAGTCTACTCTTCAAAGAGCATACAACATCTGTTATAAGGAGTAATGTAATTCAAGTATGAAAAGATAAAAATAATAACGTACTAGAGTAGTTTTTATTTATAAGTCGCAATTCTTATCAAATTTGATAATAATTATCTATAATAGTAAAGTAAGCAGTTGCAGGAATATAACAAGGACAGGACCTTTCTTATTTCCAGAATCCCTCGGGATTAGGTAGACGAATATTTTAATTATTCGTTATATCACTATCACCACAAACAGAGTTAATAAAATTAGGTACTTATTCAAATGTCATAGGGAATCACTAAATTTATTTAATGACTGTAAGCCATATACTTGGTTATAGGTTATAGTTATAGCTATAAAATGCATTTAACCCTTTTATATGCTTTACTAACGAGAACGCAAGTCACTGTAAATACATAAATAAACCTTACTTAAAAGTGTGAAGGTTAGGTACTATGAGAGCTTAAGCCACAACACTCATTGTTCACTGCGCTGTGGCACTAGTTATGACGCTTTGTGGTGTTCTTGTGTAGAATTGCCACAGAACTTTATCAATAATATTTGCAGAGTCATTCTAATTAAATTCATGTTTAGCTATCATAACCTTAATTTTACTCAATAATTTGTATATATGTAGTAAGAGTAGTTTCTTAGTGGTTTACTTTATCTGGTGCCTACTGGTAGACATAAGCCTTAAAACTTTATTGGTTCTGACCGCTAAAGTGGCTTAATTTCTGTAAACTATTCATAGACATTGCTTAATTCTGAATATTCAGTTTTCTCTATTCAGTGTGTAAATTATAAGGAATCAGATACTTAATTCGAAACCCTAGCTCATCGCATAGGTGCTTTTAACCGAAATACAAATTTATGTGCTTATTTCGTGATTTTACATTATTTGCTGTGGGAAACCAGGGGGTTCCCGACCATTTGCCGGGCGCCTGTGGCCCCAAAGCCACAGCGCAGAGGCCCTTTAAGAGGGACCTATTTTATCCAATGCTAGAATCAACACTTTGTCGAATCTATTAGATATTTAGGTATACTTATCCTCCTTATGAACTAAGGATAATTGTTACTTGTTTATATTTCAATAATAGCAAGATTGTAAATTATTTTATATTCTGAAATATAATATTACTTAATTTGGGCCAGTGTACTTTTGTATACTATATCTCTGGCCTACTACCTACTATATAGGTTAGTCTAATAACATCCCGCCTCCTGGGAGGCAATATACAGAGTTCTTGGATATATATTCACGATATCGCTAAGTGTGTGGATCTAGTTTTCCGACACTTGACTGCATGAAATTATTGTGTACATTTTTTACAGGTCTCGAGCAAGAAGGGTACCTATATATAGGTTGAGGTCCTTAACTTGTGGATTTGGTAATAGGAGCAAGACACAGACGGGGTGTAAATTAATTGATCCACCATGTTTCAAGAGATTCATGTGCATTGATGCCTTCAAGTTACACTGTACAGACAGACTATATAACTCTTTTGCAGAGTTTTGCCAACATATTATAATATAATATAAATGACTGCATTTGTTTGGGTGTACTTGTTCCACGACAAAAACATATTTATATATATTACAATGTATTTTTGAAAAGTACTCGCCTTTCAAAATAGCTTCGCCTTTTCGCAAGGCTTGCTGCTGTTTCACATTGTGCAAAGCAAACAGTATCGCAATGCTATAATTTTGTATAAATTGAGAACTAGAGGGTCATGCCCTAGACGTGACCGCCCAGAAGTTATACTAGAATCGTTCGTGCAAACCATTAAGTCACTGTTTATTAAAAACCTTATGACTGGGTACATTACATTCCACGGTGGGTACATTTGTTAAACGTATAGTATCAAACTATGACGAATAATGTTAAGTGAATTAAGTGATAACAATATTTGGTCCGTGCATAGAAGCACGTGCCTTTGAGATTAGTGCATGGGTAGTTTAAAATAAACTTAATCTGTGCATAGGAGCACTTACGATCAAGGTGGTTCGAATCCTCAAGGTTCACAAGGCAGACATAAGGGTGTAAAATAAATCATTCATAAACGCCCCGTTAGGTCAGTTTTGTACATTTTTATTTCCAACATGCTTGTGCAGCACATGACAATTTTCCTATACCATGCCAGTCAGGGATATAATAATTAAATAGGTACCTAACCTTGGTTATGTCGTGTACCTACATAGGTAGGTACTCGTAAAAATGTTAACTGAAAGACTAGTGCTCTCGAGGCAAATATAATTTATATTAATTTCTAGTCTGTCATAGCAGGCATAGACTTCAAAGGTTTTTAGATATTCATAGGGCCGCTAAACGGAACCCTTTGTACACCTTGAGCAGGCTGTTTGTGCTCTTGTAATTTTATTTTCACACCATCAGTGATATTAAACATAGCTTATTTCAGAATTGAACCGTAAGCTATGTTGTGTCGTGAGCTTAAGTGAGCCTGATTTAATTAGAGTCCACAGATTATCTGGACCTTGGAGGATTGACCACACCTTATTCTAAATATCAATATTCTGTCTGGGCTTATGGTCGAATTTAGGTGACTAAATCTCTTAGTATTATCTATGCCACCAACGTTATGAGGCTTAGCGTCTCTAGACCACAATTTTATATTAGGGTGCAAAGATTTTTTCATCTTTAAAATAAAAATGAGTCGAGATAGGCCTGGAATCTTAGGTTATTTCATATCTATTATATTATAATTTTAGAAATGTTAATTATTCCAATTTTGAGTTTAGCCAATAGGGTGTCCGGGACCCTTAAAATAGATTGGTAAACAAAAATGAAACCTCGAATAACGTAACCTATTTCGACTGATTTTTACCCAGAACATTATTTTGTTAGAACCCTTTTCACTTGTCCTTTGTCCAAAAGGAGGTATTTACATATTCATCTTTGTTATATTTTTATGATTGTGGCCTACTCGCTCGCCTGTGTTATGACCATATCATTTAATTTCTGACATGCCTTGCGCAGGCTTATATAGGTTGTAATATCATGATCAGTAACTTGACATCAATTTGTGAATGAATCAAAGATTCTTTGGCACACCTTACGCAGGTGGAAACATGGCAGCCTTGCGCAGGCTTAAATAGGTACACAACATATTGGTATCATCACAAATAACTTGACGTTAGTTTGTGACTGAATAAAAGATTCTCTTAGGCACACCTTACGCAGGTGGAACCATAACAGACATAGCTTAAGAATATCATTCAAATGAAGTTTATGTTTATGGGTAATATTCCCTTAGTTGCGAGTTCTTCGCTCGACAAGGGGAAAGGATTTACTTTAATAGGCACTTTTAGAAAGTGTCATTCACGGTGACGAGATTTGCCATGACTAAACTTTAACTCTACAGTTAGCGAATATAATTTGAAATTATGAAGCAAACCATGCGTCTTCGTCAATGAATCAATCTAAACATTCCCATATTGTTAATGCCCTTTCAAGTCACAGGCTTCCGATTTTATTTAAAACGTTTACAAGTGTAGGTACTATTTATGTAGGTAGGTAGGTAGGCTTAAAGAACCGTCTTGTATGTACCTATAGTTACATATAGAATGAATAATCAAGTTATTCAAATCCAAAATAATACACGCACATATAGCAACTACATGCAAGAGTTCTTTTAAGCTGTTAGTACCTGTTATTTATTTAAAGAGATACCTATCTACCTACATTTTAACCATTTTTTTTTTTTTTCAAAATCTAAGATCTAGTTGGAGAGATGTAAATTGATAAGGAGTGAGATACTTAAGGATTTCCATGTCATTCTTGCGCAGAGCCATGCTAATATATCTCTTTATCTAGTCAGACTTAAGTTTACGTACTGCCGAAGTACTCACTTTCCACAAAAATAAATGCAATTCTTGCGATGTAGGTTTGTTCGTTACCTTGTGTCCCTCAGAGCGGAAATAGAAGCCCCGCGAAGCGGGGCTTCGTCGACTCCTAAGCGGGTACACGTTATTTATCAGCAAGTTTATTACCAAAAATGCAATATTATATTTAACCCGGAACGGGATAAACCGACAAGTTGCTGATAGATACTTGGACAGATAAACCCTACACGTCTATAAGCTTCTACCTTAATACGTAGGTTCTACGTAACACGTATTAACTATCCGATCCTTTCGTATTCGAAAACACAAATCACTTGAAAACTGAAGGGTATGCCTCCACACATCACCATTTAAGTGTTATACCTAATTTCAACAGTTATTATAGACACACAAAGATTTAAAGTAATTAAGTAATAAGACTCTGAAGAGACTTAATGTAGGTATAATATTAATTAAATTCTAATGGTGACAAGTGCACGCTTTACCAGCTCGATGTGTTTTCTACCATTATGTGTTTTAGTATTTTCATTAGCATAGCCACGGTGCGCGCAGGCAGCCTTTGAAAACTTACACATTACTATTCCGGATCGTTTTTATTTGCTAGATAGTTTAACGGACACTAAATTTAATTATTTATTTCGAACGGCAAAAGCCGTTAGAAACTGTTTTTCAATATAGTCAGCTAAACTGGGGTACAATTCAAAAACTCACCAGCAGTTTAGCTTCACGACCTTCCAGATGGAAAAACAGCAAGCCAATGAGTTGGAAATTTGTTTTTGCGACAACCGCCAAAAAGCAAACTGCTGTGTGGTGGGAGTGTGGGAGAGAGAGGGACGTATATGCTAGAAAAGGACAATACGACCGACAACAGGGTTGCCATTCTCAATATTATTATTAGGTTCCGAATAGCGGTACAGTTGTTTAATTTCTGATATATATAAACTGGGTCAAGCAAGTCTTGTCAGTAGCAAACGGCGGCAAATTTGAAAAATCGCGGGTTAGCAACACTGTGTCCGAATAATTCAAAAATCGCGTGTCATATGTGTTTTATCTGTGGAATGTGGATCGTGAATGACAGCCATCATCTTTGTTTACATTCTGAATCGTTTCTATTTCAAGAGATATTTCTGTTGTCACCATTAAATACCAATATATTAAATAAGATTGTGAATGGTCTTAAGTAAAGCTAAGGTTCCTACAATGCCTATAGTGCCAATGCCAACTGAGAAATCTAATAAAATATTAAAATCCAGTAGGACGTCTGTATCTACCTGCGGAAGCAATGATTTTATTCATACATTCTTGTTTAAATTCTTAAGGAAAGAAATTAGCGTCAATCTACACCGTAGACTTAGAGAATATAACCAAACGGAGTGGTCATTAACAGGCGTTCCCCTCTGTCGAAAATAGGCGGCCAATGGTCAACGACATGTCAACGGTTATCAACAATGGCTTGTTTACGTTACGTATACATTTCATGTGCCCCTCCCCCGAAAAAAACGGCAGATTATTTTGTACCGAAAATTATAGACATGGCGTCTCCGTTGGTTATATCCTCTAAGACCATAGATTTGAACTGAACTTAGCTTCGAGCAACACCGGCTTCCGACACGTAACTTAAGTCACGAGAATAAATGAACTTTTGAAAGGGACATGTATAATATGTGTATTTATATAAATCTTATTTTATTTTATTTTTATTCGTATGTTATATACTTGGTCAAGCAGATCTTGTCAGTAGAAAAAGGCGGTAAATTTGAAAAATGTAGGCGCGAAGGGATAGCGTCTCATAGAAAATTTGAATTTCGCGCCTTTTTCTACTGACAAGATTTGCTTGACCATCTATACTTTTATACTGTTTTGTATTGTGTTTTTCTGTGCTAAAATTCTTATATTGAATTTGAAACACCTACTGACATGACATAAATTTATTAATTTCCGCTACCTAAAGGTTGTCTGGAAGAGATCGCTTTTTAGCGATAAGACCGCCTGTTGTTTAACCTCTTCTTCCTGTATTATTTGTATTGTTTTCTGTAATGAGGTGTGCAATAAAGAGTATTTGTATTGTATTGTATTGTATTTTTTTGTATGGAGTTATCGTTCTGTTCCTTCGTGAGTATTGTATTCTTGAATCTCAACCTACGGCAGTACGGTACCTAAAAATGTAACCCCGTTTAGGAAGGAAGCTTTCTAAAAAGATTCAGAATCCTTAATTTTAAAGCCGCCGTTTTTTTAGTCTATTAAGACTACCGCACCCATCTTTCATCAGGTATATCTTTCTCGCTCTCACTTATGGGTGCGGCGCGGTCATCTGTTACGGCTTTTATGATCCCAGTTAATATGACTGAACTAAGGTGGAATAAGTGTGTGAAGCGTTTTAGGGTTGATAAAAAAAATATTGATATATATTTTTTAATTTAATAGTTTTATTTACATTTATTTTCTGTCTTTATTAATGGTTAATTTCTCTTTTAATTTCTGTGCCTGTTGCCGCTTGCGACTCCTCGGCCAGTCTCGGCCGCCATGTTTGGTCTCGATGTGGAGCCGCAGCGAACTCTTAGTACTGACGGTGCTCCCACAGATGTCGCACGCGAAGCAACCGCGGAGGCCCAGGTGCACCTGCAAAAAAGTAAAAATGTTTATAGTACATACGGTCCCATTTTCCCGCACTAGTGAGTAAAATAGCACTTTTCGTGCGATGTCAATAGTTCAAAAGGGCCATATATACTGTAAAACGTTATACGATACACGCGCGAATAGGTACTCTTTTCGCACTTGTATCGTAAATAACTATTATACCTACCTACTATGAAGTATTTGAACAAATTAAATTATTTTCCAGGAAGGAAATATTTTAATTTTATTTTTAGGGGGCGCCACAAGCCTTCAGTAAAAAGTGCATATACTTGGAAAATTTGACTATTGTCTCTGTGACCCGGTGGCCGAGTGGTTCAGGCACCTGCCGCGATAGCAGAGGACGCTGGTTCGATTCCAGCCTGGGGCACTGGAGGCCTTGGTCACTTTTTCTTAGTATATGACATCTATTTCAATTTATAACTATTATACTACTACTATTTTGATACATACTTTTACAAAAAAACCGGGCAAGTGCGAGTCAGACTCGAAGTCGAAGTCGAGTCGCACGAAGGGTTCCGTACCATAACGCAAAAAAAAAACAAAAAAAAGCAAAAAGAAAAACGGTCACCCATCCAAGTACTGACCACTCCCGACGTTGCTTAACTTTGGTCAAAAATCACGTTTGTTGTATGGGAGCCACATTTATATCTTTATTTTATTCTGTTTTTAGTATTTGTTGTTATAGCGGCAACAGAAATACATCATCTGTGAAAATTTCAACTGTCTAGCTATCACGGTTCGTGAGATACAGCCTGGTGACAGACGGACGGACGGACGGACAGCGAAGTCTTAGTAATAGGGTCCCGTTTTAACCTTTGGGTACGGAACCCTAAAAAAATGTGTAGCTAACTGTTTTCTTTCACCAATCATCAAGGCGAAAACAATTTTTCGCCAATCTGATTAAATTGTCCGATCAAATCAGGTGGTGCGGACGCAAACGCCAATTTGGCCACTTTCACATTTTAAATTCATGGTGATATTTGAGAGCTCTAAAATTCTAAATTAAATAAAATGCCCCAATCGCGAATACTAGCGTCACAAATAGGTGTTCTTGCGTCCGCACCCCATTTCATCGGTAATAATCGGCGAGCCAAATTGGCGTTTGCGTCCGCACGGCCTGATTTGATCGGACAATTTAATTAGATTGGCAAAAAATTGTCCCCGTCGGGATACGCCTTTAGGCAAGCCAAATTTATCAGTAGAAAATGTGTGTGCGAGATCAATTCTTCGCACCTACATTTTTCAGATTTCCCGCCCTTTTCTACTACATAACACTAGCACTGCGTGGGCTATCAAAATGGCTGCAGACTTTTTTTGGTCACCGCGTTGTGGTGTCGGTCGAGGTTCCTCTTCATGGTGAAGGCGAGCGGGCAGTGCGTAAGCCTTACGACTGTAAAGTTGTAAGTTGTATGATGGCGGTATGGTGTCGAGGTTACCCCACGCGCTGAAGGCGAGCACGCAGTGCTTACAGTTGTAAGGCTTCTCGCCCGTGTGAAAGCCCGATCTGTGGAGGGGAGACTGGAGAGACTTAATGTTAGGGGAGACTTAGTGTTCACGATGGTACTCACCTTATGATGGCGGTATGGTCTCGAGGTTACCCCACACGCTGAAGGCGAGCACGCAGTGCTTACAGTTGTAAGGCTTCTCGTCCGTGTGCAAGTCCGATCTGTAAAGGGGAGACTGGAGAGACTTGTTGCGAAGGGAAACTTAGTGTTAATATGGTACTCACCTTGTTATGGTGTCGGTTGAGGTTACCCCTCATGGTGAAGGCGAGCACGCAGTGCTTACAGCTGTAAGGCTTCTCGTCCGTGTGCAAGTCCGATCTGTAAAGGGGAGACTGGAGAGACTTGGTGCGAAGGGAGACTTAGTGTTGAAGATGGTACTCACCGTGTTATGATGTCGGTTGAGGTTACCCCTCATGCTAAAGGCGAGAGAGCAGTGCTTACAGTTGTAAGGCTTCTCGCCAGTGTGCGAGCGGATGTGGTCCTGCGCATATAGTATACACATTTAATTGAAATGTAACGAGATCCAAACTGCTGTTGATAAAATAAATTATGACTATAATTAGTAGGTAGAGTAGTATTATCAGTTATGTTTTACTTATTTTCTCTTCGCAAAACGCTTTTGTATCTTTTAATGTTTACATTATGAACCTCCAGGTCTGTTCTTATATCTTTTTATAAGTTATATCATTATTTCTTTGTATGACTGTATGTGTTCTGAACAATAAATAATAAAAAAATAAATCAATAACGAAATAAAACTCGATAGTACAGCTCGATTCACAAGAGCTGTCATAAAAGGAAGGTATGAGCGAATGAAAATATCTGTGTGTATCACATTTGCCAATAAAATAGTGGCTCTGACTGTATACGCTGTGAGACTTTCAAACCGGAGATCGCGGGTTCAAACCCCGGGTCGTACCAATGAGTTTTTCGAAATTTATGATTGCAATTGATATTTAAGGTAAGTACCCCTATTAACGACCCCATTAAAATTGGCATTCATTACCGCGGTATGTACAAAATAGCGTTTAATAAGAAAGCTTATTAACTTTCTTTGAATCTAAGAACACAGAAATAAAGCCTTATCTTTTGACTGTCGAATAAGTATAACACTACTACGAAAACATCACACAAACAAGTCGAAAAATGTAAACTAGCGTATTAAGAGCGCAAGATTTGGTTGCTCCATACTAACACGCAACACCTCAAGTAAGTAAACGCGTATTTTATTTAGTGATTAGCGTAATAATGGTAAATATTATGGAAAGACTAAGACTTGAGATTGATTCTTAGTTATTATCTCTATGATTGCCAAATACTTTATTTGCGATATTTGCTCGCCAATAGGGGAAAAAATAGGAAATTAAAAACCTCGGTGTTAGGTTCCATTTTCTTTGTGTGACACCTAATTTCGAGGTATACCTCGGTAATAACGGAAACGGTATTTTAGATTCGAGCGATCTTATATTCATATATAAATGCACATTTCCTTGACTTTTGATGTTATTGAATTATTTAACCACCTATAAAACTAAAGAGCTATTAACGTGGTATGAAACCTATGCAAGAACTCTTAATTTTGATTACAATTTTAGACACCTTCTCACACGTTTTCTTAGAAATCCTTATATGAGAAACTCGTTCAAGTATTGATATAAAAACAGGAGTATGGTTATAAAGTTTATTTTAACCATTGTTTTGTAATATTTGCAATCATCCATATTGATAGCATTAAAAAAATACAAGATTACTATTTATTTTGATCAGTCGTAAATGAGTTTTAAAATTATTTGAATTGAACCGTTTAACGATGGTTAGAAAAGACATCACTCGGTAATAAGCTGTATGAGAACCTAATACAGACCCACCCAAAACTTTCATGGCTTCGAAATTATTAGGTTCTAAAAATACCTAATACTTTTGATACTCTTTTGTATACCAGGTACATAATAAAAGGGTTCTTAAAATTCAAGGGCCTCATTTTCAGACCTAATGTTGTACCGTTGCACACAATATTTTTTATAAGGAAGCAAACATAAAATGATGTATAAAGTCAAACGAAATATTGGTTTTTAGATCTTTGCCTAGAAAAATATTTTTTTTTAATACAACTCTTGGCTATTGTGATATTTGTGATCATATAGAGTAGGTATAGACAAAGGACACGGCCCCCTACGCACCGCGCTTCAAGTGTAGCTGGTTTAGATATCACTGGCAGTCATTTAATCGGCAAATAGAAGTGCTGCAGTAGAAAAATATATTTTATGTTAAATATATAAAATAGACACTCAACACAAACATACAACATTAACATTAACTTACACAGATCTTGTATATGTATTGTGTAGAATATAATTGTGATAGCCTGAACGTTTTGGCACAATTTGCCCTCCACGTCCGGTTGAAATAATTAAGTACCTATTTATTTAACGTACCATGTGTTGGGGGTACTGTCTACCGTGGAGTTGAGAAGTTTCGGTACCTGGGATGCACTATTACCGACACAAACACCAGAGAGGAGGAGATCAACATACGCATCCAAAACGCCCTGCGGTGCAGTGCAGCCCTCCACAAAGTGTTGGTGTCCAGGCTTCTCAGCAAACATACAAAGTTACGGATATATAAAACCGTTATACGGCCTATCCTAATGTATGGCTGTGAGGCCTGGTCCCTAACACTAAAAGAAGAAGGTCAGCTCCTGGTAGCAGAGAGAAAAGTTTTTCGCAAGATCCTGGGACCTATTCAGAGAGATGACGGCACCTGGAGGATCCGGAAAAATGCCGAGATCGAGGAGTTAGTGGCCGAACCCAATATCATCGGCGAAACGAAAGCGCACAGACTTCGCTGGTTCGGTCACCTACTCAGAATGGGAGAGGATCGGGCTGTCAAGAAGGCGTTCTTGGGACGACCGACTGGTAGCCGTCCAGTGGGTCGGCCCAGGTATCGCTGGGAAGATAGTGTGGCGGCGGATCTGCTTCAGCTTCGCGTCAGTAACTGGCAGGAAGTTGCGCAGGATCGGGACAGGTGGCACGCTCTCGTTTCGGAGGCCAAGATTCTCTTTGGATCGCTGAGCCAAAATAGTTAGTTTAGTTAGTTAGATAGGTAATAAATTAAACAAGAATTTCGACAGCATCACCCTTGCTCGTAAAGGGTACCCCACGATGTTTTTAGCGTTAAAGGAACCAACTATTTATATTTTAAATGTATAAATTAAATAAGTCTTATAATATTAAAAGCGTAGGTATTGAATATACCATATTTTATCCATTATTGTCAAATAAATAATATTTAAGATAAGATAAGATAAGATAAGATAATCATTTATTGCATAATTATAGGTGTTACAGAAAGGAAATTATAGGTGTTATCATAATTATGGAACTAAAAATGCGACGAGTTATCTACCCTCGTAAAAAGGAACCCATATCCGCGGTATTTGGGTAACAGTGGTCCATTACCACGGTAATAGGCGATTTCGACATTTTGGTTTTGATAATTATTTTTTCCTTTATAATTTTCTAAAACAAGGCCAGAAACTAAAATAATATAAACTTTAACTAACAAACTAACATAAAAAAATATGTCTTGTTCCTTACACCGCCGGTTTATGCTTAATTTTTGGCTCTTTTTGGGAAACTTGCTTAACCCCCTCGTTAATAGGGGTACTTACCTTACCAGTTGCTTTTCGGTGAAGGAAAATGTCGCGAGGAAACCGGACTAATCCCGATAAGGCGTAGTTTCCCCTTTGGGTTTGAAGGTCAGATAGCAGCTACATCAATTCTTAGGATTAGTTCTCAAGCGGACCCCAGGCTCCCATGAGCCGTGGCAGAATGCCGGGATAGTAGTAGTAGTAGTAATCACTTTATTGTACACAACACAGGTTTACATAATATTTACAGAAATAAAGGTACAAAGGCGAGCTTATCCCTGCAAGGGATCTCTTCCAGCTAACCTTCGAGTAGATGAGGGGAGAATTCAAATTAGATAGACAAACTTAAGGAATGCACTGTAACATTTTAAAAGTAAACTAACCAAAACGTCCAAAAGTAAATAAAATACATAAATATTTTATAAAATAAAATACATGCTACATACATAAATACTAAACATATATTACATATAATATAATTATATATATATACACAACTGTCAAAAAAAAAATTAATAAACATCAGTACTTAACCAAATCACGCTTGGTTGGAAAGCAGAATGCCGGGATAATGCGAGGAAGAAGAGTATTACCTCTAAACCTGCCTTCGATGAGAAGCCTTTCGCGCATTCATTGCAGAGATACGGCTTCAGAGCCTGATGGTATTTTTGTTGGTGTAGCTTCAGCTGCGATGGGAACTGCCACAAAATTGCATTATTAGATACAGTCAGCAGCAGAAGTTGCTAAGCGGGCGAGATGTTCAAAATGACCTTGACACGCTCTTATTCTTTTAACAATAAAGTCGCGTCAAGATCATTTTGAACACCTGGCCCGCTTAGCAACTTCTGCTTCTGACTGTAATATTTCATATTTGTGACATTCTACGAAAAAAGGTACCTTATGGCGGCTGGCGCTTACGTCGCATAGCGCTGCAATAATATTGGAGCGGCGTTAATAATAGCGTAAGCGCCAACCGTCATAAGGTACCTTTACCCGTGGGACGTCACATTTTATTAATAACTGACAGTAATATCGGCCCTACTATGAAAAAAAAACTCGTATCTCTTAATCAAAATAAAAATGCGGTATCTATGTATGGGACGCATACAGAGTTAAGCGGGATTTACATTACGAAATTAGTGTCATGCATGTTGAAATCAGTTTCACGAAAGTAGTTTCGATACATGCGGAAGTAATTTTGTGAAATAATTAGTGTCGTGAAATTCACAGTATCGCAGTGACCATGGCCCCATCAGCATCGAAGCTACACGTCCGAAAAGCGCAGACGTCACGTCGCATTTACACTACGAAATTAGTTGCATGACACTAATTTCACCAAAAAATCGCGCAGAGCACGAAACTGATTTGCATTCGTGAAATTAATGCATGCATTATGAAAGTACTAAATTACACGTGAAACTGTTGGTAAAACCAATGTCACGAAACCAATTTCATGACACTAATTTCGTAATGTAAATTCACCTTAAGGTGTAGGAGGGTCATTTCGACTGCGGGGTAATTTCATCTAATCGAAATATCTTCCATGTTTTATATTCATATTTTCGCTATCTGGAATACGTACTCTAAAGTCTATTCCAATACAACTTGCTAACTATGTAAACAAACAACGTAATTATGTTTTATCACTGTTTCTCTTTGAATTTTCACACCACCTCATCAAATACCATTGAAACCATACACATATACACTATTGAAACGGTCCGTTCCGTAAAATACATAAATATGTAACTGTATCTTGGATATTTCATTAAAAGTTTAAAATGGTTTCATAAGTTAGGTTATTAGGACCTGGGCCCAGTTTTATAAAGTTACAAGTTACAAGTTTACAGGCGTTTACTGGCAACACTTGCTCCGTTTTTTACAATTTGCGTTTTATAAAAGTACTGTGTTACAATTTTACAGGTTACAGGTACAAGTGCCTGTAGCTCAACCATAGACGAAAATACGGGAGTTTTATAGTTTTAAACTCATAATCGAACAGGCGTTTTATAAAAAAATTGTAAATTACAAGTGTAGATTGGTACACTTGTAACAAAAACTTACATACGTCTTGAGTCCTGTAACAGCACAACAGCAGTTACTTGTAGACTCGTTTTCTGAGAGATTTTAAACTTTACTCTTTATTGTTAAGCACCAACGCCAACGATTGTGCCAGGGCATGCATACTTTTCCATGCACTGACCTTATCAGTTTTTGTTAATGTATCTGAAATATATAGTAAATAGGAAATAAAGTGACAATATGTTTGATATTGATTTTATTGACGATTCGTTTTATTTTATCTACTAGGAAATGGAAAGGGATTATTGCCGATATTTGTCGTTGATTTATTAGCATTCGTCTCTTTATATAAGTATAGTGCATTCACATTATGGTAAAGTGTACTATTCATAATTTTCGATACACACCGTATTTATCTTTGAGCCGCTACCGAAACGATACATTTTAATGTAAGAATGTGAAAGAGTACCTACTTATTTACATGTTATTTACTTATTACGTAAATATTTCATTAAATCTAACTTAATCTGAATCTGAAAACGGCCCAAAAAGTATATCCTTGGCATGGAACGCCGCTCTCAACCACTCGATTTTTCCTTCATTTCTGGCCATTTTTCCAGTAATTAATATTTTACAGCAAACAAAAACACATAATTTAGTAGAGAACCGAGTATCTATGACACACATTTTTTTTAAAATAGTGATGTCCTTCACACCTGTAGATTTCACATGTAATCGAGATTGACCGTGGTTCTTTACAACTGTAATTATTTATGTGTATTTATAAAACACCTGTAGCCGTTCACAGTGCATTACAGGTGCCTGTAGCCTGTACTCTTGTAACCTGTAACTTGTAACTTTATAAAACTGGGCCCTGATGGAAGGGCGGTTTTGTTTCTTTTAAATTCTACTATTGTCTATGATGGGTAGTGTTGTGACTAAAGTTTGTAATATAAACCCGGTACACACTACCCAACCCACGCTCTGTACCTACCGCCACGGTTATAAAATACATCAATACATCACTCTTAAGTACTAATTTTTGTTCTGATCGTGATTAAACAAATTAAAATTAAGTAACTACTTGTTTTTTACTTTTGGTATCTTATTATTCGATATGGTTTGACATTAGTAAAGTAGTAAGTAGGAGTCTTGCCCATCACTAGTAAATTGATCATTCAAAGACAATTTCAATATGGCGGTTTGTTTACATAGTTAGCAAGTTCTATTGAAATAGACTTTAGTTAATAATGTAAAACATGGATGGTTTATGTATGTTGATAAGTTGAAAATTTCAAGTAATCGAAATATCAGCCGTCACATGTTTTGCCGCGAAATTACCCCGCATTCGAAAAAAAAGTAGTGTCTATATGTGACATTCCACGTGTACCATTGTGTGTACCTTATGGCGGTTGGCGCTTACGTCGCATGGCGCCGCAATAATATTGGAGCGGCGTTAATAGCGTAAACGCCAACCGTCATAAGGTACCTTTACCCGTGGGACGTCACACATGTCATGTGTTGCGTATATTACGTACAAAATGCTTTATAATGTGAATGCTGTCTACCTTTTTCTGTCTTTTTGTTGTTGTGTGTTGTTGTTTCTTGTTGTTGTTTTTGTGTTTCTGTTGTTCTTTTTTGTATCTAAACACTTAGATAGATAGTAGCATCTCCGGCATCAGCCATTTGGATGCAATTAATTATTATTATTATTATTTTTATTATGAAAGGGCTTACTCATGGCCACAGACTAGCCGAGGCGTAGACGTGGCCTACGTTGGAGCGAGCTCGCCCAGAAGGTGCCTGTTCACTCTTGATTTGAAGGTTGCCGGGTTATAAGAACTCGGAAATATAGACGCAATATATGAATTAAATGTAACAAATGGGGGTTATTACCGGGAATTTGTCTCCGCACTGCTCGCACATAACTTCTGTCTTCTTCACGCCGGGTGACTGCTCGCATACAAGCTCTGTCTTCTTCATGAGGGTCTTCTGTTTCTTCCACTCGCGGTATTGTCGCGATTGCTTGATGACCATCCTCTCCTGGAGATGCGAGCGCGACACGTGGGTTGTGTAAGCTTCGGTATTCGGGAACGATATCGAGCACTGTTCACAAATAATCAAGTCAGAGACGTCTTCTGGGCAGCATATGAGCATACATCGGGGTTTCCGGTGCAAGAATGTTTTACACTAGCCAAATCATCATCATCATCATCATCATCTCAGCCTATATACGTCCCACTGCTGGGCACAGGCCTCCTCTCGAGCGCGAGAGGGCTTGGGCTATAGTCCCCACTCCCCGCGCTAGCCCAATGCGGATTGGGGACTTCCTGATTGCCAGGTCATTATATGTATTACAAATTAAAGATATCTTATTGATACTGTTTTAACACCCCCTGGCACTGATTAAAATAACCGACTTGGTTTCACATTACATCTAAAACTTTTTTGTAGTAGAAGTGTTGCGAGACTTGCACCTTTTTACATGTAATGTTTTTGATGGGATATTTTATTTCAGAATAAAATTATTAAGACGTTATCTTTGTGGTCATTTTTCTGTACAAAACAGTCTGCCGATTTTTGCGGGGGAGGGGACGTCAAATGTATTGCTATTTATTCGTCGCCTAGCACCCATAGTACAAGCTTTGCTTAGTTTGGGGCTAGGTTGATCTGTGTAAGATGTCCACCAATATTTATTTATTTATTTATTTCTACATGATTTCTACGTAACGTATACGTATACGTAGCCATGTCAGTCCATACAAAAGTTTGCACAATTGTGCAAGGTTTTCGGCAGAGGGGTGGGTATGCTCTTAAAGGCGACTCCAGTTATTAAATGCTCTAAGCCTTGCACTAACCACATCACATCGAATTGACTCCTTCGAATGTGTGTCTTCCACATGCTTTTGTAGCGCGTCCTCGCTCGCACAGTTCTCGCCGCACTGCTCGCACGGCCGCAGGTCTTTATGCTCGCCAGCCGTGTCAGTATGTCTGTCCAGAGCGGCTGAACTCACGAACTTGGCTGAGCAGATTTCGCAATTCATTTTCTGAAAAAAAAAGAGTGTAATATCAACCTTCGTGAATTTCGCTAAGGTTGACTATGGTTTGAATGGACAGATTGTTAGTATTTAATTGTTACATTTTCTACATAAATTAATAATTACTCCTCATGTACATAGCTATATAAATATTTCTACGCCGATGCATGCCGGCAGAATGTGCTGACCTAACACCTTTTACTAACCAACATTGTATGTACCATATTCTTGGAAATAAAATATTGAATTGAATTGAATGTGCTTTCCAAAAATGTCTACTAAAGTTTTACATGACAGTAGGTACTCCATATAAATTAAACAACTGTCATTGGGGTCTCCGTGATTGCACATGAGAGCACAGAAGTAACAGAAAAGAAACTTCCTACAAAATGCTACTACTTTGTGAAATGTATTTTTTTTCTCCTTTCTTTTTTCTTAACATTTTTTTTGTGTTGTTTCCACTTAGTTATTGTATATTAACTGTATTTTTGTGAACATCTGTTATTGGCTTTGTTTTTTGCTCACTGTGCTATGTATCATGTACTTTTTGTATTGCTGTTGATGCCCCAAATAAATAAAATAAAACCGAAGTTTCACAGCGATTCAGGGACGAATCATGCTGTCGCTTTCTTATGGTACTTTCACTTTCGGCTATTTAGGGTTATCAAAATTCCAGTCATTATCTTGTCTGGCTCCACATGACTCTGGCATTATGGCTCCTCTACACGATGGCTCAGCGCTGGCCCAGCGAAATGGCCTTGCGATGGTTTTCTCGTCGGCACGATGGCCCAGCGCTGGAACAGCGAGATGGCCAAGCGATGGTTGAGAGCACGCCCTATGGAATGGGCCACGAGTAGATGCGTGCGTACGCACCATCGCTGGCGCACTACCTTTGATGTGGGATCGAAAAACCGACATCGTGGCAATTAGAGATGCACCGGATATTCGGTTACTATCCGGTATCCGGCCTATCCGGCCAATATATCAATATCCGGCCAGATACCGGAAAGTAACATTGCTTGATTTCGGATATACAAATTGGATTTAAGAAACAGTCACGGTCATAATCGTACTTGTTTATTATTTTAAAACAATTTAAACATTCCACTGACCTACACGCGCACTCATTTCGAACCTAGAAATGTGTCCGCGCGAACGTTCATTCGGAAACAGGTCAAACCTGCACAATGCGCACCTGAAAAACTGAAATGTAGGTATAGTTCCGCCGGCCGAATATTCCGCGGCCGGATACAGGATATTCGGCCGATGGTCAGGCCCAATATCCGGTATCCGGCCAAACAACTATCCGTTGCATCTCTATTGGCAATCCCATCGCCATCCCGCTGCGCCATAAGCCATCCGACACCACTGACAGTGTAGTGGGACTAAGATGGGCCAGTATATCCCATCTTATTGGGCTAGTATGATTGCGCATCGTTTATTTCATTTATTCCTTGCTTAGTGTGTGTACAAAAGGTCTTATGTGTAAATCATTACATGTCTCAACACAACCCTGTGAGGGTATTGCAATACACTTAACCTCTAGCCGCCCATACGTCAAACCTTGCCAAGCAAAATGAAACTTTGATTCATTCGACATAAAGTTCAAATTAGAATGGAACATGAGACCTTTTTACAGCCCTCTGGGCGGCTAGAGGTTAAGAGCTAAGAACTAAAGTACCAATACATAATAACATTTAATATACAAATCTAATTAGTTAGGCATTAAAATTACATTTTAAATTAATTTAAAAATATGATAATAATATAATTTCCATTGTTTTATGATAATTTTAAATAGGATATATTGCTATTAAAGAGAGGTGACAATATCTATGACCATTTTCAATATTGTGTTAACTTGACTCATCATTTTGTAGATATTCCGCGACGTTATAATAGTTTTTTTCCACAAGAAATTGCTTTAATATACGTATAAATTTGTTATAATCAGGTTCAGTTTTTATGTGATTCGGTAATTTGTTAAAAATCCTTATTGACGTGGGATAAGGTCCATTTTTATGTATCGCTAAATTAGATGATATTTGTATTAGATTACTTTTGGAACGAGATTCAAAACGACGAGGTACATCTCCGATTTTAGTGAACATTTCTGGGTGATTTTTAAAGAATTTGCATGATTCTAAAATGTAGATACAAGGTAAGGTTAGGATGCCAAGGTTTTTAAAATAAGGTTTACAGCTTTCTGGGTGTTTAGTGTTTGAAAGAATACGGATAGATTTTTTTTGTAAGATGAATAAATCTGGTGCGTCAGTGCTATTGCCCCATAAGATCACGCCATAGCTAAGCCACGCGTGCGCGAAGGCGTAGTATGCCGATAGGGTGGTCTGTAGGTCGGTGGTCCTTTTTAGTTGCCCTAGTGCATAATAAAATTGGCTGAATTTTGTTTTTATTATTTGTACGTGATCTTTCCAATTTATATGGGTGTCAATAGTGATGCCGAGAAGTGGGAACGTGGGGACGCGTTCTAGTTCAATGCCGTTGAAGGAAAAGTTCATTTCTAATTCGGTTTTTTGACTGGGCCTAAATTGCATTATTTTTGTCTTGGTAAAATTTATTTATAAATGTGATCGTTCATCCACCCTACAATGTTTGTAACTAGTTGATGTATTCTGTCATTGAGGTTGAAACTATTTTTACATGATAGTAGTAGGGAGAAATCGTCTGCAAACATGACACAAGTTTCGGAGAAAGTTCTAGGGAGGTCATTTATGTAAATAATAAAAAGCACGCACCCCATAACGCTTCCCTGGGGGATTGAGTCTAACACGGGCTGGACATCATAATTGACTATGCCGCAATGAGGCGTAGTATTCAAAACTGATACCATTTAGCCAAAAAAGCAAAACGGTCGAACACAGATAATTTCATAATCATTTAGATTTCCAAGTTTGGTTAGGATTGGTTAAGTTTTGGAGGAGGAAACAGTCGAGTACGAAACCTCGATTTTTTAGAATATTTCGCCTTGTCCTTATCGCACTAGTTTTAGGAGCCACTTCCGTTAGCGAGACGGGTATAATTACCTAAAATTTTAAAACTCAGCTCCTGTTTCGTCTTAATTATTATTCGGAGCAATGCTGAGCCGAACGGAGCCGAGAATGCCCGAAGGGATCAGTTTCGCCCTACTAGTGAGAAGTATGGAACTAACCTTGGCATGTATTTTGCCCTTGTGCATCCCGAGGCCCTTTCGGCTAACGAACACCTCTCCGCACTCCTCGCACGCCACGTTCAGTCCGGGGTGAGCGAGACGCACGTGGGAAAAGTGGGTCGATCTTTTTCTAACAAAAAATACTCAACTTAAGGGCTCCTCTACACGATGGGCCAGCGCCGGCCACTCCAAGGGACGTAGCCATGCGGTAGAATGAGATAGCAATATCACTTGCTCCTTACGCATAAATGCGTCCCTTGTAGTGGCCGACACTGGGCCGTCGTGTAGAGGAGCCATAACATAGTCCGACCTGTGAGTCGTGTCACAAAAAACGCAGGAATTTCAGTACAAACCGCACCTGCCAATAAAATTACTATGAAATTAAATGACAGCTTGAAACCCGACAGCTTATTTGATAGGCAAAAAAGTTGCCATATAAAGAATTTTAAAAAATAGCTTGTGGCACTCGCTGGTCAGACTCTAAGCCCCCATTCGCACGACAGCTTTTTCAACGCGCGTTAAAAAAGCGTTCGTATGGCACAAATGGATACACGTGTATTTATTCACACGACGGCGGTGGCGCTTTTTATTAAGCGTTGTTGGATTTTCGACTTTAAGCCTTGGTCGTTAAATCGAATTTAGAGTGCGGACAGATTCAAGCGCTTTTTTAACGCGCGTTGAAAAAGCTGTCGTGCGAATGGGGGCTAAGACTTGGTAAACTATACTCGTTATCTTTAGGTACTTAAATAAAAGTAAACAAATAATTTGTACATTTTCGAGTAGTTATAATATTTATTGATTAACTGACCAAATACAAAACCACCTGAACAGTCACTGAACGACCAGGTTTTTAACCTACATTATTTGATCATGTAATGTTTTCATCTAACCTCATTGAGGTTCTCTTAAGAAGAAATTTGAAGATAGATTTTGTTTCACTTTATAAATACCTAAATATACAGACTATAGCCATTTTTCGGGTTTTGTACCTAAAGGGTAAATACGGGACCCTATTGCTAAGACTCAGCTGTCCGTCTGTCTGTCACCAGGCTGTATCTCACCATGATAGACAGTTGAAATTTTCACAGATGATATATTTCTGTTGCCGCTATAACAACAAATATTAAAAAGTACGGAACCCTCGTTGGGTGAGTTTGACTCGCACTTGTCTGGTTTTTTTTATTACAAGCTTTTATTTAGTTTCACCTGACCGTTGTCTGTCTGTCTGTGTGTGTGTTCAAATCTTGCATGTTAAATTTGATCCACTTCCCGGTTTCCGATTGAGCTGAAATTTTTCATGCATGTTTAAATCGGATGACAATGCAATATTATGGTACCATCGAGCTGATCTGATGATGGAGACAGGAGGTGACCATAGGAACTCTGAAAGAACGTAACCTAATTGTGTTAGGGGTTTTTAGAATTGTCTCGATGAGCGTTAGTTGTCTGTCGTAAGAAAAGTACAGTCAGCCATAAAGCTTGCACCAAAAATGAAATTTTTGCCAAAAACTTATTTAAATTGGGAATGGTATTGAGTGACCACTCTGCGTACGCCGGAGTCACAAATGCGATTTTGACACCCACGAATTCGTAGTGCTCCTATGATTCGGTCAAATTGTGTTTTTTGAAAAACAATTATAGCCAGCTTGAATTGAATGTATTATGGTCATTTACGCACACAAGCGTCCTATCCCCTCCCCCTGACGCAACCCCCCCCCCCCCCTTTAGCATAACTATGTTACGATTGACGGTTTTTTTTGAGACAAGTATTAGAGTTAGGAAAAAAGTGTCCAGGTAAGAAATAATCCTTAATAATTTTAAACAAAAAAGGCTATAAGCAACTTTTTGGCGAGACTAACCATACTCAAAAATATCATACTACATTCATTTCATGCTGGTTATAATTTGTTCCCCATACATTAGATTAGAAGATAACTTGACCGAATCCAGGCGTGGCTAGCCATAAGCCGCGCGTGGCGCTGTCGCCACCCAGCGGTCATATCTATATCTGTCCTAATCGTAACAGACGCGTATTGTTAGAGGGTGAGTCTTCTTTACCTAGTACTATTATTCATTTTGTGCCGAATCAGTAAGGCGTGTATTTTCGAAATAATATATAAATCAATGGCATAAACCCACTTGAAGCTCTTGCCACAATGCTGGCACTCGTAGACGCGGCCCGCGTGCACGCCGTGGTGTAGCATCGCCTGGGACCTGCAGATATCCATGCACACATTTACATACAGTTGTGTACATACAGTCAATAAGTAAATAAAGAATTAGGGGAAAACGATAACATTAGATCAATTATATTGGATATTTTCTTATAACTCGTCTGCATTACTTGACATTGTTTCAAAATTAGCTGTAGCCTTTTTAAATAACATCGGAAGTAAAAAAAAACCGGGCAAGTGCGAGTCGGACTCACGCACGAAGGGTTCCGTACCACAATGCAAAAAAACAAACAAAAAAAGCAAAAAAAAACGGTCACCCATCCAAGTACTGACCACTCCCGACGTTGCTTAACTTTGGTCAAAAATCACGTTTGTTGTATGGGAGCCCCATTTAAATCTTTATTTTATTCTGTATCTAGTATTTGTTGTTATAGCGGCAACAGAAATACATCATCTGTGAAAATTTCAACTGTCTAGCTATCACGGTTCGTGAGATACAGCCTGGTGACAGACGGACGGACGGACGGACGGACGGACGGACGGACGGACAGCGAAGTCTTAGTAATAGGGTCCCGTTTTACCCTTTGGGTACGGAACCCTAAAAATTAGGGGAAAACGATAACATTAGATCAATTATATTGGATATTTTCTTATAACTCGTCTGCATTACTTGACATTGTTTCAAAATTAGCTGTAGCCTTTTTAAATAACATCGGAAGTAAAAAATATATCATGAAAATCGGTTTTTTACTACTTCGCTGAAATTCTTATAAAAACGTAACCACCTACTAAAAATACAATTGTCTAATATTATTAGAGATGCAACGGATAGTTGTTTGGCCGGGTACCGGATACCGGATATCCGGCCTGGACACTGGCCGAATATCCGGTATCCGGCCGCCGGATATTCGGCCGGCGGAACTATACCTACATTTCGGTTTTTCAGGTGCGCATTCTGTAGGTTTGACCTGTTTCCTAGTAAACGTTCGCGCGGACTCATTTCTAGGTTCGAAATGAGTGCGCGTTCAAGTCAGTGGAATGATTAAATTGTTTTAAAATAATAAACAAGTACGATTATGACCGTGTCTGTTTCTTAAATCCAATTTGTTTACTCCGAAATCAAGCAATGTTACTATCCGGTATCCGGCCGGATAGAAGGTCACTATCCGGTATCCGGCCGGATAGTAAAATAGTGGCCGGATAGGCCAGATACCGGATAGTAACCGGATATCCGGTGCATCTCTAAATATTATTGTTACTTAGTATTTTGCGTATTATTTCCAATCAAAGCTTTCCATCTAAACCTATGTCATCCAGAAAAAAATAAACTTTTCTATAAGACGATTTTTTTTAATTCCAATAATATTTAAGTAAAGGTATAGTTAATTTTGAAACAACGTCAAGTAATGCATAAGAATTAAAAAAGATCCCATATAATTGATCTAAAATTATAGTTTGCCCCTAATTTTCATTTTACCATTAACTGCTTGTTTAAGTAGATTCAAAAAGTGTATATCAATCTTCATCACTGCCGTTATATTGCACACAACTGTACATATTTATTTAAGGATCACCGAGGAATACATCTACATTACAAATTCCGTGTCCGTCTGTCTGTCAGGGCGTGGAGGTATCGAGTTGAAATTGAAACCATGTCCTCAGGTGTAATGTCCCTTGAAGCTGTAAAAATGAAAGGACCCCAACAAGCATAAGGAAACAGGGAAAAAGCGGTTACAGTTAAATCTCACGAAATTTTAGTATGATCGGTGGGCGACTCGCACTTGTCCGGTTTTTAGGGTTCCGTAGCCAAATGGCAAAAAACGGAACCCTTGTGGATTCGTCATGTCTGTCTGTTTGTCTGTCCGTCCGTATGTCACAGCCACTTTATTCCGAAACTATAAGAACTATACTGTTGAAACTTGGTAGGTAAGTAAATGTATTCTGTGAACCGCATTAAGATTTTCACACAAAAATATTTTTTTTTCTAAACTGAATTGTTTGCGCGAGAGACATTTCCAAAGTGGTAAAATGTGTCCCTCCCCCCCCCCCCCTTTAACTTCTAAAATAAGAGAATGATAAAACTAAAAAAAATATATGATGTACTTACCATGCAAACTTCCACCGAAAATTGGTTTAAAAGAGATCTAGTAAGTAGTTCTTTTTAATACGTCATAAATCGTAAACCGCAATTATTATGTTACTTGCTGCTACGGAACCCTTCATGGGCGAGTCCGACTCGCACTTTTCCGGTTTTTTTCCTTTTGATATACGGAACCTTAGCTTCAATAGAGATACTGACTTTTTCCTAGAGACGAAGTCGCACAGTGTGCAGAGAATCTTGGTGCGATGCATCTCCTGGTGCGCCGACCGGTTCCGGTTACTCGCGAAGCGAATGTGGCAGAGATCGCACTCGTACGGACCGCCGCCCTAAAATTTAAGATAAGGTCAAGTTTATTAAAAGGGTTACAACTTGTACATTATTTATTAAAGCTGAAATTCCAGCCAGACATGTAAAGAACTGAATTTGTATATATTGACATCTTATTTATAACTCGTGTTTTATCAAATAAACGATTATCTTATCTTAACTACATTACATTACATAGGGCTCAATGTACTTAAAATCAGATGGGAATAAATGCATTATTTTCGAATTATAATTAATAAGTAATGTAATAAAACTAGAAACAGGGAATTAATACATACATACATCACTGGCTCGTTGACCCAAAAAGGATCTTGGCCTCTGGCACAAGAGAGCGCCAGTCTACCCTATTCTGCGCCACTTCACGCCAGTTGGGTATTCCGAGGGCGGACAAGGAAAGAATACTAGGCTCAAATTAAATAAATACCAAATTAATTTTGTATTAAGCACAAACCCCTGCAAATGATGCTATGAATGAAATGAAAAACTCATTGATATTCGCGATTCATCGCGATTTCCGGATTCAAGGTCGCACGCTCTTACCGCTAGGCCACCAGCGCTCTTCGAGGCGGTTTTCCACACATTGACCAACTAACACATTGACTATCTTCTCTCCAAGATAAGATAAGATAGGACTGTGCCTGTGTGTGTGCTTCAAGGAAGTATTGCTTAACTGTTCCAATATAATAAGTCTATGTCTATGCTAATGTGATGTGCTATAGTTGTTAAAATAATTAATTGTTGCTTTTATAAGTACAGTAGAATCCGTTTATTATGACTCCGCTTATACTGACCAACCGCTTACTATGACGTAATTATTGTGCGAAGTTTGGTTTTCATATAAAATTCTTTGCTTACTATGACCTAAAAATCCTATTTCCATGAAATTATGTCCGGTTATACTGACACATTCGCTTAAGAAAAAACTCATTTCTCTTAAAGGAATTTGAGATTAATTTGGAAAACAACAAAAATAACATGTTGTACAAGTATGTTTTATATGACATCCGCTTAGTATGACGTCTTAGTCACTTCCCTCGATGTCATTATAAGCGGATTCTACTGTATTGTTATTGTTTTCAGTCTAAGTTTCGTGACGCATTGGTTTAACTGTAATGTCATGTAAACATTTTTATCAATAAAATAAAAAATAAATAAAAATAAAATAAAATAGTTATTAAGATAGGACTTACAGCACTATGCCGATGCATGTGGTTCTCATAAGAGTCTTTCAGCCAGAATCCTTTGTAACACTCCTTACACTTGAAGTCCGTCTTCAGGTACAGTGAAACCTGGTTAATTGGAACCTGCATAAATGGAAAACCTCAATAATTGCAACCAAAAGTCCGGTCCCGGTCCCTTGAGACCAAAAGGCCTCTATAATTGAAATTTTGGAACCTCTATAATTGCAATTTAGATTTTAGTGCTATTCGTAATTTTGCCTCTATAATTGACCACATCGCAACTTAAGACCTCTATAATTGACACTGTGCAAAAAAAATCCGCTATTTTTGCTCTTGTTTTTACCTCTATTATTGAAACGAGTCTTGCTTATTACCTCTATAATTGAAATAATGTAGTTGTAGACAGCAGAAACAATATTTCAATAGCAATGATCATTTTATTTATATCTCCATCCAGAATTTAATTTAGTTATTGGGTATCTATCACAGCCTGTAGTAGGTGAAATAGTTTTTTTTGATCAATAAAAAACAAAGTATGCTTTCTAAATTCTAATAAAACTTTCTTCTACAATTCAAGGGAATTTTTTAAACCCAAATGATAAGAAAATAAAGTGGTAATTAATGTAGTGTAAAAGTGCAAGTATAGACAGAAGCAATATATAGACCAGAAACCCAGAACGTAAGCGTGTAAATCTACTTTAAATTGTTATTTGCACCTCCATAAAAGAAATTTGTCAGAACGCAACCTCTATTAATGAAAACCTCTATAATTGACACAACGATTTTTTGAACCTCGTTAATTGACACGACCTGCTTAAATGAAAAACCTGGTTAATTGACAAAAACTGGCCGGTCCCTTGAGATTGCAATTATCCAGGTTCCACTGTAGTTGTTGGTTTTCTGGCGCGCTGCTAATTCTGCTAACTGCTCCTCCTGCACAAACAGCAACACTCGACCTTATTACAAAAGGCATAAGGTCTACCTTTGGACAGTTAACAGTGTGGGCGGTGATACACAAAAAAAAATCGAGAAAAAAATTGGCTCTCTCATAGAAAATATAAATATGAACAGCCAAAATGCATGAAACAGGCGATTTTTCGCGTTTTCGGTGTTGGTCCCATAGTAAAAATTTATAAGTAACATGAGCAAACAAGGGCTTCTAATATACTACTTAATTCCTACTAGGTTTGTGTTTCTTTTATTAGTTGTAGGTTTTATTTAAGTTGTTCCAGTTAAATTTAAGTCTCAGCCTCAGTAAGATTTACTGTCATAAATTTTTTAAATTCATTCTAAGTTAATTCTTACCTTGCTCAAAAAGACAATTTTCACTGAATAATTGCTTTCGAAAATCTCATTCCTTCTCATTTTTTCGTTTTCTTTTTTTATTCTTTTCCTTCCTCTCACCAATTTACGACTCGCAATTTTTTCCTTAAGTTTACATTCAGTTTTTTTCTTCTCTTTTTTATTTCCATTTAGCTTTTTTACTGTATTATTAGGATTTTGTACACTACTAACATTTCTTTTTCGTTTTTTGACTGGATTTTTTTTATTTTGTATACTACTAGCATCATTCATATTTTCAATATGATCATCTCCAAATCCTACGTTTAATTCATTTCCTTGACTGACTGACTGACAAGACTTATCTTCATTTTCATTTATAATACCTCCATCCATTTCAATGACATGACCATTTACACTCTCTATTTTAGATTTGGTTCCTGTTCTATCTTTTATAGGCACTATATTGTTTCCTATATGATTACTTTCTTCATCTATTTCTGTATCAAATTCTATCATTTCATCAGTATTGTTTAAAATATTATTTATGTCAATTATATCTATGTTTGGTTCATCTTTGATGTCTTCTGCTATTGGTGTCTCTAAGTTTATGTCTTGTGTTAAGGTTTCCATTATTTTAATATAATTTTCTGGATCAGTTTCATCTTCTAGGATGCAGTCGATAGTTTCGACTTCAGTTATGGTTAAATTGAAGAATCGGTGAGAAGGCTGATATATACTGTGAATGTAATTTGTGTTTAACTGGAAAATTAAGAAAATAATAACATTTACATACCACCAGAGACCAGTAAATATTTAAGGCGTACAACCTCCATACAACATTGTGTTCCATGCATACCTCTTTACGATGTTTACTATTTTTAGAATATAGCCACAAAGTAATAATACTACCATACAAAAAGGACACTTCCTAGAAAACCGAAGTTTAACAGCAATTCAGGGTCGAATCATGCTGTTCCTTTCTAACTTAGGGCACTATCCCTTTCGGCTATTTAGGGTTGTCAAAATTTAAGTCATTATCTTATCTGTGGTCGTGTATGCAAAGGGAAGTCAAGTAGTGCCACCCCTAATAACGGAGCAATGCTGAGCCAAAGGGATAGTACCATATATTAGAAAGGGGTAGCATGATTCGTCCCTGAATCACTATAAAACTTCGGTTTTGTAGGAAGTGTCCTTTCTGTAGAGTAGATTTTTTCTTGTTTCATTTATTTATTCTGTTTTTCGGTAAGTCTATCTTTGTTACCTGTCCCGTCTGCAACCCTAGCAGGAGCTGTTGTTGTGTTCGTGTACACATGTTCCTGAATGAGGCGAACTTCATCAGCAGGGTGCGGCAGTGTGAGCACAGATATTGAGGCAGTTGGTCCCTGATTATCTATTAAAAAACATACATATGATTTTATTACATACATGTAAATTGTATCCGTAATATTTAATAACAAGAATTCGGACAATTTATCACAAAAATAAATATAGTATGGAAAATTATACAATTTTTTTAACCAATATTAAACTTTCGTGAGTCATATTTTAAATTGTTTATACGACAACGGTTTCACTCACATGAATTTGAGGACCCCCGACGGGCCTGAAACATGTCGCCAGTAGCGACTAAAAATTCAAGTGAGTGAAACCGTTGTTGTATAAACAATTTTTTTAACAATTTTGAACTGCAGTTTTTGAGTATAATCTGGAAATTTTATAAAGATACTGTGTACATAATATGGGTTTAATAAATCTTGTCCTATTTTAAGATATAAATTATTTTTGATGGTTTTGCGATGATTTGTCCGATCACTGTTAATAACATTAGACTTCAGACTACAAGAATTATTCTTGGCTAAAGAAAAGACTATTTCCACAAGGATTTTCATACATTAACCCACCTGTTGCTTTCTCTATTGCAAGCACATTATATTGATATTAGGCCAAGCAATGGCGCGCTGGTGGCCTAGCGGTAAGAGCGTGCGACTTGCAATCCGGAGGTCGCGGGTTCAAACCCCGGCTTTTACCAATGAGTTTTTCGGAACTTATGTACGAAATATCATTTGATATTTACCAGTCGCTTTTCGGTGAAGGAAAACATCGTGAGGAAACCTGCATACATCGAAGAAATTCAAAGGTGTATGTGAAGTCCCCAATCCGCATTGGGCTAGCGTGGGGACTATAGCCCAACCCCTCTCACGCTCGAGAGGAGGCCTGTGCCCAGCAGTGGGACGTGTATAGGCTGAGATGATGAGGCCAAGCAATAAAAATGTATAGAGGGAAACACTACGAACACAATTTTTGACTCTGTAACTTTGTTTGGACTAGTTAGATTTAATAAATAAGTGTAATAACAATGAAAGTGTAAAAATAACAAAAACGCATGAAATAAAGGCTATTACTATTACTACATATTTATTTAAAGTTATATGTTTTTACTTTGGAATGGTGTCAATGTGATACCATAAATAACAATAATAAACTAACAATAATAATATTGGTACTCGATATACATAAATATCGGAACTCCCGATTTATACGAAAACGATACCAAAAATGGTAGTAGTAGTAACTTCACTGATGTAGAAGTCAAGATAAAATTGAGAGCCCCAAATAAACTTTCAAAATTGGATATCCTGAAAACTATTCAAAATGTACCGAATAAAACATGTAGTAAATTTAATCAGCTTTCGCGTTTTGGTTTGTCTAAGTCAGTGGTTCTTAACCTGGGGGTAATTACCCCCGTGGGGGTAAAACTGGTATTTTACGGGGGTAATAAGCTAACCTAATATAACAATACAACAAACGTACACGTTTTATTTTTTATTACTATTGGGAGGAGGGGTAAAATCAGGTTCCCTAGTTAGTCATAGGGGTGACCGGACTGAAAAGGTTAAGAACCACTGGTCTAAGTAGTCATGTCGCTAAGACGCAAAGTTTCCGAGATTTTCTTTAGAAGTTAACACTTACAGATGTCCCAGCGATGGCAGAGAAGGCGTCAGCAAGTTTATACTCATGGATATTGTATAATCCGCCGTCGGTGGACAGGCAGGCGCGGCAGCATAACAAATCCTGGTCGGAGCAAGTATTTTGTACCACGGGCAAGACTATGTAGTAGGTATTCGATCCATTGAGCTTAAACATTGTAGTTTGAAGAGAACTGAGTGTTTATGTGAGTTGGTGGCTGTTTAAAATGCATTATACTATTTAAAATTAGTGCACGAAATCCAAACAATGCAAAAATCTAAAAACAAACCAATAAATATAACCATGTGAAAAATTGTGACTGTCAAATCTGTCAACTATCAATAAACTGACAGCGTTTTACACAAAAATAAAACGCTAATTAAATAACTTACCCTATTCGGAACCTAATAATAATATTGAGAGTGGCAACACCGTTGTCGGTCGTATTGTCCTTTTCTAGCATATACGTCCCTCTCTCTCCCACACTCCCACCACACAGCAGTTTGCTTTTTGGCGGTTGTCGCAAAAACAAATTTCCAACTCATTGTCTCAAAATTATACATATTTACACCAGGCAGGATTAAAACTTTAGGTTCCGAATAGGGTAAGTTATTTAATTAGCGTTTTATTTTTGTGTAAAACGCTGTCATTAAACAACTGTACCGCTATTCGGAACCTAATAATAATATTGAGACGTGTTTGTTATCGCCTGGTGGTGGGAAGACGCCAAGCCAATGTGATTATACATGTACTTATTATGTATATTATGTAATATTATTATATTATGAGTGTTTAATTAATTATGCAGTACACCCTTTATTTTAACACCTGTGAGGAGAGAGGTATTTAGTAAAGCATACAATTTGATATTCCATTATATTATGATACTAACTTAACATTTTATAAGTATACGTACTTAATGTACTTATAATTGTTCAAAAAGAATAAGTGAGTCACCACAAGGGTGCTATACTTAATTACTTAAATGTATGTGAAAACTAGGTAAAAGAAGATGTGATAAGTCAGTCTACTCTTCAAGGAGCATACACATCTGTTATAAGGAGTAATGTAATTCAAGTATGAAAATATAAGTACTAGAGTAATTTTTATTTATAAGTCGCAATTATTATCAAATTTGATAATAATTATCTATAATAGTAAAGTAAGCAGTTGCAGGGATATAACAAGGACAGGACATTTCTTATTTCCAGAATCCCTCGGGATTAAGTAGACGAATATTTAAATGATTCGTTATATCACTATCACCACAAACAGAGTTAATAAAATTAGGTACTTATTGAAATGTCATAGGGAATCACTAAATTTATTTAATGACTGTAAGCCATATACTTGGTTATAGGTTATAGTTATAGCTATAAAATGCATTTAACCCTTTTAAACGCTTTACTAAAGGGAACGCAAGTCAGTGTACATAAATAAACCTTGCTTAAAAGTGTGAAGGTTACTATGAGAGCTTAAGCCACAACACTCATGTGTTCACTGCGATGTGGCACTAGTTATGACGCTTTGTGGTGTTCTTGTGTAGAATTGCTGCAGAACTTTATCAATAATATTTGCAGTCATTCTAATTAAATTCATGTTTAGCTACCATAACCTTAATTTTACTCAAAAATTTGTATATATGTAGTAAGAGTAGTTTCTTAGTGGTTTACTTTATCTGGTGCCTACTGGTAGACATAAGCCTTAAAACTTTATTGGTTCTGACCGCTAAAGTGGCTTAATTCCTGTAAACTATTCATAGACATTGCTTAATTCTGAATATTCAGTTTTCTCTATTCAGTGTGTAAATTATAAGGAATCAGGTACTTAATTCGAAACCCTAGCTCATTGCATAGGTGCTTTTAACCGAAATACAAATTTATGTGCTTATTTCGTGATTTTACATTATTTGCTGTGGGAAACCAGGGGGTTCCCTACCATTTGCCGGGCGCCTGTGGCCCCAAAGCCAACAGCGCAGAGGCCCTTTAAGAGGGAGCTATTTTATCCAATGCTAGAATCAACACTTTGTCGAATCTATTAGATATTTAGGTATACTTATCCTCCTTATGAACTAAGGATAATTGTTACTTGTTTATATTTCAATAATAGCAAGATTGTAAATTATTTTATATTCTGAAATATAATATTACTTAATTTGGGCCAGTGTACTTTTCTATACTATATCTCTGGCCTACTACCTACTATAGGTTAGTCTAATAACATCCCGCCCCCTGGGAGGCAATATACAGAGTTCTTGGATATATATTCACGATATCGCTAAGTCTGTGGACCTAATTTTCCGACACTTGACTGCATGAAATTATTGTGTACATTTTTTACAGGTCTCGAGCAAGAAGGGTACCTATATATAGGTTCAGGTCCTTAACTTGTGGATTTGGTAATAGGAGCAAGACACAGACGGGGTGTAAATTAATTGATCCACCATGTTTCAAGAGATTCATGTGCATTTATGCCTTCAAGTTACACTGTACAGACAGACTATATAACTCTTTTGCAGAGTTTTGCCAACATATTATAATAAATGACTGCATTTGTTTGGGTGTACTTGTTCCACGACAAAAACATATTTATATATATTACAATGTATTTTTGAAAAGTACTCGTCTTTCAAAATAGCTTCGCCTTTTCGAAAGGCTTGCTGCTGTTTCACATTGTGCAAAGCAAACAGTATCGCAATGCTATAATTTTGTATAAATTGAGAACTAGAGGGTCATGCCCTAGACGTGACCGCCCAGAAGTTATACTAGAATCGTTCGTGCAAACCATTAAGTCACTGTTTATTAAAAACCTTATGACTGGGTACATTACATTCCACGGTGGGTACATTTGTTAAACGTATAGTATCAAACTATGACGAATAATGATAAGTGAATTAAGTGATAACAATATTTGGTCCGTGCATAGAAGCACGTGCCCTTGAGATTAGTGCATGGGTAGTTTAAAATTTAATCTGTGCATAGGAGCACTTACGATCAAGGTGATTCGAATCCTCAAGGTTCACAAGGCAGACATAAGGGTGTAAAATAAAGCATTCATAAACGCCCCGTTAGGTCAGTTTTGTATATTTTTATTTCCAACATGCTTGTGCAGCACATGACAATTTTCCCATACCATGCCAGTCAGGGATATAATAATTAAATAGGTAACCTTGGTTATGTCGTGTACCTACATAGGTAGGTACTCGTAAAAATGTTAACTGAAAGACTAGTGCTCTCGAGGCAAATATAATTTATATTAATTTCTAGTCTGTTATAGCAGGCATAGACTTCAAAGGTTTTTAGATATTCATAGGGCCGCTAAACGGAACCCTTTGTACACCTTGAGCAGGCTGTTTGTGCTCTTGTAATTTTATTTTCACACCATGAGTGATATTAAACATAGCTTATTTCAGAATTGAACCGTAAGCTATGTTGTGTCGTGAGCTTAAGTGAGCCTGATTTAATTAGAGTCCACAGATTATCTGGACCTTGGAGGATTGACCACACCTTATTCTAAATATCAATATTCTTCCTGGGCTTATGGTCGAATTTAGGTGACTAAATCTCTTAGTGTTATCCATGCCACCCACGTTATGAGGCTTAGCGTCTCCAGACCACAATTTTATATTAGGGTGCAAAGATTTTTTCATCTTTAAAATAAAAATGAGTCGAGATAGGCCTGGAATCTTAGGTTATTTTATACCTATTATATTATAATTTTAGAAATGTTAATTAGTCCAATTTTGGGTTTAGCCAATAGGGTGTCCGGGACCCTTAAAATAGATTGGTAAACAAAAATGAAACCTCGAATAACGAAGCCTATTTCGACTGATTTTTACCCAGAACATTATTTTGTTAGAACCCTTTTCACTTGTCCTTTGTCCAAAAGGAGGTATTTACATATTCATCTTTGTTATATTTTTATGATTGTGGCCTACTCGCTCGCCTGTGTTATGACCATATCATTTAATTTCTGACATGCCTTGCGCAGGCTTATATAGGTTGTAATATCATCATCAATAACTTGATATCAGTTTGTGAATGAATCAAAGATTCTTTGGCACACCTTACGCAGGTGGAAACATGGCAGCCTTGCGCAGGCTTAAATAGGTACACAACATATTGGTTTCATCACAAATAACTTGACGTTAGTTTGTGACTGAATAAAAGATTATCTTAGGCACACCTTACGCAGGTGGAACCATAACAGACATAACTTAAGAATATCATTCAAATGAAGTTTATGGGTAATATTCCCTTAGTTGCGAGTTCTTCGCTCGACAAGAGGAAAGGATTTACTTTAATAGGCACTTTTAGAAAGTGTCATTCACGGTGACGAGATTTGCCATAACTTAACTTTAACTCTACAGTTAGCGAATATAATTTGAAATTATGAAGCAAACCATGCGTCTTCGTCAATGAATCAATCTAAACATTCCCATATCATTAATGCCCTTTCAAGTCACAGGCTTCCGATTTTATTTAAAACGTTTACAAGTGTAGGTACTATTTATGTAGGTAGGTAGGTAGGTAGGCTTAAAGATTGACCGTCTTGTATGTACCTATAGTTATTTACATATAGAATGAATAATCAAGTTATTCAAATCCAAAATAATACAAGCACATATAGCAACTACATGCAAGAGTTATTTTAAGCTGTTAGTACCTGTTATTTATTTAAAGAGATACCTATCTACCTACATTTTAACCTTTTTTTTTTTTTTTTTAATCAAAGATCAAGTTGGAGAGATATAAATTGATAAGGAGTGAAATACTTAAGGATTTCCATGTCATTCTTGCGCAGAGCCATGCTAATCTCTCTCTTTATCTAGTCAGACTTAAGTTTACGTACTGCCGAAGTACTCACTTTCCACAAAAATAAATGCAATGCTTGCGATGTAGGTTTGTTCGTTACCTTGTGTCCCTCAGAGCGGAAATAGAAGCCCCGCGAAGCGGGGCTTCGTCGACTCCTAAGCGGGTACACGTTATTTATCAGCAAGTTTATTACCAAAAAATTTTGCAATATTATATTTAACCCGGAACGGGATAAACCGACAAGTTGCTGATAGATACTTGGACAGATAAACCCTACACGTCTATAAGCTTCTACCTTAATACGTAGGTTCTATGTAACACGTATTAACTATCCGATCCTTTCGTATTCGAAAACACAAATCACTTGAAAACTGAAGGATATGCCTCCACACATCACCATTTAAGTATTATACCTAATTTCAACCGTTATTATAGACACACAAAGATTTAAAGTGATAAGTAATAAGACTCAGAAGAGACTTAATGTAGGTATATATTAATTAAATTCTAATGGTGACAAGTGCACGCTTTACCAGCTCGATGTGTTTTCTAGCATTATGTGTTTTAGTATTTTCATTAGCATAGCCACGGTGCGCGCAGGCAGCCTTTGAAAACTTACACATTACTATTCCGGATCGTTTTTATTTGCTAGATAGTTTAACGGACACTAAATTTAAATGTTTATTTCGAACGGCAAAAGCCGTTAGAAACTGTTTTTCAATATAGTCAGCTAAACTGGGGTACAAATTCAAAAACTCACCAGCAGTTTAGCTTCACGACCTTCCAGATGGAAAAACAGCAAGCCAATGAGTTGGAAATTTGTTTTTGCGACAACCGCCAAAAAGCAAACTGCTGTGTGGTGGGAGTGTGGGAGAGAGAGGGACGTATATGCTAGAAAAGGACAATACGACCGACAACGGTGTTGCCACTCTCAATATTATTATTAGGTTCCGAATAGCGGTACAGTTGTTTAATGACACATAACTTACGTTCGGAATTTTTTTAAACTTTAGTGGCCTAAAGTCCAGACCATAGAGTTATAATATATAGAGATGGTGTCTCAGCGAGCTGTCACTGTTGCCACTTTTGTTTAGTGCATAGATTTACTATATATAGAGATCCCGTCTCAGCGAGCTGTCACTGTTGCCACTTTTTTTAGCGTACGATTAACAATTTAACACCACCTTGCTGTAGCCATGTCGATAAAGTCATATCGATAAACTATCGACATTTCTTGCAATTTTAATTTTACTTCAAAGGTTTAACGATACCTAAAATGAACAAAAACGCTTTTATTCTTTATTGTGGTTATCAGATCACAATTTTATCGTCACGCCCCAGCAGGGAACCAAGGGAAAGTTCAGATATTTAATTAAAATACATAAATACCTACCAAAATGTGTGTTCCGCAATAATTGAATTATTTTATTATATTCTAATATATTTATTATTCATTAGCATTACAATTATGTATATGTTTAACGAAGATATTGAAGCTTCAATTAATAGCAATTTCGTTCCGCTGTGTAGCGTTTATCGATATACAGGGTGATCAATCTAAATGGGTCAGTATGGAGAAGTCAGAAACTATAAGAGATAGCAAAATCTGTTCTTAGGAACCATGGCTTCGATTTTAGATTCAATAATAATGGCATTCAATTTTTTTTTTAAATCTATCATACATAACCTCATACATATCATACATATCATACATAACATCAGTTGCTCGCGCGCATTCGGGTACGACGGGTGTGTGCACTTATCGCTGCACTACGGTAGTGGCCGCTAAAAAGATGTCCACTTTGAAGTGTAATACGTGTAATATAGTGATAGATGAATTATTAGCTTATATTCAGAATAAACTCAGTGTTTCAACGGAGGATACTCTAGTGCGAATATGCAAGTCGTCGTTCTCGTCAATGGAAATCAAGACGTCAAAATCGTTATTATTTGAATCCCTGCCTATCAATAAACGCAAAATCTTAAGAAAAGGCGAAGGCAGAGAACAACGTGACTTAGAGGACATTATAAGTGTGTTCAAAAATACGGATCCTGAATTTATGCCTATATTTGTTGCCCGTGATCTGGACAAGTTGCCGCCTCTAAGCTATGATCACATCGACGTTTCAAAGCTATTGAAAGACCTACTGAAAGTCCAAGCTGAGGTTGCCGACATGCGATCTAGGTTTGCAACAGCCGAACAAGTACAGGAGATCAGACATGAGCTCAATAATTTAAGGTGTACACCCGCTATTATGGACTCGTACTGCAATGTAAACAAACGGCGCGGCGCTTATCTCGATAGCGGTCCGACTGGTTTTACTCATCTCGATGTTACCACCAATAGTCCACAGCAGCCCTCATGTCTGCATAGTAATATTTCAGCTCGAGAAACACATAATGATAGTCTGTTGCAAAGCCAAATATTGTCAGCGAATAATGATTGCAATTCACCGTGCGCCAAAGAGGGTACACCTGAGCGCCGCGATAGCATAGATGCAGCGACGGTTGAACTTGAACCCGCGATGACGTCATCGTACGAGATAACTACTAAGCTGACCGCTGGAGTATGTTTACCTGTTAGTAACAGCAATGCGAACAGCGAATGCACTTTTATAAATAACAAGACTAAATTGTTGGCGGACGTCGTTAAGACGACAGTATCTAGTCGAGGTGCAGAAAAAAGTCCTGAGCTGAACCCGAATGAGTGGAAGAAAGTTGAGAGCCGTAAGACTATACTGCAAAAACGGCTTATAGGCAAACGAGGCGTAGCGTGCGAGTCAAATTCTAATTTCAAAGCCGCTGTGATGAAGGTACCGATACTTATCACCAACGTGCATAAGGACACGGCAGAGGACGACATTGCCAATTACATTCGGGACAAAACGCATGAAATCGTCAGGCTTCATAAAATTGCCATTAAAAAACATAATGACTACGATGCGTATAAATTTTTTGTACCACAGCACAAGTTGTCATTGTTTTTAGAGGATAAGCTGTGGCCCGAAGGTATCATATTTAGACGCTTTGTGAATAATAAGCCCAGGGAAGTTACGAGTATAATCCCTGGATCCGGAACTGTTCCTACAAATACGTTAAGTTAATGAATATAACGTCAAATCAGTTTGTCAGTTATAACTGCAAGAATGTGAAGCGTTCTCTTGAGAGTATTAGGGAAATATGCAGGTGCTCCGATCTGGTTGCTCTTCAAGAAACTTGGTTACTACCGGGTGAAGTGTCGTATTTAAGTAGTATTGATGATGAGTTTGGTACCACGGGAACTTCGGCAGTTGACACTACCGTAGGTATGTTACGTGGCAGGCCCTATGGTGGCGTTGCCCTTCTGTGGCGAAAAAGCGTATTTCGTGATGTGTCTGTATTAAGCTGTGACAACCCGCGTGTTTGTGCGATTAAAATAGTTATTGAAAAGCGCCACATACTGGTTGCGAGTGTATATATGCCTACAGACAGGCATAGCAACTTAGCGGAGTTCACGGATTGTCTCGGTGCGGTGAGTGCTATAGTGGATAATGCTAACTGTGAGTCTGTGTATATACTCGGGGATTTGAATGCGCATCCTAGCGGTTTGTTTTTTACTGAGTTGTCGGATTTCTGTAGTGAGCGCGAGTGGACTATAGCGGATACAGATATTTTGGGCTTGTCGTCGGAAACATACACCTTCATAAGCGATGCTCATGGATCTAGACGGTGGCTAGACCATTGTTTGGTGACTGAGACTGCACTGAAGTCTGTTATGAATGTGTATGTTGACTATAACACAGTTTGGTCCGATCATTTTCCGTTATGTTTACGAATTAATTTAGGTGTTATTAGACAGAAAAATGATCCTAATACATTTGATTGTAATAATCTTAAGGTTAAATGGGGGCACAGAAATGCGCATCAGATTAGCCATTATACAATGCTTTGTAATGATTTATTAAATTCAATTGACTTTCCACATGAAATGAGTGAATGTTGTAGGTCAAATATTTGTATGAATGAGGGGCACAAAAGTGACATTTCTCGTATATATTTGAGTATCGTGACTGCTCTCAGACAGGCTGCTATGCTAAGTTATCGTGGTAGTGATCCCAAAAGATAAAAGGCGAAGTGTGTTATTGGATGGAATAGGCACGTAGGTGAGGCACACAGGCAGGCTAGACTAGCCTTCAAGGTGTGGGATGAATCCGGTAAACCTTCGACGGGTCGGTTATATGAGGCGATGTGTGCAAGCCGTAGAATATTTAAGTCAAGATTAAGGTGGTGTCAAAACCATCAAGATCAAATTAAAATGGACAAACTTGCATTACATCACTCAAGGAATGACTTTCGGAGTTTCTGGAAAACGACTAATAAATTAAACCCTGCGCCTGGCTTGCCTGTGAGCATGAATGGTGTGACCGACCCTGTAGAAATAGCTACTTTATTTAAAAACCATTTTGCGGTGAAGTCACCACTCGGACCGTCCACGTCGATGCTTGACACTGAGATTAAATCTGATGACCCAGTTCTCGAAATTTCGGCTAAAGATGTGGCACAAGTGCTCAAACAGATGTCTAGAGGAAAGTCACCCGGTCACGATGGTCTCAGTGTTGAGCATCTTCGTTACGCCGGGCCGCATTTGCCCAGAGTGCTTGCAATGTTTTATTCGCTATGTCTCCGCCACTCATATTTGCCAATGGAATTAATGAGAACTATTGTAGTGCCTATAGTAAAGAGTAAGGTGGGGGATATATCGGATAAGAGTAACTATAGGCCTATTTCCTTAGCGACTATTCTGGCTAAGGTTCTTGACGGCTTGCTTAATGTTCAGTTGGATAAATATCTGACAGTCCATGACAATCAGTTTGGGTTCAAACCCGGATTGTCTACTGAGTCCGCCATACTGAGCCTTAAGCATGTCGTTAGGTACTATACCACACGGAAAACACCTGTTTACGCCTTATTCCTCGACTTATCTAAGGCTTTTGACTTAGTAAGTTATGATCTGTTATGGAAAAAGCTTGGAGAGTCTAACGTGCCTGTTAGAGTAATGAATATTTTTAAATATTGGTATAATAACCAAATAAATAATGTTCGGTGGGCCGATAAGCTCTCCGAGCCTTACAGGTTACAGTGTGGGGTCAGACAGGGTGGGTTGACTTCACCGAAGTTGTTCAATGTATATGTGAACGCGCTGATCGTCGCGCTCAGCAGCCAACATGTCGGCTGCCACATAGATGGCGTGTGTGTTAATAACCTAAGCTACGCGGACGACATGGCGCTGCTGAGCGCGTCGGTCTGCGGGTTAAGGAGACTGCTTCGGATATGTGAAGACTATGCATCTACTCACGGTTTGATATATAACTCTAAAAAGAGTGAAGTAATGGTTTTCAGGTCTGGAACTCGTTTACCAGAAAATGTGCCTCCAATTAGGTTGAATGGGGTCGAACTTAGCCATGTAAGGCAATTTAAATACCTAGGTCACCTGCTCACGGACAATTTGATGGATGACGCTGACATCGAGAGGGAGCGTAGGGCGCTGGCAGTCAGGGCGAATATGCTAGCTCGTAGATTTGTGCGATGCACGAGAGAGGTCAAAGTGACTCTTTTCCGAGCTTACTGTACCTCATTGTATACGTGCACTCTATGGGCTCATCACACACGCAAATCTCTCAGCGCCCTACGCGTCCAATATAATGATGCGTTCAGGGTGATGTTGGGGTTGCCGCGCCACTGCAGTGCATCGGGCATGTTCGCGGAGGCGCGCACCGCGTGCTTCTTCACCACTCTGCGCAGGCGGTGCGCGTCCTTGCTCTGCAGAGTGCGTGCTAGCCCCAACACCATCTTGGACATGATCTCCAGCAGGTTTGATTGCCCTTACATGAACCACTGCATGTCAATACATGTAAATAGTAATGTAAAGTAAGGTTATGTATATAGTATTATTAGGTAGTATTATATTTTTTATTTTATTTTGGATTTTATTAGTAACATGTTATTTATGAATTCATCTGACTGTGCCTAATTTGAAATTCTTGACATTTTTATTATTTTTATTATTTTGACTTTTTATATTTTAATTTATTTGACAACGATTTTACAATATTTTAATGAATTTATTCTAATTTAAGTAACTTATTATTTTTAACTGAACAATTTTATATTTTAAATGTGATTTCGTTATTTTATTTTTATAAATGTCAGGAATGTTCAAATATTTCAAAATTTTTATTGTTTATTATTTTATTGTTAATCCTATGGAAATTGTAATTTAATCCTATGTAATTTGTAATGCGATGTGTTGGACCTATGATGTCTTAAATAAACGGATTTATTATTATTATTTGTTTCTCCATTTTGGAATTCACGGGCCTACAAATCCCGGTCTTTTGATAGGCTTGCGTGGGGATATAGATCCAACACGTAGAGGCCCCTTGGAGAGCTTTAATGTCATGTAGAACGCCTGCTGGAACCCGTTCACAGGCGCAACAATAAACACCCATGAACCGGTCGCAGCAGGCATTGGGACTATTGTAGAAAAAGTGAATAGTATACCGGTCTATGGATTGAAGTTTGGATGGACAATGAGACTGGGCTATTGTAGAGAAGTCCGGACACCTGCCATAACAATGCTAAAACACGTTATCGAGGCAGGTGGTGACTTGCCGCTGACTAGATGGGCCCCTGAAACTGCCGTCGCGAAGACGACCAGGAGCAACATCGGTGTGAGCGGCTCAGGGGTGTCGAGAGGTGTGCGCCGCTTTCTACCCAGTGGCTATTACCAGCCACTGTGCCAACTCGCGTCTTATGCATCTTTCACTTCCACCCCTGGAGCATATAGCTCTAACGACTCCTCTCTGGACGGCCAATGAAGGCAAGCCAGAGCTGAGAGTCCTGCGGGTCCCCTTGGGGTCCACTCCGACCGATGAAGACACGCCGGAGACGGAGACCCTGACCGACTCTCGGGAGCACTCGGGTCCGTGGGGTCGTTACTCCCCAACAGCTCGCCACAAGCTGCCCTGCGGGCTTATTATTATTATTATTATTATAACCGGGATTCGAACATGGTCAATATTCTTGTTGTTTGTTTGTATGGCAACTTTTAAACGATGCGTGATAGGTGGGGGGTGCTCGACCAAATATCATAGAGGGCCCCGAGACAAAACAAAGTACATAAAAAAAATCAAAATGGCCGACTTTTTTTTAATTTTTTCAAGTTGGTCCGAGCGCGCTGAGAATTGGCATGCGGCGAGCCTGAAGGCCCAAGATTACAATGTCATTGGAAAAATCCAAAACGGCGGCGGACACGGGCAAAGACAAATTTCCAAGTATGTTAAGCGAGCCTGAAGGGCGAGCTTCAGGCCGGGAGGCCGAAGGCCGACCCCGGTGGAGGGCCGAAGGCCCGAAGCCTCCACCCCGACGCCCAAAAAGCGACTCCCAATAGGAAAAGTGTTGGGTCGTGTTTAAGCTCCAACTTCCCCCTCTCGTGTGACGCTTCGGGCCTTCGGCCCTACGCAGAGCTCGGCCTTCGGCCTTCGCAAGCCTCGACGCTTCGCCGTGGGGCATTTGGCCTGCCGGCTTCGGTTATCAATACAGTTGCCTTGGTAGAACGTTTGGAAGCACCGAATTCACGCAGTTCGGCCTTCGGCCTCGCGTTTTGGGAGTATGGGTGGAGGCTCAGGGCATTCGGCCTTCCACCGGGGTCGGCCTTCGGCCTCCCGGCATGAAGCTCGCCCTTCGGGCTCGCTTAACCTACTTGAAAATTTTACTTTGCCCGTGTCCGCCGCCATTTTGAATTTTTCCAAAAATATTTTTTTGACATTGTAATCTTGGGCCCCCAGGCTCGCCGCATGCCGAATGTCAGCGCGCTCAGACCAACTTGAAAAAATTAAAAAAAAAGTCGGCCATTTTGATTTTTTTTAATGTACTTTGTTTTGTCTCGGGGCCCTCTATGATATTTGGTCGAGCACCCCCCACCTATCACGCATCGTTTAAAAGTTGCCATACAAACAAACAACAAGAATATTGACCATGTTCGAATCCCGGTTATGTATGATAGATTTAAAAAAAAAATTGAATGCCATTATTATTAAATCTAAAATCGAAGCCATGGTTCCTAAGAACAGATTTTGCTATCTCTCATAGTTTCTGACTTCTCCATACTGACCCATTTGGATTGATCACCCTGTATAACACGATTAAAATCAACTTTCCACATCCCTAAAAGAGCACACATACACGTTTTTACGCACACATACACAGCATGGATGCATAAAAAAAGGCAACATTTGATTTGATTCCGGATATAATCATAATATTTGTTAAAAGTAACTTATAAATCTAATAGCTATAACTATAAAATTTATACATAAATTTAAAAAGTTGTATTTTACCAACATATTCTCAATTTAAATCTCAAAAAACATAAATCTCGCTTACGAAGTTTCGAAGTGCGGTTAGTATATTTGCAAATTGGAGTGTATAGTAAGTGTACTTGCTTCGGCAGTACATATACTAAAATTGGAACGATACAGAGAAGATTAAAGTAGCTAACACACTATCGCACCGCACCAAGGTCATTGTGGGACGCACCCATAAGTAAAAGGGAGAAAGCGATATCTCTTTCTCCCTCTTACTTATGGGTGCGTCCCACAATGACCTTGGTGCGGTGCGGTAGTGTGTTAGCTACTTAAAAACAACTGCTGCCTAGGGCCTTCATGTGGCACATGCCTACCGTAGTGTAATTGTAAAGCCCCCTACAGACTATGCGCGTGAATCGCGGGCGAAGCCGCGAACGCGAGTGTGGAGTCGATTTCGCAGGTCTGCGTTCAGGACTCCACACTCGCGTTCGCGGCTTCGCCCGCGATTCACGCGCATAGTCTGGAGGGGGCTTAATATTTATCACCAAAGGCCCAACGTCGTTTTACGCAACCACTTACCTAACGTAGGGTAACTGTAGGACTCGTAAACAAAGGCTCATTACATGATTAGACTGTAGGCCCACTATAAATTACACAACTACTTACCTACGGTAGTATTGTAAGAATCCTACACAAGGCCCAACGTTACAATGTTGGCCCTTTGTGGGACAAGCTGTGTTGGGCCTTCAACCTGGTACACGACTACCTACCAGCCGACCTGACTTGCCGTTGGGTAATTGTTGAATTTGCAAACAGAAGCACAACGAAAAATTGCCCTTTTTTATTTTTTTGCAGTTGGCCGTACAACAAGCCATACGGCCAAATGTAACAATTAACCAACCATCAAACATATGTGTATAGGCCCAACCACGACCCAACCAAAACCACCACCGTTGAATAATAGTATGATTTATTTAAATAGGCCCAACGAAAAAATCTCTCTTATGGAGCTCTGTTGGGAATCTTCGGGAGGGCCTTTGTCGAGGGCTCTCCAGCAAATCGTACGGCCAAATATAACGGTTGCCCAACTAATACGTAAACAAAGGCCCAACCAAATCCCTACAAGAAAATGCTATTAGGGGAAGGAACACGACTATAACTCCATACAAAAAAATTGTTCCTTTCAAAAGTTCATTTATTCTCGTGACTAAGTTCCGACGTGTCGGAAGCCGGTGTTGCTCGAAGCCAAGTTCAGAGGGCCTACCGCGAACCACGTTCGAAGTGTTGCCTCCCTGTCACACTTACGGACAAATTTACAAGTGCGATAGAGAGGCAACAAGTCGAACGTGGTTCGCGGTAAGACCTCTGTTCAAATCTATGGTCTTAGAGGATATAATCAATGGAGACGCCATGTCTATAATTTTTGGTACAAAATAATCTGCCGTTTTTTGCGGGGGAGGGGCACATCAAACGTATACGTAACGTAAACATAGCCATGTCAGATAACCGTCAGTCAATACATGTGGTTGACATGTCGTTGACCATTGGCCGTCTATTTTCGACAGAGGGGAACGCCTCTGAAAAATAGACCACTCCGTTTGGTTATATTCTCTAAGTCTACGGTACAGATTGACGCTAATTTCTTTTCTGATCAATTTGGTCAACCCGTCTGGACGTGTCATTATATATCAGAAATTTCTTACTTCGCCACGGCAACACTGAGTGACACTGACAGTGACAATCAATCTCGGGATCTCGGCGTCCGGCGTCGGTGATGATAAAAATAAATATCAATCATATCCGTTTATTTCATTTAGAATCGTTCAGTTTTGTGTAAAGATTGCATCAATACAATATTAATTTCATCTACGTGAATTCGTGGTTGGCAGTATGTCGTTGGAGGAGGTATACATCCAGGAAGGACGCGAATGTGAGGACAGTGATGACGGTGAGTTTACTACGTACGTTATTTTACTGTAAACAAATAGAGAAACAAATACCGCTGCTACTCACGGGTGGGTTTAATTATCCAGATTTACTGCAGAAATATTGTCTTCGGTTACCGCGATAGTTACCCATGAAATAAAACTATTGAAACCATAGACCTAGTATTACATAGATGAGCTATACGCGTGCCTCCGTGAGGGACAAAACATACGCAAAGCGACAATATTAAAAACACGTTTTAACATTCCTGACAAGATACCAAAAACAATGTACGTAATTCGGTCGGGTTATTTGTTTCCCACCATAAACCATACTAAATTTTTGGTGGGGAACAAGCAAAAAGTGAGACTGTGACAAGGACAAGCAATAATTCCGCTTTCTCTGCTACTCCTACTGAAATTTCCGTAAGTGCATGTTGTTTGGTCGTTTGGCCCCTCCCCCGTGTCATCTCTATATTATTGTACCTCTATGATTGAAACGGATTATATTGCTAATTGCTAATGTTACATTAGGCGTGAACTTTTACATTTTACGTACATTGTTACGTGCGCCTGAACTAGGAATATAATCCTGTATCTCAGACAAAGAGATAATTATACTAATTTAAAGAACAATAAAACATATTAAAAATCATGAATGTAGAGACATAAATAGGTATTGAATTAGGTGTCTAAAATATCTTATCTAAATATCTAGTAATTCAAGACCAAAAAAAGTAAGAAAATGTTGCCACTTTTTACTAGCGCGTCTTGTATTTATGTAAAAATAAGTAAATAAAAGTACTTTTTTTAAATAGTAGGAGTAAAATTTTCAATTTCAAAGCCTTTAATTTCGAGCATACAGTTAATAATAATATTTAGTACAGTTTTCGTTATTTGTTCATGTGTTTGCAGCAACCGTCGGCTTGACGTGTCCTTTTGACACAAAGGGCTCCTCCAATGCCTTTCATGCCTCTCTGTCTCTAGCTAGTCGTGTCCATAGTGGACCCGCAGTTTTCCTTAGATCATCTGACCATCTTTTGTATTGTCTGCCTCTTTTCCTTTTTGTGTTGTCTCGTGGGGTCCACACAGTCAGTATGTTTGACCACTTCTGCTTTTCCCTGAGCATGTGGCCCGCCCACTTCCATTTTAGAGTTTTTGATTTTAGAGTAACATCTTCTAATTTTGTGATCTCTCTTATTTCCGTCGCCCGTTTTCTGTCTCTTTTTGTGTACCCTAACATGCTTCTCTCCATTCCCCTCTGGCATGTTATTAGTTTTTGTGTCATTTTTTCTGTTGCGGCCCAGGTTTGGCATCCGTATGTTAGTATAGGCAATATACACATATTGAAAACTTTTCTTTTTATTGAGATGCGGTAATCTTTATTTTTCATGATGGTTTTTAGGGACCAGAACCTGTTCCATGCATTTGTGACCCTTCTGTTCATTTCTTGTTGCATTTGATCAGACATAGAGATGAGTTGGCCCAAGTAAATGTATGATTTTACCCATTCAATGTCTTCCCCGTCCACTGTGATTGGTACTTCCATTCTGTTGGTCATAATTTTAGTTTTGCTTTTATTTATTGTTAGGCCAACCTCTCTGCTCCTGCTTGTTAGGTCTTGCAGCATGTGTCTTAGGGACTCTGGATCGTTAGTCATGAGCACTATATCATCCGCGAATCTCAAGTGATTTAGTTTCTTGCCGTTTACATTTATGCCTGAATCGGTCCAATCAAGTTTTTTAAATACTTCTTCCAGCACGCAAATGAAAATTTTTGGTGAGAGTGGATCGCCTTGTCTGACTCCTCGTTTGACAGGGAACTCTTCTCCTAGCGACTCTAGTTTGACTTGGGCGGAGCTGTTACTGTACACGTTCTTTATTAGTTGTATGTATTTTCTCTCAACACCCTGGTTTGCTAGGGCTTGCCAGATGTGGTTATGTTCCAGAGAGTCGAATGCCTTGTTGAAGTCGACGAATGCTAGGTATAAGGGTTGTCCATACTCTTGGCACTTCTCGATGGTTTGTTTCAATGTGTGCATATGGTCCACTGTTGAGAAACCCGATCTAAATCCTGCCTGTTCAATAGGCTGCTGTTCCTCCAAGTTCTTTGTGATGCGGTTTAATATTATTTTTGCGAATATTTTATAGATGTTAGACATTAGACTGATGGGGCGGTAGTTGTTGATGTCATCTTGGTCACCCTTTTTGTGAATTAGTATTATGTTGCTTGTGGTCCACTGTATTGGAATTTCCTCTGTCTTCATAGTCATATTAAAGAGTGCCGTTAGTCTTTGTAGGATGTCAGCTAACCTTGACTTTATTAATTCGTTGGTAATACCATCAGGTCCCGGGGCTTTATCGTTTTTTTGTGTTCTAACTGCAAGTTCAACTTCTGTTTCTAGTATGGGCGGGATGACTTCATCGTTGATATCTTCGAATATGGTTTGTGTTTCTTGGATGTTTTCACTTGAGTACATAACAGGTCCTTATAAAAGCTAGTGGCGGTGTTGAGAATAGATGTCCTTTTTGTTGTTTGTTTCTTATCTTTATTTTTAATTCTCGGTATCCAGGCTTTAGATTCTTGCAGGTCTTTCAGAGCTTTCCTTATTCCTCCTGTCCTAGCTATATGGTAATTTATGCTGTCCATCTTCCGATTTTCCTTATCCTTTCTTATACTGTTGCTGATTTCCTTGCTTAGTTTGGTAATGGCTTTCGAGGTGGTCGGGTCTTTTTTCATTTTAAATAGTTCTTTTCTTTCTGCAATTAGTGTTTTCGTTTTTGAGCTCAATACGTCCTTCCTTTCTTTTGTTGTTGTTGTGGTGTTAAACATTTCACTGGTTTCTCTGTCGTAGGTGTTTTGAAAGTCACTGGGATCACTTGTGTTTCTGTTTCTTGTGTGCTGGAGCGTGTGTTGGTGAAAATTGAAATGTCTTCTTGTCTTGTTCCTTGCTTTTGGATATAGTGTAGCTCTGACCATTCTGTGATTAGTGTAGAAGTTAAATTGGTTGATGACTTCGACATTCATAAATACTTTTCGTTGGTTAGTGGCAATATGGTCGATTTCATTTTTGTAAACTCCGTCCGGTGACTTCCAAGTCCACTTCCTTTCAGGCTTATTTTTGAAGAAACTACTCAAAAGAGCGAGATTGTTTTCTTTGGCCATAGATACTACTCGTTCACCATTTCCGTTTCTTTTTCCTATCCCGTAATTACCAATGGTGGCCTCTTCTCCTTGTTGTTGTGTCCCTATTTTTCCATTGAAATCTCCCATAACAATCATGTTTTTATCAGCTTGGCCAATAGTTAAGGAGAGTTGTTCATATAAAATGTCTTTTTTCGTTTCTTCGGCAGAGTCCGTTGGTGCGTATACTTGTATTATAGTCCAGTTGTCCTTGTACCCAGGTATTTTCAGTCTCAATACTGCCACTCTTTCTGATATGCCTTTGAATTCGAGGATATGTTTTTTTAGTTCCTTTTTAACTAGAAAGCCCACGCCGTATTGGCCTTTTGTCTCGCCTACTGAGAATAGAATGAAGTCGTCATATTCATTGATGTTGGTACCTAATCTCCTTGTTTCACACAGGCCTAGAATATCCCATTTGATTTCTTTTAGGGCATTTCTGAGCTCCGTAACTCTTTCACAGGTTTTTAATGTTAGCACATTTAATGTAGCTATATATATTGGTGATGTTGGTGATGATGATGATGATAATTTTGCAATTGGAGGGTGTTGGTCATAAGCCCCCACGGTGACCGGCCGGGTTGGGGACTGTAATGGCTTTTTGTTGTTGTTATGATTTTCTTGTTCATTTATTTGTTTTTTTGTTAGATTGTTATTTAATATATTTGTTTTGTCTAAGTTTGTTTTCTTCCGGCGGTTGCTGCTTGTTCGTTGCTATTGTTTACCTGTTTCGTTTTGTGAGTTTGTACGGGAGCGGTGCATGTTATCGAATGCATTTATTTTATTTATTTTATTGGGCGCCTTTTGTATAATCTCCTCTTCCTGGGCTTGTTTGCTTGGTGTTTCCTCTTTTCTTTGCTTTTGTCTGGGTTTTCTTTCCCTTTGATTATGATTCTATCGTATTTTAGCAGGGCCACATTTCCTTTTTCTATTTCCTCCTTTTGTTTTTGTTTCAGCTCCTTCCTAATCTGCAGTATATCCTTAGGGAAGTCTTCGGTAGCATATATATTCTCAGGGAGATATTTATTATTTTTTAGGATCTCTATTTTTCTCCAGGCAAGGGTAAGCTTCATTAGCACAGGTCTTCGTTTCTGTTCTTGTTTTTTACCAAGTCTTCGAACGTCGCTTATTTCCCATTTGTCAAACTCGTGGATTTTGGTTCCTTTTCCTACGCTGTTCAGGGTTTCTATGACTAATTCCATTAATTCTGAGCTGTTTTCCTCTGTTTCCTCTAATCCATGTAATATTATATTGTTTTTCCTTATATCTCGTTCTAGGTTATGAACTTTCGTTTTAAGCTTTGTAACTTCATCTGTAAGTATTTTGTTCTCTTCAGCAAGAGGTTTTAGCTTTTCATCCATTGTTGCGGTTAAGATGGTGGTTTGTGCTTTAAGTTCTTGTCTCACGATCTGCAAAAACATTTCCGTCTGGGAATCCATCTTTCCGTGAAACGGAACGCTTCGGTTAATGGTAGGAAATTTATTAATAGCCTGGCAACACTAGTCGCTCTATTTGACAGACGTCAAACGTATCGTTTTTTAAAAATGTCAGGAGTAAAATTACTAATAAATAAATTATCTTAGCGTGATTATTTATCAAGCGTTGGGACGACGACATCAAAAGGACTGCGGGGAAGAAGTGGCTCCAGGTTGCAAAAGACCGTGACAAATATGGCATAAAATGAAGGAGGCCTACACCCAAAGGGTAGAAAAAGGCTAGAGAGAGAGAGAGAGAGAGCGTGATTATTTATCAAAAGGAATTTACTATTTTCCAAACAAATTATTGCAGTCTGGTCTTGAATTACGTTTTGCAGTTTGGGTCGATCTAATGTCCACCCATTGTTCTTAGATGAAGAGGAAGCAGTACTGTTACAAGTAGAGGATGTGAAGGAGGAGAGTGAGAGCGCAGAAGCGAGCGAGGCGGGCGTGCTGGCCGGCCTGTACACAAGCCACGTGCTCGAAGAATTCGTTGTGTTGGAGCCAGAGGAAGCTGAGGTTCCGACGCATGGTAAGTTGACCTCTCCAATTTGTCCATGTTTATTTTATTTATTTATTTTACTTTATTAGGGACACTAACTTCTTCCGCGCGTTATCCCGGCACCTGGCGTTACCATGGTTACCAGTACAATTTGACATTAGGTTATTAGGTTTGACCGCTTATCCCCGGGTTAACACATTCACTGCCCCCAACGAACATGTGCGTTCACCGTTATACAAGTTTGTTCCTAGGCCACGCCCCCTGGCAGTGAATGCGTTAATGGGATGGTGCAAGTGGGCCTTAGGCTCACTTGCACCCTTCCACTAACCCGGGGTTAACCGGTTAAACCAGGAGTTGCCATGGTGAGCCATACAATTTGACACTAGGTTAATAGTTTAACCGCTTAACCCCGGGTTAGTGGAATGGTGCAAGTGGGCCTTAGTGTTAAAATAGATTTCATCAGTCAGTAAGAGAAGAGGAGAAGTGTGTTCACAACACTTTATCTTACCCCTACACTCTTGGCCTTATTTGTCCAAATATCGCAAAGTACCACATCTGTATTTAGCCAAATATTAGTCCTATAATATTGTTCAACTTTCGTTTGAATATCGATTTAAGGTGACATCTCTATTAGCCTTTAACTTCCGGTAGGGTTAGTTACATACAACACTAGCCGTTTCCGGCAGCCATTAACCTTCTTATCGGCCAACTAGAAGTACGTTGCTCCGAATTAAAATTGTGAAAGAATTATTGTAAAGCCAACTTTCGGTCAGATTCTGTGCTTTCGGACTAATTTAGAGAAGTGCCAATTACATTGTGCGCGTGGATGAGTGGCAGGCCTTGCAGAGAGGTATTCCAGGTTAAGGTAACGGTAAGCCGAGCTCGCACGTCCAACACCTTGGAATCCTCAGGGAGCGAGCCTGAACCTGCGCGAACCTTCACCATCATCAACGTAAAGGAATGTGATTGTGCACTGTTCTAAGTTGTTATTTCTCGTGAATTCGATATACTTAAATATTTAATAGCAAAAGAAAGTTTTCGTCTTAATGTAAAAATCATACAATCCACTTCAAATTATTTTCGATTCATTTCGCGTTTAAACATTGTTCCTTCGGCCGGATTAATTGAAAAGTTACCTATTTTTGCATTAAAATATCATATTTGTCGTGTCGTAATATTTTCGTAATAAACTTGTGGGTAAACTTTTATTTTCTCAGTTCGGTTAATGGCTGACAGGAAGTGTGGTTTTAGTAGTAGAAATTAGTAGATTTTAGTTGGCAACATTGTAACAGATCATTCCGCTCATTCCATTCGGTCATATCGTAGTCTATGTTTCGTGCTGTGGCAACAATTCGGTTAACTGTCACTGTCACTTGTGTCAACTGTCAACATTCGCGACAATAATATTGTTTTTGCTTTTCGTAGTTTTCGTTCGTTGTTTTTCGATAAAAACAGTGGTTATTGCGTGAAAAATGGTTTCGGAAAGTGATACAAACGATAGAGATGTTGACATGAACATGGTCGAGCGGGGTTACGCGGTCATGCGGTTAGAACTGCTCCATGATTCTGTGAATTTGGAAGGTTATGTTGAAGGAGATTTAACTCCTATAATTAAAGATTTTCATCGCGCTCAAAAGGCAATTATGCTTAAAACGAAAGACATGGATGCGGAGTTTTCGGTTACTGTCGATTTCGAACAAAAGGTAAAGTCAGTTTTAACTAGGTTACGGAAACTGGTTCCTGCCACAAAATCATGTGATGAAAGTGATCAGAAACTATTCAAAAGTGAAAACAATTCGGCCAAGTTACCTAAAATTGTTATAAAACCGTTTGATGGTCAATTACATAATTGGTTGTCGTTTAAAGAATTGTTTGATTCATTAATTCATAAACGAAACATTTCGAATATTGAAAAGCTGCATTACCTTTTGACATCGTGTCAAGGTAAGGCATTCGATTTAATTAAGAACTACCCAATTTCGGATGAAAGTTACACTGACGCTTACAATGCGCTGAATGATTTTTATGACAGGAAACGACAAATAGCTTTCGGTTACTATGAAAAAATGTTACATTGTGATCAGGTCAAATCAAAATCTGCAGTTGAATTAGAAAAAGTAAATCGTATATTTAAAGAAACGTTGCAAGTATTAGACAGATTTGGTTTACCAGACAAAAACTTTATGCTCTTTCATTTATTATGGGGAAAATTAGATAAGTCAACACGGGAGGCGTTTTTACTTGAGTTTAACTCAAACGAGATCCCTCGATTTGAAATTTTGCAAGAATTTGTCGATAAACAGATCCGTGCCTTAGAGGTGGCGGACGCTAGGGCATTGCCAAGTGGTAATAAAAGTAAAAATAAATCCTCACTTCTTGTGCCCTCAGCACCTGTTTTAACTTGTCCGGTGTGTGCGGTTGCTGGCCATGAGCTGGAAAAATGTCCCAGGTTTTTAGAATTAAAGCCAAATGACAGATTTTCCAAGGTGAAAGAGAATAAACTTTGTATTGTGTGCCTAAAGCCATCCCATAGTATGAAGCATTGTAAGTCAACTGCTCGCTGTGATAAATGTAGTAATCGTCACAACACGTTACTTCACTTTGAAAAAGTTGATGAAGGTGGTCAAGGGTCAAAGTCCACTTCGCCGTTGACAACATTATCGGTGTATACTAATGACACTCCAGTAGTTTTCTCTACTGCCGTTGCTCGCATGAGGGATTGCACGGGACAGTTGGTGCCTGTTCGGATTCTTTTTGATTGTGCTTCGGCATGTAACTTTATAACCAAGCGCTGTGCAGACCGCCTTGGGTTATCGATAGGTAAGTGTAACCGATCTGTCAATGGAATTGAAAGCATATCAACAGCCCCACGTGGGTCTGTTGTGTGTGAATTATTCCCTTCAAAAGGAAATAATAAGTTTTCGTTCAAAGCCTTCGTGCTATCAAATATTTGTTCCGATATGCCATATGATCACCTGGATACCTTGGCATGGACTCATCTAAAGGATCTGGACCTAGCTGATCCTCAATATTACCAACCAGGACCCATTGATATTTTGATCAATGTGGGTCTGATGGTCTCATCCCTTCTACCTGGATTAGTGAAGGGTGAGGAGGGTCAACCGGCTGGGGTCAACTCTGTCTTTGGTTGGCTAGTTATGGGCGACTGTGGTATTGATATGGAGCATTCTCGTTGTCGTTCTCGCAATAATCCTTCTGAAATAAGCAAGGATTGTTATCTCGTTTCGTCGCTCTCTATTAGGGAGAATAGGGACCAGTCTTGGGACATAAAAAATGTCGTAAGTCCTAATACTGTATCACCTAAAAATAATTTATCGTGTCGATTTGATGACAGCTCTTTGAAAAATTCCAAGGAGTGTCTTCTGGTTTCGTCGGTGTCTTTGGACAACAGTATCAAGAAGTTTTGGGAAATAGAAAATGTCGTTCGCCCAAACTCTGTTACTTTGGCAAAAGATGACTTGTCGTGTGAAAACCTTATGGGTGCGAAATATTGTCGGAGTCCTGAAGGAAGAATGGTGGTCCCATTAACTTTCGATAGCCTTCAGGATCGCCCCCGGTTTTCTAATTCTCGGGAAATCGCACTTAAGCGACTTCTACATTTGGAAAAGAAGTTTAATATTAACTCTGATTTTCGGACAGCGTATGTCAACTTTATGAATGACTATTTGGATAGTGGTCATATGGAGGAGGTCAGGGCCCCTTCGTCGTGTGAAGGCCCCTTTTATTACATACCCCACCACGGAATTTTACGCCCCGATTCGGTTTCTACCCCGTTGAGGACGGTGTACGACGGAAGTGCCAAGGATAGCCGCGGAAAGTCCCTGAATGACACTCTTTTGCCAGGCCCAAAGTTGCAAAAGAATATTTTCGATTTATTAATTCGGTTTCGATGGCACGTTGTCGTTTTTACTGGGGACATTAAACAGATGTACCGCCAGTTTCTGGTCGATAAACAAGATTGCGATTATCAACGCATACTTTGGCGGCCATCTCCCTCGGAGCCTGTTAAGGACTTTCGCTTGCTTACAGTCACTTACGGCGTGTCATGCGCGCCCTACCAAGCACTGTGGTGTATTTCGAAGCTGGCGCAGGAGTTTAACGATACCGCTCCTCTGGGTGCTGCAGTTCTCAACAGGGACACTTATGTCGATGACATCGTGTCAGGGGCAGATTCGGTAGAAAATGCGATACTCATTCGTGACGAGCTAGTAAAAATCTTGTCTTCTGCTCGTTTGCATTTAAGGAAATGGACGTCCAACGATCAGGGTTTCCTTGCAGATTTGTCGGATTCCGATTTATACTCGGAACATTTTCGAAATTTCGAGGACGTTCATGACGTATCCCTAAAGATTCTAGGGTTGCTGTGGCAACCTAAATCTGACACATTTTCGTTTAAAACTTCTAATGTAGAGTGTCGTTGCACTAAACGGTCGATTCTTTCAGAGATCGCTCGGATCTTTGATCCTTTAGGATTCCTTTCGCCAGTGGTCTTCCTTGCGAAATATTTGATGCAGCTCTTGTGGTCTTCCGGGCTCCACTGGGATGAGGATGTTCCAGCACCTATCGCTGAGGAGTGGCTCAAATTAAAATCTCAGTTGTCGTGTTTGAGTTCACTCTCCATACCTCGTCGAATGGTTTTGTCCCATGACATTCAAATTCATGGCTTTTGTGACGCCTCGGAGCGAGGATATTGCGCAATAGTTTTTTGTCGCATGGTTACTGATGACGAAGAAATTATTGTTCGTCTCTGTTGCGCAAAAAGTAAAGTCTCCCCCCTCCGTCGGCTGTCCATTCCTCGATTGGAGCTGTTGGCGGCAGTGTTGTTGGCGGATCTCGTAGCGTCCGTTCGTCATGCGTTGAAGGACTTCCATTATGATGCTAAAACATATGCCTGGTCAGACTCAACCGTGGTCTTGACATGGATTCGATCATGTCCGTCTCGTTGGAAAACATTCGTTGCTAACAGGACTGCAGCGATTCAAGAGCAAATTGCTCCTGATTGTTGGCACCATGTCTCCACTGGTGATAACCCAGCGGATCACGGATCCCGTGGATTACTTCCCGCTGATTTAGTGCAGTGTAAGTCATGGTGGGCGGGACCTGCATGGTTGTCGCGTCCTGAAAAGGATTGGCCAAGGCACCTCACCCAAAGTGACGGATCCGCATTCGAAGAGGAAAAGGTTTTGACACTGTTTAGTGCCATAAATTCGGATTTTGTCGATCAACTTTTGTTGAAATATTCGTCATTTTGTCGTATCGCTAATATATTAGCATATTGTTTTCGTTATCTTCATAATTTGAAGAATCCCGCAGCGAGAACCTCGACACAGACCTTGTCGACGTGTGAAACCAATTCGGTGATACGATTTCTCGTAAGGCATGTCCAGGAGCATGTCTTTTCGACTGAAATTCGTCTCATCAAAAAGGGTTCAACTAACTCACTTCACAAGCCTCTTCGGAAATTGAACCCGTTCATTGACGAAGAGGGTTTGTTGAGGGTGGGCGGACGGTTAACTCATAACCACACGCTCGACTATGAAAGGAAGCACCCCATGTTGTTGCCTCGTGAACATCGGCTCACGGCGTTGGTGATCGAGGAATATCACCGCAGGTTTTCCCATCCAGGGTTACAAACCCTGCACAACCTCATTGCTCAGGATTTCTGGATTCTTTCGCCCAAGCGCGCAATTCATTCTGTTGTCTCGTCATGCCTCAGATGCTTTCGGGTGCGCCCGCAAATGGCCCCACCGCCTCTCATGGGAGACCTACCGTCATTTCGTATAAGCCAGTTGAAACCCTTCTCGTCTACCGCAGTAGATTATGCTGGACCTTTCACTATTTCGTTAGGTAGGGCAAGAGGCAGCAAATCGTACAAGGCATATATTTGTGTTTTCGTGTGTACTGCCACTAAGGCAGTTCATTTTGAACTCGTCTCTGAGCTCACATCAGAGGCCTACTTGGCAGCTCTGCGCCGGTTTATCTCGCGACGCGGTCGCTGCTCAAGAATTATATCGGACCAAGGCAGAAATTTTGTAGGTGCCTGCAACCTGCTTCAGGATTTAATGGCTGAAGCTTCCCAAAGGGAACAAATAGAATTTGTGTTCAACCCGCCTGTTAGTCCACATTTTTCTGGCTTAGCCGAAGCTGGAGTAAAATCGGTGAAAACTCATCTGTCGCGTGTAATAGGCTTACAACGTCTGACATATGAGGAATTTTACACGGTATTGACTCAACTTGAATCTATGCTGAACTCGAGGCCTCTGTCCCCAGTCAGTTCGGACCCTAATGACCTATCGGTGTTGACCCCTGGTCACTTCCTCACATTGGAGCCCCTCACGATATTGCCAGAAAGCAATCTGACTGATGTTAAAATAGGTCCGCTCCAAAGGTGGAAATTACTCCAAAAAATCCATCAGGATTTTTGGCGTAAGTGGCACTTAGAATACTTACACACCTTACAACAACGCCATAAATGGTTTAATAAACAACCTGACGTAAAAGTCGGGGATCTTGTCGTCATTGCTAACGAGCAATGTAGTCCACTCAATTGGGCCTTAGGCCGCATCGTACAACTGCATCCCGGTAACGACGGGATTTGTCGTGTCGCCACCATCCGCACAGCCACTGGACAGTATAAACGCCCAGTCGTGAAGCTGTGCCCTTTACCAATTTTGAACTAATCACCTAAACTAGTATCACCACTTAGCATAGTATGTTAGTTTTAAGTATTTTGTCGGATTCTAATGTTATTTACAGCGTAAATATTGCATATTTAGGTGAGCGGAATGTTCAACTTTCGTTTGAATATCGATTTAAGGTGACATCTCTATTAGCCTTTAACTTCCGGTAGGGTTAGTTACATACAACACTAGCCGTTTCCGGCAGCCATTAACCTTCTTATCGGCCAACTAGAAGTACGTTGCTCCGAATTAAAATTGTGAAAGAATTATTGTAAAGCCAACTTTCGGTCAGATTCTGTGCTTTCGGACTAATTTAGAGAAGTGCCAATTACATTGTGCGCGTGGATGAGTGGCAGGCCTTGCAGAGAGGTATTCCAGGTTAAGGTAACGGTAAGCCGAGCTCGCACGTCCAACACCTTGGAATCCTCAGGGAGCGAGCCTGAACCTGCGCGAACCTTCACCATCATCAACGTAAAGGAATGTGATTGTGCACTGTTCTAAGTTGTTATTTCTCGTGAATTCGATATACTTAAATATTTAATAGCAAAAGAAAGTTTTCGTCTTAATGTAAAAATCATACAGTCCACTTCAAATTATTTTCGATTCATTTCGCGTTTAAACAATATTTATTTATTTATAAGTCTATCCCATCACGGAACAATGGTGCCTCGGACCTTTGGGAGGCATGCCCGGAGCCGAAGTCAACACGTAGAGAACCTTTTGACACTTTAATGAAATGTAAGGGGTGTCATGGGACGCACGCAGAGGCAGCACCCGCCAGTAAGGACTATTGAGAGTTTATGGGATCTAATATTAACTAGGTTATTGGGTGACAGAGATGGACTAAGCACTGAGCTATGGGATAAAAAATCGGACGCCTGCCTAATAAAATTGCAAACCGTTTTATATGCTATTTTATTTATAATTTTGTTATATTTTCAGCCATGGTTATGGAGCCGCGGGCGCGCGCTACTTATAACCAATATGCAACTCTAGTTGGGTTTATGGAAAGGTACAATTAAATTTATTTTCATACATACTATCTACTTATGAAAGTCATATAAATATTAGTCATATAACACATGCCTACCCCTCCGGGAAATAGGCGTAGTTATACGTATGTAGATTAAAATTGGCCCGTTAAAGGCCGAGCCACACCGGCTTGCGTGTGCGTGACGTGCGCGTGTGCGTGCGCTAAAATGTTGGAGCTGCACGCGCACACGTCACGCAAGCGGTGTGCCGTCTCTCATAAGGATCTAGATACTACAACGCCGCACGCGCACGTGCACGTCACGCACACGCTGCCGGTGTGCACAGGCCTTAAGTGTATAGTCCTTTATTGTGTATTAGGCACTCGGATCTAGCGCGCCTGCCGCCCGGCTGCCGGCTGCGGGGCGACCGGCTGTGGCAGCAGCTCGTGACCACGCTCAACGCCGTGCCCGGCGGCGTCTATAAGCCGCCCGAGAAGTGGAAGAAAGTAAGTCACTATAAACTAACGCCAAGTTAGGTAAGTTAAGCAGCGTTCTGGTAAGAAAATTGATGTATGGAATGAGCATTCATCATCATCATCTGTTTCTCGTAATTATACTGTATACGAGATTTTACCGAATTTCGCAGTGACAGCAAAATTTGTATGGAAACTTTAAAAATTATTCACACGACTATATATCGAAAATTAGATTTGCCCGCACAGACGCCGTATGCCATGCGAGTGTGTGAATAGTTTTATTTTTGTTTTATAAAGGTTGGGGAGGACCGTATTTTAAACGCCGATCTTCACCACATTGACGTATTCTAAGATATCAACTATATATATATCTTTATTTAGAAAACATAGTCATACATTTAACATTAGGTTAAGAATATCTTATAAAGTACGTTTTTTCAATGACTTCTACCTGAACTAGGAAAATCCTGTATCTCAGGTAGAAAAATATTAATTACCAAAAGGAAAAACTTACGAGTGTGCATTTAGGTAGACATCAATTAGATAAGTTTACATTATAAAATTATTGCTGAACAATGTTATGTGCTGTTCTGTTCGTTTTCCAGGTGTGGGCTGACTGGAAAGCCAAGACAAAGAAGAAGGCATTCATATTAAGAAAGAATAACGCGGCAAAGGGAACCCTCAACGTTCTAGAGAAGCGTGTGTTGGGCGTCATGAAACCGACTGCGTATAAAATGGCCGACTTGGAGAAAGGTTTTGTAAGTTTTTTTTTATTTATTAGGGTACATCTTACACAGACCAACAAAACAACTGACTGACTGAGAGAAAAGTACAACAAAAATACACTTAGGGCCACATGCACCATCCCAGTAACCCGCGGTTAAGCGGTTAAAGCATTAACCTAGTGTCAAATTGTACTGGTAACCATGGTAACACCAGGTTTAACCGGTTAACCCCGGGTTGGTGGAATGGTGCAAGTGGGCCTTAGAATTACAAAAATAAACTTAATCCGGGGACAAGGAGAGTTAACTAATAGGGACATATTGACTTTTGCAATTTCTATTAGTTCTTGCAATTTCTATTATCTGTTTGTTGAAATTATATTTGGGATTACTGAGCTGTTTGCAGAAATAAATAAACTTTACAGAAATAGTGAAACGTCCATAATTATTACTAAAACTTCATTTTTTCCCCCAGTACAGAACTGTTTTTTAATTCCTGGTGACGATTTTTCTCTCAGTGTAGCCCCAAACTAAGCAAAGCTTGTACTATGGCTGCTAGGCGACGATATACAGTGTGGAAAGATAAGTCGGGCCCTGGAGGGAAACTACCTTAAATCCTTAACCTGGCTCATTTTACTTAAAGGAGACATTCCTTTATTTTTAAAAAGAAACATAACTGCATTCAAAGATTTTCTAAAACTCGCTTGCCTCGCCCGGGACTCGAACCGACTAAAAATTCCAAAAAATAAAAACTCGCAATTTTATTGTACTAGTCGATACAGTTAATGTTAATGATAACATTTCTCCAAGAAACATTAGGTCTTACACTCGTCTGTCGTACAAAATATCCATAAAATCTAATATTTAGTACTCAAGATTTTTGTAGACAAGCGAAATTGAACAAAAAAAGATAAAATCTTTGAATGCAGTTTTGTTTCTTTTTAAAAATAAAGGAATGTTTCCTTTAAGTAAAATGAGCCAGCTTAAGGATTTAAGGTAGTTTCCCTCCAGGGCCCGGCTTATCTTTCCACCCTGTATATACTTATATAGATAAATACATACTTATATACATAGAAAACACCCATGACTCAGGAACAAATATTAGTGTTCATCACACAAATAAATGTCCTTACTGGGATTCGAACCCAGGACCATCGGATTTGCAGGCAGGGTTACTATCCACTAGGCCAGACCGGTCGTCGTTTTTTTACAAGCTTTTTATATTTATTCAACTTTTTATAGGCCCCGTGCATGGACTATTATAGAGGACAGCATAGGTTGTTTTCATATCCTTTAATTTATTTTAGTGAGTTTTGGAAATGACCACATTTTTTTTTCACTACATTTTACATAAATTTTTATTAAATGTATGAATGCAGTTTTTCTTGTTACTAAAATCGATGACATGGTAAACAAGAGATCGTCGTATGTCTTATAGTTTCAGATTTTCCCATACTGACCGATTTGAATGAGTCACCCTGTATACCATGTGTGACGTTTCAATGGAAAAGGTACCTTATAGCGGTTGGCGCTTACGTCGTATCTAGCACCGCATTAGTTTTGGTTTCAAAAGTTTTACTTTTGAAAGTAAAACGAAGTAGTTATTCGCCAGTAATTGGCCACCCCAATAGTTATTGAAACCTATTATACTATAATGAATTATGTTTATATGTGAAAAGAATCATTTCTAGTTTTACGGTGGCCAGTTACTGGCGAATAGGGTATTTGACTACTAGTCAAATCAGTTTCTTTTTTCGATCTGTCAAAACGATTTTTCTACTATGGAATTTATATGAAACACTAGCTTGTGACGTCACGATCAAATTACCTACTCTTTATAGTTTTACACGGGTATTCAAAGGAATTGTGTCTAAAAATAACTGCTGTCTACGTTTCTCTATTAATTTTCTAGTAGTTTATTTCATGCATGTTGTAAAATAATTTATTTTACCTTTAGAACGCCAAACGGCGCATACATTTACCGTGCCACTGACGCCACGGGGGTAAAACTTAGTTTTGTGAATAAATAATGCCAACCTAAAAGTGGGCTGTTCTTCAGTAGATTCACATCAAAAAACTATTGACGTCAAATGCCGTCTTTGGCGTCGTTGCCATAATTTTGCATTGACGTCAATGGCGTTCAAAATGTTAAATACAGTCAAATACCCTATAAGAAGAGGTAAACGATGTTACTTTCAATGCCAGATTCCACCAAAGATTTCGGCACCACCCAAAGACGACAACGTAGCGCATGGCGGCTCAGGACAGTCGGAGGCCACTAACGCTGGAGATGGTATGTGTATTTTATTATTGGCGTCTGCCCGCCACTTGCTTTACGTAGAATTAGTTTACGTAGCCCACTTTCTTGAGAAAAACTTAAAAAAAAAATTGTTTTTATTTTCAGACAATTATTTACCTGCCAATTACAGTCCATAGTTAGTATTAACTTAAGTGTAAGCTACGTTACTTACGTTATACACACAATAAGATTGCATAAATGCAATTAAAGTGTCATTCTATGTAAACAAACCGTCATATTGAAATTGTCTCTGAATGATGAATTTACTAGTGACTATTGTTTACATAGTTAGCAAGTTCCATAGAATGACACTTTATAGATTATTGATTCAAGTTATTAATGATAAATTATTAAAAAAAAGTTTTTGACTTTTAGTAAAACAGAATGGTATTTTTCAGCATATTCAACGGCATCGGCACTCGGAGCGCCACCAACACCCTGCTCCCGGCAACCCCGCCCCGCGCCCGCGGCACCGCACCCCCGCCCCGCGCCCGATACACCAAACACTAATTCACAAGAATCGTTAAACGCCTCTACTTCAGATACTCATCCTCCAACAAGCATTCGCCATTCTACTACAACCAGTGCTACTACTAGTCGTTCTACTGCAACTAGTCATCTTCCTACTAGTCCTCCTGCAAATCGTCGCTGCCTACTACCGCGTGTGTCCCTCGCCGAAGCACTCAACAACTTCACATCGATCGAACGCCGGCGACTTAAGTTAGATGAGATACGAGAGAGGAACCTGCACGCGAGAGAGAGAGAAAAGCTGAGACTGGAAAGGGAGAGGCTGAGAGTGGAGAGGGAGAAGGTAGATGTGTTCCGTCATTTGGCTGAGACGGCGCAGGATTTGCTGGCTCACTTCACCGGCGGTAGCCAGAATCATGCCCGTGAATAGAACCATTATAGGGCAGTACCACAGTATAATAGTACTACCGTACAGTCAGCAGCAGAAGTTGCTAAGCGGGCGAGGTGTTCAAAATTACCTTGACACGCTCTTAATCACTTAACAATAAAGTCACGTCAAGAACATTTTGAACACCTGGCCCGGTTAGCAACATCTGCTGCCGGCCATACAGAAAATAAACTTCCTACAAAACCGAAGTTTGACAGCGATTCAGGGACGAATCACGCTGTCCCTTTCTTATGTATGGTACTATTTCGGCTATTTAGGGTTGTCAAAATTCAAGTCATATTTTCAGTGGTCGTGCACGCAGAGACGTCAAGTTGTGCTAACCCTAATAATTTTCTCAGAGCAATGCTGAGCTCAAGGGGGTTTGAACGTGTCCACGGTGGCTACGGCTATGGTCGTACAAACGCAGAGGGAGATTCAATTCTCAGCACCTGCCTTGTATCAGATCTAGCTGTCGTGAACACTTTCTTCCAAAAGATTGTTATGAGGTGCTCAGGTTGCACCTCATAACCTACAAAAGTGGGTCACATTCCACCCAGATAGACTACTTGCTCATAAGAAGGAGCCAAATCGGCAAAGTGTCTAACTGCAAAGTTATTCCTGGCGAAAGCCTCACATCGCAACACCGCATCCTTGTCATGGACCTGCTGGTAATACCGAAGAAGAAAGTACCCGAGCGACGTAGGCCCAGAACTAAGTGGTGGCTGCTGAATGGAACAAAAGGGGATGACTTCCACGAAGCCGCTATAAGTTTAGATTTATGCCCAAGCGAGGAAGAGTCCGCCGATAGTTAATGCTCTAAGATTCAGTCAGCAGTCAGCGCGCTGGCTAAACGGATGCTCGGCACTTCCAAAGGAGGCCGCGTCATCGACAAGGAGACGTGGTGGTGGAATGACTCAGTGCAGGAGGCAGTTCGGGAGAAGAAGACACTTTTTAAAAAGTGGCAAGAGACTGAGTCTCCTGAAGATCGCGAATCTTATAAAGCAGCCAAATGTGCCGCAAAACGAGCCGTTGCCAAAGCCCGGCAAGATCAATTGTCACCATTGTATGAAACATTGGAAACCAAAGAGGGCCAAAAATCCATCTTTCGTCTGGCAAAGGCTCGGGAGAAGTCAACACAAGACATAACCAAATGTCTGTGTATCACAGACTCCCACGGCACTTTGGTTTGCGACGTATTCCGAGTGAAGGAGAGGTGGCGTAGCTACTTCAACGAGTTACTGAACAAGCAACACGCAAATGTGTCTCCTCCAGAACTGGCCCCTAATCTTGGACTTGTTGCCCCTATTACGCCAGACGAGGTGCGAGATTGCCTTCGCAACATGAAAAACCGAAAGGCCGTGGGTCCTGACGACATACCGATTGAAGCGTGGAAATCGATGGGTTCTCATGGTGTGATCATACTTACTGACCTTTTTAACCGCATCCTCACCAGCCGCAAAATGCCCAACTCATGGAGATTGAGCATTATTACGCCAATTTATAAAGGCAAGGGTAGTGTACAGGACTGTGGAAGCTACCGAGGTATTAAGGTCATGTGTCACACCATGAAACTCTTCGAGCGCGTGATCGACAAGGCTCCGGCAAGAGTGCACGGTCTCGGAATGTCAGTATGGGTTTCGTCCTGGCTGTGGCACTATAGATCCCATCTTTGCCCTAAGAATGCTAGTCGAGGCCTACAGGGAAAAGAAAACGCCCTTGCATATGGCTTTTCTGGACCTACAGAAGGCTTTCGACTGCGTACCGCGCCAGGTAATCTGGTGGGCTTTGAAGGAGAAGAATGTGCCACAAACCTATATTGACATTATCCGAGACATGTACCACAACTCGGAATCCATAGTAAGGACCGCCGTTGGCGATACTCACCCTTTCCCGATCACAGTTGGTGTTCACCAAGGCTCAGCCCTGAGTCCTTTTCTGTTCAGCGTAGTGCTAGACGTAGTTTCAGCAAAAGTCCACGAACCATCTCCATGGCTTATGATGTACGCTGACGACATTGCACTGACAGATGAGGACAAACAGAAACTGGAGCATAAAGTGAACCAATGGAAGGGTGCGCTAGAGAACGGCGGTCTGAAACTAAATGTTGCGAAGACCGAGTACATGGCATGTGGCGGCACGGACCCCGACCCCATAAAGGTAGGAGACGATTTTGTCGTGAAAACGAATAAATTCAAATACCTTGGGTCCGTGCTGCACGAATCGGGTGAAATCGATCACGACGTCCAAGCCCGAATTAGCGCTGCTTGGGCAAAATGGCGAGAAGTAACCGGTGTCCTCTGCGACCCCAGGATACCGGTGAAGCTAAAGGGCCTTGTGTACAAGAGCATCATCCGACCGGTCCTACTATATGGTAGCGAGACCTAGCCTGTCCTCGGAAGGCATATCCAGCAGCTTCACGTCACGGAGATGAAGATGTTGCGATGGATGTGTGGCGTTACGCGACTAGATCGCATACGTAACGAACACATCCGTGGCAGCCTCGGAATCCGTGACGTAGCGGATAAGCTGCAGGAAAGTCGCCTCCGATGGTATGGCCATATACGCCGCAGACCGGTAGACTACATCGGAAATAGATGCCTCAATCTTACTGTCCAAGGCCCTAGATCACGCGGTAGGCCTAAGAAGCGCTGGCTGGACGTCGTGACAGCGGACATGGGAGAGAACAATCTCACACCCGAGGATGCCGAAGACCGGGCGAAGTGGAGAAGACTGAGCAGGAAAGCGGACCCTGGCGCTAGGCCGGGAAAACGCTAGGTCGAAGAAGAATGCTGAGCCGAACGAAGCCGAGAATGCCCGAAAGGATCAGTTTCGCCCCCCTGGCAATATTGGCCACTCGAAACGAGATTTTAAAGAACTTTGACAATAAAAAGTACAAAAACATGTGAAGTATTGTTTTCAGCGAATTTCCGTAAATTGACATAAGGGGTGAATTTTTTTAGGATACGTACACGAAATACTAAAGCTACGCAGCAAAATATTTTTCAGCATAAATAGTTATTTATATTCTCTTCATGTACTTGAAAATAAACACAATAAACAAATTAAAACGTGTATTAATCTTTTTATTTTAAAATGGATTTTATACAATATATTTAGCTGGCACCGAGCGGGCGCCGCTTTTCATCAGTATGAGTTAATAGGTGCCTCTGCAAATTACTTTTTAAAATGCACCGGTAATCGCAGTAGCTACATTTAAATGGCTTTTCGCCAGTGTGAGTCATCATATGATTCTGTAACTTATTTTTCGTAATGCACTTGTAGTCACAGTAGTTACATTTAAATGGCTTTTCACCAGTGTGAGTCATCATATGATTCTGTAACTTATTTTTCGTAATGCACTTGTAGTCACAGTAGTTACATTTAAATGGCTTTTCACCAGTGTGTTTCACCATATGCCTCTGTAACATACTTTTCGTAATGCACTTGTAGTCACAGTAGTTACATTTATATGGCTTTTCACTAGTGTGAGTAATCATATGATACTGTAACATATATTTCGAATTGCACTTGTAGTCACAGTCCTTACAATTGAAAGGTTTTTCATCAGTATGAGTTAATAGGTGCATCTGCAAATTACTTTTTAAAATGCACCGGTAATCGCAGTAGCTACATTTAAATGGCTTTTCGCCAGTGTGAGTCATGATATGATTCTGTAACATATATTTCGTAATGCACTTGTAGTCACAATGCTTACAATTAAAAGGTTTTTCATCAGTATGAGTTAATAGGTGCCTCTGCAAATTACCTTTTAAATTGCACCGGTAATCGCAGTAGCTACATTTAAATGGCTTTTCGCCAGTGTGAGTCATGATATGATTCTGTAACATATTTTTCCTCATACACTTGTAGTCACAGTAGTTACATTTAAATGGCTTTTCACCAGTGTGAGTCATCATATGATTCTGTAACGTATATTTCGAAATGCACTTGTAGTCACAGTAGTTACATTGAAATGGCTTCTCACCAGTATGAGTTAATAGGTGCCTCTGCAAATTACGTTTTGAAGTGCACCGGTAATCGCAGAAGCTACATTTAAATGGCTTTTCGCCAGTGTGAGTCATGATATGATTTTGTAACATATTTTTCCTCATGCACTTGTAGTCACAGTAATTACAATTAAAAGGTTTTTTATCAGTATGGGTTAATAGGTGCTTCTGCAAATTACCTTTTAAATTGCCCCGGTAATCGCAGAAACTACATTTAAATGGCTTTTCGCCAGTGTGAGTCATCAGATGACTCTGTAAATTATTGTTCAAAATGCACTTGTAATCACAGTACTTACGTTTAAATGGCTTTTCACCAGTGTGAGTAATCATATGATTCCGTAACAAATATTTCGTAATGCACTTGTAGTCACAGTAGTTACATTGAAATGGCTTCTCACCAGTATGAGTTAATAGGTGCCTCTGCAAATTACGTTTTGAAGTGCACCGGTAATCGCAGAAGCTACATTTAAATGGCTTTTCGCCAGTGTGAGTCATGATATGATTTTGTAACATATTTTTCCTCATGCACTTGTAGTCACAGTGCTTACAATTAAAAGGTTTTTCATCAGTATGAGTTAATAGGTGCATCTGCAAATTACGTTTTAAAATGCACCGGTAATCGCAGTAGCTACATTTAAATGGCTTTTCACCAGTGTGAGTCATCACATGATTCCCTAACACATCTTTTCTATTGCACTTGTAGTCACAGTAGTTACATTTAAATGGCTTTTCACCAGTGTGTGTCTTCTTGTGATTCCCTGAGTATAATTTTTGATTGGACTTGTAATCACAATCAAAAGCTTTATTATTAGGTTTTCTATTCCTTAGTGACATTCTTTGATGATCCAAAGCAATGTTCTCTCGGGTTGAATTACGTGTTTTTCCCAACGACAAGTGAGTGATTATGTGTTTCTCCAAAACCGACTTGTTCCTGAACCGTTTGCCGCAATGGTGACATTGACAGATGGTGGCGGTGACATGGGGTGTGGGTGCGGGCTCGGTGGCGTGCAGCTTGTATGTGCGGCGGCCGACCCGGCAGGTGCGCCGCTCCGCGTCCACCAGCAGGCGCTCCAGCCTGACCGAGCACGAGCGGCGCCGACCCGACACCACAGCAGAGGAGACAAGAGCGGGCGCTGCAATACGACATAATAATACTAATGGATTGCATATTTAAAGACCGTCCACATGCAAATCAATATTCTGGCATAAAAAAAGAACAATTTATCCTGATATATTACGCGGGATGAAACATTGAATCTACTGCCTGCGTTGAAATGAGAGCCAAGTTCAATATTACAGATGTAGTGCATATTTGTTTTCCTTCGTATTTTCTCGGAAACCTTCGTATTTGTCATGTCAATCAACCTCAATACTTTGTGTAACTGATAACATTTTTTATGCATTATTAGACAAATTCTATTTGTTCCTGTTTATTATTTCAATAGTAAAACTAATCCGTTTTCCGAATTTATACTTAAATTTACGCAGTATTTTAATTTATAAAAATTACATTTGTTTTAAGACGAAATGTTGGGAAACTTGGTAAAACCCGGAAGTTGATAATGTTTGTGTGTGATTTTTGGGGTTTGTAATTATTTTATATTTAAAATTATTATCATAGGAATATCACAAATATTGTACCTTAAGATTTTCCTATATCTTTCACTAATAATTATACAGTGTGGAAAGATAAGTCAGGCCCTGGAGGGAAACTACCATAAATCTTTAAGCTGGTTCATTTTACTTAAAGGAGACATTCTTTTATTTTTTAAAAGAAACAAAACTGTATATATTAATTATAAACGAATAAAACCGATTATCGTTTTAAAAACTTGTTATTTAAATGTGCAGCGAATAAAATAATTTAAATAAATTTTCGGTTACTGATGAAGTTAAAGTGACGTCACAAAGTTTGTGTCTCCCCCCTCCCCCATGTCACACTATGTCACATTTTCTTGGCCCCCTCCTTCCCCCTAAACGTGTGATGTAATTAATGGATGACCCCATTGCCCTTATGACGGAATTAGCCACATTGACCTTAGTCATAGTACTGTGTCACATTGTCATAATAAATTAAAATATTATCATAGAAAGTACATAATTGAATTTGTTCATAGAAATCCCTCTAACCTAACTTACTCCTAAACTTACAGTGCTTATAATGGCTGTATCAGAGCTTTTTATTAGTGTTTCTTTAGGTGAATAATTAAGTGTTGTTTTAGCTTGCACTTGTATGCGCAATAATTGCACTGTAAATACGTTTCATTTGTGTGTGTCATCTCGTGAGTTCGTAACTGCTTTTTCAGTTTGCATTTGTATTCGCAATAACTACACTGGAAAGGCTTTTTATCGGTGTGTTTTGCTGCATGATGACGTCGTAGTTCTGATTTGTTTGTGCACTTGTAGTCACAGTTACTACATTTAACAAGCTTTTCCCCGGTGTGTCTTATCTCGTGGTCTCGTAAATTACCTTTCTTCTTGGACTTGAAGTCACAGTATTTACATTTATAGGGTTTTTCACCAGTATGTATCATCTCATGAGCTCGTAGGGTTTCTCTAAGACGGCTCCTGTGGTCACAGTACCTACACTGAAAAAGCTTTCCTCAAGTGTGAATCATGAAGTGCCTCTTAAAGCTTGATTTCCGCGTACACTTATATTCACAGTAGTAACATTTAAATGGCTTTTCACCAGTGTGAGTCATCAGATGATTCTGTAACTTATTTTTAAAAATGCACTTGTAGTCACAGTAAAGACATTTAAAATGGGTTTTCACCAGTGTGAGACATCATATGATTCTGTAACATATTTTTCCTAATGCACTTGTAGTCACAGTGCATACAATTAAAGGGTTTTTCATCAGTATGAGTTAATAGGTGCCTCTGCAAATTACCTTTTAAATTGCACCGGTAATCGCAGTAGCTACATTTAAATGGCTTTTCGCCAGTGTGAGTCATGATATGATTCTGTAACATATATTTCGAAATGCACTTGTAGTCACAGTAATTACATTTAAATGGCTTTTCATCAGTGTGAGTCATCATATGATTCTGTAACATATTTTTCCTAATGCACTTGTAGTCACAATAGTTACAATTAAAAGGTTTTTCATCAGTATGAGTTAATAGGTGCCTCTGCAAATTACCTTTCAAATTGCACCGGTAATCGCAGTAGCTACATTTAAATGGCTTTTCGCCAGTGTGAGTCATGATATGATTCTGTAACATGTATTTCGAAATGCACTTGTAGTCACAGTAATTACATTTAAATGGCTTTTCATCAGTGTGAGTCATCATATGATTCTGTAACATATTTTTCCTAATGCACTTGTAGTCACAATAGTTACAATTAAAAGGTTTTTCATCAGTATGAGTTAATAGGTGCGGCTGTAAATTACCTTTTAAAACGCACCGGTAATCGCAGTAGCTACATTTGAATGGCTTTTCACCAGTGTGAGTCATCACATGATTCCCTAACACATCTTTTCTATTGCACTTGTAGTCACAGTAGTTACATTTAAATGGCTTTTCACCAGTGTGTGTCTTCTTGTGATTCCCTGAGTATAATTTTTGATTGGACTTGTAATCACAATCAAAAGCTTTATTATTAGGTTTTCTATTCCTTAGTGACATTCTTTGATGATCCAAAGCAATGTTCTCTCGGGTTGAATTACGTGTTTTTCCCAACGACAAGTGAGTGATTATGTGTTTCTCCAAAACCGACTTGTTCCTGAACCGTTTGCCGCAATGGTGACATTGATAGATGGTGGCGGTGACATGGGGTGTGGGTGCGGGCTCGGTGGCGTGCAGATTGTATGTGCGGCGCCCTACCCGGCAGGTGCGCCGCTCCGCGTCCACCAGCAGGCGCTCCAGCCTGACCGAGCACGAGCGGCGCCGACCCGACACCAGAGCAGAGGAGACAAGAGCGGGCGCTGCAACACGACATAATAATACTAATGGATTGCATATTTAAAGACCTTCCACATGCAAATCAATAGTCTAGCATTAAAAAAAAAACTTATCCTGATATATTACGCGCTTCGAGCAACACGGAAGGGGGGCTCCATTCGCACTATTTCCCCTCTGCCTAGGTACAAGATCAACTGATCTAGCGCGGGTAATAAAACTAGTTGCGCTCGGATTTTTCACTAGACCGTGTTCAGACGCGCGCGTGAACACAGTAGCAGAAGAAATGCCTAATTACTCGGTTATTTGAAAAGAGGTCTGGGACATCAAATTTACAAAAAGAAGGAAGGAAGGAAGGTTACATTTCACATGTAATATTTATTTCACATATCATACATATAATTACATTTAAACACAATTATTATATTTTAGTCTTATGTTATTGTTGGATTTATTGATTTTGCTCGCCCAGTATCAATTGCGGATCAGTTGAGCGACAAATCCGACTTCTTATCTCTCAGAATACTTCGACGAAAATGTGTTAGTGTGCGTATTGTGTTGTGACACTTGTCACTCGTCCGTACACAAAAAGAGATCGAGGTTTGCAAGATTTGTCTTTGACATGTGTCATTTGCTATGTATTTGTGTCGTCATTACAGATTGGATTTTGAATGTGTGTGAGAACTTGAGAAGTGCGACTGTGTGCACCTTTCCCCCCGCAAAACATGGCAAAAAGATTTGTACGGTGAGATATCGCTTGCTCGAAGATTACGCGGGATGAAACATTGAATCTACTGCCTGCGTTGAAATGAGAGCCAAGTTCAATATTACAGATGTAGTGCATATTTGTTTTCCATAGTGTTTTCTCGGAAACGTTTGTGTGACAAAAAAAAAATTATGCGTTATTAGAAAAATTCTATTTGTTCGTGTTTATTATTTCAATAGTAAAACTAATCCGTTTTCCTAATTTTTACTTCAATTTACGCTGTATTTTAATTTATAAAAATTACATTTGTTTTAAGAGGAAATGTCGGGAAATTTGGTTAAACCCGGAAGTTAATAATTTTTGTATGTGATTTTGGACAGGATTTTTGGGGTTTGTAATTATTTTATATTTAAACATTTTATCATAGGAATATCACAAATAAAGTGATAGCAGTAAGATTTTCCTATATCTTTCACTAAGCTAATTATACAGTGTGGAAAGATAAGTCGGGCCCTGGGGGGAAACTACCTTAAATCCTTAAGCTGGCTCATTTATTTATATAATATGGCTGTATATTTACATAAATATGATTTCGCCTATGCAACATCTAACACTGATTACGCAGTGAAAATCGATGTTATATATTTTTTACTATTTTTCCTAGAATTAGTAAACAATTATGTGATACATATATTAATTCCAAGCAATTTTTTTGTTTTTGTATCGGCAGCTGACTGTACAGTCACCTGCAATAATATGTTACGCAACGATGGCCGCAAAAATATCTACACGATCTTAATTGGGAGTAAGAGCCATTAGTTTAGTTTATTTATCTCAATATACAATTTTCACACAGTTAAAATATAAAATAAAATTACAATTAAAATTTAGTACATAAATTTCTTATGTAATGCAAATAGAAATAAAATAAAAACGTCAAAATGTCACAATAGTAAGAAATATAAAAATAAACAATCACGTCCGTTGTCAGACCGTCAACAGCTCCTGAGGATGCCTCGTAGAGAGGCGAAACACGTGTCGAGTATTATTCTTTTGGTGGTGGTTTGTTATTTTTATTTGCGTATTTATTTTTGCGGTGGGAGGGTGGGAACATTAATTGCATGCAAAAAATACGCAAGTAAGTATAACGGGTTAGCACTGATTGACTAAAATAAACAATGTCAAATAGAAAAATTAAATCAGTTTCAGAACTAGAAAGTACAAATCATAGTAAAGTATGTCAATAAAAACAAGACCGAAGTGATTCCATAAGTGTTCCTGGACAAAGTTTTGTACGGAACACTAATAACTACTAAGTCTAAAAAAAGCGGCCAAGTGCGAGTCGGACTCGCCCATGAAGGGTTCCGTACCAGCAAGTAACATAATAAAATTGCGGTTTACGATTTATGACGTATTAAAAAAAACTACTTATCAGATCTCGTTCAAACAAATTTTCGGTGGAAGTTAGCATAGTAATGTACATCATAAATTTTTTTAGATTTATCATTCCATTATTTTAGAAGTTAGAGGGGAGGGGGGGACACATTTTAACACTTTGGAAGTGTCTCTCGCGCAAACTATTCAGCTTAGAAAAAAATGATATTAGAAACCTCAATATCATTTTTGAAGACCTATCCATAGACACCCCACACGTATGCGTATGATAAAAAAAAATTTGAGTTTCAGTTCTAAGTATGAGGAACCCCCAAAATTTATTGTTTTTTTTTCTATTTTTGTGTGAAAATCGTAATGTGGTTCACAGAATACATCTACGTATCAAGTTTCAAGAGTATAGTTCTTATAGTTTCGAAAAAAGTGGCTGTGACATACACGGACAGACAGACAGAGAGACATGATGAATCTATAAAGGTTCCGTTTTTTGCCATTTGGCTGCGGAACCCTAAAAATAGAATAGAATACAAAATAGAATGTTTTTTATTGACAAAAGAAATCAATCTTACAGACACATGGACACAGGTGGATCCCAAACTAGGATATGCCTGTGACTTGGGCTCCCAGAATGCAATTGACATTACAACATTTTACAGAATATAATATGTTACCGACATTTAAATAACTAAGAATTAGTATAAAAAAAAGTTAAAGTTAGGTTCAATAATTAAAGAGCTTACAACTACGAGTAGTTACTAACTAATTAATTTATAAATTATGTTGTTCAAAAACCAGCAATATATGTGTAATAATATAATATATCATGGTATAGTTCATCATACAAGCACACACACACAACACATAAACACACATACACTCACACAACACACTTACGTAATTATCTTAGCAGTAGGTATAATAAATAATAGTAATAGTCTAACGGTAAATATAAATGTATAAACAGATGAGTATATATATAGTTGATACTGGTCTAAGGGCAATGTCATATTTCTATCATCCGTGTTAAATTATAAAAATTGTTGCCATAAATGTTGCATTGTATATGTTTAGTTCTATATGTAAGCGATCAGACCTTCGGTATAAATTTTTAACTTGTGTATACTTCCCAACCAACGTTTGCTGCAATGCTAGAACTAGCGGTGGTTTAATCCCTGATCCCTATAAGACAGGTTTACCTAGTTTAGGGCTCAGGACACTATTCCTAGGCTGTCTAACAATAGAATACTTTTAAAAATGTAATACCCTTCTACAATGTAATAAGCTGCATTTTTGATACCTAAATAAATAATTTTTCATTTTAATTTTTTCAATTAAAGTGAGTGAGGATGTGTGAGTGAGCGTGTGTGTGTGTTTGTATTTGTGTGTGTGTGTGTGTGTGTGTTGGTGTGTGTGTGTGTGTGTTTGTGTGTGTGTGTGTTTGTAAATATGGGTGTGGGATAGAGAGGGAGTGATAGATTCAGTTATAGACAAATGTTTCTTAAGAAGCGTTCAGTCTCGTGATAGTTCCAGTCCAAGCAAGTTTTAGTCACTGCAATTTTTATTTTTTTTAATTTAAAAATAACATAATAAACAGAATTATTAGTTACTACATACATATGTAAAAAGAATGTGACATATTTTTGCGGCCTTCGAATAGTAACATATTATTGCAGGTGACTGGACGTATGTTAAACAAAAGCCCACGCACCTCTCAGCTCCATGGCGACTATGGGTCGATGCGGGCGCTCCGGCCCCAGCACGAGCTCGTCCTTCACCTGGTGCTCGTCGTACAGGCCGGCCAGCATGGCTGCCTCGCTCACGCCGCACCCGTCTCTGCTGTCCTCACACTCCTCCTTCACACACTCCTCGTCCGTGAATTCAGCTCCCTCCTTAACAAGGACTGAAAGAATAGTTGCAATTATATCAAATCAAATTAAGGTAAAAATATAAACATCAGGTTAATAGTTGGCTAAACTGTAAGATAAGATCAGAAACTCAGAAATAAGAAAGAAAACAAAGATTACTGACATACTTGCTCGCATTGACCATATAAAGTGGGGATGGACAGGCCACATGCTACGATGCCCAATGCCCAATAGAAAAATGGAGCAAACAGGTTAAAGTGGAAAGGAAGTCCGTTCAGTAGTTTTTGAGTTTATAGCGAACATACATACACACAAACAGACAGACGCGGCAGGGGAATTTGTTTTATAAGGTGTAGTGATATAAAATTTAATTAAATATCGTTTATTACAGGCAACTTAATTTAGATATATATTAATAGAAAGAAAACTAAAATTAAGGATATATCAGTGACTGTAAAAATGTTAAAATGGAAATGGGCTGGACATATGGCAAGAGAAGGTAAAAATAAGTGGGATAGAGAGGTAGCGGAATGGTATCCTAGAGATGGAAAGAGGAGAGAAGGGAGACCAATAATGAGGTGGTCAGATGACATCAAGAAGCATGCGGGAGTAAACTGGATTAGGACGGCACAGGATAGAGAGACGTGGAGAGAGCTGGAGGAGGCCTGTGCCAAGAAGGCAGACTAAAATATTAAAAACAATGACATTAAAATATATTTATTAAAAATTTATTAGGAAAGATATTGAAACTAATATAATGATAAATGAAATGTGAATTTATTTAAATGCAATATGTACTAATTCTATTTTGGTCAATAAAGGCTATTCTTATCTTATCTTATCTTATTACAGGCAACTAAGACCCATAGATACATACCTTAAAGATAAAGATAGCCTTTATTGCTAGATATTATTGGTAGTTACATGTTTTATTTTATTGCCTCTATTTTTTAATTATTTCTAGCTTGTCCACTGAAATAGGCCTCCTCTAAAACCTTCCAGCGCTCTCTCTCCCGCGCTTCCCTACTCCGAGCTGGTCCAGCAACCTTCTTTATATCATCTTCCCACCTTAGTATCTGTCTGCCTCTCTTTCTTTTAGCATCTCTGGGGTACCAGTGGATTAGTTTCTGTGACCATTTGTTTGGGCCTCTGATCATATGACCCGTCCATCTCCACTTAAGTTTTTTGATAGTTTTTGTTATGGGGATACCTTACAAACTAACATATATCATCATCATCATTTCAGCCTATATACGTCCCACTGCTGAGCACAGGCCTCCTCTCATGCGCAAGAGGGCTTGGGCTATAGTCCCCACGCTAGCCCAATGCGGATTGGGGACTTCACATACACCTATGAATTTCTTCGCAGATGTATGCAGGTTTCCTCATGATGTTTTCCTTCACCGAAAAGCACAACATATATACAACATACAACAACAACATATATACAACATATATACAATAGTAAAATCTTACAAGCTAAAAATTTAATAACAAAACTTCCGTGAGACAAAGACATATTAAACATATTGTTTTTCGACTTAACATACGTGAGTAACCCGTTCTCAATATATTTAATAAGCTAAAAATTATTTCGGCGACACGGCGGTTTTCAGTTGTGTTGCATGTTCCGCTGTAGGATTTGGCAGATTCCCACGGAACCGCCCAAACACCACACCCTTCAGCCAGAAGTCCGCGCTCGCGATGGTTTCCAGCAGCGGCCGCGGCACGCGCACAGAAGAAATAATAGTATCTACTACCGTACAGAAAGGTCACTTCCTACCTACAAACCCGAAGTTTGACAGCGGTTCAGGGTCGAATCATGCTATCCCTTTCTAATATATGGCACTATCCCTTTCGGCTATTTAAGGTTGTCAAAATTCAAGTGGAATCTGTGGTCGTGCACGCAAAAGGAAGTCAAGTGGTGCCATCCCTAATAATTGCTCGTAGCAATGCTGAGCCGAACGTAGCCGAGTTCGATCGAAGTCAGGAGTGTCTCCCCACTGATCTCGGTTACTAAGTAAATTAGATATAAGCCCACCTCGTTCCCACTGGTCCGTATCTGCACTCTCGGGCTCCGCCTTCACGCGCGCTGGCGATATGCTGCCAGAGTTACTTCCCTCCATCTTCACAATGACGGCGTCACAGCTAACGAACGAAGCGCGACGAAATTACAATTAGAAGGTGACAACAGCATTTATATGCATGATAGGTATTAGTTAATTAAATGAATCGTAAAATAAATAGCCACGCTTATAATGCTAATCCTCAATACAGCCTGACTGATGCGGATATGACATATGACATTGACAACCAAAGAGAATATAATCACTACGTTTTAAGAGACGGGACTTCCATGCTAGCGATTTGAACAGTCTGTGTATGTTAGGTTCTCGAATCATTAGCAGGGGTGCGAAGCTCCTGACTTCGGCCAAACTCGGCTCCGCTCGGCTCAGCATTGCTCCGAGCAATTATTAGGGTTGGCACCACTTGACTTCCTTTTGCGTGCACGACCACAGATAAGATAATCACTTGAATTTTGACAACCCTAATTAGCCGAAAGGGATAGTGCCATGTATTAGAAAGGGATAGCATGATTCGACCCTGAACCGCTGTCAAACTTCGGTTTTGTAGGAAGCTTCCTTTCTGTACGGTAGTACTATTATTTATTCTGTGTCATTAGCAACATGTACGACAAAGAACTGTCAAAGAACAATAGTATCAACATAACAGACTTAAATAGTGTAGTACACGCTTGCCTATTTTATCGATATCGATAAATTGGGGAGGGTTGAAACATGGGCCCCTGTCAACAAATTTCGTACTCGAAATCAGTGGCCTATTTTATAAAGCTACAAGTTACAATTTACAAGCGGAAGTCTCGTTCTAAAACATAGGGTTAGAAAGAGACTTCCGCTTGTAAATTGTAACTTGTAGCTTTATAAAATAGGCCACAGGTTGTCGTACTTGTAGTACAACCCTAGTTCACAATGAAAGTGGATATGAAATATCTAATTTTCGATGTGTTTATAGCCTGTTAAGCCCCCTCCAGACTATGCGCGTGAATCGCGGGTGAAGCCGCGAACGCAAGTGTGGAGTTGATTTTCGCAGACAGCGGGGGCTTTACACCAAAATAAGGCTAAAAGAATCTGAAGCTATACTTACCGGTCTTCATCTAATGGAAATGTCGCCATAAACTTCCTTTTTACCGATTTTCGCGAGCGTATCAATTGCCCCATATTTCGCACTTAAACACCTTAGTTTTCGGTGGCATTTAAACAAAATCTATTGACTCACTGTATGTTCTTATCACGTGTGACTGTTTTGGAAAATAAAGAAGGCTTTTAAAAAAGAAATTGCAAGATAATTATAAAGGTAAAACATGCGAACCGCCATGACAAGCAACAAAGCAATGTGGATGACAGTTGACTTGACAGATAAATAGCACTGACGTTTTATTTTGTTTTTTTGGCTATGGCTAGGTCACTAAATTCCATACAAACGCTTTTTTTGTTCCTAGTTGCGTCAGCCTGTTGACAACTTCTTTTATTTTAATATTTTAATGGCTTTCTGGTCAAACAGGTTCGCACAAATTTGCCAAATACATGAATCTAGTATATAACTGGATCTGGCATGAAAGGTGGGGGAGGTGACCGAACAGGATAGTCTTATGTACCTTTCAGTAGGAGTAGCAGCGAAAGAGCTATTATTATTATTTTTTTTAAATCAAAAATTATTTATTATACTTGGTCACAAGTAGATCTTGTCAGTAGAAAAAGGCGGCAAATTCGAAAAATATAGGCGCGAAGGGATATCGTCTCATAGAAAATTTGAATTTCGCGCCTTTTTCTACTGACAAGATTTGCTTGACCATCTATAAGGTTATGGGTGGGGTTTACAAAGGTGGTACAAATTATTGATGTTCTCCATATCCTGCCTTACACAGGCGTACAATATTGGTAAGTTGTCTTAGATTAGAACTAAATACAATTTTACACTTCATTTACACTTAACTATTGTTTGTCCTTGTCACAGTCTCACATTTTATTTGTTCCCCACCGTAAATTTAGTATGGATTATGGTGGGCAACAAATAAATTCGACCAATCATAGTGTCGCATTGCGTGTGTTTTGTCCCTCACGGAGGCACGCGTATACCACTTGTATAGGATTCTACCTTCTGAAGCCCCCTCCAGACTATGCGCGTGAATCGCGGGCGAAGCCGCGAACGCGAGTGTGGAGTCGATTTTCGCAGACAGCGAAATCGACTCCACAAGTCCACACTCGCATTCGCGGCTCAGAAGAAAGCGGTATCCAGACGGGATGATCAAATCGACCGATTTGATCGGAAATGACATGAGGACGCACACTGAAAGGTTAGGACAGATGTCGCCAGCGCCACTGGTCCCGGCCTTATATTATTATACTCTTTGGTCCCGGCCAAAGAGTAAAGTAAGTATAATGTCCCGGCTTTGTTTACGTTTTGTTGTCAAGTGCGAATTTTTCAGTAACACTTGCGATTATTAAAGTAAAATGTATTCATTTATGACTGTACGGGAACTGCAAACCGAGCTTCGAATGAGAAATTCTACAGTTGGGGGAAAAAAGGCTGATTTGATACAAAGATAATCACTTAATATATTTGAGGTTATCTTGTGTATTTTACCGTTTATACAAATAAGAAGGCGCACGTGCAGTTTTTTAACAGACTTCCAAATCTCAAAAGGAGGAGGTTATGTTTTTAATGTTTGTTACTCCATATCTCCGTCATTACTAAACCGATTTTGAAAAATCTTTTTTTGATTGTGTATGTATATGCATACAGATTGGTCCCGTTTTTGTCAAAACCCAGTTCTGATGATGGGATCCATGAGGAATCGAGGGAACTCCTCAAATCTTAAATGCATACATATAGTGATTTTTGTGTTTTTATCAACAAATCAAGCATATACATTCAAAAAAGTGACATTTGATGAAGTGGAACTGCTGATGATGATCAGAACGGAACTCTTCAACGACGCATAGTTCACGTTTGGCGATTTGTCCTCTTCGTTATGTTTGTTAAGCAAGTTAAGTTTTTAAGCCACATTTTTTGTCAAGCTCGAGTTCTGATGATGGGATGTATGAGGAATCGAGGAAACTCCTCAAATTTTAAAGGCATGCGTATAGAGATTTTTGTATTTTCATCAGACAATCAAGCATTTTCATTAAAAACTGTCGCATTTTTTTAAGTGGAACTGCTGATGATGATCAGAACAGAACTTTTCAACGACGCATAGTACACGTTTGACGATTTCGACTTGGACTGGGACCCGGACCCGGCCCGGTTCGGACCTGGACCTAGACCTTAAACCCGGAGCCGGACCTGGACCAAGAACTGGACCTGGATCCGGGCTCTTATCTGGACCTGGTCCTGGACCTAATAGTTCTGGACCCGGACCTGGACCTTGACCGAGAAAACCACTATGATACCTAAACTAAATAAACCACTATGATTATTACATTATTAGCTTCTAGAAAAGCGGGTTAGGTTAGGTTTGAACTGCGATCCTCACAGAACCGAACTGCTATCAGAAAAGTGGGTTAGGTTAGGTTAGAACTGCGACCCTTACATAAACGAAATGCTACCAGAAAAAGGTGACGAAGTGGTTTAATTATACAATACAATACAATACTCTTTATTGCACACACGTCACATACACATAGTTTACAATAAATGTACAATAACATAAACAAAGACAATAGAGGTAACATCAGGCGGTCTTATCGCTTAAGAGCGATTTCTTCCAGACAACCTTTGGGTATCGGAGAAATAAGAATTAGAATATACGGTAGGTGGCGCAAAGAAAAAATATGAAAAGTCGAATTGAATATAACCAAACAACACAAAACATTAATATAGATAAACATACTTAAATACGTATATAACCATAAACATACATAGACATACATACATACATAAAAAGTATATATTAAATAAAGAAACAACAGTGTCAATATTATAAAAATAAAAACTAAGGTAGGGAAAGATAGTATTCCTTAAGGTTTGATTTGAAGGAGGTATTAGATTGAGAACCTCTTGTCGTCGTATTAGGGTCTCCCCTGATATACCTGACGCGCATTCGGCAAAAGCCGATAGGAAAAAGCTTTATGTCCACGCAATAAGAGCGAAAAAGTCGTCGTTCGGCTCGGCTCGCATCGGCCGGCGCCTGCCGACGCGTCGAAGGCTTTTTCGCTCTTATTGCGTGGACATAAAGCTTTTTCCTATCGGCTTTTGCCGAATGCGCGTCGATATATCAGGGGAGACCCTTATACTATGTATATATTGTGATCAGTTAAATAGCAGCCAATAATTTATACCTATAGCATCTCAAACTGTTTTGAGAAGTCGGTTTTTTCTATTAAAGATTATGCTCTTATATTACAAGTGTTCGATCGAAAACAAAGCTTTGGTGTATACCTGGATGTACAAGAAGGCGTTTCATATACGCCCGCCCTACGACACATCAGATAGGTACACAAAGTCGTGATGCGTATGGAGTACAGCATGTGTGGCCAAGCCATTATGCCCTAATTATGTACTACTCCATTAAGGCGCTCTTTTACTTGAGTTTTACGTTTCCGAGGGGGTGAAGCAGACGAGTGGTAGAACAGGCGGGCGGGCGCCCCGCGCGCCCCGCCGCACTATTCTCGCGCAGCACGTCTACATCCTTATTCTGGCGCCATCGGTATTCTGAATATTCTGATTTGTCAGTTCCGGGATTTTTTCCGGAAATTAATATCGAATAAGGTTTATTAGCAAATTCGTATTTTAATGAGTAGTTAATGAAATTATATACAATATGAGAGTATACCCCGATAAACTAAGAACCTAATCAAATTATACCCCCAATTATTATGAGACAGAAATTAGTACTTACTTACCTTAAAAATATAATAGAGTTAGACCAAGAAAAGTCTGCAACGATTTTGATTGCACACGCAGTGCAAGTGTTATTTTGAACGACAAACCTCTATGAAATTATGATTAACACTTGCACTGCGTGTGCAATCAAAATCGTCGCAGACTTGGTCTAGTTCTAGAAGTCAGTTTCGGGCAAGTAGGTATTGAAAATAAGGAAGAATACTGTAGTTCGTTTTTTTTAGCATTAGAAAGTACTTGAAAGAAGGTAAGCGATCTTGACGTGTCTTTTAATTGAAAAGCACTTTTTAAAAATCAGTAACTATTACTTATGAAAGCTTATTTTATATATTAGGACTTTTATTTTATATAAAATCAATCAACATTTGGCATGATGTGTCACATCCCCTAGCTGCTCCCGTAGCTGCAGGCGTCCATAGGCTTATGGTGAATGCGGGTCGTATGCTTGCTTGTCACCAGTGTGGTATATAAAAACAGCATTATTTGGAACAAATTTCCATATCGCACGGTACGGACTTGGCGGAAATAAGGTAGAAGTACTAGTGCTCAACGCTGCACTAGTATTCGACACGAGCACTTTATGTCAAAGTGACAAGAATTAAATTTGAATACAGAAAGATCGTCGCCATTCAAATTTAACCTATATTACTTTGACATAAAATATCAAATAGAGCTCAACGGCTAATCCCATTGTCTATTGTTAAGTAAAACCGCACGTGCTACTTACCTGCAAAAAAGGGTCTTAATTATTTTATTTGGCACCTGAGCGCGGGCTAGGCCAGCGCTCAAAAAACCAGTGTAGGTGCCGCTCTCCGATAACGCGCCTTTGTTACGCATCTCGATGACACATTTTAGACTGGTTCTGTAGCGTTCGACTCGCCGGCACTCAGTACCCAAAGTACGTATTTTTTATGCAGGTGGTTGTGGCACGTGGCACGAGCGGTTTAACTTAACAATAGACAATAAGATTAGCCGTCGAGCTCTATTTGAAAGCTATACACACTATACCCATGTCGAATACTAGTGCAGCGTCGAGCACTGGTACTTTTACCTTACCTAATATTAAACACAAAACCATTTTAGGCATTTTTCGACCACTTCCCTTAAAACGCATGTAGGTAACTCGGAAACTAAAAGCGGTGAAATGGTTACCACCATACACTAAACACTCCCACATAGGTATTTGAATCCCGTACACATATGTTTCAAAATGATTCAATTTGATTAATTTAATAGCCTTTAATAAAATATGTTTACACAATTTATCAATCGTGACTGAATTCCCGATTGGTTAGATGGGTGTGTGCCTTTGCTTCCCAACTTATTATAAAATGACAATATGACGGGCGAATGTCTGAAATGTCACAGTAATTAAGAATTATTTTGCTTTTCTTCGTAAGTATATTGAAAAACATTGTGTGTATAACATATTTGCATATTTATACAGTGGTTACCCATTTTATGAAACGTCTACTAAACTAGCATAGGTCCGACGCTGGCAGTGGCCACGGGCGTACTGGCGCGGGGAATGGGCGCAAGGTATTGCCGCGTAGGGTGTAATTTAGTAGGCAAAAGTTGAATTCATAAAATTATGAATGAAAAGATTAACGTATCGATAAAAGGACCAGCAATAACGAAGATTTACTTAAAAGCTATCGAATGAGGTAAGTTTCATATCCATTTTCGTCGTAGTACTTCTAAAATATGGATCAAAAGACAGCTTTAAGTATGTTTTAAACTTAAGATTCTATCGAGAAAATAATGAGCCGTTGTTTCTGACAAGCAATAACGTAGTTCAAGGACTAAAGTTATACATACTAGAAAATAATGCATGAAATCCTTGTAAAAGTCTGTAAATATGGTTACAAAAAAGCGCTTTTTACTACACACAGCGCCTTAAAACCTAGGTTACCTGTGTATTTACTATTTTCAAAATATTTATCTTCCTTAAAATGCAGCCTACAAAAACGGTCTTTGTCATTTGCCTTAGTTTTTGATACTCAAAGCTTTTTCTCACCGATTTATGCATATCGGGTCCTTGGGAAAAAAACCGGCCAAGTTCGAATCGGACTCGCGTTCCAAGGGTTCCGTACATTTCCCAATGTGTAACAATGTATTTTTTATATGTGAAACGCGAGTCTAAAACCCGTGGGCGTCGGATCAAAAACTAAGTAATTAGTCCGACTCACGCTTGACTGCATAATTCTAATGAGTTTTCCTGTCATCTATAGGTAAAGAACTATTTTGAATATTTTTTCAAAATTTTAGACCTAGTAGTTTCGGAGAGAAAGGGGGCATTTTTTGGCTATTTTCTTAAATAACTTCTAAACTATTTACTACACAAAATATTACAAAAAAAACTATTTATGGTTCTTAAAATGAGCTCTTTCATTTGATATATAACACGATATAGTTTAACATATATTTTTTTTACATTTTCTCATTTACCCCCCTAAAGTGGCCTCCATGTCTAAAATTCATTTGTTTACGTAAGATGTCCGTCTTTGGGTCACGAATATACATATGCGTACCAAATTTCAACTTAATTGGTCCAGTACTTTTGGAGAAAATGGGCTGTGACAGATTGATAGACAGACAGACAGACGCACGAGTGATCCTAATATAAGGGTTCCGTTTTTTCCTTTTGAGGTACGGAACGCTAAAAAAGTAGTAAAGGTAGGAAAAAACAGGACTTTTATTACAATAGGCAACTTTAAATGTTTAGGTCCTCTCCTAAACGCAAAACAAGTTTTAACACATTCATGCAATGCCAGCAACCCGCCAGTCGGGTTCTCTGTTCGTAGGCCCTTTGCGCTACAAAGCGGAAAATGCACGTTATAGGCTACGGCTACGAGGTTAGTGCATAGCATGCGCTGGCGCTGAATGTGTTTATTCTGATAATTATAGAAGATATTGATAAAAAATAATATTTTTACGAAATCACCATTTTTTTTAAAATTAGCACACTATATGTAATCAACAAACATAAAATTCTCACCTATGCTTGGCGTTGTTAATTTTTTAATAAACACAAATAATTGCCAATCGTTCAGATAGAAAGCATATTTCTTCTACGAAAGGTACCCTCAACTGGCTTAAGGAGCCATTTGAGGGTAGATTTTGTTTACTTTTATTTAAAAACCTAATCAAGATACAGACTTTAGTAACGCACATTGTTTTAACCTGCTCCGTGCACACGCGCCAGCTCCGCTAGCTTAAAAATAAACAATTTGATGAATTATTAACAACCTTTTCTGCAACTTCTGAATTTATTGTAACAAAGTTGAACATTAAGACAAATTAAAGTTAAATATTACTTTAGAGACATGTCCGCGTCGCCCTGGCGTGGGGAGACCTGACCTGGAGAACTCCATTTACTAAAAACCGAAAGAAATTAATAGTATGTTTACTTGAAATAATAAATTAAAATATTTTCATAGAAAGTAATTTATTTTGTTCTTATAGTAACTCCTTTTACTCCTCAACTTTCAGTGCTTATAATGGCTGTATCGGAGCTTTTTATTAGTGTTTCTTTAGGTGAATAATTAAGTGTTGTTTTAGCTTGCACATGCGCAATAATTGCACTGTAAAGACTTTTCACTTGTGTGTCATCTCGTGAGTTCGTAACTGCTTTTTCAGTTTGCATTTGTATTCGCAATAACTACACTGGAAAGCCTTTTCATCGGTGTGTTTTACTGCATGATGACGTCGTAGTCCTGATTTATTTGTGCACTTGTAGGCACAATTACTACATTCAAACGGCTTTTCCCCGGTGTGTCTCGTCTCGTGGTATCGTATATAATTTTTCTGTTTGCACTTGAAGTCACAGTATTTACATTTATAGGGTTTATCACCAGTGTGTATCCTCTCGTGATCTTGTAATTGACTTTTCTGCTTGCATTTGTATTCGCAATAACTACACTGGAAAGGCTTTTCATCGGTGTGTACTGCTTGATGACGTCGTAGTCCTGATTTGTTTTTGCACTTGTAGTCACAGTTACTACGTTGAAAAGGCTTTACCCCAGTGTGTATAATTTCGTGGCTTCGTAAATTTTCTTTCTTCTTGCACTTTAAGTCACAGTATTTACATTTATAGGGTTTTTCACCAGTATGTATCATCTCATGAGCTCGTAGGGTTTCTCTAAGCTAAACCGGCTCCTTTGGTCACAGTACTTACAATGAAAAGGCTTCTCTCAAGTGTGAATGAGGTGCCTCTTGATGAATGAAAATGAGGTGCCTCTTGAAGTTTGATTTCCACGTACACTTGTACTCACAGTAGTTACATTTAAATGGCTTTTCACCAGTGTGAGTCATCTTATGAGTTTGTAACGTACTTTTCGCAATGCACTTATAGTCACAGTAGTTACATTTAAATGGCTTTTCACCAGTGTGAGTCATCATATGATTCTGTAACATATTTTTCTTAATGCACTTGTAGCCACAGTAGCTACATTTAAATGGCTTTTCGCCAGTGTGAGTAATCATATGATTCTGTAACATATATTTCGAAATGCACTTGTAGTCACAGTGCTTACAATTAAACGGTTTTTGATCAGTATGAGTTAATAGGTGCCTCTGCAAATTACCTTTTAAATTGCACCGGTAATCGCAGTAGTTACATTTAAATGGCTTTTCACCAGTGTGAGTCATCATATGACTCTGTAACATACTTTTTGTAATGCACTTGTAGTCACAATGCTTACAATTAAAAGGTTTTTCATCAGTATGAGTTAATAGGTGCCTCTGCAAATTACCTTTTAAATTGCACCGGTAATCGCAGTAGCTACATTTAAATGGCTTTTCACCAGTGTGAGTCATCATATGATTATGTAACGTACATTTCGAAATGCACTTGTAGTAACAGTAGTTACATTTGAATGGCTTTTCACCAGTGTGCTTCTTGTGATTCCCTGAGTGTAATTTTTGATTGGACTTGTAATCACAAGTAAAGGCTTTGTCATTAGGTTTTCTATTCCTTTGTGACATTTGTTGACGATCCACAGCAATGTTCTCCCGGGTTGAATTACGCGACGGTCCTAACGACAAGTGAGTGCGTATGTGTTTCTCCAAAACCGACTTGTTCCTAAACCGTTTGCCGCAATGGTCACATTGATAGATGGTGGTGGTGACATGGGGTGTGGGTGCGGGCTCGGTGGCGTGTAGCTTGTATGTGCGGCGCCCGACCCGGCAGGTGCGCCGCTCCGCGTCCACCAGCAGGCGCTCCAGCCTGACCGAGCACGAGCGGCGCCGACCCGACACCAGAGCAGAGGAGACAAGAGCGGGCGCTGCAACACGACATAATAATACTAATGGTTTGCATACTTAAAGACCGTCCACATGCAAGTTAATACACTAGCATAAAAAAAGCACCGTATATTATCCTGATATATTACGCGGGATGAAACTTTGAACAATCTACTGTAAAAAAAGACACATCGAAAAGTGTTCTGCCTTTTCGCAGAACTTTTTTTGGCCGAATTTCATTTGCCAACTAACATTTCGTCGACGTTTCACTTTGACAACTAACGATTAGCAAAGTTTTGTATAACAATGTTTCAATTGGTAGAATTATTGCAAAGCAGATTATTATAATGCCTCTAAACTTTTGGGAGACTTATCATTTGTCAAATCTTTCACTTGGTCGAACAACTCTTGGACGAATAACGTTTCCTTGATGCAACAGTTCCCTTTTCATACATTAGGCAAGTTACAAACAAGAAAAAGATACGAGTACATACCCATACCTACCTACCTACCTACTTTTTTGGTTGGAAATATTAAATTTATAAATATACCTATTTTTTTTTTTGAAAAATGAAAATGAAAAAATGAAAATGAAAATGAAAAATTATATATTTAGGTAAAGGTTTCGTTTTAACAATACAGTTAATGGAGTCTCCTAGTAAGTATAATTATACCTGTGACAGGAGACCCCGCTATTTATATGCTAATAATGAGTTGCGACTTTAGCCAACACCTAAAATTAATAAATTTAAAATAATAAGTACTTATAGTAACAGAAATCTCATCTGTGACAGAGTCCAGTTAGGTGCGACGACGAGCGAAGAGAGGAGGAGCGTGTTAGGTTAACCGTGAGCAAACCGGAACCGATTTTTTATGTCATATTTTATTCATATAAACAAATAAAGTCTTATAAAAAAAGTAGGTATTACAAAACAACTTCCTAAAAACATTTGGTAAACAATAATAGTTATTTGTTTTACAAGGGGGCAAAGTTGCTGTTTAACCGCTCGTGCTAATATTGATACCCGAGTAAGCGAAAGATTCCAAAATTGAACCACGAGCGTAGCGAGTGGTTCGAAAAATGGAATCTTGTGCGTTGCGAGGATTTCAAAGCACGAGGGTTAAACAAAATTTGCCCCCGAGTGAAACACAAACTTTTTCACCACACCAACCCGAGGCAAATATTAAATGTAAAATATGAAACAAAATCAAATCAAATCCAAATGAATGTTATTAAACACTTATCATCCAAAATCATCATTTTAAAGTCAATTCTACTAGCAAACATTGTTTTCTTAACAAGTCAAAATTTGCATTTAATTACTTTGTATCACATGTGAATAAAATGCAACTTTGCTATTAGTTTTTGAAGTGCAAAGTAAGCCTTTCCGAGCTGGTGTGGTGAAAACAACTAAGTGTATATTATGCCAACTAAAACATTCTACACCATAAAGGTGGTATTTTGAATATTGACGTTATAAAATGATCATCATTGATATCTATTTAGAACGTATTGAATTATTATTAAATAAGCTAACTGACGAAAATAAAAAGTACCTCATTGTTGGCGATCAAAATGTGGATTATCTATCTGACAATCGTTCAAAAAGGCGGGTGGATGACGTACTTAATTCTTTTGGTTGTATAAATCTTGTAACTTTTCCAACTCGCGTTACGGATGACTCTGCCTCGTCCATTGACTGCGGATTAGCTAACTACGCGCGCGAGCATCTCACAGTAACAGCAGTGGATACCGCTATAAGCGATCACAACGCGCAGCGGTATGTGTTCACTATAGAAAAGTTAGACACCAAAGCGAATACGACAATGGAACGCCGATTATTCAATAGCCAATCTATTTATGCACTTTACACCGACATTTCATATTACAATTTTAATTTTATTTATGATAGTACTATTGACATTAACTATAAATTTGATAAATTATTTAATATATTGACATATTATATAGACTTACATTTTCCAATTAAGACATTGAAGTTAAGACAGAAATCAACTGTTCCATGGGCGACAGACGAACTGTTTGGATATATGCAAATGCACCGCGACCTTCATGAGATATTGCGCCAATATCCTGACAACCAAACCATATCAGACTGCATAAAGCATTACTCGCAATTAATCAAGTCAGAGACATTACGAGCCCGTCAACAATATGTTGAAACTAGACTGGCGGAAAGTAAAAATCCATCTAAAGAGATATGGAGGATTGTTAACGAAGAGGTCGGCGTGAAAAAATGCACCCAAACCGTTACTCTAAAAAAACCTGACGGGACCGATTACATGTCTCATGAGGAAATCCCTAATGCATTTAATTCGTACTTTTTAAACATAGCTTCGAAATACGTGATAAACAGCGATGAGTCATTATCCAAACAGTACGTCAGTAGGCACTTGGATGGCTCTGATATACCGACATTCACTTTTCCTGTCGTAACACGTGAACTGCTAGACAAGACGATTAAGTCTATGTTAAACACCAGGACTACAGTTGACGTTTATGACATATCTTTAAACATTATATTAAGTATATGGCCTATTTTATCTGACATGTTTCTAGTTGGTACATACCCAAGTGTTCTTAAAAGTACACGAGTATGCCCTGTATATAAAGGGAAAGGAGACAAGAGTGATGTAAACAACTATAGACCCATAACCATCGTGCCTACCATCTCAAAGCTGGTGGAGTCCATTCTATCATCTTCCCTAATGGCCCACTTGGAATCAAATAAGCTACTTACTGACCATCAGTACGCATACAGGCAAAAAAGATCCACCACCATGGCGGCGCATAAGATGGTAGACGTATTACGACTGGTCTAGATGATACCTAGGTACAAAATGGCGGGCATACTGTGCGATCTTTCGAAAGCATTCGATGTAATAAATCATAAATTGCTTCTAAATAAGTTAAGTATGTACGGCATTACTGATTCCGCTCTAAGTTTGTTTGCATCATTATTGTCTAGCCGTAAGCAGGTGGTCAAAATGTCCATAGGTGGCAAAACAGTGTCTTCAGACACTGGTTTTGTCAATTTGGGCATCCCTCAAGGGTCGGCAACTGGCAACACATTATTTTTATTATTTATTAATGACCTCCCGTCGGCAATTACGAGTGGCAATTCTATTCTATTTGCGGATGATACAACAGTCATCGTCAACGCAAAAACGCACACGCAGCTTGCTAAAAAAATTCACGAAGCAAGTGACCAACTGCAAACGTGGTTTTCCTCTAACGGCCTGCTCTTAAATATGGCCAAATCAAATGTTATGATTTTTCCAGGACGTAACGCTGAAGTGCCACCGTGTATTGCTGACGGGCCTATGCCTATATGTAATGAGACTAAATTTCTAGGTTTTACACTTGACTCAAATCTGCATTGGAAGTGCCATGTAGACGGGCTATGTAATAGGTTGAGTAGTGCTATTTTTGCTATAAAAAAACTACAACCATTGATATCTAGGAAGTCACTGAAGGCCGTATATTTCTCGCATTTTCACTCCTTGATGTCATATGGTACGGTTATTTGGGGCAATTCCACGGATGCAAATCGCGTACTAATACTCCAGAAACGTGCGATACGGTTACTGGCAGGAGTTAAACCCAGGCACCCTTGTAAGGAACTCTTTAAGCAAAATCGAATAATGTCGCACTACTCACTATACATATTCGAAGTATTGATGTTCGTTAGAAAAAACTTGCCACTGTTTAAACGTGTTGAGGTCACGGGCAAAATAATTAGATCCACGGGGAGACTCAGAACAGTGCCGCGACGCATGGCACTTTCATGCAAAAACCCGCGAGTAATCGGCCCGACATACTACGAGCGTCTACCCGCTGAATTACGAACAGAAACATCTGACGAAACATTTGAACGTTAACTGAGAGTCCTTTTATTGGATAATCCACTTTATTCTGTAAATGAGTATATGACCCTGACATTTTAAATTGAAAATTGAATCGTATAAATTTGACATGTTCTCAGTTATTGATTTATGTATATATATTGTAATATGTACCTAGTATTTTATTTAGAACATGACGATCATTAAGAGATACTCGTACTAAGTTATTACCGTATTTTGTTTTGACATGAATGGATAAATTGTTGACATAAGATTAATTATTGCAAGACATTTTTTAATTTGTATGTATTAAATAATATTATGTAAATATGAATGACGATCATAATATAAATTCGTGTAGATTAGTCTAGCATAATTTATAATGTAATTTAATATTATGAGAATAAATATCTAAATCTATAAAACACAGACCAAATATTTAGTTGGTGTTGGTAACTGTGAGGTTGGCAAATCAAAAAAACATATTTGATAAGTTGGAAATGAAAGTTCGGCGAAATAAAATTTCCCGAAACGTGAGTAGGGAAGTGATAATCGGCCATACCATTTTCAGCGATAAATAAGAGAACCCCATCGAAAACATCAATGTGAAATGAGAGCCAAGTTCAATATTACAGATGTAGTGCATATTTGTATTCCTTCGTATTTTCTCGGAAACGTTCGTATTTGTCATGTCAATCAACCTTCAATACCTTTTGTATCGAGACTGACTGAAAAATAAATTGTATGCATTATTAGACAAATTCTATTTGTTCCTGTTTATTATTTCAATAGTAAAACTAATCCATTTTCCGAATTTCACTTAAATTTAAGCAGTATTTTTATTTATAAAAATTACATTTGTGTTAAGACGAAATGTCGGAAAACTTGGTAAACCCCGGTTGATAATTTTTTGTACATGATTTTGGACAGTTTTTTCGTGATTTGTAATTATTTTGTATTTATATACTTTATCATATAAATACAAAATATTCGGCCGGTGTCACAACATCTAAAGGGGCCCACTGATTACCAGTCCGCCGGACGATATCAGCCTGTCAGTTGACCGCAAAAGGCCACACACTAACAGTTTTCTGTCAGTTTTCGGCCTGACGACTTACACGAACTGATCGTGTGTGGCCGCCTGACGATTCCAGTCAGCGCCGACAGATATCCGCCGGACAGTCCGTGGCCTCGAGTCCAGTCAAACACACATCATGAGGTAATAGCCGGCCGGCGATCGACACACGTTACAGCATTAGTAAATTCTATTTTATTCCTAATACTTAAGAGTTCATAGTCCCTAATAAGCAATATAAGCATACGACTTTTTGTCTTCGAACATCACGGATCCAATACTTAATTCTTTGAGGCTGATATTTGCTTGTAATTTCATACACAATTTACGGCCAGTAGACCTTATTAATCTTAAATACGGTAGGGCTTCTGTCAAATTGAAATAAAATTATTCCGAATGTGCAAACTACGTCACCAGATGTCAGTATAAAGTTTATACAATTTTAAGGCCTGAATACAACAATGCGAAGGTTGCATGTATCTAGTTTGTCAAGACTTTTCTTTATTTATCATGTTGTTACCTCGCAACTGTTTACTGTCAGTCAAAAATAAATGTCGTAAAGAGAATTATAACATAAACCTTATTTTTTTCTCTATTAATTTTAAATGTGACATTGCGTGGCTTATATATTCGAAAATACAGACAAGATTATTGATTGCTGGAAGTGTAACCGAGTAAAAAAGGAGCAAGCATTCAAAGATTCAAATAGGGAAATTAGCCTCCCAATATTACCTAAAACACTGGTTAAAATTTTAATAGTTCTCAAGATAACGCCGGGAGGTATACCATCGTTGGCGTTCACGGCAGCTAGCAATGAAAAGACTAGCTATAAAAAATACCTTTATAAGAAAATCGAAAACATAATATCACAATTCTGATTTTTTTCATGACTGACATTCTGCAAAAATTGTGCGATTTGATTCTATAAAGTACGCTATAAAGACACGTGGTAGGAACACTAGCGCAAGTATGGAGATACCTCACCTAACCTAACCGAAGTACCTGCTTAGACAAGAGATAAGATCTATGCCTGAAATTCTTCAGCTACAAGTTGGATCCGAATTAACTATGACAACATTAATTCATTCCGTTTTAAGTTAAAAGAATATCTGGAGCAAACTGTGTTCGGCGTTACAGAGCGTGGCGTGGCGATATTACCTACCTGCAATTCTCCTACTATGTGACAATTATTACAAAAAAAGGATATGGAGCTAGAAGCTGCAAGCGGTGGATTCAACCTACTTTTACTTACACCGGCTCTTATTTAGGTGCTATCTTTGTATACCAAATTGAAAGAAATGAAAATACTTTACTGTTATGTTTTTGTTTTATTCATTCTACTCTTTAAAACCTTTTCTACATAATATTAGGTCCACTTGGGCGGTTTACGAGTGATTTTTTTGTTTGATACCTTGTAATAAATTTTTCACCTCAGCAGCTCGAACAAGAGTACTTTGCTTCTTAAAAACAATGAGCAAAATGCGATTTTGCTCACCGAGTCATTTTGTCTCACTCAGTGAGCAAAATCGCATTTTGTTCACTGAGTGAGAATAAATGAGTGAGCAAAATCGCATTTTGTTCACTGAGTGAGAATAAATGAGTGATCAAAATCGCATTTTGCTCACTAAGTGAGACAAAATGTCATTCAAGTGACCTTTATAGTCAAATATCATTTCAACATGCGGGGTCTAATACAAGTTCGATATACTTGGGTTCTATTATCTCTGTTCCTCTAGGTATGTTCTCACTGCTTAGGGTGAAAAATTTTATGTACTACACGAGATCAAAGTTATTTACATCTCGTGCGCTTTTGAATCCCTTACTACGCTCAAGATTATAAAATCTTTCGCTTGCACGGGACTCAAAATAAGCACTCGAAGAAATATCAAACTTTGATCTCTTGTTGTACAAATAACTATTTATAATTTACAAGAAATCAAACAACGTTACGTACATCACCAGATATAGTAATCCACTTCGTCACCTTTTTCTGGTAGTATTTCGTTTCTGTAACGGTCTGGCGCCCCCTACGCAGAGTTTCGCGTAATATTCCCTATTGATAACCTTCGTCCTTCTCAGATTTGAAAGTCAGTTAGGTAATAAAAGCTTGTAAAATAGTTTCTGGTTGGGCCAGTAATTGACTGGTAAAGAATAACTTAAAACATTAAGTCCACCTTTTGTACCTTTAACTTGTTTTGTGCAATAAAGTATAAAATAATGAAATAAATAAATATTTAAAGTACATCCTATTTTACTAGTAGAAATAATGAATAGGACCAAACAATGGAACTATTTGAAACTGTTACAATTATAGAGTAGGTACTTTTTTTTTTAATTTATTTACACAAAAGGTAGGTACATGCTCATAAACGTAATTTACAGTATCGCCAAACTGTAACCAGTTTGTTGGCGAATGAAGCGCTCACTTAACCAAAACGAATCATGCACTACCTATCTACCTACCTACGTATCTACCTACCTACCTACGTATCTACCTACCTACCTACCTATACCATATTTTATGCAATCCATTTAATTACGGAGGCAAACAGAAGAAAAACATCAAAATCAAATTTCATTTAACTTATATATAACTAAAAAGGTTTTATAATTTATACTAGAGGACCTTTGGTTCCAAAGGACCAGAACCAGAGCTTTGGTTGCAATTATTGAGGTTTTCCATTTATCCAAGTAATCAATTAACCTGGTTTCACTTTAGAAGTAAAAAAAAAGATAATGTTTACATTTTTTGCCTTATTACAAAGGAATAAGGTCCAAAAGTGTAAACATTATTTTTGACGTCGACTGTCCATTTTGCTGAAAAAATTAAACTAGTTGAAAAACTTGAAACTGAAGGCCGTCGACTGACAGCAGATGACGGCCGACAGGTCACCGGCCGGCTATCTGATAATGTGTGTGTAAATTGGCCTGCAGGCCACGGACTGTCCGGCAGATATCTGTCGACGCTGACCGGAATCGACGAGCCGTATTTCGAATAGCCGTCAGTCCAAAATCTGAAATAGAACTGTTAATGTGTGGCCTTTTACGGTCAACTGACAGACTTATGCCGTCCGGCGAACTGTCAATTTGTAGGGATCTGTCAAAATTATATCAGACTATTGCCGGCGGGCGGCCGTACGGTGGGAAAGTGACGACTCGTCTGTGGTCGCAGAGGTGGCAGCAGACCATTGCCGGCCGGCAATAATCGCTTATGTTTGTGGACGTTATTGGTCTAGGACGGCAGGCCGCCCGATAAGGCCAGAGACTGCAGGCGGACTGGTAGTCAGTGGGCCCCTTAAGAGCGAGAAGACCTCAATACGAACCCATCATCGTATTGGCGCTTGGAACGTGCGTGGTCTGCTAATGGCGGGTAAGCTGACCATCGTAGAGAAGGAAATGCAATCACATAACATCTCCATACTTGGAGTCAGTGAAACTCACATGCGTGGTAATGGCCACTCCACCACTGCGACAGGTAATACAATGTACTTCTCGGGCTGTGAAGATTCGAGTAGGAATGGAGTCGGAATCATATTGCCACCGCACATGGATAAATATGTCCTCGGCTATAACCCCGTGTCGGATAGAATATTGACAATAAAGCTGAACACCAAACCGTGTGTGCTGAATATTGTACAAATATATGCACCGACGGCAATTTCACAAGATGACGTAATTGAAGGCTTTTATGGGGAACTGGAAGAAACGTTGAGTTCGATTCCTGGTCGGGAAATTAAATTGATTCTTGGTGATTGGAATGCCAAAGTCGGTAGTACACTTGCTGATGATCATATCAGAAGCACAGTTGGGAAATTTGGACTTGGCACAAGGAATGAACGGGGTGAAAAACTGATTGAGTTCTGCATAGACAGAAATCTCAGTATTATGAACACGTACTTCCAGCATCATTCAAGACGTTTGTACACATGGAGATCTCCAGGCGATAGGTACAGAAATCAAATCGACTACGTCATTCTAGATACTCGCTGGAGATCCTCTGTTTCCAATGTAAAGACCTTTCCCGGCGCAGAGTGTGGCTCTGACCATAATTTACTCGTAGCCAATTTCTCGCTGCGCTTAAAGGCGCCTAGACGTCAACCACCGAAACCCAGAAGCTTGGATCCTTCTGAACAACCGATCTTCCGTGAGGCGTTGGAGACGAAACTCAAGGATTGTCCTACGCATGAAGACGCTAACGCTGACATACTGTGGAAACACCTGAAAGGTCATATCATATCAATGACGCGCTGGATCAGGTCTCTAAGACGAAGAAGCCAGAGAAGAAGAAAAAATGTTGGATTTCCGACTATTCGTGGGAGCTCATTCAGCGTAGGAAGGACTTAAAAACTAGAGGCCTGCAAGATCGTGCGATAATGGCTGAATACTCCGAGCTTAGCAGAGCTACCCAAGCGAGTTGTCGTCACGACAAAAACAACTTCATTGAGGGTATATGCAGCGACATCGAGAGACATTCTAACAAGCTACAAACTGCTGACCTTTTTAAAAAGGTTAGAGCCCTTTCCAAGCAGTTCAAAGCTAAATCGTGGGTCATAGAGGACGCCGATGGCACTGTACTACACGAGCTCGACCGCATTGCCGAGAGATGGCGTGCCTACTGTGAGCAGTTGTATACAGATGCCCTTTCAACGCCTGGCACTATCCCGGACTGGCAGGAGCTAGAATTGGAACCCATGATCCTTCGCTCCGAAATATCTACTGCTCTACAGTCCCTAAAGAAGAAGAAGGCGCCAGGAAGCGATCAAATAACAGCAGAAGTACTTACAGCTATGGGGGACCTGGGTGTAGCGACACTATACAAGATTTGCTCACACGTCTGGCAATACGGTGATTGGCCACAGGATTGGTCGGAATCCGTTATACTACCGCTGCACAAGAAAGGGTCAACCAAGAACTGCAGCAATTATCGAACCTTGTCCCTCATATCACATGCCAGCAAAGTCTTGCTCCACATTATCAACAATCGCATCCGCTACTACCTGGATTGGCAAATCCCGCAGGAGCAAGCGGGTTTTGTGAAGGGCAGGGGCACTCGGGAGCAGATTCTCAATGTCAGGCAGCTCGTTGAAAAGGCATACGAGTTTGATACGCCAGTGATAATGTGTTTCGTGGACTACAGCAAAGCGTTCGACTGTGTCAACTGGAGTTGTTTATGGAAAGTCCTACAAGATCTTGGAGTACCCCATCATCTCACCGCCCTACTTCGCACCCTGTATGGCTCAAGTCAAGGAGTCGTAAGAGTCGATAAAACGACCTCAAAGCCCTTTAAATTTCAACAAGGAGTTCGCCAGGGATGCATTTTATCGCCCATTCTGTTCAACGCCTATGGAGAGCACATTATGAGACGTACCTGCGAGAACTGGGAGGGAGGCATCGCAGTTGGTGGTGTAAAAATCACCAACTTGCGCTACGCCGATGACACTACTCTGCTAGCAGCAAATGAGTCGGAAATGGTTGCACTTCTAAACCGAATGGAGCGGATTAGCGAGAAGATGGGACTTTCCGTAAACAGGTCCAAAACTAAGGTCATGGTGGTGGATAGAACTGGGAAATTGGCACTCACTGGTGCGTTGGGCCTCCAGACAGTGGACAATTTTATCTACCTAGGCTCCAACATCAGCAACAATGGTTCGTGCGAGAAGGAAGTGCGCAGGAGAATTGGCATGGCCAAGAGCGCCATGTCTCAGCTTGGAAATATCTGGAAAGATCGCAGCATTTCCGTAAAAACTAAAACCAAATTGGTACGGACTCTAGTCTTCTCAATCTTTACGTATGGCGCGGAGACGTGGACGTTGAAAGCTGCTGACCGCAAACGCACTGACGCCTTCGAGATGTGGTGCTGGAGAAAGATGCTTCGTATCCCCTGGACAGCATTTCGGACTAACGTCTCCATACTGCGAGAACTCAAGATCTCGTCGCGGCTGTCATCTGAATGTCTACGCAGAGTCCTTGAGTACTTCGGACATATATCAAGGAAAGACGGTGACAGCCTCGAAAAGCTTTTTGTGACAGGCAAAGTGGATGGGAAAAGGCCTGGGCGTGGACGCAGTCCAATACGTTGGTCCGACCAGATCCGCACCGCTCTTGACTCCACAGTCCACAGGGCTCTCCATACCGCCAAGGACAGAACCAGATGGAGAGGAATTGTGAAAGAGAAGGTGATTCTGAAGGGAGGTCACGACCCTCATTACTGAGGATAACGACGCAAGGAGGAGGATACTTTATCATAGGAATATTACAAATAATGTACCTTTCTGATAGCAGTAAGATTTTTCCTATATCTCTTACTAATAATTATATATTTACATAAATATGATTTAGCCTATGCAACTTCTAACACTGATTACGCAGTGGAAATCGATGTTATATTTTTTATGGACACTGCAAGTTGAACAAACACATGTTCCAAAAAGGGAAAAAACAAGATACGACATGCAGGTTCTGTCAGGAGTCAGAGGAGACTGCAATGCACATTCTCTGCTCTCGTGGACCACTTAATGTCAAAAAGAAGTACCTACCTAGGGCGACACGTAGTGCAACCCTATGAGGTACAGAACATTACGGTCCAAAGAATCTGGAACTTTCTGGATGCAACGGGCATTAGTAATGAACTTTAAAGGGCCGTCACAATCACAATAGATCAATGCTGGTCGATGCGACACTCAAAGGCCCACAACACCACAATAATAATAATATATTTTTTATACTATTTTTCCTAGAATTAGCAAACAATTATGAGATACATATATTAATTTCAAGCAAAATTTTTTGCAGGGATTTGTATTTGTTTGTATCGGAAGCTGACTGTACATTAGGCTGTCCCTTATTTCACGATTTTCAGAAATAAATAAATCATACCCCCTAAATCAGTTTGTTTTATCCCAAAATACTCTGTAATAAAATTTCAGGTCATTCCTATTTCCTGTAACTGTAACCAGTGCTGACTTTCATGAGATTTTCCCATACAATGTATGATAGCGACAATTTTTTTTTAATTTTTTTTTATATCGATTTTGTATAATATTGCCATATTTATTATAAACTTTATTTAACAAAAAAATCTTGATGCAAACACAAAACCAATGAAAAATTATCAACTTAGTGTCTGGTCTAATTTCTCCATAGTAATTTGTATGGGAATTTCAGTTGTGAGTCGGCACTGGTTCTTGATACTGGAATATCCTGAATTTCTTTTTCTGGGTGTTTTGGAGTATCATTATATTTAGGAGGTATGCGTTGTTAATTTTAAAAATCGCAAAATAAGGGATGCCCTACTGTACATATACATGTTAAAAATCCACGCACCTCTCAGCTCCATGGTGACTATGGGGCGGTGCGGGCGCTCCGGCCCCAGCACGAGCTCGTCCTTCACCTCGTGCTCGTCGTACAGGCCGGCCAACAGGGCTGCCTCACTCACGCCGCACCCATCTCTGCTGTCCGAGCACTCCTCCTTCACACACTCCTCGTCCGGGAAATCAGCTTCCTCTTTAACAAGGACTGAAAGAAAGGGTTGCAATTATTATAAAATCAAATCAAATTAGGGGTCGGTAAACTTTTAAGAAGAGCCAACTGCAGTAAAAATCAAGTTCAAAATAGGTGAAAACTGCATGGAAAGGAAATCTGTTTAGTAGTTTTTGAGTTTATAGCAAACATATACCACACACCTATAATTATGCAATAAATGATTATCTTATCTTATCTTATCTTACATACACACAAACAGGCAGATGCGGCGGGGGATTTTGTGTTATAAAGTGTAGTGATATAAAATTAATTAAAACCAAAATATTATTTTGCTAATCCGCCTAATACTTTGCCTGATTCTATTCACTATATAAAATTAAATTAAATATCAATTATTATCAGGCAACTAAGGCCCATAGATAACAAACATACCTTACAAACTAACATACATACAATAGTAAAAATCTTACAAGCTAAAAATTATTTCAGCGACACGGCGGTTTTCAGTTGTGTCGCATGTTCCGCTGTAGGATTTGGCAGATTCCCACTGAACCGCCTAAACACCACACCCTTCGGCCAGAAGTCCGCGCTCGCGATGGTTTCCAGCAGCGGCCGCGGCACGCGCACCACGAAACAGCTGAAGTGCGTCTCGTTTACTAAGTAAATTAGATATAAGACCACCTTGTTCCCACTGGTCCGTATCTGCACTCTCGGGCTCCGCCTTCACGTGCGCTGGCGATATGCTGCCAGTGTTACTTCCTTCCATCTTCACAATGACGGCGTCACAGCTAACGAACGAAGCGCGAAGAAATTACAATTAAAAGGTGACAAGAGTAATAATAAGCATGATAGGTATTTGTTAATTAAATTAATCGTAAAATAAATAGCCACGCTTATAAATGCTAATCCTCAATACAGCCTGACATAAGCCTGACTGATGCGGATATGACATAGACTTATAATATATAAAGACGGTGTCTCAGCTAGCTGTCACTGTTGCCACTTTTGTTTAGTGTACGATTAACAATGAGGCCCACGTTGCTGTAGCCATGTCGATAAACTATCGACATTTCTTGCAATTTTAATTTTACTTCAAAGGCTTAACGATACCTCAAATGACCAAAAACACTTTTATTCTTTATTGTGGTTATCAGATCACAATTTTATAGTCACGCCCCAGCAGGGAACCAAGGGAAAGTTCAGATATTTAATTAAAATACATAAATACCTACTAAAATAGGTGTTCCGCACTAATTGAATTATTTTATTATATTATAATATGTTTATTATTCATTTTTTTTTAATAAGTTCTTTATTTAACATAATGTATTACAAGGTAATTACTAAATCTAGTGTACATTTGCATCCTAGACAGTAATATCAATAAATTAATATAGTTTAGTGAGCTATAGGCGCTCATTATAAACTTTTTAACAACTCAGTGTTTATGACTTTGACATAGGTAACATCATACGTATACACTAATGCTTTTATAAGTAAACAACAGCATAACTATTAATACGTTCGCATAGATAGCTTACGTTTTTTGCATACACAATAAACACTTATAACTAAAACATTTAACCTAAGCTAGAAAGTTAGATATATGTTATAATTATAAAGTAAACAATAAGCCACAACTAATAAGTTGTGGGTAATCGTAACAAAAGATAAGCATGCTAAGTGCATAACAAGCGACCAGGGCTGGCGGTACGCGGCCGGCCGGCCGTCAGGACCGGTCCCGCGACGTCACATCTGACTCGAGAACGTAGTGATGGGGTAACCTATATCGTTTGTACTTGTCGATATAGGGCAAATCTTTTAATCGACTGCGACCGATGTTGCATACGAGCTTGTTTTTATGTTGGGGGTTTTTAACTAAATAAAATGTTTTTGTTTGTTTAAGAATAAATTCTTTTAATAATGGTAATTTTATTTTAAAATGTAATTTACGTAAATTTGTGTAAAATGGGGTGTTATATGAAATTTTAAGTGCTTTATTTTGAATTATTTGAAGTTTTTCATAATTAGTGTTACAGGTGCTGCTCCAGACAGGGCAGGCGTAAGTAATAACAGGTCTCACAAGGGTTTTGTAGATAGCTACTTTAACTTGGCTACTAAGACATGACTTGCGATTCATGACTGGGGAGAGTGCACCAAGAGCTTGTGTTCCCTTTGAACATAATAATCTTAGATGAGGACTCCAATTTAATTTATTGTCCAAGGTCACCCCTAGATATCTGACGCTCAAGCTCCACGGTATTTCGTGACCATTTATTTTTAGTTTTCTGCTAGGTAGTTTACGTCGTCTGGTAAAAATAATGGCTTCAGTTTTAGCCTCATTTAGCTTTAGTTTCCATGTAGTAAAGTACTGGTGAAGAAGATCAATAGACATTTGAAGACGGGATATAACAAGATCTGTGTCCTTTGATGTAGTAAGAGACGCAGTATCGTCAGCAAAACATGCTAATGTAGTTCTAGGTTGTACAGGTATATCGTTTAAATAAATCAGAAATAAATACGGCCCTAAAATTGAACCCTGCGGTACCCCAGCTATAATAGGACGCGGTTTAGAGGAAAAATCTCCAATATGCACTCTGAAGAAACGATTAGAAAGGTAAGAGTCGACCATTTTTATCAGAGACATGGGTACTTGACAAATCAGCATTTTATGTAGAAGCCCGCGATGCCAAACTGTATCGAAGGCTTTTTCGATATCAAGTAAAAACATCCCTGTGTTATTATTCATTAGCATTTCAATTATGTTTATATTTAACGAAGATATTGAAGCTTCAATTAATCGCTATTTCGTTCCGCTGTGTAGCGTTTATCGATATATAACATGATTAAAATCGACTTTTCACATCCCTAAAAGAGTACACATATACGCTTTTACGCAACATACACAGCCTGGGCGCATCAAGAAAGGCAACACTTGATTTGAAGTCCACCTTGTCAACAGTTATGGTTGTCCTTTTTTGACAAACGGCATTTTTAAAAGAGCAAGGAGAGAGAAATGATACTAGTTGCTGCGCCGTGACAGCTTGCTGAGACACCGTCTTTATATATTATGTCTATGCATTGGTTTGAAAGGGACGACACTACAGTGTTGCTACTTTTTAATTTCTACTCTTTTTTTTGGCAAGCTGTAAATTGTCGTATATAAAAAATAATTATGATTCTAAAGTGTGTTGTAGTGAATAAAAAATAATAATATTTTAAATGTTTAAATAATTAATGGGAAAAATGCCTCGGATAAGATCCGCAGTAAAACATTGGACTATTGGAGTACAAGGGTCCTCTTGTTATTCTAACCTGGTTAACGGGAACTTGGTAGGATATTGAAAAGATAAAACCAAATATCTGACATGCAATTTAATATACTCCGCTAACTACTTACAAGGCGCTCCGCTTTAGGGCGGGCGCTACTCAAAATACAATCTGTTTTTATAAACCGTTGGCGGTTATGGGGTGACACCATAGTAAACCTTAATCTACGGTCGCGAGACGGGCGAAACGCGGAGTTTTGGCCAAAACCTAAAACGAAAGTCTAGTGCACTCACGGATACCGGGTGTAGCTTTCATCCTGGAACTTAGCGTAGCAGACAGATCGACGTAGATCAGCGGCGGGCGTTCATCGAGCCCCAGCTGTGACAAGCTAAGGCGAGAACAACCCGCGGCGCTCGGACTTTCACGGGAAGGACCCGCACGAAGACACCTTGGAGTCGTCGGACGGCAGCATAACCATCCGACACACGGCCTGCAGGTCAAGGCCGCGTCCTACGGCGTAGAAGCAGCGTCAGCACGACGCTCAGCAAAATCGGGGACGCGCAACAGCGCGCCAGGGAACACGATCACCAACCGTGCTCATGTCCATCGGCGACACGGGACGCACTAAATAAATCACGCGCACAATTCACGCACAGCGATCTACGCACATTACAAATCGGTCTCCCACCAGCCGGACCAGGCGGCGGAAGGAGACGAGGCAATTCCTCTTAATCTTTAATTAGAAACCATCCACATGCTAGCGTATTCCCATTCCAAGTCCAAGTGAAGTCTCCGTGACAGTTCGAAATAAAATCCTCCCGGACACGTTGCGTTTCGATTCACATCAACACATTAAACGTCAAACCAACTTAAATCTTTTCTAAATCAAATGATTCTCGAAAAATATCAATGCTCGTTAATACTTGTAATATTTTAAGTGGTTAATAATAATTACTAATAATTATATTTTTATCGTACGTTTTCTACCTTGTTTCATTCAGAATACCTTCTTTCTGATGCGGTAACTAAACGCATAGTTTACTCTCTGACAGTTCTCCTGTCAAAAATTTCAACCTTTTGATACCTTCATACTCGCTATTTATGTTTCATAAAAATTCCGAAAATGATTCTAAAATACTAATTAAATTAGGATGTGACCTACTTGAGCAGTTAAAGCGGATCACGAGGATAATTTTGATATACGTGAAGCCAGGTTTGGTCCAACAATCTCTGTACAATCTGGGTGACAAGTTCCGTTCGAGTGGCATGCTCTTTGGACTTGTTTCTTCGAAACCAGTTAGCCAGGAGGCAGTATATGCTAATCAACCTACAGCTGAGAAGGTACATTACAGTTTTACATAAGTGTCATACTCTGGTGTATGTTATTCTGTTGGAAATGCGACACTAATGTTGTATAGGTCACGTTGTATGAGGAAGTATATGTTTAGTATAGGAAATTATGTAGCATCGCTACAATATCCCCTCTCTCGGCAAAGAGGTTAAGCACCGGTTAACCGAGGCAGCCGGGGTAACCGGGGAAAAATAAATTACCTGGATACCTAATCAACTAGTCCATTAGGACGTTAATTATGCATGCAGATATGCTAAATATTATTATGTTTTAATCTACCTATGTCCATCTCTGGGACTGTAAGTTTTATTTCTAAATTTTAACTCTACTAGAAATCACAGTGCGTGGCCACTACACTGTGGTTTCTGCAACCTAACTAAAAAATTTTTTTTTTCAATTCAAGTAATCCTAAATTGACTGGTCTAGCCACTATTCAACATAAATAATAATAAGCTAACTCCCTATTCTAAGGTCACTAAAGTATTTAAATCCAATTTAAATATTAAGTATTTTCAACTATATTTATAAATTCTTACTATTTAGTATATTACAAGTAGTCATATACCTAATGCAATATTAAGAATTAAGTTTTAATATGGCATGCCCTACTATGTGCATGCCTATGACTACAAAATTAAATTACTAGTACCTTAATGTAATGTGGTAACTAGTTGCTAATTTATATCTACAAATAATATCAATAATAGTGGAGGCTAACTTGTAGCTCACACTCAAGTCAAATCCCAATGTGTAGCCAGCGGGCTTACACTAAGTGAAAAAAAAACTTGGTTTTCTTTTTCATGTCTAAGTCAGTGAATTATATCCAATATAATTACATCACCCTGGACCCTTAGGGTGTGTAGTCACAAAAAAATTTGGTTTCCCTGGAAACGCTTCAAAAAAAATCTTGACCCAAATGAGTCAAGGAGGTACGCGTACTCAAAAAAATGGGTTGTTACCTAAGTTCACCCAAATAAAAAACAAGTTACTAACTTGAAAATACACCTTGCAAAATATAATATTGAGCATAATGTCACTGAACCAATGCTTTAAAATTAAGTGGTAACTGATTTTTTCCAGATTACCTTAACTACAAAGCGGTTTGCTCTAGCAGTCGGAAATTCGGAGGTTGTGTGACGAATCAGGAATACTACTCCAAATGGAATGCAGCATGCCGTTCAACAACATGTCCCTACCTTTAGCGAATACAAATGGTGCATGTTTCAGCAGAACTTTAAAAAATGCTATGCTAAGATAGCCGAAATTGAGGTTGACTCTAAGACCAATTTCCTCAAATTTCAAAAAAATAAAAACAAATAATATGAACATTTAAGTTCTATAAAATAGTTCTATTTAGAACTGAATAAGTCAAAAACAAAGAAATTTAGAGTGTCTCGTCTATCATACTAAGTCACCGGAATGAAAAGTTTGAGTTGGTTTGAGAAATAAAAATGAATAAATATTTTAATACTTTTGAAATGAGTGGGTCGGGCGGGTGGTTGTCTAACGCGGCACCCCATGGTCGCGTATTAAACAATGAGGCATTAGGCATGGGTAGGGATGGGTAGATAAGGTATCCCCCCCCTCCTACTTCATGAAATTCCTCTCCTTCCCCGTCCGGCGTAGAAAAAAAAATGGTTTGCTTGTGTCAGGGTATGTAATAAAGTATAATAAATTGGTAACACTTCACTTTATACAGGAAGTGTTAAAATAAATTACCTACCTCTCAAATGGAGCATGGTGAAAAAAAATAATATGTGGCTGAGCGCTATGCTAATTGGTCATAGTGTAGCCTAATAAAATTGTAATAATTGATGAATTTGCTACCCTGTCACAAGTAAACTTACAAATTAATTAATATTGTATTTTGAATACAAATAATTTCACTAAATTTTTAAAAATTAAGTTTTTTAAATGACAAAAATTTTATAAATTTATGTTATCACTCTCCCAAGCTCACAGTAACCAGGCTATATATTGAATTTAAGCTTTCTTCGGGCGCCATCGTAGTGTATAAAAAATAATAATGTTTTAAATGTTTAAATAATTAATGGGAAAAATGCCTCGGATAAGATCCGCAGTAAAACATTGGACTATTGGAGTACAAGGGTCCTCTTGTTATTCTAACCTGGTTAACGGGAACTTGGTAGGATATTGAAAAGATAAAACCAAATATCTGACATGCAATTTAATATACTCCGCTAACTACTTACAAGGCGCTCCGCTTTAGGGCGGGCGCTACTCAAAATACAATCTGTTTTTATAAACCGTTGGCGGTTATGGGGTGACACCATAGTAAACCTTAATCTACGGTCGCGAGACGGGCGAAACGCGGAGTTTTGGCCAAAACCTAAAACGAAAGTCTAGTGCACTCACGGATACCGGGTGTAGCTTTCATCCTGGAACTTAGCGTAGCAGACAGATCGACGTAGATCAGCGGCGGGCGTTCATCGAGCCCCAGCTGTGACAAGCTAAGGCGAGAACAACCCGCGGCGCTCGGACTTTCACGGGAAGGACCCGCACGAAGACACCTTGGAGTCGTCGGACGGCAGCATAACCATCCGACACACGGCCTGCAGGTCAAGGCCGCGTCCTACGGCGTAGAAGCAGCGTCAGCACGACGCTCAGCAAAATCGGGGACGCGCAACAGCGCGCCAGGGAACACGATCACCAACCGTGCTCATGTCCATCGGCGACACGGGACGCACTAAATAAATCACGCGCACAATTCACGCACAGCGATCTACGCACATTACAAATCGGTCTCCCACCAGCCGGACCAGGCGGCGGAAGGAGACGAGGCAATTCCTCTTAATCTTTAATTAGAAACCATCCACATGCTAGCGTATTCCCATTCCAAGTCCAAGTGAAGTCTCCGTGACAGTTCGAAATAAAATCCTCCCGGACACGTTGCGTTTCGATTCACATCAACACATTAAACGTCAAACCAACTTAAATCTTTTCTAAATCAAATGATTCTCGAAAAATATCAATGCTCGTTAATACTTGTAATATTTTAAGTGGTTAATAATAATTACTAATAATTATATTTTTATCGTACGTTTTCTACCTTGTTTCATTCAGAATACCTTCTTTCTGATGCGGTAACTAAACGCATAGTTTACTCTCTGACAGTTCTCCTGTCAAAAATTTCAACCTTTTGATACCTTCATACTCGCTATTTATGTTTCATAAAAATTCCGAAAATGATTCTAAAATACTAATTAAATTAGGATGTGACCTACTTGAGCAGTTAAAGCGGATCACGAGGATAATTTTGATATACGTGAAGCCAGGTTTGGTCCAACAATCTCTGTACAATCTGGGTGACAAGTTCCGTTCGAGTGGCATGCTCTTTGGACTTGTTTCTTCGAAACCAGTTAGCCAGGAGGCAGTATATGCTAATCAACCTACAGCTGAGAAGGTACATTACAGTTTTACATAAGTGTCATACTCTGGTGTATGTTATTCTGTTGGAAATGCGACACTAATGTTGTATAGGTCACGTTGTATGAGGAAGTATATGTTTAGTATAGGAAATTATGTAGCATCGCTACAAAATTTACGGTCAATTATGACAACTTGACAGTACAAAAGAAAGCGGTATCACGTTCGACATGTTGCCTCCCTGTCATACTTACGTATGAATTTCCAAGTGCGACAGAGAGGCAGCACGTCGAACGTGGTTCGCGGCAGGCCTTCAGACGGGATGATCAAATCGACCGATTTGATCGGAAATGAAATGAGGAGGCTCACTGAAACGACAGATGTCGCCACTGCTCCCGGCTTTACGTTTTGTTGTCAAGTGCGAATTTTTCAGTAATTTGCGATTATTAAAGTAAAATGTATTCATTTATGACTGTACGGTAACAGCAAACCGAGCTTCGAATGAGAAATGCTACAGTTGGGGGAAAAAAACTGATTTGATATAAAGATACCTAATCACTTAATATATTTGAGGTTATCCTCTGTATGTTACCAATTACCATGTATACAAATTTTCGAAGGCGCACGTGCAGTTTTGCCTCTTCTTTACAAGCTTTGGTGTATGTGTACTTGGATGTACAAGGCGTTTCATATACGCCCGCCTTACGACACATCAGATAGGTACACAAAGTCGTGATCGTGATGCGTATGGAGTACAGCACGTGTGGCCAAGCCATTATGCCCTAACCCTAAAAGGTGTACTACTTCATTAAAACTCAGCTTACCTGTATATTCACTCTTTCCAAAATATTTATCTTCCTTAAAATGCAGCCTATAAAAACGGTCTTTGTCATTTGCGTTAGTTTTTGATAAACAAAGCTTTTTCTCACCGATTTATGCACATCGGGTCCTTGGGACAAAATCGGCAAAGTGCGAGTCGGACTCGCGTTCCAAGGGTTCCGTATATTACCCAATGTATGTATTTGTATGAGTGAAATGCGACTGAATTGCCTTTAAAAAACCTGTAGGGGTCGGATCAAAAACTAAGTAGTCCGACTCACGCTACAGCTGCATATTTCTCATAAGTTTTCCTGTCATCTATAGGTAAAGAACTATTTTGTATATTTTTTTCAAAATTTTAGACCCAGTAGTTTCGGAGATAAAGGTGGGAATGGTCATTTTTTGTCTATTTTCTTAAATAACTTCTACACTATTTATGTATTTCAAAATTACAAAGAAAAAATTTGATTCTTAAAATGAGATCTTTCAATTAATATGTAACAGTGGCCTTTTTGTTTAAAATTCATTTGTTTACGTAGGATGTCCGTCTTTGGGTCACGAATTTATATATGTGTACCAACTTAATTGGTCCAGTACTTTTGGAGAAAATGGGCTGTGACAGACAAATAGACAGACGCACGAGTGATCCTATAAGGGTTCTGCTTTTTTTCTTTTGAGGAAAGGAACCCTAAAAGTAGTAAAGGTAGGAAAAAAAAGTAACTTTTATTACAATAGGTAACTTTACAGGTCCTATCCTACATATAAAACAACTTTTAACATATTCATGCAATGCCAGCAACCCGCCAGTCGGGTTCTCTGTTCGTAGGCCCTTTGCGCTACAAAGCGGAAAATGCACGTTATCGGCTACGAGCTTAGCGCATAGCATGTGCTGGAGCTGAATGTGTTAATTCTGATAATTATAGAAAATATTGATAAAACATAATATTTTTACGAAATCACCATTTACTCTTTTTTTAAATTAGCACACTATATGTAATCAACAAACATACAATTCTCACCTATGCTTGGAATTGTTATTTTTTTAATAAACACAAGTTATCTTAGAGCTGATAATATGTATTTAGTTCATTCACTTATATTTTAGATTATCTGCCCAAACCTCAAAATACACGCACAGCACGACATAGAAAATAACTGCCAAACGTTCAGATAGAAAGCATATTTCTTCTACGAAAGGTACCCTCAACTGGCTTAAGGAGCCATTTGAGGGTAGATTTTATTTAAAAACCTGATCAAGATACAGACTTTAGTAACGCTCATTGTTTTTACCCTGCTCCGTGCACCCGCGCCAGCTAGCGGACTTAAAAATAAACAATTTGATGAATTTAAAACAACCTTTTCTGCAACTTCTGAATTTATGGTAACAAAGTTGAACATTAAGACAAATTAAAGTTAAATATTACTTTAGATACATGTCCGCATCGCCCTGGCGAGGGGAGACCTCACCTGGAGAACTCCATTTACTAAAAACCGAAACAAATTAATAGTGTGTTTACTTCAAATAATACATTAAAATATTTTCATAGAAAGTAATTTAATTTGTTCTTCGAGTAACTCCTTTTACTCCTAAACTTTCAGTGCTTATAATGGCTGTATCGGAGCTTTTTATTAGTGTTTCTTTAGGTGAACAATTAAGTGTCGTTTTAGTTTGCACTTGTATGCGCAATAATTGCACTGTAAATACTTTTCACTTGTGTGTATCATCTCGTGAGTTCGTAACTGCTTTTTCAGTTTGCATTTGTATTCGCAATAACTACACTGGAAAGGCTTTTTATCGGTGTGTACTGCTTGATGTTGTCGTAGTCCTGATTTGTTTGTGCACTTGTAGTCACAGTTACTACATTTAACAGGCTTTTCCCCGGTGTGTCTCATCTCGTGGTCTCGTAAATTACCTTTCTTCTTGCACTTGTAGTCACAGTATTTACATTTATGGGGTTTATCACCAGTGTGTGTCATCTCGTGAGCTTGTAAGTGACTTTTCTGCTTGCATGTGTATTCGCAATAACTACAATGGAGAGGCTGTTCACCTTTGTGTGTCAACTCGTGTCTTCGTAAGTGTCTTTTCTGTTTGCATTTGTGTTCGCAATAACTACACTGGAAAGGCTTTTCATCGGTGTGAACTGCTTGATGTCTTCGTAGTTCTGATTTGGATTTGCACTTGTAGTCACAGTTACTACATTCAAACGGCTTTTCCCCGGTGTGACTCATCTCGTGGTGTCGTAAACTACCTTTGTGCTTGCACTTGAAGTCACAGAATTTGCATTTATAGGGTTTATCACTAGTGTGTATCCGCTCGTGCTCTTGTAATTGACTTTTCTGCTTGCATTTGTATTCGCAACAACTACACTGGAAAGGCTTTTCATCGGTGTGTACTGCTTGATGACGTCGAAGTCCTGATTTGTTTATGCTCTTGAAGTCACAGTTACTACATTGAAAAGGCTTTACCCCAGTGTGTATACTTTCGTGGTTTCGTAAATTACTCTTCTTCTTGCACTTGAAGTCACAGTGTTTACATTTATAGGGTTTTTCACCAGTATGTATCATCTCATGAGCTCGTAGGGTTTCTCTACGACGGCTCCTGTGGTCACAGTACCTACACTGAAAAGGCTTCTCTCCAGTGTGAATCATGAGGTGCTTATTGAAGCTTGATTTCCGCGTACACTTGAACTCACAGTCGTTACATTTAAATGGTTTTTCATCAGCGTGCGTTATCTCGTGAGCTCGCAACAAGCTTTTATACTTGCACTTGTAATCACAGTATTTACATTTAAATGGTTTTTCATCAGAGTGAGTAATCTCGTGAGCTCGCAACAAGCTTTTCTGCTTGCACTTGTAGTCACAGTATTTACAATTAAAAGGTTTTTCATCAGTATGAGTTAATAGATGCATCTGCAAATTACGTTTTAAATAGCTCCGGTAATCGCAGTAGCTACATTTAAATGGTTTTTCGCCAGTGTGAGTCATCAGATGATTCTTTAACTCTTTTTTCAAGATGCACTTGTAGTCACAGTAGTTACATTTAAATGGCTTTTCACCAGTGTGAGTCATGATATGATTCTGTAACATATTTTTCGTAATGCACTTGTAGTCACAGTAGTTACATTTAAATGGCTTTTCACCAGTGTGAGTCATGATATGATTCTGTAACGTATTTCTCGTAATGCACTTGTAGTCACAGTACTTACATTTGAATGGCTTTTCACCAGTGTGAATAAACAGATGATACTGTAACATATATTTCGTAATGCACTTGTAGTCACAGTAATTACAATTAAAAGGTTTTTCATCAGTATGAGTTAATAGGTGCCTCTGCAAATTACGTTTGACATTGCTCCGGTAATCGCAGTAGTTACACTTAAATGGCATTTTGCCAGTGTGAGTCATAAGATGATTCTGTAACTTATTTTTCAAAATGCACTTGTAGTCACAGTAGTTACATTTAAATGGCTTTTCACCAGTGTGAGTCATCATATGAGTCCGTAACATATTTTTCGTAATGCACTTGTAGTCACAGTAGTTACATTTAAATGGCTTTTCACCAGTGTGAGTCATGATATGATTCTGTAACGTATTTTTCGTAATGCACTTGTAGTCACAGTACTTACATTTGAATGGCTTTTCACCAGTGTGAATAAACAGATGATACTGTAACATATTTTTTGTAATGCACTTGTAGTCACAGTGATTACAATTAAAAGGTTTTTCATCAGTATGAGTTAATAGGTGCCTCTGCAAATTACGTTTTAGATGGCTCCGGTAATCGCAGTAGCTACATTTAAATGGCTTTTCGCCAGTGTGAGTCATGATATGATTATGTAACATATATTTCGAAATGCACTTGTAGTCACACAACTTACATTTGAATGGCTTTTCACCAGTGTGCTTCTTGTGATTCCCTGAGCGTAATTTTTTATTGGACGTGTAATCACAATTAAAGGCAGTGTCATTAGGTTTTCTATTCCTTTGTGACATTTGTTGACGATCCAAAGCAATGTTCTCTCGGGTGGAATTAGGCGACGGTCCTAACGACAAGTGAGTGCGTATGTGTTTCTCCAAAACCGACTTGTTCCTAAACCGTTTGCCGCAATGGTCACATTGATAGATGGTGGTGGTGACATTGTGTGTGGGTGCGGACTCGGTGGCGTGCAGCTTGTATGTGCGGCGCCCGACCCGGCAGGTGCGCCGCTCCGCGTCCACCAGCAGGCGCTCCAGCCTGACCGAGCACGAGCGGCGCCGACCCGACACCAGAGCAGAGGAGACGAGTGCGGGCGCTGCAACACGACATAACAATACTAATGGTTTGCATACTTAAAGACCGTACACATTCAAATCAATACTCTAGCATAAAAAAACTTTTTTGTCTGATATATTATGCGGGATGAAACGTTGAACAAACTGTAAAAAAAGACCCATCGAAAACATCAATGAAAATATGAGAGCCAAGTTCAATATTACAGATGTAGTGCATATTTGTTTTCCTTCGTATTTTTTCGGAAACGTTCGTATTTGTCATGTCAATCAACCTTAATACTTTTTGTACCGACACTCACTGAAAAAAAAAATAGTATGCATTATTAGACAAATTCTATTTGTTCCTGTTTATTATTTCAATTAGGTCACGAAATGAATGCTCAAAAAACGTTGTAGAGGGAAATGCTAGGAACAGAATTTTTGACTCCGTAACTTTGTTTGGACTAGTTAGGAGGTGAACATATCAAAAGTTTTTTTAGCATTAGAAAGAACTTGAGAGAAGGTAAGCGATTTTGGCATGTATTTAATTGAAAAACGCTTATTAAAAATCAGTAACTATCATTTATGAAAGCAGAAGAATATAAACAGGGCTTGTTAACGTTACCAATTCACATTATAAAGTAACGTTACTTAACGTTAAAATCATAAAAATACCTTATTACCGGTAGTCAATGGTAACGATACTTGATAACTTAACATTATTATAACGTTAGCTAGTTAACGTTAATTTTACCGGTAATTTTACTTTATCTACACACATATCATAAACTGTCTATGATGCCTTCAAAATTCGTAAATAATGGCCCACATTACGATAAACTGTTTTGTTACAGCAAATTTCTTATCTGTGAAAATGTGGTAATAGCTCATTACTATATCAAAATCGATTTGGTAATGCATTTCAAATTTCGAACATCTCTGAAAAAAAAAGCAATTTGATTTGACCCCTATTCTAATATCCGTTGAGATGACGTTTTATTCGAAATCAAATGACAATTGCATACAATATTGACAAATCTCGCACGTAAGTTGGTATCGGACGATATGGTAATCGACCCCGACTCTAGTTTGTCTCTGAATTAAAAAAAAAACTACGGATGCGTGACGTGCGTGAAAAAAGTTTTCATTTGCCGCCATTTAACGTACAGTTTATCTTTTAATTAGTTTATAAGTAAAAAATAATTTGTTTTGTTGTTTTTAAAGGAACTATAACAAAAGTTTCGTGTAAAATGTGCGATAAAGATATTTCGGAGACGCCATGTCATATCCGCGAGTTCCGCCAGAGAGCAAAATCGGCTGTAATATCAAGTTAGTGAATATATCATAGAAAGTTTATAATATGTGTGTAGATAAAGCAGTGTATGTAACTGTACATAATTAGGCATTAAAACACTCGTGTGATACTATTATGAAACTCATTTCATTCGTTTCATAAACCCACACTCGTATTTTAATGCCTTTCATTATGTAGCAGTCACATAAACTACTATTTTATTGCAGGGCTTGTTAACGTTACCCAATTCACATTATAAACTAACGTTAACACTTTCATTCTTTAAGCTGATATTTGCTTGTAATTTCATACACAATTTTAAGGCCAGTAGACCTTATTGACCATAAATACGGCAGGGCTTCTGTCAAATTGAAATAGAATCAGTCAAAATACATTAAAGATAATTATGCACGTTAGTAAAACTCAACTTTAATTCTAGTAGTTAGAATTCATAGTCTTTTGTCATTATTCTTTATGTTTATCAAATGAAAGAGGTGGTATTCTACTTGTTTAAGATTTTTGTCCAATATGCATTGCGTCTCACTCTCTCATTAAGCAAAATGTGAGACGCAAATACACATTGGACCGAGATTGCACAGATAGAATACCACCCGGCTGTGTCGGAGTATATAGGCCAAGATAAGAAGGTTGCAAAACGTCATAAATTAGTTTGTTAAATATGATGGTATAGCTAATTCGTTACTTGGTCGGTTTATATTAGGTACAGGCGTCTTTGATATAATATACGTCAAGATTATATAGGTTGGATAATGTCTTGATTTATTTTGTGAAATATGGAGGCGTTGCTGAAATGTAATTTAGTCGGATTAAGTAAATGAGACACCTATTTATTGATGTTACTGCTTGCTTGTAAATTCGATTCGATTAAAGATAATTATGTAGGTACGTTAGTAAAACTCAACTTTAATTCTAGTAGTTAAGAGTTCATAGTCTATTGTCATTATTCTTTAGAATGGTGAAATTTAAATTCTTATTTGAGACATTTACATGCAATGTGAAATAATAATAATGTCCTAATGTGATAGGTTGTTCAGGGCGTGTGGTTCTGAAGAGGAACGAAATTTTTTATTATTTTTGTGCTACGACGCACAGTTTAGGAGATGCAGCCCTACAAAGATTTTTCTTTCCTTTTTTCTTCTATTTATTAGTTTTTTTCTTTTCTTGTGTTTTTTTAAATGTTATTAAGGGGTTTCCTAAAGGGAGACGAAAGTTTGACTACTTTTGCGCTACGAGGTACGGTTAAGGACACTTTAGAAGATACAGCATTATAAAGTTTTATTTGCTATTTTTTTTTATTTTCTTTTTGTTTTTTTTTTTTAATATTAAATTAGGGGTTTCGTACAGAGAAACGAACATTTTATTATTTTTGCGCAACGACGCACGGTTTAGGAAATGCAGCCCTATAATTTTTTTTTATTGTGTTTTTTAAATATGACTTAGGAGAGTTAGAAGTTTCATAAAGGGGAATGAAAATATGATTATTTTTGCGCTACGATGTACGGTTTAGGATATACAGCCCTATAAAGAAGAAAAAAAAATCGTACCATAAACCAAATACTGCCTATATTTTTTTTTAAGTGGTAACACACCATCGCACCGCACCGCGACCCTAGAGCGTCGCACCCATAAGTGAGAGCGAAAAAGAGAAACAGTTATCTCTTACTCGATCTCACCCATGGGTGCCACGCTCAGAGGCCGCGGCGCGGTGCGACAGTGTGTTACCACTTTAATGGCTGAATACCACGAAGGTGTGTCACAAATATCTGTGAAATGGAAATTAAAAAAAGCAGCCAAGTGCGAGTCGGACTCGCCCATGAAGGGTTCCATAGCAGCAAGTAACATAATAAAATTGCGGTATACGATTTATGACGTATTAAAAAATACTACTTACTAGATCTCGTTCAAACCAATTTTCGGTGGAAGTTTGCATGTTAATGTAACTTTTTTTTTTGTTTTATCATTCTTTTATTTTAGAAGTTACAGGGGGGACACATTTTACCACTTTGGAAGTGTCTCTCGGTCAAACTATTCAGTTTATAAAAAAATGATATTAGAAACCTTATTATCATTTTTGAAGACCTATCCATAGATACCGCACACGTATCGCATACGTTTGACGTAAAACATTTTTTTGAGTGCAGTTCTATGTATACCTCCAAAATTTATTCACAAAATCTTGGTCAAATTTATTCACAACATCTACTTACCAAATTTCAACATTATAGTTCTTATAATTTCGGAAAAAAGTTGCTGTAACATACGGACGGACAGACAGACTGACAGACAGACAGATATGACGAATCCATACGGGTTCCGTTTTTTGCCATTTGGCTTCGGAGGCCTAAAAACGAATAAAAAGAAGAAAAAAAAGAGAGAAAAGTGTTTACAGGGCTGGATCTCCTAAACAGTGCTTGGTAGCGCAAAAATAATAAAATTTTCGTTCCTCTTCAGAACCACACGCACTGAACAACCTATCACATTGGGACATTATTATTATTTCATTGCATGTTTGAGAAAAGCACTCTACATGCCTAGCCGTGAAAATTTCTTGCCGGCTTCGTATCACTCCCTGGAACGTATAAAACGACACCCATGATGACTTTTATGTCAAAGTGCACGGCAGACATCTTGGATCCCAAAACTATCATGATTTTCGAAACCGTCACTCCCTGAAACCTATAAAAGGACACCCATGATGACTTTAATGTCAAAGTGCACGGCAGACATCTTGGATTCCAAAATGGTCATCATTTTCAAAATTCGCGCCCCCTAAAACCTACTAAATGATATCCATGACGACTTTTATGACATACTGCATGGTCGCCATCTTGGATTCCAAAATGGTCATTTTCGAAATCTGCACATCTGATTCAAATAAGGTGCATCTATATCTATTAAGCCAACATCAACAACATATCTACTATCGAAATGTACTTTTGATAGTAGTAGTACGAAATGTAATCTGAAAGGAATCAAGTAATGCATTCCTGTAATGAGGAATCGACATTGATTCCAATTACTAGTAATTGTAATATTAGAAAAGATGATTCCTGATTATTTAAATGGAAGTGTACTTTGTAATTAATTCGGTATTGTTAGATTACAAAGTAATCTGGGAATCGGTAATCAGATTACAAAGTAATTTCGAGTAATCGTGGAACCAGCAATCAATTACAAATGCCCATCTCTGCTTGAGAGTGAATGAACATTCGCTCGATTGTCAACGATGATGGCATCTATCAGTGAATCAAACGGTAAATAAGCAGCTGTTAACGTTACCTACTAACGTTAAACATGGTGTATCGATACCTTTGACTTAACGTTAGCTAACTGCTAACGTTACCATTTTGTTACCGGTAAAGAGTAGTATAACTAACGGTACCTGGTCTAACGTTAGTTACAACTTAACGTTAAATCTGTCATCTTGTGGTAACAATACCAACTTTTTAACGGTATTTAAAGCCCTGAATATAAATGATCGTATTAGATTCATAATTGTTACATATTTGCCGTAATTTATTTTTAAAATTTGTTTTTCAATTAAAAGACACATCAAGATTCAAGATTGTTTACCTTATTTCTAATGCTAAAAAAAACGAACTATAGTGTCTGGTCAAATTTCTCCATAGTAATTTGTATGGGAATTTCAGTTGTGAATCGGCACTGGTTCTTGATACTGGAATATCCTGAAATTTTTTTCAGGGTATTTTGGAGTAGTATCATTATATAAAGGGGATATGCGTTGTTTATTTTAAAAATCGCAAATTAAGGGACGCCCTACTGTACATATCCATGTTAAACAAATGTCCACACACCTCTCAGCTCCATGGCAACTATGGGTTGATGCGGGAGCTCCGGCCCCAGCACGAGCTCGTCTTTCACCTCGTGCTTGGTATACAGGCCGGCCAGCATGGCTGCCTCGCTCACGCCGCACCCGTCTCTGCTGTCCTCACACTCCTCCTTCACACACTCGTCCGGGAAATCAGCTTCCTCCTTAACAAGGACTGAAAGAATAGTTGCAATTATTATCAAATCAAATTAAGGTAAAAATATACACATCAGGTTAATAGTTGGCCAGGGGACGGCAACTTTTGAGAAGAGACAACTGCAGTAGAAACCACCAGTTCAAAGAAGCTTAAAGAGCCGCAGATGTTGTTTTCAGTGGCGTAAGAACTTTCAATTCAAATGTTCATTAATTTTATGGGTGATGTGAAGAGCCGCACGCAACTTGCGATTTTATAGTATTTAAGTTTTTATTATTGTTACTTTGTAAGGTATGTATCTAAGATGGAGCAAAACTGTATCACTCTGGCACCCTAGAGGGCACAAAAGAAACAGAGGCAGGCAGTTTAAAAGATGGTCCGATGAAATCCAAGACATGGCTGGAAGGACAAAAACAAAAACATGGATCAGAGTAGTTCATAATAAGGAAGAGTGGACAAGATTGGGGGAGGCCTTTGCCCAAAGGCACACAGAAGCGGTTACCATAGAATGTAGATTAAGGAAAACTGTAGACATAGTATTACAAAAATCTACCTTTTCTGAAATAAGGCTATAAAGAGGCAGGCAGTTTAAAAGATGGTCCGATGAAATCCAAGACATAGCTGGAAGGACAAAAACAAAAATATGGACCAGATTAGTTCATAATAAGGAAGAGTGGAGAAGATTGGGGGAGGCCTGTGCCCAAAGGCACACAGAAGCGGTTACCGTAGAATGTAGATTAAGGAAAACTGTAGATATAGTATTACAAAAATCTACCTTTTCTGAAATAAGGCTATAAATAAATAAAGCTATGTATCTATGGGCCTTAGTTGCCACAAAATAAATGCTTTGATTGATTGAGAAATAAGAATCAATATAGCAGATTCAGGGCCACTTGCACCATCCCACTAACCCAAGGTTAAGCAGTCAAACTATTAACTCACTGTCAAATTTTACTGGTAACCATGGTAACTCCAGGTTTAACTGGTTAACCCCGGGTTAGTTGAATGGTGCAAGTGGCACTTACGGTTTAATCTTATTTGTATTTTACTATTATTTTATCACAAAAACTGCTTGCTTAAATTGTTTTAATAAGGCAAAGATCTTGTAAATTTACAAAGAAATATAGCCATATTCCTGAGGCTACTAATGAATGAAATGTAAATAGATACATAAATTTACAAACTTATAACTAGGTAAATATAAAAATTAAGGGTATATGCTATTAGGCCTTAGGTACCCAACACTCTGCTGGCGGTTCCTCTTTGTACAGCTAGCGAAATACACTGGATAAAAATGAATTAATTAAACCTTAATTCACATGTAAAACAAAAAGTGTTTAAATAACATTTTTTTAGTTCACTTGAATGTAAAAGGCTTGTGTCTCAAGTTAATCATACGTGACCACAGCTGGTGCAACTCAGCTGAAACTTTGGAATTAAAGGTAAAAAATAATGAAATTATATCGCGGTAGCCCCGTTGGTGTAATTAAAAATGTGTACAAAACGCGAGGGTTTAAAGTGTTATATTTAATCATACGTGTTTGGTTATTTAGATGCACTAGCGACCCGCTCCGGCTTCGCACGGGTTAAACAAAACCTTAACAAATTATACGCCTAAACCTTCCCCAAGAATCACTCTATTGATAGGTGAAAGCCAGAGGAGACCTCGAACAAGATGGGAAGACGAACTCAGACTCACAGCGGGCCCGAACTGGAGAAGAGTGGCCCACGACAGACCTCAATGGAAAGAGCTAGAGGAGGCCTTTGCCAAGCGGCACACTGAGCTAAGGGATATACTCTAACTCAGAACAAAGGGGCTAGATAGATTGATAGGTGAAAACCGCATGGAAAGGAAATCCGTTCAGTAGTTTGCGTGTTTATCGCGAACATACATACACTCAAACAGACAGACGCGGCGGGCGACTTTGTTTAATAAGATGTAGTGATATCTCGGTTACTAAGTAAATTACATATAAGCCCACCTCGTTCCCACTGGTCCGTATCTGCACTCTCGGGCTCCGCCTTCACGCGCGCTGGCGATATGCTGCCAGCGTTACTTCCCTCCATCTTCACAATGACGGCGTCACAGATAACGAACGAAGCGCGACGAAATTACAATTTAAAGTTGACAACAGTAATTATATGCATGATAGGTATTTGTTAATTAAATGAATCGTAAAATAAATAGCCACGCTTATAAATGCTAATCCTCAATACAGCCTGACATGAGCCTGACAGATGCGGATATGACATTGACAACTTCTTTTATTTTATAATTTTTAACATAGACTTATAATATATAGAGACGGTGTCTCAGCGAGCTGTCACTGTTGCCACTTTTGTTTAGTGTACGACCAGTGGCCTATTTTATAAAGCTACAAGTTACAATTTACAAGCGGAAGTCTCGTTCTAAAACATAGGGTTAGAAAGAGACTTCCGCTTGTAAATTGTAACTTGTAGCTTTATAAAATGGGCCACAGGGGTGCGAAGCTCCTGACTTCGGCCTAACTCGGCTGCGCTCGGCTCAGCATTGCTCCGAGCAATTTTTAGGGTTGGCACCACTTGACTTCCTTTTGCGTGCACGACCACAGATAAGATAATCACTTAAATTTTGACAACCCTAAATAGCCGAAAGGGATAGTGCCATATATTAGAAAGGGATAGTATGATTCGACCCTGAACCGCTGTCAAACTTCGGTTTTGTAGGAAGCTTCCTTTCTGTACGGTAGTACTATTATTTATTCTGTGGTACGACACGGATTTAAGCCAAGCGCGCACCACGATTTTTTGTCGCGCGATAATTTAGTCGCAGAAATGTAACGTATGGGTTTATATGGCGGTGCGCGCATATGCGACAAAAAAATCGCAGCGATTTTAAAATTGTGATTTGTTACATTTTTCCGCGACAGCGCGCGACGCGATTATCGCAAAGTGAATTGCAGCATACGAAGCTGTATGGCCCCGCGCGCACTGCGATAATAAAATCGCAGCCGGGACCTCAGTCGGCATTTCGCTCTCCAAGCGTCAACATATCGGAACCTGCTTCTCCAATGGAGTTACAAGATGAGACGCTAGATGTTGACCGTTTAATTATAGAAATAGAAGGAGATCACCTTTGTGGTATAAATACTCAGTCATACAGCGATTGCATATTGTTTCACGACAAGCGACTGGTACGACATCCATGTCGAGAATGAACAAATCGTCGACTTTTTCATCGCAGTGCGCGCACTGAATTTTCTGCGATAAATTACAGCGCGATTCTAAAATCGTGTCGCAAAAATTAAAATCGTGGTGCGCGCTTGGCGTTAGAATTTAATAATCCGGATAGTGTACACTGGCCAAAAAGTGTGTCCACATGAGATGTCAAACCTGAGCCCTCCATTTCTTTCTAATTAGGGTGACCATAAGTCATATGAATGTGAGATATTAGCATAAGATGGAATGTATAGTTTGGCCAGGATCTTTTCTCATTCGTGCATAATCAGAGAGAATCCTACTGTATTTTCCCTATGCTAGTATAATTGCCCCAGAAAAGAGATGGATATAGTTTTTTTCTCTTCCTTAAAACGCTTCACACAACCTTAACTTAGTGGTTATAAAAGCTATTACAGATGGGATGGGCGTATTGGATCGCGATCAATGCGATCATGGTCGATTGTGAGGAAGGTGGTCCGCCGTACGCCCATCGTTCGTATTGGGTGCCCTGAAAACTAGCGTAGTGTCTTATAGACACTGCTTATGCTGAGCGGCATCCTATTTGGTGTATGTTTACTGTATTGTTAACAATGTTAACTTTATGTTGTACTTAACATAATGTATGTTTTTGTACGCCAAATAAATATTTTCTATTTCTATTTATTTCTATCAAAGACACAGCTATAAGAGACAGCGGGACAGATATCCAGGGTCGGGTAAAACGTTGTAGTTGTACTTGGTGATTCGCAAATCGTATCGATTAAAAACGCTGCATTCGGTCGTGTTTTAATTTATCACCACTCGTTGCGAATCTAATTCCTACTTTCAACACTTGTAACGCAAATAAATTTATATTATTACTATGCGCACAGGTTATCGATACTAGTCATTTTGTCAAGCCCTAGCGTAGCGAAACAATTTATGTTTTTACGCGAAATTATCTTGATTATTAGCCCCCTGCAGACTATGCGCGTGAATCGCGGGCGAAGCCGCGAACGCGAATGTGGAGTCGATTTCGCTGTCTGCGAAAATCGACGCCACACTCACGTACGCGGCTTCGCGCCGCGATTCACGCACGAGTGTGGAGGAGGCTATTGACTAAAATGATAAAATATTAGCACAAGACGAAATAAAAACTTATGCCGGTTTACATGCACATTTAACTGTGTAAACCGGCATTCTACACTATTTATGCTCTTTATAATTCATAATTTAACAAAATACCTATCACTATCAATATCATACTCATGGTGTGTTCATATACGTGATGACTTCCCTTTTGCATACTTTAGCTATTCTTTAAGCGTAAGCGTCATCGTAGATCTGTAATTGAAACAAAATTTTCAAATTTGCCGCTTTTGTATATTGACGGAAATGTGGGCCCAACCTATATAGAATCGTTTACATCTATATAAATAGTTAGGATTAACGTTTCAGTAATTAAATATTATGTATAAATATGAGTCTGTAATGTCTAAGGACTTTGGATTTAATTTTTGGCAATTATATAGCTCTCTTTAGGTGAATCGAATAATTAAACATGCCGAAATAAGTATATCTTTATTTATTTATTAGTATACTATTTAGGTAAACTTATTTTTACAATAAGTACGTAAGAACAATTTTGTGAGACTTATCCAAATCGTACCGATATCATAGTCACCCTAATGAGTTTGACAATGTCAAGGCCCCTACCTTTATTGTTCTATTTGACGGCGCAGCAACTAGTATCATTTCTCTCTCCTCGCTCTTTTAAAATGCCATTTGTCAAAAAAGGACAACTATACTGTTGACAAGATGGACTTCAAATCCAAGTGGCCCCTTTTTAGGCGACCCAGGTTGTGCATGTTTGCGTAAAAACGTATATGTGTGCTCTTTTAGGGATGTAAAAAGTCGATTTTAACCATGTTATATATCGATAAACGCTACACAGCGGAACGAAATAGCAATTAATTGAAGCTTCAATATCTTCGTTAAACATAAACATAATTGAAATGCTAATGGATAATGAATATATTATAATGTAATAAAATAATTCAATTATTGCGGACCACCTATTTTAATAGGTATTTATTTATTTTAATTAAATATCTTAACTTTCCCTTGGTTCTCTCCTGGGGCGTGACTACAAAATTGTGATCTGATAACCACAATAAAGAAAAAAAGCGTTTTTGTTCATTTTAGGTATAGTTAAACCTTTGAAGTAAAATTAAAATTGCAAGAAATGTCGGTAGTTTATCGATATGACTTTATCGACATGGCTACAGCAAAGTGGGTCGCTTTGTTAATCGTACACTAAACAAAAAGTGGTCCCACTGACAGCTCGCTTGGAAGGCATCTGTATATATTCTTATATCTATGGACAATGTTTTCTTGTATTGTACACGTGTGTGTGTGTGTACACCATAGATATAAAGCCCCCTCCAGACTATGCGCATGAATCGCGGGCGAAGCCGCGAACGCGAGTGTGGAGTCGATTTCGCTGTCTGCGAAAATCGACGCCACACTCGCATTCGCGGCTTCGCGCCGCGATTCGCGCATGAGTGTGGAGGAGGCTTAAGAATATAATACAGATGCCTTCCAAGCGAGCTGTCAGTGGGACCACTTTTTGTTTAGTGTACGATTAACAAAGCGACCCACTTTGCTGTAGCCATGTCGATAAAGTCATATCGATAAACTATCGACATTTCTTGCAATTTTAATTTTACCTCAAAGGTTTAACTATACCTAAAATGAACAAAAACGCTTTTTTTCTTTATTGTGGTTATCAGATAACAATTTTATAGTCACGCCCCAGGAGACAACCAAGGGAAAGTTCAGATATTTAATTAAAATACATAAATACCTACTAAAATAGGTGGTCCGCAATAATTGAATTATTTTATTACATTCATTATCCATTAGCATTTCAATTTTATTTATGTTTAACGAAGATATTGAAGATTCAATTAATCGCTATTTCGTTCTGCTATGTAGCGTTTATCGATATATAACATGATTAAAATCGACTTTTCACATCCCTAAAAGAGCACACATATACGTTTTTACGCACACATGCACAACCTGGGTCGCCTAAAAAGGGGCCACTTGGATTTGAAGTCCATCTTGTCAACAGTATGGTTGTCCTTTTTTGACAAACGGCATTTTTAAAAGAGCAAGGAGAGAGAAATGATACTAGTTGCTGCGCCGTGAAAGAGAACAGACAGAGTAGGGGGCTTGGTGTACACGAAAAATCGAAAAATATGTCATCAGGTTGGGGATACCTATTAATATTCAAAGTTACTACAATTTCTACCATATTCAATTTAATGTTTTTTTTTTGATGTGCACATGCTTGGTTTAATCATTTAATAATATTGACATCATAATGATTAACAAATTACTTAAAAGATATCAGAACTGTAATCGGAATATAGCTCTAAAATAGTATAAGAAGGTAATTACTTTCAGTAGTATATTGATATAAATACTGCCACAATGGTATCTTTTTTACATTGGCAACATGTGCGAGTGAGACACGGGGCTCTGGTTTTTCTATCTCAAGCGCCCTCCAGACTATGCGCGTGAATCGCGGGCGAAGCCGCGAACGCGAGTGTGGAGTCTAGTTCGCTGATATGCGAAATCGACTCCAGACTCGCGTTCGCGGCTTCGCGCTGCGATTCGCGCACGAGTGTGGAGCGGGCTTCATGTGGACCGTTTTCTCTAGTCTGGTACGAATAACTTTCTGGCTCAGTGATAAGGTTCAATTTAGTATGACAAAAAAGTGACAGTTCGCTTCCGATTAAGGCCCCATACGCACGACAGCTTAAAAAGCGTTGCGTTAAAACCCGACGTTGGCGCTTTTTTACCGTTTCCAATATTTGTGTTCATATGAACGCTTAAAAATCGTTTGTGAGTCGTACTGCCACGTAAGCATCTCAGCAAAGCCATACTTTATTTGCTATTACTAGCTCAATAGTGGGACCGGATTTTTGCACTATAAGTTTTGATAATTCTAAAGTTGAAAAAGTGATACTTATCTGATATGGGACATATTTTTAAGCATATTTGCAATATATGATGAAAAGTTAGAACGAGCGTTAGATATAAATTAGGTATTTATATATTTTTAGTAATGATTTTTTAATATTGAATTAAAGTGCAATGTTTAAGTTCCATTGTTTATAATATGTATGACGCTTTATAATGTAAAATTATTAGAATTTTTTTTAACGTGCTTCTTTATCAAACTACAATTAGCTTATTATTTTGTCGATATTGAATTAAAGTTTAATAAATCCACAACAACATATCTCATTTTTTAAGTTAATAGGCAAGCTAAAAAGCTAGAAGAATAAGATATATGCTCTAGAATTAATATGCGTTTTTTGTCCTATAAGATCTAATATTGAATTAGAGTCTGTAAAAATAAGTCTATTACTATAAAATAATATACGCAGCCATATTATGGAAAGTAAGAAATTTCTGCGTGTAGCTTGCATTGTAATAGTAAAATCTAGTTAAAAAGGCGCGAAATTCATACATACGCCGCGCTGGTCCGTCAGTCGCCGGCGCGGCGCTCGAGAGCCTATCATAGCCTACCTATACTTCGCCCCTCGCCCCACCTCCCGCTCAGTAACACTGTCTGTCTTTTCTTATCATTCATTTGTTTGTTTACCGTGCACATGTATAAATTAGATGCGGACATTACGTGAAATTAAAATATCTTATTACGTAAAAATACCTACAGCTGGTCAATCAGATCTTGGCAGTAGAAAGAGGCGGCAAATTTGAAAAATGTAGGCGCGAAGGGATATCGTCCCATAGAAAATTTGTGTTTCGCGCCTTTTTTTAGTGACAAGATTTGCTTGACCAGCTATATTTCATTATCTTGACTAATATTGTAATAAAAATGTACAAGATATTCACAACTATTTTTTACTATACATAGTTTGTAAAAAGAACGTCTCATTTCAAACATAGACAGAGAGAATCATCATACTATCTTTGACTTACACTAGTACTAGCACCCAAAAAAAAGGATGAATATAGTTTTTTGTTTTTATTTACTGACAAATGGTTTGACCAACTATACCTATTTCTGGTTCCTATTGTCATGTCCTGTCCTATTCAAGGTCAATATCATAATATGTATATTATAAACCAACTGCTCAATATTACACGGTATACATCCTGAATATACAATAAGGTAAGTGAGGCCACTTACCTTATTGTATATTCCGTGTGAGCCGTATATGCCTATATACAGCCCACCTTAAATTAAAATGGTTTTTTTTAATAAACAGGATATGAAGTATGAACAACTCACTCAAATAGGTTTCTCATTTATTTAAGTTTCTTCATTATACCAAAATAGTTATAAAAATATTACGATACTCTTGGAAAATATACCTTAAAAGTCCTATTATGGGCCTTATTGAACACTAGCAGTGTATTACTTAATCCCGCAAAAAATAATCATTTTGACAGTAGGTAATAACAGATTTTATTGTTTTTAACTTAAGAGTTATACATATACAAATAACAATATTTGATACTTCATAACAGGAGGATTTATTTATAATAAGTGAAAATAATTATTATGGGCCTTAATAACTAAAGATATAAAAATTGTCTAGTTTACGCGAAAATAGTAGGTAACTAAACATAAATCTTTATTAGTTATAGTAGTATCATCTTTTAACATCTGGGGGCACGGCAGTGCCCCTGCCAAGACGAGCAAAGCGCAAGGGCACTATCTACCTTTTCTCGAAGCGCTTCGTCGTTTTTTGGAACCCTCATAACTTGGGGTTGGATTATACCAGATAAACAAAGTTCTCGGACTTATTAAGCATATCAATTGCATAGCTCTTATACTTTAGATTTTATTCATATCTAAAAACTTCGATTTCGTCACTGACTCACTCACTTGATGATCATCAATACCGGGTACTTCCTGAAGTCCTCTAAGAAGCTGAAATTTGGTATGTAAGATAGTTTTAGTACCCCCCATGCCCCCAGATACTTATTTCAGGATTTTTAATAGTAAATCACCCCCAACCCTTTAAATTAGGGCATGGAAGATTGTCATAAGCAACTTACAAAAAGAAGTGAAATCCCACCAAAAACATTTTGATGTAAAATGTTGCCCAAACGAAACCATAAGGCTCGCACTGTCAAAAAGTTATCAGATCTCTTGCCAAGCTTCTAACTCTACAAGCCCTCTAACTTTACTAGCCCTACACCAAAAGTATGTGGCTTGGCCGTTTCATTTTTACAAGAACTACTGTAAGTATAATACAAAAACCGCCCAAATGCGAATCGGACTCGCGTTCCAAGGGTTCCGTACATTACACAATTTTAACAATATATATTTTTTTTAGAGAAAAGTGAGTAAAATGTCATTAAAAAACCCGTAGGGATCGGAAAACTAGGTACTTAAGTCCGACTCACGCTTGACTGCACATTTCTAATAGGTTTTTCTGGCATCTATAGGAAAAGAGCTAATATGTGTATTTTTTTCATAATTTTAGACCCAGTAGTTTCGGAGATAAGGGGGGGGGGGGAATGGTCATTTTTTGCGTATTTTCTTAAATAACTTCTAAACTATTTATTTTAAAATTATGAAAAAATATATCTGAGGTTCTCACAATGAGCCCCTTAATTTGATATATAACAAGATATAGTGTTTTTTTCTTCTATTTATCATTCATCTCAAAAGTGACCCCTTTATTTGTGACGTCCCACGGTCAAAGGTACCTTATGGCGGGTATGGAGTTATGCATACCCCAGTAATCTACAATAAATAAGCTATCGATAATACAAAAGAAGAGATATGATTTTTTGAAAATAATGTTGTGAAATGAGCAACTTTACGATACAGAAGTTTTAAGTTTAGCCGCCTAAAAAACTATGTTCCTGAAGTAAGTTACATAGTTGACTACAAATAATAATACCTTATATATCTGAGATTTAAAAAATGTTGCGACTTGTTCTGTAATGCAAATAGAAACCTTTGATATCGACTGATTTATGTGTATACTAACCAGTCTCTTGAAAATAAAGTTTTATTTCATTTTCACGATTTATTGCAATGAGCTCTCTAGATTTAAATTTTATCTATTAGAAAACGACACTGAGAGACAGTTTAAGCAAAAAACAATACCGATTTAGAGGTGAAAATGTATTTTCTGACTTTTTCATATAAAATCAGATAATTGAATATTTTTACTTTTAATGTAACACACAATCAATTTTTCTGAGCACATAATATGAAAGAAATTCAGTCATTCAAATGAAATAAATACTAAAACCCCAACTAAATACTATATTTAACCCCTTATGCCAATTTAAACTTACATAACAATAACAGTATTTGCTCCATACATTTACGAAAAGGTACCTTATGGAAATAAATCTAATAATACATCACTACAAAACATCAATCACATTGAAGCTTTTATCTTTTATGAATAGAAAATATTAATTTACATTAAACTGCCACAAATTTAATTGGTTCTTCGTCATAATAATCTTAAAAAAGACCAATAATTTGTATGTAATGAAAAGGTACCTTGTGGTTAAGTTACATGATGAGGCATGATGATGATGGAACGGTTAGGATAAACTAATAATATTTTGGGGTAAAGATATTATAAATCGTCTATTTCTTATCAATAATATATTTTGGTTGCCATTGAAGACAAGCGGCATTGAGGTTCAATGACCTTAGATATTCCATAAGGTAATGCGTCGGGTATTGGCATTTTTCAGCAAACCAATGGCTGATTTATTGCATGCGACCAAACCAAATGAAGATTATTCTAGTTAAGAAAGACTTGACGAGAGTAACTTTAGTATAATAGCAGGCTACTTGGATTTATAATGTCGGTCGATGTACGGTTATAATATTTGCTAGGCGCCCCAACCAGAACTGAAATTATCAAATTAGTTTTGCAGAATGCTAATACAGTTCTCTACCAAACTTCTTTTCCCGTATTGACTAGTTTTTTTGGAAATTTTCAACCTTTTTTCCATAAGGTACCTTTTTACTAAACTCTGAGACGACGTTACTAGGCTTATAACTAACTTATAACAAAAATAAAAACAGGTAAACAAACGTTACGCATTAAGGTTTGAGATCACACAATAAAAAAAAATTGAGCATTTTTTCACCTCTTTACAAAACATTTCATAACTCCGAAACTAGAAACCCTCATAAGGTACCTTTTCCCGTGGAACGTCACATTTGAATTTCTATTATTTACTTTACATGTATGTTCTTGGGTTATAGACTTACATGTGTATACCAAATTTCAACTTATTGGTGCAGTAGTTACGGAGCAAATAGGCTGTGACAGACAGACAGCCAGACACACGAGTGATCCTATAAGGGTTCAGTATTTTTCCTTTTGAGGTACGGAACCCTAAAAATAATGAATTTAATAAATTTTTCACCTTATGCCCATGTGGCGGTAGCGAAACAGCCAAGCCACATATTTTGACTAAGGTGTAGAGTTAGTGAAGTTAGGGCTTGTAGAGTTTGAAGCTTGGCTCGACAAGAGATCTGACAACTTTTTGACAGTGCGAGTCTTATGGTTTCGTCTTAGCAACAATTTACATGAAAATGTGTTTGGTGGGATAATTTTTTACAGTATAAATATTTATTCGTAACAAATAAGTATTATATTAACATAATTTTGACAGTACATCTGGTGCTACATTACGACACCGGTGCTATAATAAGCACATTAAAACACTCCCTTTGGCCGTGTGTTAAAATTTGTCACTCGTTGCAAAATATCTATTTTTCGCACTTCTATCGTAAATACCTACCTATGTATTAACAAAAAAAGTCACTTGTAAATAGTTACTGCCTCTAAAAAGTATAAGTGCCGCAATGTTATTAGACTTTTTGATCTATAAACGTCTTTAGGTCAATAAAGCAAGTGATAAATTATTAGAGTTAGACCAAGAAAAGTCTGCAGCAATTTTGACAGCCCACGCAGTGCAAGTGTTATTTATAAGTCATAATTTTATAGAAGTTTCTTCAAATCGACCTTATTAATAAGAGATTAAAAATATTCAAAATTATCTTAAAATATTTTAATCTAATATTTCATCTCATATGTTCAATAAGGCCCGGGACTGGACCTTTTTACCTGCACTGACAGTGGGCCTTCTTAGCAACAAGTACAAATTCAGAATAATTGGGAATAATAGGGAGCAACTGTTATTTTTGAATGCTGGGCCTTGTTACCCGCCGGGCCTGATATGCCTGCACTTCACCTACCTTATTTGTTTTACAAGGGGAAAAGTTGTTGATTAACCGCTCGTGCTAATATTGATACCCAAACAAGCGAAACATTTTTTTTATTAAATAGGAGGCAAACGAGCAGACGGATCACCTGGTGGTTAGCGATTACCGCCGCCCATGGACACCCGCAACACCAGAAGGGTTGCAAGCGCGTTGCCGACCTTTAAGATGGGGGTCTTTTAAGGTTTGAAGGTCGTATCGGACAGTTCATTCCACAGTTTGGCTGTGCGAGGCAGGAAATACATTCACAAATTCAAACATTCTAAAATTGAAGCACGAGCGTAGCGAGTGGTTCGTAAAATTGAACCTTGAGCGTAGTGAAGGTTTCGAGGGACGAAGGTTAAATAAAATTTTCATCACATCAGCTCGTAAAGGCCCTCTTGATTTTTCGAAACGGATAAGAAAAGTGGCATTTAATTTGATGCAAATTTTGAGTTGTTTCCGTAGGTAAATTGGATCAGTTGGTTGGTAATATTGACTTTAAAATGATAAATATTGAATAACGTTAGTTTGAAATTGATTTTATGATAAAGTAAATATTATCGGAGATGATCGCTCTTAAAAAATATATGTCGCTAGTCATTTATAACCTAAAAGCGCCAAATTACGCAAAATTATATTGAAATGACACCTGTGTATTGAATTTGAAGAATACTTTAACAAGGGTAGTTATCTGTATGACAATGCACCTAAAATAATTTTCAATTGTATCTATTATTTCTATACTTAACACGATAACGAATTCTACGTAAACGAAACCGCGGGCAATCCCTAGTACATATAGAAATAAATAAGGGAAGGTAAGTTTCCATTAGTGTACTGTGTAAAATAACTATTTACCATTGATAATAATTTTATAAACGCTTTGCGTATTTTAAGGTCACCGCGCTAACCGCTAGCCCGCGACCGTCGATCGCTGCCTCCTGCCCCGGCGCACAGCGCGGCGCGCGAAAACGCCGCGCGTTTGAAATATAAGCTCGGAATGCATACTTACGTATCAGTATTTAGTGTCGCCGTGATTTTATATTTCTAATCTTTTGTGTGAGAAGTAATATCTTTATTATGACCGTGTAATATTAACTCTACAGACTTTAATTCAATATTGGCTATACTGCTTAACCAGAAATCAATATCTAGACAAGCACATTGTCTACATTTCTAACTTTTTACATGTATACTAAGTTGATAGGTAATATCGTAATTTTGCAATATCAGCTACTCTAATTCTGTATTTACATAATAATTCGTGTTTTTACGTTCACCAGAAAGCAGCTGTTCCAGATTTCTAAAAACCGAATATTGTGAATAAATTAAAGTGTTATTGAATATGTTAAAGTTTTTTGTAACTTTAATTTTATATTTACATAGTTATTTAGCAAAAATTGAAATATTTAAATATGGCCGAACGCTCCACCTAAAATTTTCTAACTTTTTACATGAACGTTATTTAACATGCTTACAATAACATATCAAAAAAGAAAAAACTTTAATGTTATCAAAACCCATTTTTGTTCCACCGCTGGTCTATACGGCGTATTATTTGAATATAGCTTGAATATTTCAGGAATTTGTAAGCATAAATTGACATTTTTAAGATGAAACTAAGTGAGAACAGATACACGGAGTTCCGTATGCTCTATTCAATTTGACGCCAACACTCAGCGCCGAAAATCGAACAGTGCTCGATAAAAAAGCGCCGCGCTTAAAAACCGCCTTCGTGTGAATACATACATGGTTATCCATTTGTGTCATTCAAACGCTTTTTTAAAGCGCGTTGAACAAGCTGCCGTGCGAACGGGGCCTAATATGTAACTTCCTGGCACCCGATTAATATGTAACTTCCTGGCAACGAATTTAAAATGCTTGTGCCCGTTTCTGCTTTCCAATCCCTCGACGTGCTCACGTCACTCCTTTTTTAAATCAATACAACCTAATGAATATGGCCTCCCGTAGTTCTCTCCATTTTACGACCTTACTTTTTGGATTTATAAAAAATAGAGAACCATCATACCTTTATGACAAAATAAACTTTTCCCAACGTGCTATGAGACATGCAGCACAACTTACACACCGCACAACACACTGCACGGCTGCCTTCCGTGGCAGCTTCCGTTTTGCTGCCACAAAGTGCTGGAACGACTTGCCACCAGCAGTACGAAATTGTTTATCAGTCGCCTCTTTTAAAGTAAAACTCCGGAACTTTCTGCTAGATAAACAAAAATTGTAGCACTTAGGCAACCGTGCCAACAAATAAACATCACACACACACACACACACACATACATACACATACGCGCCCGACAAAAGAAGATACATAGATATGTATAAAATCAATAGCCTTATAATTATTGTTTATTCATTGTTGAATTCTTATGTTTTGGTTCTGCCATCATATACCTGGTTTTAGTTTTAGCTTTAGTCTTTTACCAGGCCTCACTGAAAATCAGCGTCACGTTGTGTGTCCTAGGATACACAACGTGACAAGAAGCTGAGTGAGGACCTTTTGGCACAAACATTTATGCTTAAATAGTAGTAGTAACTTGTAATTGAATTTTAGTTTTGTGCTATTTTATTTTGTGTTATTAATTATTATTTGTGCTAATAAACATTTCTTATTCTTATTCTTAAAACTTAAAAGTAATGACTTTCCAATGTCAGCTAAGAAAAAAGTTTTCAACTTGTGTATCCTCCCATGTATAGTATAACCTATGGCTGCCAAACTTGGGCACTGACTCAGAAACATCTCCAAAAGCTTATAACCTGCCAAAGAGGAATAGAAAGAAGTATGATGAACATCACATTAAAAGATCGTAAAAGAGCAGATGAAATAAGAGCAAAAACGAAAATAGAAGACGTAATCAAGAAAGTTAAAATGGCAATGGACAGGCCATATGACACGGGATAGTAAGGAAAAATGGACCAAAATAATTACAGACTGGCAACCACGAGACGGTAACAGAAAAAGAGGTAGACCATATAAAAGATGGATGGACGACATCAAGTCGATAGGGGGCGCCACCTGGACCAGATAAGCCATTGATAGAAAGGAATGGAAGCAGCTGGGAGAGGCCTATGTGTCAGAAGACACGCTGAACACTAATCCGGTGAATACGATGTGGTTTTTAAGTAAATTTGTTTATATATATAATGTAAGTTTAGTTTTTGGCAATAAAGGCTATTATGATTATGATGATTATGATTCTTATTCTTACCTAACTGGTTCTCCACAAAACAGGCCTACAAAGCTTGGTGCACACCCCTGACATTCCATGATGTGTTGTGCGTAAAATATACTTATTTCTTTTCTTATACAGTTGTCAGTATGGGACGGGCTCCCGCAGCATCTGTGCGGCTCCTGCGTTTGTAGCTTAAGAACGAAGGTGAGAGGAGCCTGCACGCGCAAGAGAGAAAAGCTGAGACTAGAAAGGGAACAACTGATAGTGGAGAGGGAGAACGTAGATGTGTTCCGTGATCTGGTTGAGACGGCGCAGGATTTGTTGGCTCACTTCACCGGGGGTAGCCAGAACCATGTTCGTGAATAGAACCATTATAGGGCAGTACCACAGAATAAGTAATCGTACTAACGTACAGAAAAGAAACTTTCTAGAATATCGAAGTTTGAAAGCGATTCAGGGACGAATCATGCTGTCCCTTTCTTATCTATGGTGCTATTTCGGCTATTTAGGGTTGTCAAAATTAAAGTATCTTATCTGTGGTACGCAAAGAGACGTCAAGTTGTGCCAACCCTAATAATTGCTCGGAGCAATGCTGAGCCGAACGGAGCCGAGAATGCCCGAAAGGATCAATTTCGCCCCCCTGGGAGTATTGGCCATTTAAAACGAGATTTTAAAGAACTTTGACAATTAAAAGTACAAAAACATGTGAAGTATTGTTTTCAGCGAATTTCCGTAAATTGACGTATGGGTTGAATTTTTTTAGTGATACGTACTAGAAATACTAAAGCGACGCAGCGAAATATTTTTCAGCATAAATAGTTATTTACATTCTCTACATGTACTTGAAAATAAACACAATAAACAAATTAAAACGTGTATTAATCTTTTTATTTTAAAATGGATTTTATACAATATTCATTAGCTGGAACGGAGCGGGCGCCGCTTTTCATCAGTATGAGTTAATAGGTGCTTCTGCAAATTACTTTTAAAATTGCACCGGTAATCGCAGTAGCTACATTTAAATGGCTTTTCGCCAGTGTGAGTCATCATATGATTCTGTAACTTATTTTTTGTAATGCACTTGTAGTCACAGTAGTTACATTTAAATGGCTTTTCACCAGTGTGAGTCATCATATGATTCTGTAACATATTTTTCCTAATGCACTTGTAGTCACAGTAATTACAATTAAAACGTTTTTCATCAGTATGAGTTAATAGGTGCCTCTGCAAACTACCTTTTAAATTGCACCGGTAATCGCAGTAGCTACATTTAAATGGCTTTTCACCAGTGTGAGTCATCATATGATTCTGTAACATATATTTCGTAATGCACTTGTAGTCACAGTGCTTACAATTAAAAGGTTTTTCAACAGTATGAGTTAATAGGTGCATCTGCAAATTACGTTTTAAAATGCACCGGTAATCGCAAGACATACATTTAAATGGCTTTTCACCAGTGTGAGTCATCACATGATTCCCTAACACATCTTTTCTATTGCACTTGTAGTCACAGTAGTTACATTTAAATGGCTTTTCACCAGTGTGAGTCATCACATGATTCCCTAACACATCTTTTCTATTGCACTTGTAGTCACAGTAGTTACATTTAAATGGCTTTTCACCTGTGTCTGTCTTCTTGTGATTCCCTGAGTATAATTTTTGATTGGACTTGTAATCACAATCCAAAGCTTTATTATTAGGTTTTCTATTCCTTAGTGACATTCTTTGATGATCCAAAGCAATGTTCTCTCGGGTTGAATTACGTGTTTTTCCCAACGACAAGTGAGTGATTATGTGTTTCTCCAAAACCGACTTGTTCCTGAACCGTTTGCCGCAATGGTGACATTGACAGATGGTGGTGGTGACATGGGGTGTGGGTGCGGGCTCGGTGGCGTGCAGCTTGTATGTGCGGCGCCCGACCCGGCAGGTGCGCCGCTCCGCGTCCACCCGCAGGCGCTCCAGCCTGACCGAGCATGAGCGGCGCCGACCCGACACCACAGCAGAGGAGACAAGAGCGGGCGCTGCAACACGACATAATAATACTAATGGTTTGCATACTTAAAGACCGTCCACATGCAAGTCAATACACTAGCATAAAAAAACATTGTATATTATCCTGATATATTACGCGGGATGAAACTTTGAACAATCTACTGTAAAAAAAGACCCATCGAAAAGTGTTCTGCCTTTTTTGGCCGAATTTCATTTGCCAACTAACATTTCGTCGACGTTTCACTTTGACAACTAACGATTAGCAAAGTTTTGTATAGCAATGTTTCAATTGGTAGAATTATTGCAAAGCAGATTATTATAACGCCTCTAATCTTTTGGGAGACTTATCATTTGTCAAATCTTTCACTTGGTCGAACAACTCTTGGACGAATAACGTTTCCTTGATGCAACAGTTCCCTTTTCATACATTAGGCAAGTTACAAACAAGAAAAAGATACGAGTACATACCCATACCTACCTACCTACTTTTTTGGTTGGAAATATAAAATTTATAAATATACCTATTTATATGCTAATAATGAGTTGCGACTTTAGCCAACAACTAAAATTAATAAATTTAAATAATAAGTACTTATAGTAACAGAAATCTCATCTGTGACAGAGTCCAGTTAGGTGCGACGACGAGCGAAGAGAGGAGAAGCGTGTTAGGTTAACCGTGAGCAAACCGGAACCGATTTTTTATGTCATGTTTTATTCATATAAACAAATAAAAAATAAGTCTTATAAAAAAGTAGGTATTACAAAACAACTTCCTAAAAACATTTGGTAAACAATAATAGTTATTTGTTTTACAAGGGGGCAAAGTTGTTGTTTAACCGCTCGTGCTAATATTGATACCCGAGTAAGCGAAAGCTTCCAAAATTGAACCACGAGCGTAGCGAGTGGTTCGAAAAATGGAATCTTGTGCGTTGCGAGGATTTCAAAGCACGAGGGTTAAACAAAATTTGCCCCCGAGTGAAACACAAACTTTTTCACCACACCAACCCGAGGCAAATATTAAATGTAAAATATGAAACAAAATCAAACCAAATCAAATCCAAATGAATGTTATTAAACACTTATCATCCAAAATCATCATTTTAAAGTCAATTCTACTAGCAAACATTGTTTTCTTAACAAGTCAAAATTTGCATTTGATTACTTTGTCTCACATGTGAATAAAATGCAACTTTGCTATTAGTTTTTGAAGTGCAAAGTAAGCCTTTCCGAGCTGGTGTGGTGAAAACAACTAAGTGTATATTATGCCAACTAAAACATTCTACACCATAAAGGTGGTATTTTGAATATTGACGTTATAAAATGATCATCATTGATATCTATTTAGAACGTATTGAATTATTATTAAATAAGCTAACTGACGAAAATAAAAAGTACCTCATTGTTGGCGATCAAAATGTGGATTATCTATCTGACAATCGTTCAAAAAGGCGGGTGGATGACGTACTTAATTCTTTTGGTTGTATAAATCTTGTAACTTTTCCAACTCGCGTTACGGATGACTCTGCCTCGTCCATTGACTGCGGATTAGCTAACTACGCGCGCGAGCATCTCACAGTAACAGCAGTGGATACCGCTATAAGCGGTCACAACGCGCAGCGGTATGTGTTCACTATAGAAAAGTTAGACACCAAAGTGAATACGACAATGGAACGCCGATTATTCAATAGCCAATCTATTTATGCATTTTACACCGACATTTCATATTTCAATTTTAATTTTATTTATGATAGTACTATTGACATTAACTATAAATTTGATAAATTATTTAATATATTGACATTTTATATAGACTTACATTTTCCAAAGTTAAGACAGAAATCAACTGTTCCATGGGCGACAGACGAACTGTTTGGATATATGCAAAGGCACCGCGACCTTCATGAGATATTGCGCCAATATCCTGACAACCAAACCATATCAGACTGCATAAAGCATTACTCGCAATTAATCAAGTCAGAGACATTACGAGCCCGTCAACAATATGTTGAAACTAGACTGGCGGAAAGTAAAAATCCATCTAAAGAGATATGGAGGATTGTTAACGAAGAGGTCGGCGTGAAAAAATGCACCCAAACCGTTACTCTAAAAAAACCTGACGGGACCGATTACATGTCTCATGAGGAAATCCCTAATGCATTTAATTCGTACTTTTTAAACATAGCTTCGAAATACGTGATAAACAGCGATGAGTCATTATCCAAACAGTACGTCAGTAGGCACTTGGATGGCTCTGATATACCGACATTCACTTTTCCTGTCGTAACACGTGAACTGCTAGACAAGACGATTAAGTCTATGTTAAACACCAGGACTACAGTTGACGTTTATGACATATCTTTAAACATTATATTAAGTGTATGGCCTATTTTATCTGACATTTTAGAATTTCTATTAAATGACATGTTTCTAGTTGGTACATACCCAAGTGTTCTTAAAAGTACACGAGTATGCCCTGTATATAAAGGGAAAGGAGAGAAGAGTGATGTAAACAACTATAGACCCATAACCATCGTGCCTACCATCTCAAAGCTGGTGGAGTCCATTCTATCATCTTCCCTAATGGCCCACTTGGAATCAAATAAGCTACTTACTGACCATCAGTACGCATACAGGCAAAAAAGATCCACCACCATGGCGGCACATAAGATGGTATACTGTATTACGACTGGTCTAGATGATAGGTACAAAATGGCGGGCATACTGTGCGATCTTTCGAAAGCATTCGATGTAATAAATCATAAATTGCTTCTAAATAAGTTAAGTATGTACGGCATTACTGATTCCGCTCTAAGTTTGTTTGCATCATTCTTGTCTAGCCGTAAGCAGTTGGTCAAAATGTCCATAGGTGGCAAAACAGTGTCTTCAGACACTGGTTTGTCAATTTGGGCATCCCTCAAGGGTCGGCAACTGGCAACACATTATTTTTATTATTTATTAATGACCTCCCGTCGGCAATTACGAGTGGCAATTCTATTCTATTTGCGGATGATACAACAGTCATCGTCAACGCAAAAACGCACACGCAGCTTGCTGAAAAAATTCACGAAGCAAACGTTCTAAATAAAATACTAGGTACATAGCAAGTGACCAACTGCAAACGTGGTTTTCCTCTAACGGCCTGCTCTTAAATATGGCCAAATGAAATGTTATGATTTTTTCAGGACGTATCGCTGAAGTGCCACCGTGTATTGCTGACGGGCCTATGCCTATATGTAATGAGACCAAATTTCTAGGTTTTACACTTGACTCAAATCTGCATTGGAAGTGCCATGTAAACGGGCTATGTAATAGGTTAAGTAGTGCTATTTTTGCTATAAAAAAACTACAACCATTGATATCTAGGAAGTCACTGAAGGCCGTATATTTCTCGCATTTTCACTCCTTGATGTCATATGGTACGGTTATTTGGGGCCACAGAACACCGCCTCTAGAAACCTAATATTGGCCATTTTGTTCCCGACGCAAATCACCAAACTGTGAGGTGCGGGAGGGGTGCTCACGGCGTTGCGATTGGTCGTTTCAAACATGGCGCGCTGATACGTGTAAGCGTAGGGATGGGACATGTTCATTACAGCTAGTGGGTACTGCTACTAGTGGTAGTGATGCCGAAATTTATTGTGGTAAAATTGTTACCAATTTAGTATACTTAGAGTAAACTTACTTAATAATTATATTGAATAATTTAATATTTCATTAAGTAATTTAACAATGTACCTGAAAATTTTACTTAACATATTAGGGCATTTCTGTTTAAAGTACCCAGAACTTGAATTTTAAAGTTTAGAAATGTTATATTATTTCCACTCAGAATCGCAATCTCTTTCGATACGAGAAAAAAAGTGTCGCCAAAATATCAATTTTTTTTGTCCCTTTTATTAAGGTCATAGAAGATTGTATTGAAAACATATTCAAATGGACCAATAACATATGCCTATGTCTATTACAAACCAACACCGAGTTCCCTCGCACGTCTTTCATCATCAGGTCCATCTTATAACATGCGGCTCCGCTGGCCTAGAGGATTCTAAAAACATATTACCTACATATTATGTCTAAAATGGTACAATACGGCATGACGAAGCACGAAGTTTCCGCAACTGACGAAACCATCATCGTCACAACACTAGTCGAAAGGGAAAGGGATAGCACATTGCATTTTCAAGTTGACGAAAAGGGACGGACTACTGCGCCTCTGCTTAGTGACCAGTATAAAATGAACCCCGCGGACAAGAAACATTATTCAATGAAATAATGAATTTTACTTTCCAGTGGGATGTTATTCCATCTGTTTTGTAAGTAGAAGTCTTAGATGACTTGCCACACCATTTTATGCTGCAATATCCCATGATTTCCCAATGAATTAAATAGTTTACGATTTATTTTCTGAGACTCGTGCACACTGCTAACAGGTCGTAATCTTGGGCGCAACTGATCGGAGTGGCGCGCGAGCAATCTTATATTTGACCTATACACCATACGTGCGGTGACCGCGAGTCGTCCTATAAGCTCGGTCTATAGGGGTTGGTCTGTGTTTGGGGCAATTCCACGGATGCAAATCGCGTACTAATACTCCAGAAACGTGCGATACGGTTACTGGCAGGAGTTAAACCCAGGCACCCTTGTAAGGAACTATTTAAGCAAAATCGAATAATGTCGTACTACTCACTATACATATTCGAAGTATTGATGTTCGTTAGAAAAAACTTGCCACTGTTTAAACGTGTTGAGTAGCTCTACTATCAGTTGGCAGAGTATTTTTCACTTACTTTCAGTGAATAAACGTGCCGTGAGTCACGTTTTACGTTTCTTTACGGTCTTATGTACCTAACTTCACTCCACTCCAAACGATGCTGTCCCTTTCTAAGTATACTAAAAAACAGAGCAAGAGTTATCGGAGTTTTATACAGCGCCTCTAGGATTCACCTAAAGAACTAAATAACAAAATTGACACATTTTCTCACGTCTACGTAATTTACTATCTATGCATCTCGCTCTCGCATATTAGTGCAAGTGAGATGCACAGAAAGTAATGTTACATAATTTACATATACTGATGGTAGCCGTGAATATGGAGGGTAGAGGTAAGGAGAATCCTTTATGACTTTATGAGAAAACTCCTTTATGGGAGAATATTTGCAAAAACTGGGCACGCTGTCAGCTATTATAATTTTTTTAAATCTCTCCAGAGTAGCGAAAAAAAGAAAACCCATAAACCTAGTTTTTCGTTGTATCAATACCGTACTAAAAATCATGGGGAATGGAAGATACTCGTATTTACAAGTGGAAAAACGTTTTCTGTTTTTGTATGGACGATTACGTAGTATACTTCCCTCTAAGGTTTTTGACGTACACTTTTTCATTATTAATTACATGGAGATTGTATTCCTTACCTCTACCATCCACTAAGAGCATTTAGAAGGGAGATGTCGTCGCTGTCATTTTCTTTACAAAACAGTCTGCCGATTTTTGCGGGGGAGGGGACGTCAAATGTATTGCTATTTCTACATGATTTGTACGTAACGTACAAATAGCCATGTCAGTCCATACAAAAGTTTGCACAATTGTGCAAGTTTTTCGGCAGAGGGGTAAGTAATGTCAGGAAAAAAAAAAGAGTATACCTACGAGACTACTACGACTATGATATTTGATTTATTCGGTTGTCAATATAAAACAAATGTAGGTGTTCTTTCTTCTCGTATGAGACGCCATTACTATGTAGTCTTGCTTGAGATTAATAAACATTACCAATATGGTGTTAAAACAAGCTTTTCTTTCCTGCTTGGAACCCTAATCCTAAATCCTAACAGTAAGCACTCAATGGCCACTCCAGTTATTAAATGCTCTAAGACCAGTTTTGTCACTTTGTTAATGACTCAACCTTCATTCTACAATTTTTTAAAGATTTGACGTTGCCATAGTTACGAAAATAATAAACACATCAATGTTAGTAAACAATGTATAAATTAAAATATAATTGTATTCAAGACAAAAATTGCAAAATATGATAATTACGTAAACATCATTAATAATCGAGTTAAAATTATGACATTGCGTGTTAAAAAATAGGAAGCAAAGTATACGGCGCGATTATACAGGCTACTTTTGGCTACATATTTATTACCTATGATGAAAATAATACACACATGAGAAGAAATCTTAAAATATTAAAATAGGTATGTATTATAATGGTCCGCTTCAGTCCGCATCATGACAGCGGCCGTCTCCTACTGCTAAGTAACATTATCTAATAGAGTGTCCGGAAAGAGAAAAGTCGTGAAATTTAGGGGAGCCCATACATTATACCTACGACTCTTCTCTTTCCGCACAGACCCTACGTATGACCTTAATAGCGATTTTAATTTTATAGTACCTATGTAATCTCGAGTATATTTCAGTGCCAAGCGCCCCATTTCCAATACAAAATGAACCCACGCAGCGGGTTTTTGGCAATAAATGTGTTTAAATCTTATTTAAATTTTCAGATTCAGAACCACCAGCAAAAGTTTTTGAAGAAAGTTTTATATTTCCTGTTACCAAGTTGACATGAAAAACGATTACCTAGGTACCAAACACAATAATTTGAACAACGGAAAATAAAATAATACTTACTTAGTAAAGAAAAATAAATAAACCCACAGAACATTTGTATGTTTTATTTTATTTAAGATAATAATGCTTAATAAAATACGTAGCAATTCTTGTGTAAATATTATAATAGGTCTTGCGGTATGTCTTATTCTTACTATGTGTTATGTGCACCCAGCAACAAAAACAGCAACATGTCTATGTACCGCTCCTTGTATTGAGCCTTAATTCTTAATACATATGTAACTTCTACATGCATACATGATGCAATCCGGGTTTTCATGGAAATGTTGTTTTCAATCAGCTTCTTGCCTAAAACCAAAAACTGCTCGTAAGCAATGTGATTTTCGCAAATGTAGCAGTAGAAATAGGAAAATATGATGTCAAGTATAACTCATTACCTTTGTACTAAATCAGCCTTTTATCGAACTATTAATTGATTTATCCCTTAAAGTTTTGCTTGAAGTTCACATACTGTTATAAATTTATACATATTACGTTGAAAATTGCATTGATATTCGTGAAAAATCTGCGTATTTGTTGTGATTACAAGTTGACAGAAATGTCACGTTGGAAACGCACGTATTTTTCCATAACATCTGTCACGTTTACTCGCGTAAAGTATTTACGCAGAATAATTCTGGCTCAGATTTCATTATATAATTAGAAAGAGAGCGTTTTAGGTGTGAAGTTAGGCAAGTATGGAAAACTCGCGTAAAAACGTTTGTAACTCATGGTACAAATTGAAATTTTTAGTTCTTTACGTGACCGGTAGAGGCACTGTACAATTACTCCATACATTTTCCTTAACTTTCTCACTATCTTCACTTCTCACTGTCATTCACGGAACTCATAGTAGAGCTAGAGGTCACGGGTAAAATAATTAGATCCACGGGGAGACTCAGAACAGTGCCGCGACGCATGGCACTTCCATGCAAAAACCCGCGAGTAATCGGCCCGACTTACTACGAGTGTCTACCCGCTGAATTACGAACGGAAACATCTGACGAAACATTTGAACGTCAACTGAGAGTCCTTTTATTGGATAATCCACTTTATTCTGTAAATAAGTATATGACCCTGACATTTTAAATTGAAAATTGAATCGTATAAATTTGACATGTTCTCAGTTATTGATTTATGTATATTGAAATATGTACCTAGTATTTTATTTAGAACATGACGATCATTAAGAGATACTCGTACTAAGTTATTACCGTATTTTGTTTTGACATGTATGGATAAATTGTCGACATAAGATTAATTATTGCAAGACATTTTTTAATTTGTATGTATTAAATAATATTATGTAAATATGAATGACGATCATAATATAAATTCGTGTAGATTAGTCTAGCATAATTCATAATGTAATTTAATATTATGAGAATAAATATCTTAATCTAAATCTATAAAACACAGACCAAATATTTAGTTGGTAACTGTGAGGTTGGCAAATAAAAAAAACATATTTGATAAGTTGGAATTGGGTAGGTAAAGTTTTTTGAAGATAGGCAAATTATATTTTTTTCCGATAGTATTTATTATAGCGATCACGGAAATGCAGCTCTTTTATTTTTATTTCAATCTATAGATTAAATATAATTTTTTAAATAATCGATATGACGTTTGTGAGATGGAATGGCAGATACGACTAATTCCTTTGCACGTAGTAAATGAGACGAGATAGAAAAAAAAAACGATGGCAACCGTCAGTGTCACTTAGCTCTCATTCCCGAAAAATAACGGACAAGCCTCACGTTACCTTGCGAATTGCTATTAATGTTATCATTGAGATTTTCGACGACCTCAGCACGACCCACGGACTTCTGATTCCCCACGACATCTGCGCGTATTTGGACAAAGATTGAATTTACTTTCGATAACTTGGCACTGCATAATTATTGGACAACGTTTTCTTCCCCACCCCTACACGACGGCCCCTGCGCTGACCCTTGGACAGAGTTTTGCAAGAAAAATAAGCGAGGTCATACGAGATTGCGAGCAGATTCTACAAATTTGAAATTATTATCATAACAGTGATAAGCACAATGCCGTTGAATTAGAGGAGCAATGGCCGTACAGGAGTACGTATCCGTGAAATACATAGGTACATAAAACTTTCTTCACTTGTGTTTTGATTTTTATTATTAAATTGCCATGAGCTGTTAAGTTCGTAAACAAGAAATCGGTCTAATTTTTTCTAACAATTTCAACCATCTGTTAGTTTTGTGTGGTTATCCTCATTTTATGAATGTTGTTCTTATTTTCAGGTGGATGTAAACATTCATTGGCGGTATTATACTGATGGCTAATTAGAACCATTGAGCCATGACATACTTCCTTGCAGTGTTATTCGGCTAAGCCTCGAGCATCCTGTGAATCTGAAGGATATAATTATTTCCATAAAAAAGAGCAATCGAATTAGGACCAAGATATCCCGAGAATCTAAAGACATTTTATAAAAAATGCAATAAAATGAAAATGGGAGACTCTCTCATTTTAACAATGTTACAAGATCATGACAATGTTATGGTCTATACTTATTAAAATTTTAAAACCAACATGTCTTTATCTTTGACTTGAAAATGTACAAATGATTTGGGTTAAGTTTTATGAAATGCAACTTATGCTAAAAATCTATTATTATTATAAATGTCAAATTATCGTGAACTCGATGTTGCTTAAGGCGTATCCAGATTAGTCAATTTTTCGTCAATCTGATTAAATTGCACGATCGAATCGGGACGTACGGACGCAAACGCCAATTTGGCTCGCCGAATTCAACCGCCGATAATGACCGATAAAATGAGGTGCGGACACAAGAACACCAATTTGTGAGGCTAGTATTTTCGTTATGGGGCATTTTTTCAATTTAAATGGCTCTAATATCACCATAAATCTAAAATTGGAGATTGACGCCAATTTCGTTTCTGATCAAATCGACCGATTTGATCAGTCCCGTCTGGATACCGCTTTAGCACAGCAAAAGGGCGCTGCGCGGTGCGCGCGGATTGACGCATGCGCGTACCGTAGGCTTAGTATCTATAGTAATATAATTTTAAAAAATATGCAAATAAAAGGCGGAAAAGTTTATTCGTTGTGCAATACTCAATAAGTTACCGCTTGTTATTTTAATACTCGTAATAAACAAAATGAGTTCAAGTGACGAAAACGACCTGGAATAGACGGCACACCGCTTCATTTGAAAGCAGAAGCAAACTTAATAATGAATAACTAGCTTCCTGCTAAGTCCAGGGACAAATACAACAGGACTTACGACATGCTCATGCTGTGGAAGGACACAAGAAGGACAGCCAAAACGCAAGAAACACCTACTCTGAAAGTGGTTTTTAGCGTATTTCTGTGACCAAGTGAAAACTAAAAAGCCATCTACATTTAATATAAACTAAGAATATGCGTTGTTTTTTTATTTGTATTCGCGTCACTTTACCCCTATTAAATACGCTTTACTAAATTGAATTTGTTTTATTTCCTCACATAATTTGAGAATAGTGTTTACTATGTATACCTCAATGGAAGCAAAAATGTAGTATTTTTGCGAGTTGATACACTTGCTACTTGTGTGTAGTGGCAAATGATTTAAACCCGCCATCAACACTAATCAATATGTAAACAGGCCCCAACGTGAAGCACATTTACCCTACAGACATACTTATCCATATTGACCATATTTGAATTTGAACCTCTCAACTCTCTTCAAGGGCATGCCACACAGCGTGATTCTATATACTGTTGTAATGTTAATGCTTAAGGATAATAATTTGTGGATTTATAAAATAAAACGAAACGAAATTTACTGGATTTATATTATATTATTTTGGATTTATATTATAAGTTTTCTAAAGTACAGTCGCCATCAGATATATTGGTGCAGCTAGGGTGCTCATAAATATCTGAACACGCCTCTATTATCAGGGCGTGCGTGTTCAGATATTGTGAACACCTTGCTGAGCCCATATATAATAGCCAATAACAACCTAGTTATAAGACTATTACAATCTTAATCATTATGTATGTATAATACAACAATCACGTTTATATAGTCCTCACAAACGTATAAGTTACCATTTTGGCCAATATATCTTCAAAGCTTGGCACCGAATCGCTGTTAAAGACTTTGGTGTGCTCAAATACGCTGAATTTGGAAAGTAATGTCTGTACTTCCTGCAAGACGGTACGACGCACTTTGAGTTCATCTCTGTAATATTCTATTTCCATTCGAACGTTTCCGGGATCGTCTCCATCTATTGTGTTGATACTGAGATCCAAAATGACTCGTGCAGCAGTCCAAGAGTCGTGATGAAGGCGTTAATGAAAATGTTCTCCAAGAAGCAGTGCCAAGTAGTCGAAAGCAATCGTTATCATTATCAAAATATCCGTGTTGATCGTGCTAGGGACGTTAAAAATACTTATTCTAGAAATCACACCGACATCCAATTACAAGAAAACACAAATGTTTCGTCCGACCATTATTTTCCAATTATTTGCAAGTTATTTTCCAAGAATGACACTGACAGTTGACATCGATTTTTTTTCTATCTCCTCCCATTTACTACGCGCTAAGGAATTAATTACTCGAATCTGCCATTTCACCTCACAAACGTCATATCGATCATTTAAAAAATTATATTTAATCAATAAAATGATATAAAAATAAAAGAGCTGCATTTCCGTGATCGCTATAATGAATACTATCGGGAAAAAATATAATTTGCCTATCTTCAAAAAACTTTACCTACCCAATTGAAAAAACATCAATGTGAAATGAGAGCCGAGTTCAATATTACAGATGTAGTGCATATTTGTATTCATAGATATAAGAATATATACAGATGCCTTCCAAGCGAGCTGTCAGTGGGACCACTTTTTGTTTAGTATACGATTAACAAAGCGACCCACTTCGCTGTAGCGATGTCGATAAAGTCATATCGATAAACTATCGACATTTCTTGCAATTTTAATTTTACTGAAGAAACTATCTATGTATAACATATTGAATATAAAATAACTTATTAAAATAAACTAAAACTACAAAGAAATTAAAATTAATACTAAAATAAAAGAAACTTACCTATAAAATAAAAACCTAATTATAAAAAGAATACCCCCTCTAGCAGGTCCGCCTGTGGCATGGTACCCATTACGCTGGCGGCGTTTCCTCGCTGAACCGCCAGGGCGATTCGTTGCAAGAAATACGCGCCAGCTCTGGGATCCCCTGTGGCGTCAATCAGCCGTCCCGACAGGGCCCTCACAAAGGCCTGCATGTCGGCTGACCAAGGGCCCAGTGTCTCTACCGCGAGCGCCGCAAACTCGTAGTCCTTAAGTAAGGACGAATATTTGCGGCGCTTGAGAACCTGGGCCTGGTCAGCCGCGCCGCCGGCCTGGGTGCGGGTCGCCTGGATATGGGACTGTGCGAAGGTATCTACGCAAAGGTTTAACTATACCTAAAATGAACAAAAACGCTTTTATTCTTTATTGTGGTTATCAGATCACAATTTTATAGTAACGCCCCAGGAGAGAACCAAGGGAAAGTTCAGATATTTAATTAAAATACTACTACTACTACTATACAACTACTAAAATAGGTGGTCCGCAATAATTGAAATATTTTATTACATCATAATATATTCATTATCCATTAGCATTTCAATTATGCTTATGTTTAACGAAGATATTGAAGCTTCAATTAATCGCTATTTCGTTCCGCTGTGTAGCGTTTATCGATATATAACATGATTAAAATCGACTTTTGACATCCCTAAAAGAGCACACATATACGTTTTTACGCAAACATGCACAACCTGGGTCGCCTAAAAAGGGGCCACTTGGATTTGAAGTCCATCTTGTCAACAGTATGGTTGTCCTTTTTTGACAAACGGCATTTTTAAAAGAGCAAGGAGAGAGAAATGATACTAGTTGCTGCGCCGTGAAAGAGAACAGACAGAGTAGGGGGCTTGTTTGTATTCCTTCGTATTTTCTCGGAAACGTTCGTATTTGTCATGTCAATCAACCTTCAATACCTTTTGTATCGAGACTGACTGAAAAATAAATTGTATGCATTATTAGACAAATTCTATTTGTTCCTGTTTATTATTTCAATAGTAAAACTAATCCATTTTCCGAATTTCACTTAAATTTAAGCAGTATTTTTATTTATAAAAATTACATTTGTGTTAAGACGAAATGTCGGAAAACTTGGTAAACCCCGGTTGATAATTTTTTGTACATGATTTTGGACAGTTTTTTCGTGATTTGTAATTATTTTATATTTATAAACTTTATCATAGGAATATTACAAATAAGTACCTTTCTGGTAGCAGTAAGATTTTTCCTATAGCTCTTACTAATAATTATATATTTACATAAATATGATTTAGCCTATGCAACTTCTAACACTGATTACGCAGTGGAAATCGATGTTATATTTTTTATGGACACTGCAAGTTGAACAAACACATGTTCCAAATAGGGAAAAAATGAGAGAGGCTGTATCAGGGACACAGCCGCTATGGCTGACGTGAAACGTGGTGTGGACCGCCAATGCGAAGGCCGAAGGCCGAGCTCCGCGTAGGGCCGAAGGCCCGAAGCGTCCAGGATTTAAGTGCTATAACACAGAACAATAGTACAAGTGTCTAAATGCGAAGGCCGAAGGCCGAGCTCAGCGTAGGGCCGAAGGCCCGAAGCGTCCAGAATGTTAGTGCTTTAACACAGAACAATAGTACAAGTGTTTAAATGCGAAGGCCGAGCTCCGCGTAGGGCCAAAGGCCCGAAGCGTCCAGGATTTAAGTGCTATAACACAGAACAATAGTAAAGGTGTCTATATGCGAAGGCCGAAGGCCGAGCTCCGCGTAGGGCCGAAGGCCCGAAGCATCCAAGATGTCAGTGCTTTAGCACAGAAAAATAGTAAAAGTGTCTAAATGCGAAGGCCGAAGGCCGAGCTCCGCGTAGGGCCGAAGGCCCGAAGCGTCCAGAATGTTAGTTCTTTAACACAGAACAATAGTACAAGTGTCTAAATGCGAAGGCCGAAGGCCGAGCTCCGCGTAGGGCCGAAGGCCCGAAGCGTCCAGGATTTAAGTACTATAACACAAAACAATAGTACAAGTGTCTAAATGCGAAGGCCGAAGGCCGAGCTCCGCGTAGGGCCGAAGGCCTGAAGCGTCCAGGACATCACTACATCAGTGTTTTAGCACAGAACAATAATACAAGTGTCTAAATGCGAAGGCCGAAGGCCGAGCTCCGCGTAGGGCCGAAGGCCCGAAGCGTCCAGGATTTAAGTGCTATAACACAGAACAATAGTACAAGTGTCTAAATGCGAAGGCCGAAGGCCAAGCTCCGCGTAGGGCCGAAGGCCCGAAGCGTCCAAGATGTCAGTGCTTTAGCACAGAAAAATAGTAAAAGTGTCTAAATGCGAAGGCCGAAGGCCGAGCTCCGCGTAGGGCCGAAGGCCCGAAGCGTCCAGAATGATAGTGCTTTAGCACAGAACAATAGTACAAGTGTCTAAATGCGAAGGCCGAAGGCCGAGCTCCGCGTAGGGCCGAAGGCCCGAAGCGTCCAGGATTTAAGTGCTATAACACAGAACAATAGTAAAAGTGTCTAAATGCGAAGGCCGAAGGCCGAGCTCCGCGTAGGGCCGAAGGCCCGAAGCGTCCAGGATTTAAGCACTATAACACAAAACAATAGTACAAGTGTCTAAATGCGAAGGCCGAAGGCCGAGCTCCGCGTAGGGCCGAAGGCCCGAAGCGTCCAGGACATCAGTGTTTTAGCACAGAACAATAATACAAGTGTCTAAATGCGAAGGCCGAAGGCCGAGCTCCGCGTAGGGCCGAAGGCCCGAAGCGTCCAGGATTTAAGTGCTATAACACAGAACAATAGTACAAGTGTCTAAATGCGAAGGCCGAAGGCCGAGCTCCGCGTAGGGCTGAAGGTCCGAAGCGTCCAGAATGTTAGTGCTTTAACACAGAACAATAGTATTTGGGGTCATAATGATTCACTGTATCTAGATGAACTTGAATGCAGCATTTGATGGGTAATATTAAAATAATTAATTACAGCGTCACACCTATTTAAATAATTAAATGATCAATTCATTTTGGAGTAATGAATGTAACGATTAGGTACAATTTTTTGTGTAAATAACACACCAAAATTACGAGAATAGATATTTTATACCGGTAATACACGTTTTATAGCAAACTCGTTCGTGTCTTTCCTGTAGCCATCGCATTTAAGGGAATCTAAAAGCATTTTTTTACGCAGCACCTTTACAGGCAGAATATTTCATTCAATACTTGAGACTCAAATGAGAAAAACGGGATATATATGAACCACAGTCGTTACCTTTTATAGTACCTATTGTCCACAGAAGTGACCTTTTCTAAATTATGTTTTACCCATTACATCAGAAAGTACCTAACTAAGATTACTATATACTGACTAGCATTAGGAACTTGGGATTGTCAAGCAGCCGTCATACGTTATAACTATGTGTTCTATCAAAGTAACTCGCGCCGCCGCGCCGCCTTAGATGCTAATGCATTATTTGAGGAGATGAGCATGTATTACTATGGTGCATGTGGTATTAAAAGAACCGTTATTGCTTTATCTTACTATTTCAGGTATATTTTGTCAGTTTTGCGCCCTATTTTTCGCACACGGTGGCCTCAAACAAGAGCAGTGATAAAAATTCTGTAAAAACTGTCACATTTTTATGTTTTAGCAGCTTATTATAATTCCACGTACTTTATTTTACTCATATTTCATTAAAATTAAATAAGATCTATCAAATGGCACTAATTTTACCGAAATCGGTTAATGGGCTGATGAGTCATTACTAAATGAACACTGAAAATAGGGGTCATTTTAGCTCCGAATACGTCGTGTCTAGCGCAGAATCAGCGCCATCTATGTCAGCGGCACGTACTGTTCCGAGTAATGGCTACTTTCTTCTATATATCTATATCAAAACTATGTTTGTAGGTATTATAGTTTCTGAGATATAAGCCGCCGCGCCATAACACTTTTCGTTACACTTGGTTTTTGGTCCGGCACCTCTACTACGGCTTTTTAAAGACGTTTCACGTCAAAAACAAGATGCGACATGCAGGTTCTGTCAGGAGTCAGAGGAGACTGCAATGCACATTCTCTGCTCTTGTGGACCACTAATGTCAAAAAGAAGTACCTACCTAGGGCGACACGTAGTGCAACCCTATGAGGTACAGAACATTACGGCCCAAAGTATCTGGAACTTTCTGGATGCAACGGGCATTAGTAATGAACTTTAAAGGGCCCTCACAATAGATCAATGCTGGTCGATGCGACACTCAAAGGCCCACAACACCACAATAATAATAATATATGTTTTATACTATTTTTCCTAGAATTAGCAAACAATTATGTATGTGATACATATATTAATTTCAAGCAAAATTTTTTGCAGGGATTTGTATTTGTTTGTATCGGAAGCTGACTGTACATTAGGCTGTCCCTTATTTCACGATTTTCAGAAATAAATAAATCATACCCCCTAAATCAGTTTGTTTTATCCCAATATACTCTGTAATAAAATTTCAGGTCATTCCTATTTCCTGTAACTGTAACCAGTGCTGACTTTCATGAGATTTTCCCATACAATGTATGATAGTGACAATTTTTTTTAATATCGATTTTGTATAATATTGCCATATTTATTATAAACTTTATTTAACAAAAAAATCTTGATGCAAACACAAAACCAATGAAAAATTATCAACTTAGTGTCTGGTCTAATTTCTCCATAGTAATTTGTATGGGAATTTCAGTTGTGAGTTGGCACTGGTTCTTGATACTGGAATATCCTGAATTTCTTTTTCTGGGTGTTTTGGAGTATCATTATATTTAGGAGGTATGCGTTATTAATTTTAAAAATCGCAAAATAAGGGATGCCCTACTGTACATATACATGTTAAAAGTAGTGTCCGACCGAAACATGTTTTTTTGCCGAAACCGAAACCGAAACCGAATGTTCGGCTTTGGCTCTAGTTTCGGCCGAAACCGAAACCGAAACCGAAACTTTTGTAGACTTGCTAAAATCGTTGAAAAAATGTCATAAAACCCCTTTTATACTCATATTATAGGGCTGTCAACACCCAATATCCTTGAGACCTTTTCCAGCAGTTTTTTAAGCTCAAGATAATTCTGCAAAGATTTTGATAACACACGCAGTGCAAGTGTTATTTTAAACGTCAAAACTTCTATGAAATTATGACGTATAAATAACATTTGCACTAGTTGCACTGCGTATGCTATCAAAATCATTGCAGAATTTTCTTGGTCTAACTCTATTCATTCACCAGTCAAGTTAACATTAGACACAGGGTCAACCAAAAAACCAACCAAAAACGCGAGCGCGAAATTTTTTGTTGACAATAGCGCAAGGCCGGGTACCAATCTTCACCTGGGCCTAAAAGTCGGAAGTGCCCCAGTGAGGCGAACTTTCATGCGAAGTCAAAGCCGTGCTTCAGGCTTCAGGATAAGTAGTTGAGCACAGACTCCAACCAATGTCCATTGTATTAAAAAGCGACACCGGAGGCCGAGCATGACGCAGCGAGGCCAAAGGCTAAGCTGAAGTAGAGGACATGTGGAACACAAACCAATAGTAAATTGAGGTAAAATCACTCATTCACTCCGAAACAATTAGACAGTGTGTGCGTTATAGGTATTGACAGCCTCTTAAGACTGCGTCGACCGTCCAGTGGCGCCCTCATTAGTGGAATTGTGTTTTATAATAAATAAACCAGTTCATTTCTGTACCTATACATGAATCAGTATAATATGTAGGTATTAATATTCTTGTCCTACTTATTCCCCAACTTTTGGTCTTATTCCGAAGTACCATTTCGTAAGTTTCGGCCCGGCCGAAAGGTTCGGCCGTTTTTTGGCCGAAACCGAAACTACAGCCGAAACATGATTTTTGGCCGAAACTGGCCGAAACCGAACCTTCGGTCGGACACTAGTTAAAAGTCCACACACCTCTCAGCTCCATGGTGACTATGGGTCGGTGCGGGAGCTCCGGCCCCAGCACGAGCTCGTCCTTCACCTCGTGCTCGTCGTACAGGCCGGCCAGCATGGCTGCCTCACTCACGCCGCACCCATCTCTGCTGTCCTCACACTCGTCCTTCACACACTCCTCGTCCGTGTATTCAGCTTCCTCCTTAACAAGGACTGAAAGAAAGGGTTGCATTTATTATAAAATCAAATTAAGGTAAAAATATACTCATCAGGTTAATAGTTGGCCGGGGGTCGGTAAACTTTTAAGAAGAGCCAACTGCAGTAAAAATCAAGTTCAAAATAGGTGAAAACCGCATGGAAAGGAAATCTGTTCAGTAGTTTTTGAGTTTATAGCAAACATATACCACACACCTATAATTATGCAATAAATGATTATCTTATCTTATCTTACATACACACAAACAGACAGACACGGCGGGGGATTTTGTGTTATAAAGTGTAGTGATATAAAATTAATTAAAACCAAAATATTACTTTGCTAATCCGCCTAATAATTTGCCTGATTCTATTCACTATATAAAATTAAATTAAATATCAATTATTATCAGGCAACTAAGGCCCATAGATAACAAACATACCTTACAAACTAACATACATACAATAGTAAAAATCTTACAAGCTAAAATTATTTCAGCGACACGGCGGTTTTCAGTTGTGTCGCATGTTCCGCTGTAGGATTTGGCAGATTCCCACGGAACCGCCTAAACACCACACCCTTCGGCCAGAAGTCCGCGCTCGCGATGGTTTCCAGCAGCGGCCGCGGCACGCGCACCACGAAACAGCTGAAGTGCATCTCGTTTACTAAGTAAATTAGATATAAGACCACCTTGTTCCCACTGGTCCGTATCTGCACTCTCGGGCTCCGCCTTCACGCGCGCTGGCGATATGCTGCCAGTTGTATTTCCTTCCATCTTCACAATGACGGCTTCACACCTAACGAACGAAGCGCGACGAAATTACAATTAAAAGGTGACAAGAGTAATAATAAGCATGATAGGTATTTGTTAATTAAATTGATCGTTGATAAATAGCCACGCTTTTAATGCTAACCCTCAATACAGCCTGACATAAGCCATAAGCCTGACTGATGCGGATATGACATCGATGACATCGACTACATCGACCATAGACTTATAATATATAAAGACGGTGTCTCAGCGAGCTGTCACTGTTGCCACTTTTGTTTAGTGTACGCATAGACATAATATATATATATATAGACGGTGTCTCAGCGAGCTGTCACTGTTGCCACTTTTGTTTAGTGTACGATTAACAATTTAACACCACCTTGCTGTAGCCATGTCGATAAAGTCATATCGATAAACTATCGACATTTCTTGCAATTTTAATTTTACTTCAAAGGTTTGACGATATCTAAAATGAACAAAAACGCTTTTATTCTTTATTGTGGTTATCAGATCACAATTTTATCGTCACGCCCCAGCAGGGAACCAAGGGAAAGTTCAGATATTTAATTAAAATACATAAATACCTACTAAGATATGTGTTCCGCAATAATTGAAATATTTTATTATATTCTAATATATTTATTATTCATTAGCATTTCAATTATGTATATGTTTAACGAAGATATTGAAGCTTCAATTAATAGCTATTTCGGTCCGCTGTGTAGCGTTTATCGATATATAACATGATTAAAATCGACTTTTCACATCCCTAAAAGAACACACATACACGCTTTTACGCACACATTCACAGCCTGGATGCATCAAAAAAGGCAACACTTGATTTGAAGTTCACCTTGTCAGCAGTATGGTTGTCCTTTTTTGACAAATGGCATTTTAAAAGAGCGAGGAGAGAGAAATGATACTAGTTGCTGCGCCGTCAAATAGAACAATAAACGTAGGGGCCTTGAGTGTACGACTAACAATGAGGCCCACGTTGCTGTAGCCATGTCGATAAAGTCATATCGATAAACTATCGACATTTCTTGCAATTTTAATTTTACTTCAAAGGCTTAACGATACCTCAAATGACCAAAAACGCTTTTATTCTTTATTGTGGTTATCAGATCACAATTTTATAGTCACGCCCCAGCAGGGAACCAAGGGAAAGTTCAGATATTTAATTAAAATACATAAATACCTACTAAAATAGGTGTTCCGCACTAATTGAATTATTTTATTATATTATAATATATTTATTATTCATTAGCATTTCAATTATGTTTATGTTTAACGAAGATATTGAAGCTTCAATTAATCGCTATTTCGTTCCGCTGTGTAGCGTTTATCGATATATAACATGATTAAAATCGACTTTTCACATCCCTAAAAGAGTACACATATACGCTTTTACGCACACATACACAACCTGGGCGCATCAAGAAAGGCAACAATTGATTTGAAGTCCACCTTGTCAACAGTTATGGTTGTCCTTTTTTGACAAACGGCATTTTTAAAAGAGCGAGGAGAGAGAAATGATACTAGTTGCTGCGCCGTGAAAGAGAACAGAAAACGTTGGGCCCTTGACATCGACAACTTCTTCTTCTTTAAAAGCCTCCTCCACACTCGTGCGCGAATCGCGGCGCGAAGCCGCGAACGCGAGTGTGGCGTCGATTTTCGCAGACAGCGAAATCGACTCCACACTCGCATTCGCGGCTTCGCCCGCGATATCACGCGCATAGTCTGGACACAGAATAAATAATAGTACTACCGTACAAAACCGAAGTTTGACAGCGGTTCAGGGTTGAATCATACTATCCCTTTCTAATATATGGCACTATCCCTTTCGGCTATTTAGGGTTGTCAAAATTTAAGTGATTATCTTATCTGTGGTCGTGCACGCAGAAACGTCAAGTTGTGCCAACCCTAATAATTTCTCAGAGCAATGCTGAGCCGAACGAAGCCGAGAATGCCCGAAAGGATCAGTTTCGCCCCCCTGGCAATATTGGCCACTCGAAACGAGATTTTAAAGAACTTTGACAATAAAAAGTACAAAAACATGTGAAGTATTGTTTTCAGCGAATTTCCGTAAATTGACATAAGGGCTGAATTTTTTTAGGATACGTACACGAAATACTAAAGCTACGCAGCAAAATATTTTTCAGCATAAATAGTTATTTATATTCTCTTCATGTACTTGAAAATAAACACAATAAACAAATTAAAACGTGTATTAATCTTTTTATTTTAAAATGGATTTTATACAATATATTTAGCTGGCACCGAGTGGGCGCCGCTTTTCATCAGTATGAGTTAATAGGTGCCTCTGCAAATTACTTTTTACATTGCACCGGTAATCGCAGTAGCTACATTTAAATGGCTTTTCACCAGTGTGAGTCATCATATGATTCTGTAACTTATTTTTCCTAATGCACTTGTAGTCACAGTAGTTACATTTAAATGGCTTTTCACCAGTGTGAGTCATCATATGAGATTGTAAATTATTTTTCGTAATGCACTTGTAGTCACAGTAGTTACATTTAAATGGCTTTTCACCAGTGTGAGTCATCATATGCCTCTGTAACATACTTTTCGTAATGCACTTGTAGTCACAGTAGTTACATTTATATGGCTTTTCACTAGTGTGAGTAATCATATGATACTGTAACATATATTTCGAATTGCACTTGTAGTCACAGTCCTTACAATTGAAAGGTTTTTCATGAGTATGAGTTAATAGGTGCATCTGCAAATTACTTTTTATAATGCACCGGTAATCGCAGTAGCTACATTTAAATGGCTTTTCGCCAGTGTGAGTCATGATATGATTCTGTAACATATATTTCGTAATGCACTTGTAGTCACAATGCTTACAATTAAAAGGTTTTTCATCAGTATGAGTTAATAGGTGCCTCTGCAAATTACGTTTTAAATTGCACCGGTAATCGCAGTAGCTACATTTAAATGGCTTTTCGCCAGTGTGAGTCATGATATGATTCTGTAACAATTTTTTCCTCATACACTTGTAGTCACAGTAGTTACATTTAAATGGCTTTTCACCAGTGTGAGTCATCATATGATTCTGTAACGTATATTTCGAAATGAACTTGTAGTCACAGTAGTTACATTGAAATGGCTTCTCACCAGTATGAGCTAATAGGTGCCTCTGCAAATTACGTTTTGAAGTGCACCGGTAATCGCAGAAGCTACATTTAAATGGCTTTTCGCCAGTGTGAGTCATGATATGATTTTGTAACATATTTTTCCTCATGCACTTGTAGTCACAGTGCTTACAATTAAAAGGTTTTTCATCAGTATGAGTTAATAGGTGCATCTGCAAATTACGTTTTAAAATGCACCGGTAATCGCAGTAGCTACATTTAAATGGCTTTTCACCAGTGTGAGTCATCACATGATTCCCTAACACATCTTTTCTATTGCACTTGTAGTCACAGTAGTTACATTTAAATGGCTTTTCACCAGTGTGTGTCTTCTTGTGATTCCCTGAGTATAATTTTTGATTGGACTTGTAATCACAATCAAAAGCTTTATTATTAGGTTTTCTATTCCTTAGTGACATTCTTTGATGATCCAAAGCAATGTTCTCTCGGGTTGAATTACGTGTTTTTCCCAACGACAAGTGAGTGATTATGTGTTTCTCCAAAACCGACTTGTTCCTGAACCGTTTGCCGCAATGGTGACATTGACAGATGGTGGCGGTGACATGGGGTGTGGGTGCGGGCTCGGTGGCGTGCAGCTTGTATGTGCGGCGGCCGACCCGGCAGGTGCGCCGCTCGGCGTCCACCAGCAGGCGCTCCAGCCTGACCGAGCACGAGCGGCGCCGACCCGACACCACAGCAGAAGAGACAAGAGCGGGCGCTGCAATACGACATAATAATACTAATGGATTGCATATTTAAAGACCGTCCACATGTAAATCAATATTCTAGCATAAAAAAAGAACAATTTATCCTGATATATTACGCGGGATGAAACATTGAATCTACTGCCTGCGTTGAAATGAGAGTTTATGAGAGCCAAGTTCAATATTACAGATGTAGTGCATATTTGTTTTCCTTCGTATTTTCTCGGAAACCTTCGTATTTGTCATGTCAATCAACCTCAATACTTTGTGTGACTGATAACATTTTTTATGCATTATTAGACAAATTCTATTTGTTCCTGTTTATTATTTCAATAGTAAAACTAATCCGTTTTCCGAATTTATACTTAAATTTACGCAGTATTTTAATTTATAAAAATTACATTTGTTTTAAGACGAAATGTTGGGAAACTTGGTAAAACCCGGAAGTTGATAATTTTTGTGTGTGATTTTTGGGGTTTGTAATTATTTTATATTTAAAATTATTATCATAGGAATATCACAAATATTGTACCTTAAGATTTTCCTATATCTTTCACTAATAATTATACAGTGTGGAAAGATAAGTCAGGCCCTGGAGGGAAACTACCATAAATCTTTAAGCTGGTTCATTTTACTTAAAGGAGACATTCTTTTATTTTTTAAAAGAAACAAAACTGTATATATTAATTATAAACGAATAAAAACGATTATCGTTCTAAAAACTTGTTATTTAAATGTGCAGCGAATAAAATAATTTAAATAAATTTTCGGTTACTGATGAAGTTAAAGTGACGTCACAAAGTTTGTGTCTCCCGCCTCCCCCATGTCACAGTATGTCACATTTTCTTGACCCCCTCCCTCCCCCTAAACGTGTGATGTAATTAATGGATGACCCCATAGCCCTTATGACGGAATTAGCCACATTGACCTTAGTCATAATACTGTGTCTCATTGTCATAATAAATTAAAATATTATCATAGAAAGTACATAATTTAATTTGTTCATAGAATTCCCTCTAACCTAACTTACTCCTAAACTTACAGTGCTTATAATGGCTGTATCAGAGCTTTTTATTAGTGTTTCTTTAGGTGAATAATTTAGTGTTGTTTTAGCTTGCACTTGTATGCGCAATAATTGCACTGTAAATACGTTTCACTTGTGTGTGTCATCTCGTGAGTTCGTAACTGCTTTTTCAGTTTGCATTTGTATTCGCAATAACTACACTGGAAAGGCTTTTTATCGGTGTGTACTGCTTGATGTTGTCGTAGTTCTGATTTGTTTGTGCACTTGTAGTCACAGTTACTACATTTAACAGGCTTTTCCCCGGTGTGTCTTATCTCGTGGTCTCGTAAATTACCTTTCTTCTTGGACTTGAAGTCACAGTATTTACATTTATAGGGTTTTTCACCAGTATGTATCATCTCATGAGCTCGTAGGGTTTCTCTAAGACGGCTCCTGTGGTCACAGTACCTACACTGAAAAGGCTTTCCTCCAGTGTGAATCATGAAGTGCCTCTTAAAGCTTGATTTCCGCGTACACTTATATTCACAGTAGTAACATTTAAATGGCTTTTCACCAGTGTGAGTCATCAGATGATTCTGTAACTTATTTTTTGTAATGCACTTGTAGTCACAGTAAAGACATTTAAAATGGGTTTTCACCAGTGTGAGACGATCATATGATTCTGTAACATATTTTTCCTAATGCACTTGTAGTCACAGTGCATACAATTAAAGGGTTTTTCATCAGTATGAGTTAATAGGTGCCTCTGCAAACTACCTTTTAAATTGCACCGGTAATCGCAGTAGCTACATTTAAATGGCTTTTCGCCAGTGTGAGTCATGATATGATTCTGTAACACATATTTCGAAATGCACTTGTAGTCACAGTAATTACATTTAAATGGCTTTTCACCAGTGTGAGTCATCATATGATTCTGTAACATATATTTCGTAATGCACTTGTAGTCACAGTGCTTACAATTAAAAGGTTTTTCATCAGTATGAGTTAATAGGTGCATCTGCAAATTACCTTTTAAAATGCACCGGTAATCGCAGTAGCTACATTTAAATGGCTTTTCACCAGTGTGAGTCATCACATGATTCCCTAACACATCTTTTCTATTGCACTTGTAGTCACAGTAGTTACATTTAAATGGCTTTTCACCAGTGTGTGTCTTCTTGTGATTCCCTGAGTATAATTTTTGATTGGACTTGTAATCACAATCAAAAGCTTTATTATTAGGTTTTCTATTCCTTAGTGACATTCTTTGATGATCCAAAGCAATGTTCTCTCGGGTTGAATTACGTGTTTTTCCCAACGACAAGTGAGTGATTATGTGTTTCTCCAAAACCGACTTGTTCCTGAACCGTTTGCCGCAATGGTGACATTGATAGATGGTGGCGGTGACATGGGGTGTGGGTGCGGGCTCGGTGGCGTGCAGCTTGTATGTGCGGCGCCCGATTTTTTGAAAAGAGGTCTGGGACATCAAATTTACAAAAAGAAGGTGTTACATTTCACATGTAATATTTATTTTACATATCATACGTTTAATTACATTTAAACACAATTATTATATTTTAGTCTTATGTTATTGTTGAATTTATTGATTTTGCTCGTCCAGTACCAATTGCGGATCAGTTGAGCGACAAATCCGACTTCTTATCTCTCAGAATACTTCGACGAAAATGTGTTAGTGTGCGTATTGTGACACTTGTCACTCGTCCGTACACAAAAAGAGATCGAGGTTTGCAAGATTTGTCTTTGACATGTGTCATTTGCTATGTATTTGTGTCGTCATTACAGATTGGATTTTGAATGTGTGTGAGAACTTGAGAAGTGCGACTGTGTGCACCTTTTCCCCCGCAAAACATGGCAGAAAGATTTGTACGGTTAGATATCGCTTGCTCGAAGATTACGCGGGATGAAACATTGAATCTACTGCCTGCGTTGAAATGAGAGCCAAGTTCAATATTACAGATGTAGTGCATATTTGTTTTCCTTCGTATTTTCTCGGAAACCTTCGTATTTGTCATGTCAATCAACCTCAATACTTTGTGTGACTGATAACATTTTTTATGCATTATTAGACAAATTCTATTTGTTCCTGTTTATTATTTCAATAGTAAAACTAATCCGTTTTCCGAATTTTTACTTCAATTTACGCTGTATTCTAATTTATGAAAATTACATTTGTTTTAAGAGGAAATGTCGGGAAATTTGGTTAAACCCGGAAGTTAATAATTTTTGTATGTGATTTTGGACAGGATTTTTGGGGTTTGTAATTATTTTATATTTAAACATGTTATCATAGGAATATCACAAATAAAGTGATAGCAGTAAGATTTTCCTATATCTTTCACTAATAATTATACAGTGTGGAAAGATAAGACGGGCCCTGAAGGGAAACTACCTTAAATCCTTAAGCTGGCTCATTTTACTTAAAGGAGACATTCTTTTATTTTTAAACGAAACAAAACTGTATTCAAAGTATTTTTCATTTTTTCTTCAATTTGGCTTGTCGAAAAAAATCTTGAGTACTAAATATTAGATTTAATGGATACTTTGTGCGACAGACGAGTGTAAGACCTAATGTTTCTTGGAGAAATGTTATCATTAACATTAACTGTATCGACTAGTAGAATAAAATTGCGAGTTTTTATTATTTGGACTTTTAGTCGAGTCCCGGGCGAGACCAGCGAGTTTTAGAAAATCTTTGAATGCAGTTTTGTTTATTTTTAAAAATAAAGGAACGACCCCTGCTACGGGTAGGCGGAGAGAATGAATTAAACTAGTTTTTTTTTTTAAATAACGAACTAAATTTATTCTTCCGAATTCCGCCGCAAGCACACGAATAGGTCGTAGGGTAGGGTTCTAGGCCGGTACTGATTTTGCTCCGAGGACAGTTCCACCACGCAAGTACTCCCCTGAAGCTGCCGGAGCCACTGCGGGTTGGGAGACGGACGAGCTGAGGGACGTCAGCTGGGGCCGCTCAGGAACTGCCGGACTGGTCTTCACGGCTACGGTTCTAGCCGTAACTAGGCTCCTATCCCTGGAATTTATTTCCATTGTGTGAAGGAAAGTTCTTAATATGTCTCCGCTGACTGTACCCGGCACGGCAAAAAACAAAGCAGGAAGCAGTACTGCGTGATGATGATGGTGAAAGTTTGGTGATGTGCGGAATGGTACAGTCAGACGGAGTTTACACTTTGCACTGATGTTAAGTTTAAAAGAACAAGTTATAAAACAAAACTGAGTATAGGATCTAACGGTCAAATTTTGAATTTAAAAAATACTGGAAATTAAATTATCTCATAGACTTTAAATAAACACAATTTAGCAATTAAAACGAGATGAAATAAGAGTGGAATGATTGCAAGAGTACCTAAATTAAGTGGCAAGCAAAATCACACAAAGAAATAGCATAGCGAAATAGCCGTTAGAAATAACATTCAAATCTACCTGCTTAGAATAAGCGTAAGAAATGTTCAACACTTACCCAAAGGGGATTTATTACACTGAATTTAGTGAATTAGTACTGAACGAGTACCAGAAAGGGAAAAAATCTAAAATTCGATTACGAACTCGCCGGCTACGTCTAGAGTCGCTTGCGCGGAGACAAAGCGAACGTGCGCCGGCTTCGAAAGCTAGATCTGTCTGACCGGCAGCGCTGGCGAGTGGGCCGACGCGGGAGCAGGGCGCGGGGCGGGGAACGCCAACAGCCGGTTACTTCGAAACAAAGGAATGATGCGCGAAGTACAGTGCGTCGCAGAAAAGAGGACACAAGTTGAGACTTGATACTAAGTATTTATATAATGTTAATGTATTTTAATTCTAGTGTATTTTAGGTAAGTGTTTTATTATTATTAAGGTATTTATGTTTTTATTAGGATATTAGTTATTTAATGATTTAATTTAACTATTGTAAATATAACCAAGGTTATGTAACGTTTTTACGTTACACCCCTTTAAGTAAAATGAGCCAGCTTAAGGATTTAAGGTAGGGTCCCTCCAGGGCCCAACTTATCTTTCCACACTGTATATTTACATAAATATGATTTCGCCTATGCAACATCTAACACTGATTACGCAGTGAAAATCGATGTTATATATTTTTTACTATTTTTCGTAGAATTAGTAAACATTTATGTGATACATATATTAATTCCAAGCAAATTTTTTGTTGTTTGTATCTGCAGCTGACTGTACAGTCACCTGCAATAATATGTTACGCAACGATGGCCGCAAAAATATCTACACGATCTTATTTGGGAGTAAGAGCCATTAGTTTAGTTTATTTATCTCAATATACAATTTTCACACAGCTAAAATATTCATACATTTCAGCTTGTACTACTTGTCGTATGATAATCTTCACAAAACAAAGAAGTAATAGAAGTGAAACGTACGTCTATGGCGTGTGGCAAGATTAAGGTTAGCTGCATTCACCTTCAGCACAGACTATTGACAGTTCAGTATGGCGCTTTTGGCATGTCAGATGGTAAAACGATTCCAGTAAAAATTATAAATAATTACGAATATGCCGTGCTGCTCCATTTTGGAGTGTAAAAATCATAGCCGAATAAAAAATATTACGTATGGAGGCATTTCATATAATCGGTAAGTATTATATCAAGTAATATTTCAATATTTTTTGAATTTTCGGTTTCCGCAAGGATTTTTGGATTGTTTAGTACAAAAATCAAATTTATGTAAATCAGATAAGGTTGATATCAACTTAGCGTAAAAGTCATGTACGGGTGCGCTATTCAGCCAAGTGCGAGGACCATATAAAAAAAGTTATCGATATCGATGTTCGTATAAATACACAGTTTTGTTTGAACATAAGTTCATACAATAATGTTCTTATATAATAATTTGTTTTTGTTTTGCCTCTGGATGATTATATCGAAAAAGTCGTCGCTTATGCACATTTTATATTATGTAGGTACAAAATATCTTCTTACTTATTTATTCCTATTCCATGGATTATTTGATTTAAAGTTTTTCTTATAGTATTGTATCCATACATATTTGTCAATTTTCTCTATTAAATACGAGTAGGTAAGGTGTCAGTTTTAAGCTGTCATATAATTTTACTGTTGGGTATTTGCTGGCCAGTCTAAAGCCCGCTCCACACTCTTGCACAAATCTTAAAGCGTTCTTCAAATTGGATGCGAATACGCACCAATGCTCCGGTAAAAAAGTTCACAGTGTTATCTCGCTCATACATCAGAGCGGCATTTCTATCCGCATTATATTATTGTGATAACCGTATAAGTGCATTGTTTTTAATTAGCGTTTTTTAATAATTTTGCATAAGAGCTTATATCGGAGATTCATATTAATGGATGACACAAGATTATTACTTTGTTATGCCTTAACATAATAACGTGCTAGTTAATAAGTATTGTGAACACTTATTAACTACACTTACACTTACTTGCGTATTTTTACGCACGCATCTAGTGAGAATATTAATTGCAGGTAAAAAATACGCAACTTGCGTATTTTTCACGCACGCACACATGCATCGTGGTGGGAGGATAAGAAACTTGATTTAATAAAAAAAACTATAAGTACACAATGGGTTAGCACTAATTGGCTAGCAGGTTATTATTTCGCGCCATTACAAAGCAATATTGTTGTAGGGTGTGCTAAAGAGTAACAGTTTTTATTATATACCTACTCGCTTACAGTTATATGCGTGGTTGGTGGCGTGATTACTTTCAATACGAGATTTTATTATTAAAAAGTAAGTACCCTAGGTACCTACCTAATCGTCGAAAATATAGTAATACTGAATAGTTTACATGTACATCGATCATTAATAAGCGTTTATCGATATCACACCGAATCATGCACATCCCTATCGCATGTGTCAACCTCATAGTCGAATATTTTATCCTATCGCATTCACTCTTGGAAAAGCCATGCAAGTGTAAAAGGGATAGAGCATAAATGACAATTTGTCAATGATTTGTGTATTTTTACAAAAAATAAATATCGTAGTGCAATTTTGACATCATTTTCTGGACTGTAAAGTTCAAATTACTGTGATGGGCAAGGGCTCATAATCCCTTTCGAAATAAGAAAATATGGCCAATTTTTGTGACAGCGTTTTGGCGACATAGGTTCTCATACTAATCCAGGCACATGCCGTTTCCCGTCAGAGCGCGGCGCGCTCATTCTTTCTTCCGTGATAATCTTCGAGCAACACGGAAGGGAGGCGGCATTCGCACTATTTCCCCTCTGCCGAGGTACAAGATTAGCACGTCAATCTAATCTAGCGCGGGTAATACAACTAGTTGCACTTGGATTTTTCACTAGACCGAGTAATTCATCATGTAATCACGATTATTTTCTTTAGTGTTATGCACCGATACTAGTGTTTTAGTCGTTTTAGAAGATAATAATAAAATGAATGACTTGTTATTGAACAGCACGTGTTGTACGACATGGCCTTATGTCATCTTGACATCTCACCGGCAGATGGCGCTGATTGCCCGTCCGCCCATCCACTCTCCGCCGCCAAGTCGCGTTCTGTTTTATGATGGGGCCGTGTCGTACAGCTGCGTTCGTGACCCACAAATGGTCTCACCGGAAGATCAGCGCTGACTTTTGGGTTAGCATTTTATGCTGAGGCGGGACCATTTCGTGGTAAACTATTTATTTATTTTATGTTTAACTTTCTTTGTTGTTATTTACTTGTGTATGTTATAGTTTATCACGAATAAATGAGATGATTTATGATTTATGAGTCCAGAGGCGCTCGTGAACACTGCTGCACAAAAATGCCTGTTTGCTCGGTTTTTTGTTATAAAAAGAGGTCGGGGACATCAAATTTACAAAAAGAAAGTGTTACATTTCACATGTAATATTTTTTTTTACATATCATACGTTAAATTACATTTAAATGCAATTATTATATTTTAGTCTCAAGTAATTGTTGGATTTATCGATTTTGCTCGCTCAGTACAGATTGCGGATCGGTCGAGCGACAAATCCGACTTGTCATCTCTCAGAATACAATGACATACTTCAACGAAAATGTGTTAGTGTGCGTGTTGTGACACTAGTCACTCGTCCGTACACAAAAAGAGATCGAGGTTTGCAAGATTTGTCTTTGACGTGCGTCATTTTCTATGTATTTGTGTCGTCATTACAGATTGGATTTTGTATGTAAGTGTGTGAGAAGTGCGACTGTGTGCACCTTTCCCCCCGCGAAAAATGGCAGAAAGATTTGTACGGTGAGATATCGCTTGGGCCCCTCCCTTCGGACGTGTCGGAAGCCGGTGTTGCTCGAAGATGATAATCGTCTTTTGAAATAATAATAAGAATTAGAAACGAACATCAGAATATAAATTAAAATTACAATTCAAATTAGTACCTACATAAGAAATCAAAACAATGCAAATAGAAATAAAATAAAAACGTCATAATGTCACAATAGTAAAAAATATAAAAATAAACTACCGTAAAACGGGGTGAATAGACACGATTTTGAACTTCTAGCTCGATTTTAAGCATGAATTCAAATATCTTAATTGATATAGTTAGGTAACTTTTTTGTATGAGTCTAAGTTGGTTCTTCAATTCTGTATACGTAGTTTTAATTTTAACCTGCTTGTTTTAGAGAAAATCAAGAAAAACTACCCGGTTTCGACATATCTGTAAAACGGGGTCGATAGACACGTCATATGGGGTCACTAGAAAAAACAGTCAGGGCTGTCACAAACTCAAATAGGTTTTTATTAACGAACGGACTTGTCAAGGAAAGCCTTTACTAGCATTCTTAAGTCTAAAGGTTCTATGGGATACCCCCATTCGGCACATACGTTGATATATTTAATGATGTGATTTTCTGTTTCTACAGAAAGCACTGTTTGTCCTCCATGATTTTTCATTAATCTTTTAGTATTTCTATACAAAACGGATTTATCTATCCCATATTTCTTTCCGATTTCTTTCAAAGAAATACAGCCTTTAGTCATGAAATATTCATTAACTGCTTTTTGCATAACTAATGCATCATATTTCTTATATCCTTTGCCGCGAGGTTTGTATATGCGTGGCATGGTGAAGCATAACCTAGCACAAAATGAAAAATAGGTAATTCATAACAAAATAAATAAATCACAGTACGTATAATGTGCCAAATAATTATGTATACATACATAAAACTCACGTACAACGTACCCACATATCTACATAGAAAAGAAATTAAAAAATTGGAGAAAATTCGTTTTGACAACCCTAGCACAAATATTTCCATTCACCCTCATTCGTTATTCTTCACCCCTCAGTCGTGCCTTTTCACCCCATATGACGTGTCTGTTGACCCCATATGGCGTGTCTCTTCACCCTGTTGTCGTGTCTATTCACCCCGTTGGGAAGCAAAAACGACTATGATTTGTTTTTTACACATTTATCTTTAATTAATATGGAAAATTGGCGTTATCTTTTATAATTTAAACACTAAAATAACTGGTTTACTTAATACACTTTAAATAACACAACAACTTACCTGTATTTCACTGGTAAATCAAAGTCCAGACAGGCAATATATCTTACGTTCACAAGGCCTCACTTCAAACTAAAATATCTATGACTTGTGATCAACTTCATGCTTGATTCGTGTTACCAGGTTAAAGATTGAATATTCTACTATAATTGTATCTCAAAAGAATTTACCATGGTAGTACAGTTTTTAAAATATATGAATGAAAAGGAAAGTACCGATATTTTCTCTATTCACCCCGCGATTTCTGTTCACCCCGTTTTACGGTATGTCAATAGAAAAATTAAATCAGTTTCAATACTAGAAAGTACAAATCATAGTAAATGATGTCATTAAAAAATAAATACTAAGTTTAAAAAATAACATAATAAAAAGAATGATTACATACATATATAAGAGTGTGTCACATATTTTTGAGGCCTTTGTAGAGTAACAAATTATTGCATGTGAAAGTCCACGCACCTCTCATCTCCATGGCGACTCTGGGTCGGTGCGGGAGCTCCGGCCCCAACACGAGCTCATCCTTCACCTGGTGGTTGTCATACAGGCCGGCCAGCATGGCTGCCTCACTCACGCCGCACCCGTCTCTGCTGTCCTCACACTCCTCCTTCACACACTCCTCGTCCGTGAATTCAGCTTCCTCCTTAACAAGGACTGAAACAAAGTGTTGCAATTATTATCAAATCAAATATAATAATAAGAATTTAGCCTATATACGTCCCACTGCTGGGCATTGGCCTCCTCTCAAGCACGAGAGGGTTTGGGCTCTAGTTCCCAAGCTAGCCCAATGTGAATTGAGGACTTCGCATACACCTGTGAATTTCTTCGCAGATGTTTGCATGTTTCCTCACGATGTTTTCCTTCACCGAAATGCTAGTTCAATTTCAATTTCAAAGCCTTTAATTTCGAGCATACAGTTAATAATAATATTTAGTACAGTTTTCGTTATTTGTTCATGTGTTTGCAGCAACCGTCGGCTCGACGTGTCCTTTTGACACAAAGGCCTCCTCCAATGCCTTCCATGCCTCTCTGTCTCTAGCTAGTCGTGTCCATAGTGGACCCGCAGTTTTCCTTAGATCATCTGACCATCTTTTGTATTGTCTGCCTCTTTTCCTTTTTGTGTTGTCTCGTGGGGTCCACACAGTCAGTATGTTTGACCACTTCTGCTTTTCCCTGAGCATGTGGCCCGCCCACTTCCATTTTAGAGTTTTTGATTTTAGAGTAACATCTTCTAATTTTGTGATCTCTCTTATTTCCGTCGCCCGTTTTCTGTCTCTTTTTGTGTACCCTAACATGCTTCTCTCCATTCCCCTCTGGCATGTTATTAGTTTTTGTGTCATTTTTTCTGTTGCGGCCCAGGTTTGGCATCCGTATGTTAGTATAGGCAATATACACATATTGAAAACTTTTCTTTTTATTGAGATGCGGTAATCTTTATTTTTCATGATGGTTTTTAGGGACCAGAACCTGTTCCATGCATTTGTGACCCTTCTGTTCATTTCTTGTTGCATTTGATCAGACATAGAGATGAGTTGGCCCAAGTAAATGTATGATTTTACCCATTCAATGTCTTCCCCGTCCACTGTGATTGGTACTTCCATTCTGTTGGTCATAATTTTAGTTTTGCTTTTATTTATTGTTAGGCCAACCTCTCTGCTCCTGCTTGTTAGGTCTTGCAGCATGTGTCTTAGGGACTCTGGATCGTTAGTCATGAGCACTATATCATCCGCGAATCTCAAGTGATTTAGTTTCTTGCCGTTTACATTTATGCCTGAATCGGTCCAATCAAGTTTTTTAAATACTTCTTCCAGCACGCAAATGAAAATTTTTGGTGAGAGTGGATCGCCTTGTCTGACTCCTCGTTTGACAGGGAACTCTTCTCCTAGCGACTCTAGTTTGACTTGGGCGGAGCTGTTACTGTACACGTTCTTTATTAGTTGTATGTATTTTCTCTCAACACCCTGGTTTGCTAGGGCTTGCCAGACGTGGTTATGTTCCAGAGAGTCGAATGCCTTGTTGAAGTCGACGAATGCTAGGTATAAGGGTTGTCCATACTCTTGGCACTTCTCGATGGTTTGTTTCAATGTGTGCATATGGTCCACTGTTGAGAAACCCGATCTAAATCCTGCCTGTTCAATAGGCTGCTGTTCCTCCAAGTTCTTTGTGATGCGGTTTAATATTATTTTTGCGAATATTTTATAGATGTTAGACATTAGACTGATGGGGCGGTAGTTGTTGATGTCATCTTGGTCACCCTTTTTGTGAATTAGTATTATGTTGCTTGTGGTCCACTGTATTGGAATTTCCTCTGTCTTCATAGTCATATTAAAGACATTTGATATTTACCGAAATGCTAGTGGTAAATATCAATTCATTCAAGCTCAAAAACATGTCCTATGAAGAAAGACTACACTTCTTAAAGCTCACAACCTTGAAGAAGCGCAGAGAGCGTGGAGATCTGATCGAGACATACAAAATACTAACCCAACACTATGATCTCAAAGATTTCCATAAGATGCTAGAACGCAATAACAACAACCGTCTGAGAGGTCATCAGTATAAGCTGATATCCCGCAGGTCCTACAATAATCCTCATAGACACTTCTTTAGCAACAGAGTGGTCAAAGCTTGGAACAAACTCCCAGAGGACGTAGTATCGGCCCAAAGTGTCAATGAATTTAAGAATAAACTAGACAAGCACAATGCAAACTCTACTCAACACTGAAAACTCGATTGATGGCTCTAGATACAGGCATTATCAGTTATTTCAACTGCCTGCCTGCTTCACAAATAATAATAATAAGTTCCGAAAAACTCATTGGTACAAGCCAGGATTTGAACCCGTGACCTCCGGAAAAATCAAATTATGGCAAAAATATACACATCAGGTTAATAGTTGGCCAAGGGGTCGGCAAAGTTTTGAGAAGAGCCGTAAAAATAAAGTTCAAAATAGCGTCGCGGGACTTTGTTTAACAAGATGTAATGATATCTCGGTTACTAAGTAAATAAGATATAAGCCCACCTCGTCCCCACTGGTCCGTATCTGCACTCTCGGGCTCCGCCTTCACGCGCGCTGGCGATATGCTGCCAGCGTTACTTCCCTCCATCTTCACAATGACGGCGTCACAAATAACGAACGAAGCGCGACGAAATTACAATTAAAAGGTGACAACAGTAATTATATGCATGATAGGTATTTGTTAATTAAATGAATCGTAAAATAAATAGCCACGCTCATAAATGCTAATCCTCAATACAGCCTGACATGAGCCTGACAGATGCGGATATGACATTGACAACTTCTTTTATTTTAACATTTTTAACATAGACTTATAATATATAGAGACGGTGTCTCAGCGAGCTGTCACTGTTGCCACTTTTGTTTAGTGTACGATTAACAATGAGGCTCACGTTGCTGTAGCCATGTCGATAAAGTCATATCGATAAACTATCAACATTTCTTGCAAATTTAATTTTACTTCAAAGGCTTAACGATACCTCAAATGACCAAAAACGCTTTTATTCTTTATTGTGGTTATCAGATCACAATTTTATAGTCACGCCCCAGCAGAGAACAAAGGGAAAGTTCAGATATTTAATTAAAATACATAAATACCTACTAAAATAGGTGTTCCGCACTAATTGAATTATTTTATAGAAGCTATGGAGGGCGCTACACAGGTTCGCACAAATTTGCCAAATACATGAATCTAGCGCCCCCTCCAGACTATGCGCGTGAATCGCGGGCGAAGCCGCGAACGCGAGTGTGGAGTCTAGTTCGCTGATATGCGAAATCGACTCCAGACTCGCGTTCGCGGCTTCGCGCCGCGATTCGCGCACGAGTGTGGAGCGGGCTTAGTATATAACTGGATTTGGCATGAAAGGTGGGGTAAGTGACTAGGATCATACAGGATATACATATAATTCAGTAGGAGTAACAGCGAAAGAGCTATTATTGTATGTCCTTGTCACAGTCTCACATTTTATTTGTTCCCCACCGTAAATTTACAGCTTGGCAAAAAAGAGTAGAAATTAAAAAGTGGCAACACTGTAGTGTCGTCCCGTTTTCTTATAAGCATTGGTTTGAAAGGGACGACACTACAGTGTTGCCACTTTTTAATTTCTACTCTTTTTTTTGGCAAGCTGTAAATTTACGGTCAATTATGACAACTTGACAGTACAAAAGAAAGCGGTATCCTAGCGGTACCACGTTCGACATGTTGCCTCCCTGTCATACTTACGTATGAATTTCCAAGTGCGACAGAGAGGCAGCACGTCGAACGTGGTTCGAAGCAGGCCTTCAGACGGGATGATCAAATCGACCGATTTGATCGGAAATGAAATGAGGAGGCTCACTGAAACGACAGATGTCGCCACTGCTCCCGGCTTTACGTTTTGTTGTCAAGTGCGAATTTTTCAGTAATTTGCGATTATTAAAGTAAAATGTATTCATTTATGACTGTACGGTAACAGCAAACCGAGCTTCGAATGAGAAATGCTACAGTTGGGGGGAAAAAACTGATTTGATATAAAGATACCTAATCACTTAATATATTTGAGGTTATCCTCTGTATGTTACCAATTACCATGTATACAAATTTTCGAAGGCGCACGTGCAGTTTTGCCTCTTCTTTACAAGCATTGGTGTATGTGTACTTGGATGTACAAGGCGTTTCATATACGCCCGCCCTACGACACATCAGATAGGTACACAAAGTCGTGATCGTGATGCGTATGGAGTACAGTACGTGTGGCCAAGCCATTATGCCCTAACCCTAAAATGTGTACTATACTTCATTAAAACTTAGCTTACCTGTGTATTCACTCTATCCAAAATATTTATCTTCCTTAAAATGCAGCCTATAAAAACGGTCTTTGTCATTTGCCTTAGTTTTTGATAAACAAAGCTTTTTCTCACCGATTTATGCACATCGGGTCCTTGGGACAAAATCGGCAAAGTGCGAGTCGGACTCGCGTTCCAAGGGTTCCGTATATTACCCAATGTATGTATTTGTATGAGTGAAACGCGACTGAATTGCCTTTAAAAAACCTGTAGGGGTCGGATCAAAAACTAAGTAAGTAGTCCGACTCACGCTACAGCTGCATATTTCTCATAAGTTTTCCTGTCATCTATAGGTAAAGAACTATTTTGTATATTTTTTTCAAAATTTTAGACCCAGTAGTTTCGGAGATAAAGGTGGGAATGGTCATTTTTTGGCTATTTTCTTAAATAACTTCTACACTATTTATGTATTTCAAAATTACAAAGAAAAAATTTGATTCTTAAAATGAGATCTTTCAATTAATATGTAGGTAACAGTGGCCTTTTTGTTTAAAATTCATTTGTTTACGTAGGATGTCCGTCTTTGGGTCACGAATTTATATATGTGTACCAACTTAATTGGTCCAGTACTTTTGGAGAAAATGGGCTGTGACAGACAAATAGACAGACGCACGAGTGATCCTATAAGGGTTCTGCTTTTTTTCTTTTGAGGTAAGGAACCCTAAAAGTAGTAAAGGTAGGAAAAAAAAGTAACTTTTAATACAATAGGTAACTTTACAGGTCCTATCCTACATACAAAACAACTTTTAACACATTCATGCAATGCCAGCAACCCGCCAGTCGGGTTCTCTGTTCGTAGGCCCTTTGCGCTACAAAGCGGAAAATGCACGTTATCGGCTACGAGCTTAGCGCATAGCATGTGCTGAAGCTGAATAGTGTTAATTCTGATAATTATAGAAAATATTGATAAAACATAATATTTTTACGAAATCACCATTTACTATATGCAATATGCATAGCACACTATATGTAATCAACAAACATACAATTCTCACCTATGCTTGGAATTGTTAATTTTTTAATAAACACAAGTTATCTTAGAGCTGATAATATGTATTTAGTTCATTCACTTATATTTTAGATTATCTACCCAAACCTCAAAATACACGCACAGCACGACATAGAAAATAATTGCCAAACGTTCAGATAGAAAGCATATTTCTTCTACGAAAGGTACCCTCAACTGGCTTAAGGAGCCATTTGAGGGTAGATTTTATTTAAAAACCTAATCAAGATACAGACTTTAGTAACGCTCATTGTTTTTACCCTGCTCCGTGCACCCGCGCCAGCTAGCGGACTTAAAAATAAACAATTTGATGAATTTAAAACAACCTTTTCTGCAACTTCTGAATTTATTGTAACAAAGTTGAACATGAAGACAAATTAAAGTTAAATATTACTTTAGATACATGTCCGCGTCGCCCTGGCGAGGGGAGACCTCACCTGGAGAACTCCATTTACTAAAAACCGAAACAAATTAATAGTGTGTTTACTTCAAATAATACATTAAAATATTTTCATAGAAAGTAATTTAATTTGTTCTTCGAGTAACTCCTTTTACTCCTAAACTTTCAGTGCTTATAATGGCTGTATCGGAGCTTTTTATTAGTGTTTCTTTAGGTGAATAATTAAGTGTCGTTTTAGCTTGCACTTATATGCGCAATAATTGCACTGTAAATACTTTTCACTTGTGTGTGTCACCTCGTGAGTTCGTAACTGCTTTTTTAGTTTGCATTTGTATTCGCAATAACTACACTGGAAAGGCTTCTTATCGGTGTGTACTGCTTGATGTTGTCGTAGTCCTGATTTGTTTGTGCACTTGTAGTCACAGTTACTACATTTAACAGGCTTTTCCCCGGTGTGTCTCATCTCGTGGTCTCGTAAATTACCTTTCTTCTTGCACTTGTAGTCACAGTATTTACATTTATGGGGTTTATCACCAGTGTGTGTCATCTCGTGAGCTTGTAAGTGACTTTTCTGCTTGCATGTGTATTCGCAATAACTACAATGGAGAGGCTGTTCACCTTTGTGTGTCAACTCGTGTCTTCGTAAGTGTCTTTTCTGTTTGCATTTGTATTCGCAATGACTACACTGGAAAGGCTTTTCATCGGTGTGTACTGCTTGATGTCTTCGTAGTTCTGATTTGGTTTTGCACTTGTAGTCACAGTTACTACATTCAAACGGCTTTTCCCCGGTGTGTCTCATCTCGTGGCGTCGTAAACTACCTTTGTGCTTGCACTTGAAGTCACAGAATTTGCATTTATAGGGTTTATCACCAGTGTGTGTCATCTCGTGAGCTTGTAATTGACTTTTCTGCTTGCATTTGTATTCGCAACAACTACACTGGAAAGGCTTTTCATCGGTGTGTACTGCTTGATGATGTCGAAGTCCTGATTTGTTTATGCTCTTGAAGTCACAGTTACTACATTGAAAAGGCTTTACCCCAGTGTGTATACTTTCGTGGTTTCGTAAATTACTCTTCTTCTTGCACTTGAAGTCACAGTAATTACATTTATAGGGTTTTTCACCAGTATGTATCATCTCATGAGCTCGTAGGGTTTCTCTACGACGGCTCCTGTGGTCACAGTACCTACACTGAAAAGGCTTCTCTCCAGTGTGAATCATGAGGTGCTTATTGAAGCTTGATTTCCGCGTACACTTGAACTCACAGTCGTTACATTTAAATGGTTTTTCATCAGCGTGCGTTATCTCGTGAGCTCGCAACAAGCTTTTATACTTGCACTTGTAATCACAGTATTTACATTTAAATGGTTTTTCATCAGAGTGAGTAATCTCGTGAGCTCGCAACAAGCTTTTCTTCTTGCACTTGTAGTCACAGTAATTACAATTAAAAGGTTTTTCATCAGTATGAGTTAATAGATGCATCTGCAAATTACGTTTTAAATAGCTCCGGTAATCGCAGTAGTTACATTTAAATGGTTTTTCGCCAGTGTGAGTCATCAGATGATTCTTTAACTCTTTTTTCAAGATGCACTTGTAGTAACAGTAGTTACATTTAAATGGCTTTTCACCAGTGTGAGTCATGATATGATTCTGTAACATATTTTTCGTAATGCACTTGTAGTAACAATAGTTACATTTAAATGGCTTTTCACCAGTGTGAGTCATGATATGATTCTGTAACATATTTTTCGTAATGCACTTGTAGTCACAGTAGTTACATTTAAATGGCTTTTCACCAGTGTGAGTCATGATATGATTCTGTAACATATATTTCGTAATGCACTTGTAGTCACAGTAATTACAATTAAAAGGTTTTTCATCAGTATGAGTTAATAGGTGCCTCTGCAAATTACGTTTGACATTGCTCCGGTAATCGCAGTAGTTACACTTAAATGGCATTTTGCCAGTGTGAGTCATAAGATGATTCTGTAACTTATATTTCAAAATGCACTTGTAATCACAGTAGTTACATTTAAATGGCTTTTCACCAGTGTGAGTCATCACATGAGTCCGTAACATATTTTTCGTAATGCACTTGTAGTCACAGTAGTTACATTTAAATGGCTTTTCACCAGTGTGAGTCATCATATGATTCTGTAACGTATTTTTCGTAATGCACTTGTAGTCACAGTACTTACATTTGAATGGCTTTTCACCAGTGTGAATAAACAGATGATACTGTAACATATTTTTTGTAATGCACTTGTAGTCACAGAGCTTACAATTAAAAGGTTTTTCATCAGTATGAGTTAAAAGGTGCCTCTGCAAATTACGTTTTACATGGCTCCGGTAATCGCAGTAGCTACATTTAAATGGCTTTTCGCCAGTGTGAGTCATGATATGATTATGTAACATATATTTCGAAATGCACTTGTAGTCACACAACTTACATTTGAATGGCTTTTCACCAGTGTGCTTCTTGTGATTTCCTGAGCGTAATTTTTTATTGGACGTGTAATCACAATTAAAGGCATTGCCATTAGGTTTTCTATTCCTTTGTGACATTTGTTGACGATCCAAAGCAATGTTCTCTCGGGTGGAATTAGGCGACGGTCCTAACGACAAGTGAGTGCGTATGTGTTTCTCCAAAACCGACTTGTTCCTAAACCGTTTGCCGCAATGGTCACATTGATAGATGGTGGTGGTGACATGGCGTGTGGGTGCGGGCTCGGTGGCGTGCAGCTTGTATGTGCGGCGCCCGACCCGGCAGGTGCGCCGCTCCGCGTCCACCAGCAGGCGCTCCAGCCTGACCGAGCACGAGCGGCGCCGACCCGACACCAGAGCAGAGGAGACGAGAGCGGGCGCTGCAACACGACATAACAATACTAATGGTTTGCATACTTAAAGACCGTACACATTCAAATCAATACTCTAGCATAAAAAAACTTTTTTGCCTGATATATTATGCGGGATGAAACGTTGAACAAACTGTAAAAAAAGAGCCATCGAAAACATCAATAAAAAAATGAGAGCCAAGTTCAATATTACAGATGTAGTGCATATTTTGTTTTTGTCATGTCAATCAACTTCAATACTTTTTGTACCGAGACCGACTGAAAGAAATAATTGTATATCGAGTGTAATATAAGGGTTAGGTAGGTAATTTATATGGAATTCATCACCGCCACGTTCTACAAAATATTTATTTTGAAAAAAAGAGTTTTTTTTTTCAAAATAGGCACTCATACATTTCGTTACGGAAAATAAATATTTTATAGAACGTGGCGATGATGAACTACCTACCTAACCCTTATATTACAGCTAAGAACTGATGTAAAATTATATAATTTTGAAAGGCTTTATCTCGGAAAATATTAGATGTTCAGAGACAATTGTAATTGTCTCTTATTGTAGCAAATTTAGTCTACTTTAAAAACGCCCTAGGAAGTTACTATCAAAAACTAGTATTTTAGGGTTATAATCGCCCAAATCTAAAAAAAAATGCGGTTTATTCGATTTTTCACAAAGTTGCGTTCGGCGCTCGAGGTCACAAACTTGGATTATTCATTAGGCCAACATCATAAACAAGCCTGCAAAAAATCAGAACTACCGGATTTGACGCAAACGCAAAATGTATAATTTTACTGTATTAAAATTCTATTTGTTCCTGTTTATTATTTCAATTGTGAAACTAATCCATTTTTCGAATGTTTACTTAAATTTACGCAGTATTTTAATTTATAACAATTACATTTGTTTTACGACGAAATGTCGGAAGACTTGGTAAACCCCGGTTGATAATTTTTGTATGTGATTTTCGACAGTTTTTTCGGGGCTTGTAATTTATATTAATAAACTTTATCATAGGAATATCACAAATAATGTACCTTTTTGATAGCAGTAAGATTTTCCTATATCTCTTACTAATAATTATATATTATAATTTATAAATATGATTTAGCCTATTCAACTTCTAACACTGATTATGCAGTGGAAATCGATGTTATATTTTATATACAATTTTTCCTAGAAATAGCAAACAATTATGTCATACATATATTAATTTCAAGCAAAATTATTTGCTGACTATACATTAGGGTGTCCCTTATTTCACGATTTTCAGAAATAAATAAGGCATACCCCCTAAATCAGTTTTGTGCCGACCCGACTTTCATGAGATTTTTCCATACAATGTATGATAATGACAATTTTTTTTTCATATAGATTTTGTATAATATTGCCATATTTATAAAATTTATTTAACAAAAAAAATCTTGATGCAAACACAAAACCAATGAAAAATTATCAAATTATAGTTCGTTTTTTTAGCATTAGAAAGAACTTGGAAGAAGGTAAGCGATTTTGGCATGTCTTTTAATTGAAAAACGCTTATTAAAAATCAGTAACTATCATTTATGAAAGCAGAAGAATATAAATGATCGTATTAGATTCATAATTGTTACATATTTGCCGTAATTTATTTTTAAAATGTGTTTTTCAATTAAAAGACACATCAAGATTGTTTACCTTATTTCTAGTCTTAAAAAAACGAACTAGGGTAGTTGCGTCAGTTTTCCGTCCGGTGTCAGTTTCCGTCCACTTGACGGATTGGTAAATAACACATTTGATTTATAATTTGCTACTTGCGAAATATAATTTTTATGTGGATAGATAAATTGTTTAGATATTAAGGATGCAATAAGTCCAAAATTGTCCAGCAATGAAGGTTTATACTCAAATTTCGTCAAGTGGATGGAAACTGACACCAGACGAAAACTAGCACAATGACCCTATAGTGTCTGGTCAAATTTCTCCATAGTAATTTGTATGGGAATTTCAGTTGTGAATCGGCACTGGTTCTTGATACTGGAATATCCTGAATTTTTTTTTCAGTATATTTTGGAGTAATATCATTATATTTAGGAGGTATGCATTGTTAATTTTAAAAATCGCAAAATAAGGGACGCCCTACTGTACATATACATGTTAAACAAATGTCCACGCACCTCTCAGCTCCATGGCAACTATGGGTTGATGCGGGAGCTCCGGCCCCAGCACGAGCTCGTCTTTCACCTCGTGCTTGGTATACAGACCGGCCAGCATGGCTGCCTCGCTCACGCCGCACCCGTCTCTGCTGTCCGAGCACTCCTCCTTCACACACTCCTCGTCCGTGTATTCAGCTTCCTCCTTAACAAGGACTGAAAGAATGGTTGCAATTATTATCAAATCAAATTAAGGTAAAAATATACACATCAGGTTAATAGTTGGCCAGGGGTCGGCAAACTTTTGAGAAGAGCCGACTGCAGTAAAAATCAAGTTCAAATAGGTGAAAACCATATGGAAAGGAAATCCGTTCAGTACTAGTAGTATCTAGTGAGTTTATAACCATAGTGAACAAACATACACACAGACAGACGCGACGGGGGACTTTGTTTAATAAGATGTAATAATATCTCGGTTACTAAGTAAATTAGATATACATAAGCCCACCTCGTTCCCACTGGTCTGTATCTGCACTCTCGGGCTCCGCCTTCACGCGCGCTGGAGATATGCTGCCAATGGTACTTCCTTCCATGACTTCCATCTTCACAATGACGGCGTCAAATTACAATTAAGTGTTGACAACAGTAATTATATGCATGATAGGTATTTGTTAATTAAATGAATCGTAAAATAAATAGCCACGTTCAGCTGCTTATCCTCGAAGCCTGATGCGGATATGATGACAACTTCTTCTTTTATTTAATATTTTTATTAATTTTATTATGGCGATCTGGCCAAACAGTCACGCCTATTATGACAACTTGACAGCACAGAGCTTTTTTTTTTTCGTCCATCTGTCACATCTGTGGCCCATTTTATAAAGCTACAAGTTACAATTTACAAGCGGAAGTCTCTTTCTAACCCTATGTGTTAGAACGAGACTTCCGCTTGTAAATTGTAACTTGTAGCTTTATAAAATAGGCCACTGGACAGTTGACAGCACAGAGCGCCAAATAAAATAATAGTAACCGTAATAGCCGTAACACACTACCGCACCGCACCTTGACTGGCCGCACCCCAACCGCACCCTTAAGTGAGAGCAAGAAAGAGATATATTATGACTTTTGGTAGTAGAGATTTTTATTTTTTAGTTAGGTTTAGTTTTATTTTATATCTGGCTGGCAACATTACGTAAATGATTAAAAAAGAAACAAAATGACAATGACATTAGAAGTTGATAACAACTTGACACCACTTGATTTATTTTTACTGAAATTGTTATACAACAAAGCAGCAATAATAAACCTTACTACATACATATTAAAGTTAAAAGTTGAGTTATCAGTTACTATCGATCTTGAAGTAAGTAGCGTTTACCGTTTACCATATAATATAATATCGTAATGTAAATCGGTAAATTTCGCATTTGCAATTTATTTGCATTATTTCCATATAAACTTATGTGAAATGAAATTTTTGAGACAATTTATGAATTAACAAGGTATTTAGTGAACATAATGGATTCGATAAAACTTGAGATGGGGTCTGAGGAGCTGCAGGCGTGCCGCATATGTCTGGCCACTGATGTTAAACTGTTCGGAATATATGATAACAGATTAGATGAGGTATTCATCGATGTTATGGGTACTACGGTAAGTATTTTACGTACTGTAAGACCATGCTACTATAGCCTAGTACTACAACTACGGTCGACCAGTTCAAGACGTAATTAAGTTAAATTATCAGTGTTTTTCGTTTTGTATGAGTTGTTATATGTTGGTATAGGGTCTAGTCACTACTACAGAGGGCAAAAAAATTGCATCACACTGGTTTTATATCCTTCTGCTTTCATAAGTAATAGTTATTGATTTTTAAAATCGTTTTTCAATTAAAAGATATGTCAAGATCGCTTACCCTCTTTCAAGTTCTTTTTAATGCTAAAAACACGAACTATAACCCTGAAGTTCAACTAAATTCATATGCCTAACTGGTTCTCCACAAAACAGGCCTACAAAGCGTGGTGCACAGCCCTGACATATTACGTGATTTGTTGTGCGTAATATAAACTTATTTCTTATAACTTTTTTCTGTCTTATCAAATGCAAAGCCCAGTTTAATTATTATTTAATGTTCAGTTGTCAGTATGGGACGGGCTGCCGCAGCATCTGTGCGGCTCCTGCGGTGTGCTGCTGCTGAAGAGCAGCGTGCTGCGCCGCCGCTGCCGTCGCGCCGAGCTGCTGCTGCGTCAGCACACGCACACGGTCAGTATTGTTATTGTACAGTTGTCAGTATGGGACGGGAGCAGCATCTGTGCGGCTCCTGCGGTGTGCTGCTGCTGAAGAGCAGCGTGCTGCGCCGCCGCTGCCGTCGCGCCGAGCTGCTGCTGCGTCAGCACACGCACACGGTCAGTATTGTTATTGTACAGTTGTCAGTATGGGACGGGAGCAGCATCTGTGCGGCTCCTGCGGTGTGCTGCTGCTGAAGAGCAGCGCGCTGCGCCGCCGCTGCCGTCGCGCTGAGCTGCTACTGCGTCAGTACACGCACACGGTCAGTATTTATAATAGTTGAGAAACCAGGAGCTTAAGAACGAAGCTAGCCGCTGCAATACAATCAAAATTATTTTTAAATTTGATATTAACATTTAATTCAAATGAAAAAAAAGTCCCCAATCCGCATTGGGCTAGCGTGGGGACTATAGCCCAAGTCCTCTCGTGCATGAGAGGAGGCCTGTGCCCATTTTTTATTTTATTAACATTATGCATGTCATTTATACGTAGTAATAAGTTTTTATTATAATGTTTGTTTACATATAGGAAACTATAAGTCTATTACTAGAAGAATGTTAGGGGTCATCCATTAATTACGTCACACGAATTTCTAGGTTTTTTGACCCCTCCTTGTCACACTTGGTCACATTTGGCAAACCCCCTCCCCCCTAGTGTGACGTCACATTTTTTCTACGAAATCGCCAAATCGAATTAAATAAGTACCTAAGTATTATTAATATTTTATCAAAATATTTTTGGCGATATAAATATTAGTAATTTTATAACCCAAAACTGCTTAGGAAAGAAAATTAAACGAATAAGAACGATTAAAAAACTTGTTATTTAAATGTACAGCGAATAAAATAATTTAAATAAATTTTCGGTTACTGATGAAGTTAAAGTGACGTCACAAAGTTTGTGTCTCCCCCCTCCCCCATGTCACAATATGTCACATTTTCTTGACCCCCTCCCTCCCCCTAAACGTGTGATGTAATTAATGGATGACCCCTTACTCTATATACTTATCTGTTTTATAAGACTGTTTCTTAATAAATTAAAAAAAAAAAACATTAAAGTACTATATATCTGTCTTGGATATATGCAATGTAAATGTCTCATGTAATTTAAGCATGTTGTTTTAAAATGAGAGTGTAACTTCGATTTGATATATTGTACCGTTTCTGCCCAGATAAACATTAACCCCCATATTCATAAAACTTTACGGGCCTGCTTAAGTTAAATTATGTTTTATCCTTTTCTTACAAATACATAAGTCAAAAGACAGATAAAGACAAACGATTATTAGCTAATTGAGGTTTGTAGTGCGTTTATGAATAATAGGGTAAAACATTATATGGGAGCGGCTTTTTTGTGGCGAGTTTGTGTAATTCTTAACAAGTAATTATTATTTCAGATCACAACAGACTTCATCCGAACCATAGACAGAGTAGCCAACAAGCTTTCCCTCCATCTCTCCATCACTAAAATTAACTCCGACACAGACACTAAACCCGACAGCATTGACACCAAACTCGACACAGAAACGAAACTCGACACAGACTTGAAACTCGACACAGATTTGAAACTCGACGATGATAAACAGGACAGTGATGAAAACGACTCCCAATCGGTGTCAGTTTTTTGCGAACCCGAAATATTTGTAAGCGATGTTAAATATTCACAAGTTATAGCCACTGATATAGACATATCAAACCGTATGACGTTACGGAAACGGGTTAAAACTGAAAAGAGGAAAAAAAATAAAGTGAAAGTGAAGGAAGCACAGAAGAAAATAAATAAAGTGAAAGTGAAGGAAGCTAAAAAACAAAAGAAGGGTTTCAAATGGTTTTTCAGCACGGAGGAGGATTATGTGAAATTTGAGAATAAGTATAACATTAGGGTGGTGAAGTTGAATGAGGAGGAACAGAGACGGGAAATGGAGGGGAGGAGAGAGTCGGAGAATTATAGGCACGCGCATGTGCGGTGCGAGAAGTGCTGTAAAGGGTTCTTGTCTATGATTACGTTTGAGAATCATAACAAGATCCATGACCCGGTGAGTGTGATGCTTAATTACATCTTTTTAGGGTTCTGTAGCCAAATGGCAAAAAACGGAACCTTTATAGATTCGTCATGTCTGTCTGTCTGTCTGTCTGTCCGTCCGTATGTCACAGCCACTTTGTTCCGAAACTATAAGCACTATACTGTTGAAACTTGGTAAGTAGATGTATTCTGTGAACCGCATTAAGATTTTCATACAAAAATAGAAAAAAAACAATAAATTTTTAGGGTTTCCCATACATAGAACTGAAACTCAAAAAAAATTTTTTCATCAAACCCATACGTGTGGGGTATCTATGGATAGGTCTTCAAAAATGATATTGAGGTTTCTAATATCATTTTCTTCTAAACTGAATAGTTAGCGCGAGAGACACTTCCAAAGTTGTAAAATGTGTGTCCCCCCCCCCTGTAACTTCTAAAATAAGAGTATGATAAAACTAAAAAAAATATATGATGTACATTACCATGCAAACTTCCACCGAAAATTGGTTTGAACAAGATTTGGTAAGTAGTTTTTTTTTTTAATACGTCACAAACCGTAAACCGCAATTTTATTGTGTTACTTGCTGTTACGGAACCCTTCATGGGCGAGTCCAACTCGCACTTGGCCGCTTTTTATTTCTACTCCCGTACTTTTATTTGTCATTTAAAGGGTCGTGCACACACCTTTAAAACCCTACCTTATAGTTGTCAAGACAAGTCTTTAGTCTATTCCCCAAAAAATAATTTGTGCATACACGCAGTATCTTTTTGACGATTCTACGATACTTCGTGTAATGACCACTTAAAAAATATTCAATGAAATACAGTGTTGCCAACCTTACTTTAAATGTCATCTCTGACAAATAAGTGAACCATAGGCTATACATAGACTTTTTTTTAATTTTATTCATTATTTTCCTATTTTATTGATTTAAAAATATTTGTTAAATTTACAATTTTATTTCAAAGTGCTTGGTCGTAGAAAAAGTATTGTATGCAACGTTGTTTAACTGAGTCAAAAAATACTTGTGGCGTCTTTATACTCACGCCACTCGCCTTTTTTGACCTCTCTTAAACAACGGTTGCATAAAATACTATTAACGCATTCACTGCCAGGGGGCGTGGCCTAGGAACAAACTTGTATGACGGTGAATGCAGTCTTCTTCTTGTTAGGGGCTATATATATAAGGCTCCATAGGCTATGTATCACTGCAACCATCGCTGATCTATTGTGATCGCCACTTACTACAACTCTCGATCAAAACCTGCAGCTTCAAACAGCTGTAGGATCTTTTTGATCTCGAGAGACTTTAACTCCTTCGGGAGGGTTAAGTCACGAGTGCGCACTAAGCAAGGGCATGGCAGGGATGTGCATACAGAGTCTGCACCGCCCCATGTCACATTTCCCCATAGTGTGCAAGTGCTTATTTAGGCCGCGATGCCCAGTAAGCACCCTTACCAAGTTGCTGTCTCTCTTATCAGAGTCTGCACCGCCCCATGTCACATTTCCCCATAGTGTGCAAGTGCTTATTTAGGCCGCGATGCCCAGTAAGCACCCTTACCAAGTTGCTGTCTCTCTTATCAGAGTCTGCACCGCCCCATGTCACATTTCCCCATAGTGTGCAAGTGCTTATTTAGGCCGCGATGCCCAGTAAGCACCCTTACCAAGTTGCTGTCTCTCTTATCAGAGTCTGCACCGCCCCATGTCACATTTCCCCATAGTGTGCAAGTGCTTATTTAGGCCGCGATGCCCAGTAAGCACCCTTACCAAGTTGCTGTCTCTCTTATCAGAGTCTGCACCGCCCCATGTCACATTTCCCCATAGTGTGCAAGTGCTTATTTAGGCCGCGATGCCCAGTAAGCACCCTTACCAAGTTGCTGTCTCTCTTATCAGAAGGTGTCTATAGTTCGTTTTAGCATTAGCAAAGACATATGTAACTTCGTATAAGATGAATAAAGTCTAAGGGAAAAAACGTGCCTCGGAATTCAAGAGTCATTCTCGGATAGATGCCGCACACACCTTTGGCCTATGCTCGGCTAGATGGCGTAACGACACTTTCATATTTAACAATTTTATCACATAGATATCAGTGAATGAACATGGATCAAAATGATATAAAAATAATAAAATCATTTATCCATATACCTATATACATTTTCTTGATAATTTAATATGTTTTCTTTTTGAGTTTTAGTTGTGTGTCGGTAGATGGCAGTAAATTTACTGTGACTACAAAATTTACTATGACAGGACCCCTCTATACTATCTATCCTTTTTGGCATTAGAAAGAAGGTAAGCGATCTTGACACGTCAATTTATTAAAAATCACTATTGAAAAATAAGTCACAGCAAATATGTTATAATTATTAATCATATACGATCTTTTACATTCTTTTGCTTTTATGAGTAATATAAAGTAAATTTACAGTACATATGGTCCTATTTTCCCGCACTAGTGCGAAAAAAAGCATGTCAAAAGTTTAAAGGGCCATATGTACTGTAAAACGTTGTACGATACACGTGCGAATAGGTAATTCGCAACTCGTGTCGATTTAAAACACTCCCTTCGGTCGTGTTTTAATTTATCGTCACTTGTTCCAATTTCCTCTTTTCCGCACTTGTATCGTAAGTAACTATTTTAAAGCGTTTTTCAATATTTTTTTAATAAAAAGACACGTCAAGATTGTTTACCTTCTTTCTAATGCTAAAGAAAACGAACTACAAACAAGGCCTTGGTCACCACGAAATATGTTTTTTCAGAGTACAGGCGCGAACGAGTGCCCGCTGTGTTTCTCGCGTTACAAGTTCCCGACGCACCTGCGCCAGCACGTGGTGGAGAGCCACGCGCATAAATATGTGTGCAAGGTGTGCGACCAGGTCATACGGCGGCGGTGAGTGCTGAGTTGAGCTGAGACTAGGCTTGTGCCTACTCGGTCACTACAGAGAGCGCTCCGCTCTCGGTCAATCGGTCCAACGAACTAGTTCGGCCTTTTAGTTCCTTTAGTTCAGTTCGGTCTTTGAGAGCTGGTGTATGAATAGATTTTACCTTAGTTTTTTTTCTAAATTTTTGGCAACGGAATTACAATTCAAGTTGTACGATACACGGTTATTTAAATATCAAAAAGCTAGCCACAATAAAAAAAAAAATATTTTTTTCATACTTTTTAGGTTTAGGACTGTTTGTCACTCTTTTATCTCGTTCGCACTCGTGCCAACGTCATTGTGAACCATTTCGTTCAGTCTATTTTCTGTTTCACTCATGTCAAGCGCTCATCAATCCCACTGAACTAAAGGACCTAAAGACCGATTAAGAGCGTGCAAAAAGATTTAGTTCCTTTCGGTCCTTGACGGGATTTCATTCTTAACAGTTCTTAGTTCATGACCGACACAAGCCTACCGCGAACCACGTTCGACGTGTTGCCTCTCTGTCACACTTACGTACGAATTTACAAGTGCGACGGAGAGACAACACGTCGAACGCGGTTCGCGGTAGGCCCTCTGTAGCTGTACGAATATTCCGACTTGGAACCGTAAATCACGGACCTCTATAGATTTTGACGGCCTTCTATATCCCGTATTATAGGGTTCCGTACCTAAAGGGCAAAAACGGGATCCTATTACTAAGAATCCGCTGGCCGTCCGTCTGTCTGTCACCGGGCTGTATCTCATGAACCGTGATAGCTAGGCAGTTGAAATTTTCACAGATGATGTATTTCTGTTGCCGCTATAACAACAATACTAAAAACAGTATATAAACCTAATAAATATTTAAGTGTATGGGAGACCCCCATACAACAAACGTGACTTTTTTGCCGTTTTTGCGTAATGGCACGGAACCTTTCGTGCGTGAGTCCGACTCGCACTTGGCCGTTTTTTTTAGTATTAGAAAAAGACCTAGTGACCATACTCAAAATAATTTGAATAATACTTATACTCGTATTTTTCCGGAACTTGAATTTGGACAATAATTGGATGCTGTTAAGCAATAATGTGTCAACCCACATTAATTTTTCAATAAGATGTGAACTCTAAAAATTTACGCTTAAAGTTGACATTTTATTGAAAAATTAATGTGGGTTGACACATTATTGCTTAACAGCATCCAATTATAAGCTGTGAGCTGATTTTACGGTATATAAAAGTGACGTCATTTCGCCAATTTTAGGAGCGCCGCGATGCTGCACTCTGCTTTCCACGCGGGCAGGACGTTCCAGTGCAAATACTGCGGACGGACCTTCAAGTAGGTCTACTAAATAATTATGTTATCAGTATATGCTTTTTTAGGGTTCCGTACCCAAAGGGTAAAACGGGACCCTATTACTAAGACTTCGCTGTCCGTCCGTCCGTCTGTCACCAGGCTGTATCTCACGAACCGTGATAGCTAGACAGTTGAAATTTTCACAGATGATGTATTTCTGTTGCCGCTATAACAACAAATACTAAAAACGGAATAAAATAAAGATTTAAGTGGGGCTCCCATACAGCAAACGTGATTTTTGACCAAAGTTAAGCAACGTCGGGCGTGGTCAGTACTTGGATGGGTGACCGTTTTCTTTTTACATTTTTTTCCGGTTTTTTTTTTGCTTTATGATACGGAACCCTTCGTGCGCGAGTCCGACTCGCACTTGCCCGGTTTTTTTTAATTTTTAACAAGCAGTAACGTCTGCGAACGATGCTATTAAGCTTAGAATAAATTTAAAAGTGGAAAAATTACTGTCTTGGGTGAGACTTGAACTATGCTTGAACTTGTATTTGCTGGCCATGGATGACGACTTGGTGGCTCAGATGGCAGGGCGCTGGAGTATATATCCAGAGGCCGTGAGTTCAAGTCTCACCCAAGACAGTAATTTTTCCACTTTTTTTATTCTAAGTATATGCTATATTGAGTTTTTTTTTAGTTGTAAGTCCTTATCAAAAGTAGCGGATCAAACTACACAAAAACTAGCGACCCGCCCCGGCTTCGCACGGGTAGGTCGGGTAGTTCAACCAATTTACACAAAACCTTTACAAATTATACACCTACACCTTCCTCAACACTCACTATTGATAGGTGAAAACGGCATGAAAATCCGTTCAGTAGTATTTGTGTATATCGGGAACATACATACATACAAACAGATACACGCGGCGGACTTTGTTTCATAAGGTGTAGTGATATTGTCTATGCCAGCGGTCGGCAACCTTTTAGCAGCCAAGGGCCACATAGTAGTTAACAAAGATGACGCGGGCCACACTTTGATAATAATTTGTGACTTTAGCAGACATTGTCGTTCGTCAGTATTACATACAAAATAGCCAGGGAGGCTCGCGGGCCGCAAGCGAGAGGTCGGCGGGCCGCGGGTTGCCGACCGCTGGTCTATGCAATGCTTAATTTAAAACTGGTTAAAAACACTGTATCTGCAGGAAATCTTCAACCCGCTACACACACATGCGCATCCAGCACCCCGGGGAGAACGCGTCCGGGGGCGCCTGCGACGTGTGCGGGGAGACCTTCACCGGAGCCCTGGGGCTGCAGCAGCACAAGACGAGGAAACACAACAAGGTGAGCCCTGCAGGCTGGTGTGGGCGGCCATGTACACACACACACACACACACACACACAGCACCCCGGGGAGAACGCGTCCGGGGGCGCCTGCGACGTGTGCGGGGAGACCTTCACCGGGGCCCTGGGGCTGCAGCAGCACAAGACGAGGAAACACAACAAGGTGAGCCCTGCAGGCGGGTGTGGGCGGCCATGTACACACACACACACACACAGCACCCCGGGGAGAACGCGTCCGGGGGCGCCTGCGACGTGTACGGGGAGACCTTCACCGGGGCCCTGGGGCTGCAGCAGCACAAGACGAGGAAACACAACAAGGTGAGCCCTGCAGGCTGGTGTGGGCGGCCATGTACACACACACACACACACAGCACCCCGGGGAGAACGCGTCCGGGGGCGCCTGCGACGTGTGCGGGGAGACCTTCACCGGGGCCCTGGGGCTGCAGCAGCACAAGACGAGGAAACACAACAAGGTGAGCCCTGCAGGCTGGTGTGGGCGGCCATGTACACACACACACACAGCACCCCGGGGAGAACGCGTCCGGGGGCGCCTGCGACGTGTGCGGGGAGACCTTCACCGGCGCCCTGGGGCTGCAGCAGCACAAGACGAGGAAACACAACAAGGTGAGCCCTGCAGGCTGGTGTGGGCGGCCATGTACACACACACACCCCTGACTGACTATGGGAGACATGACTTTTCAACTGCGATTACTGCGTATGTTAGCACGGCAGAATTTCGGAAATAAAGTTTTTCAATAGAATGGAGGATTGCTCAATTATACATAGTGCCGCACACATTTTGGACTAGTCATTGAGTTTTCACTTCTCTCGGCACTCCCGGAGTGCAACCCGTTGTTTTTTTGGCCGTTTTATGTAAACCTGTAACATGCCTACAGTGAAAAATAAGCTTTTGGCAAAAATTTCATTTTTGGTACAAGCTTTTATCGCTGACTGTACACAGGCAACTAATACTCATCAAGACAATTCTAAAAACCCCAAACAAAATTAGGTTACGTTGTTTCATCACAGAGTTCCTATGGCCACGTCCTGTCTCCATCATCAGATCATCTCGAATGGTACCATAATATTGCATTGTCATCCGATTTATACATGCATGCAAAATTTCAGCTCAATCGGAAACCGGGAAGTGGATCAAATTTAACTTGCAAGATTTGATTACAGACCGACAGACAACGGTCAGGTGAAAGTAAATAAAAGCTTGTAATAAAGACCTTTCACTTTGTGACGCAGCCCGCAGTGCCAGAGTTGAAGTGCAGTACCTGCCTGGTCCAGTTTGCGAGCTTGGACGCCGTTGCCAGACACACAGACACCACCCCCGACAACACCTGCGATCCTAGTCTCAAGTTAGTGTACTGTTATTTTTTTATTTTCACCACAAAAACTGATAAGAAATTTTTTTGTTCACATGTGAGACAAAGTATACAAATGTAAATTTTGAGTTTCTTTCTTATATTTGCTGTGTAGAATTGACTTTTAAATGATGACTTAGAATGATAAATATTTAAAAATATTCATTTTGAATCGACTTGCTTTGATTTTGTTTGCTATTTTACTGTTAGTATTTTCCTTGTGTTGGTGTGGTGAAAATTTTTGTTTCACTCGGTGGCAAAATTTGTTTAACCCTCGTGCCTTGAAACCCTCGCAACGCTCAAGATTCCATTTGGGGGTTTACCGCGAAAGTAATATTCCGTATTGTCCAGGGCGTGCTCCGTGTGTGGAGAGACGTTTCCCGACGAGGCCGGGCTCGCCGCGCACGGCTCCGCCCACGCCGACACGCGCTACAAGTGTGATGACGTAAGTACAATCATGTATGTATGTATGTATTTACTTTATTGTACATAGAAATAAAAACACGAGAAACGCAGTTACAGAGTCAATTAAATACAACAAAGGCGAACTTATCCCTGAATGGGATCTCTTCCAGTTAACCTTTGAGGAAATGAGTAGGACAGAAGTAACGATGAATGACAAACAAAAGCAAAAGTGTATAATCCCTAAAATAAATGAAATGCAAGTTTTGAATACACATTACTACAAATAATATACAGTGAAACCTGGATAAGTGAGACTTCAAGGGACGAGCAGATTTGTCTCACTTAAAGAGGTATTTCACTTACCCAGGTTCTCAGTTAGCCAGGTACAAATAAATTTCTGTCTCATTTATAGAGGGTCCCATTAATAGAGGTGAGAATAGAGGATATATCTCAGTTATAGAGGTGGTAAGATAAGGTATTTTGTAATTATGTTTAAATGTTGAGGTAAAATAATCCTTGTCCCTAAATATTTTTAAGTATGTTTAAATTTTTCTTTTAATTTATTTTGAATGATTTTCCAAAGGATAGATTTTTTTCAATTAGATTTGATACTGATTTCATTGGGTCTTAGAAATGTATTAAATGAAAATTTGTTTATTATTGTTACTTATAAAGATTTCAGCTTTCGTTTCGATAGTTTTGAAAACTATATAAAGTAACTAAATGAAACTTGAAGTCGTTGAGACCCTATTAAGCAAATGCAGATTTGTGGATAGACTAAGAGTTAGTAAGAATACGGAAATAGATCAATAAAGTCCAAGTTAGAGAGGTCATAGATTGACGTTATCTCAGATACAGAGGTAATTCGTATAAAATTATAAAAAAAAACAATTAGGAAAATGTAGATTTATAAATATAGTCTCAGTAAAAGAGGTAAAATACACTCTCTGTCTCAATTATAGAGGTAAATGTGACTATAAAATCACAAGAACTAATCCCAGTTATAGAGGTTCGTTTTTTCTCACTAACAGAGGTAATTCAGTGCTAAAGTGTAGGGACCGCGCCATGAGTCCCAGATATAGAGGTTTCTCACTTATCCAGGTCCCACTTAACCAGGTTTCACTGTACATAAATAGAAATATAACAATACAAGAATACATATACATATAAATAAAATAAAATAAATAAATACTCAACATATGATATAAATAGATATATAGATATTAATAACTATATTGTTTGTTTTTACTATGCAATACTCTTTATTGCACACCTCACATCCTCGTAGTTTAGAATAAATGTACAGTAGTGTAAGTGAATGTCAATAACGGATGCCAATGAATTGGCAAGGAATGTCAAATTATGTCAAATGCAAGGAGTGGTGCCGAAGCACCAACAAAAAGATATCAAATATAAGACGAGAGTTTACTGCAAGGATAAATTACAATGACTCAGGCTCACTTGCACCATCCCACTAACCCGGGGTTAAGCGGTTTAAGCGTCAACCCAGTGTCAAATTGTACTGGTAACATGGTAACTCCTGGTTTAACCGGTTAACCCCGGATTAGTAGAATGGTGCAAGTGGGCCTCATAGATATATAATATTATAAAGATTACGTCTCAGCGAGCTGTCACTGTTACCACTTTTGTTTAGTGTGCGTTTAACAATGTGGCCGACCTTGCTGTAGCCGTGTCGATAAAGTCATCTCGATAAACTATCGACATTTCTTGCAATTTTAATTTTACTTCAAAGGTTTAACGATACCTAAAATGAACAAAAACGCTTTTATTCTTTACTAGACGGGCCCGCAGCTCCGCTCGCGTAAATGAAATAAAAAGTTTGTCTTATGTTTAGTTAAATACCGACATTATTATGTATTCAACCCTGCCAGGGTTTATAACTGTGATAGGGATTTCTTATTTGTCAAGTAGGTAGCCGTTATTTGGATAACTTAATTCGAAAATTTCTTATAACGTACGAAGGTATTTATTTAAAACTTGTTTTAACATAAAATTATTACTAATTGTTGTAAAACGTTCATTAGATTACTTATTTTCCGCTTTAAGCCACGAATATGGACGACCACCACCCATAAATCGCCTTTTCATACAAACGTAGGTAGTCCCCATTTCCCTTTCTGGATCTTAACATTACTTACTACGGCTATGGTGACGCAACGGTCCAAAGGACTCACCTGGCCTCCGATACCAGATCACGTCATGTTTCTTGGTGTCATAGCTCTCGCCATCAAGCGTCTCCCATTTTGTTGTCCCAAGTACGCTCGTCTCCCATTCTATTTACTATCTCCCATTATATAACTTTGTATTTTTGGCTCATCTCGGCAGCCCTTTCCCTGGACGAATGACAATGTTTGCCGAAGCCATGAAAATCAATCTGAATAATAATAACTCATAAAGAAATTTAAAACAACAAAATATAAATTATTAATATTATGATAATATTAATTTGATTGATAATGATAAGTCAGATATGGCATAAGTCACTCGTATGAGTCGTATAGGCTATAGACTAAGGTAAGGTTGAGGTTGACAGCACTTTTTATTTCACTTTGTGTAAAAAACCCCGAAATCACTGTATACCAACACAACAAACATAATTTAGGTTACTTGAACTTTATTAGCGAAACCAACCGAGAGTTGCCGAAAATGGTCGATCGTCGTAAAATGAAGATTGTTACGAAAATTTCTTTTGCTTATTGTAAATTAAATACGCATCGTAAGCGATAGTTTTTATGATCTAGTTCTATTCTCATATGTAGATAATAGATTTAAAAAGGTTTTTTTTTATCATACGTGCGTTGTATTAGAGATACGTGTCAAAAACTTTTTTAGAAATTTGTAAGGCGCTATCTCTCTTCTTCGCTCGTTTTTTATCCCGTTCTGGTTTTTCAATTTTATATATATGATGATTGTGGTTATCAGATCAAAATTTTATCGTCACGCACCAGCAGGGAACCAGGGGAAAGTTCAGATATTTAATTAAAATACATAAATACCTACTAAAATATGTGTTCCGCAATAATTGAATTATTTTATTATATTATAATGTATTCATTATCCATTAGGATTTCATTTATGTTTATGTTTAACGAAGATATTGAAGCTTCAATTAATCTCTATTTTGTTCCGCTGTGTAGAGTTTATCGATATATAACATGATTAAAATCGACTTTTCACATCTCTTAAAGGGCACACATATATGCTTTTACGCACACATACACAACCTGGTTCTACCTAAAACGATAACACCTTGATTTGAGGTCCATCTTGTCAACAGTATGGTTGTCCTTTTTTGACAAACGGCATTTTTAAAAGAGCGAGGAGAGATTTATGTTACTAGTTGCTGCGCTGTCAAATAGAACAGAAAACGTTGGGGCCTAGCAATGACTACAAATGTTGATCTTGTTAATAATTACAGCTAGGTTGAGTGGGGAATTGCGATGCGTGTGCAAGATGACGCTCTACTTTTTGGACAAAGTACAGATGCATCGTTTGCACGGAGATGTTGTTTTGGGTCGGATCAAACTGCACATGCATAGCTGCAGAAAATGTACATCTTTGTACAAGTAGCCTAAACAAAGGCAAATTTTTGTTTGTTTGATTTTGGTTTTATTTTTTTGACGAAGCATGTTGTGGATACTATTATTGTGTGTAGTCACCATGACGGAGCCTGCGCTGTGGATTGATATTGTATTTAATTTGTTTTTGTATTATCAATAAATAATTTTTGGTAGGTATTATAATTTTTCATCTTTTTTTCATATTGTTGTAGTGTAACCAGCCATTCGCAACCAAGTCCTCTCTCAGCACGCATATCGACCGCGTTCACCTGAAGATCAAACCGCGGTACAAGCTCATATACAAGTACAGTGCGGCGAGACGAGCGCAGCTAGACGAATACATGTGCGAGACTTGCGGGAAGGGGTATACGGTGAGACATACATATTAATACATTTTTTTTCCGCACACAAACCAGGCGTAAATACTAGTTTTTACGAAAGCGATTGCCATCTGACCTTCCAACCCAGAAGGTAAACGTAGCCTTATTGGGATTAGTCCGGTATCCTCACGATGTTTTCCTTCACAGAAAAGTGACTGGTAAATATCAAATGATATTTCGTATACAATTTCCGAAAAACTCATCGGTATGAGCCGGGGTTTGAACCCGCGACCCTTTACCTTTTGAACGCCAAAGGGCGGATCCATTTGCCGTGCCACTGACGCCACGGGGTACAATTTAGTGAATAAATAATGCCAACCTAAAAGTGGGGAGTTTTTCAGTAGCTTTTCATCTAAAAACGATCGACGTCAAATGCCGTCTTTGGCGTCGTTGTCACGATTTTGCGTTGACGTCAATTGCCGCCTGTGGCGTTAAAAAGTGAGTAAGTAAATATACTTTATTGCACCACGAAGAAAAATGCTATTAACATATTTACAATGTAAATAATGGTAGCAACAGGCGGTCTTAACGCTGTAATCTCTTCTAGACAACCTTCGGGTAGCAGGATATAAAGAATAGAAAACTTTTAAAACAGGTAGTGGTAAAAGGTTAAATGTGTTGTTTTTACAGAGCTTCGCAAACCTGAAGACACACCAGCTGCGTCACACGGGGGAGCGGCCCTTCCCGTGCCCGCAGTGCCCTAAGAGTTTCCTCACCGCCGCACAAGCCAAAGTAACGCAGTTCATAACATAAAAATTTTACAGGACATATAAATAATAAAATAATAAATATTATAGGACATTTTTTACACAAATTGACCAAGCCCCACGGTAAGCTCAAGAAGGCTTGTATTGTGGGTACTCACACAACGATATATATAATATATAAATATGTACTTATGTAAATACATAGAAAACAACCATGACTTAGGAACAAATATCTGTGTCATGACACAAATAAATGCCCTTACTGGGATTCGAACCCAGGACCATCGGCTTCACAGGCAGGGTCACTACCCACTAGGCCAGACTGGTCGTCACCACCAGACTCAGAGGCGTCAGACTGGTGGTGGTGGTGGTGGACTGGTGGTCGTGGTGGTGGTCGTATTTATTTATTTCAATAACCGGTTCCCTTCCAGGGTCACAAGGAGCGAGTGCACGCGGGGATAAAGAAGTACCAGTGCGCGCAGTGCCCCAAGACTTTCCTGGACAAGAGCTCCGTGTACAAACACAAAGTGGTGAGTGAATGAATGGAATGGAATTCCTTGCCGGCGTCTATATTTCCGTGCTCTTATAACCCGGCAACCTTCAAATCAAGAGTGAACAGGCACCTTCTGGGCGAGCTCGCTCCATCGTAGGCCACGTCTACGCCTCGGCCAGTCTGTGGCCATGAGTAAACCCATGCATAATAAAAAAAAAAAAAGTGACGTCATCCGCTGTGCGAGAGGCACAGCATGCACGTGTATAGCTGTCCCGCTCTATAAATATTAGGCTTGCTTATAACTATTATATCTTATATAATAAAAATTCCTTCTTTCATAACAACAATATATTTCTTGATCACAATATTCCGTTACAGTTCAATCTCCAATCACCTTACTTCACAATCGTCCTCCCTTCACCTCTGCCCGTAACCGAATGCCCGTTAACCGCCATGCCAGTCGTCTTTTATTCTTTCTTCCAACTACCTTCTATTTACAAAGGTCAACTATCAATCACGTTACTTTTAAATTTATTAAATTATAGATTACCAATGATTATTCAACTCTTTATTTCGTTAAATCTGTTTCTAATAATTAGTAATTTTAATGAATCTTACACTCGCCCATCCTGACATTGTGCATGTCCTCATGCACAGTCATACTAATCGCGTCTGTCATCTAATCTTACACTCGGCATGTCAAATCATCTGGCATTCAGTAAGAAAATTATTAATACTTCATTACCCATTTAATACAATTTCTTTGTCTGTCTATATACATTTTTTTTTTATGATTTATTGAATTCATCTAGGTATATCCTCACATTATTATTTCAAATCCAATAAATATATCCATCTAGATATATAAGTTTTTATTAATGTTACACATACTATACTACATAATATAAAGTACTTACTTTTTTTTTTTTTAAATCATCACTACATATAAAGTACATTACTTAACATATTAGGTTGCTTTTTTTTTAATTATTTCTCTTGTTTTTTTCTGTTTTTTTTTTTATCACTCTCATGACACAAACGTGTCTCACAACATACCATTTTTTTAATCAAATTTTATATGTAGCACATTATTCCTCTTGTTTTTTGATTCCATATTTTCTCCATTCCATTCCATTTTTCATTCCATTTTTTTTGTGCTACTTACTGAATCACTCTCATGACACAAACGTGTCTCACAACATAACATCCTCTATTTCCGTCTTTTTTTTTTATCGTTACCATATATCCGTTCCTCCATCCTTAGCAAATTACCAATTCAATAATCCAATAATGCAATAATGCAATAATCCAATAATCGAATAATCCAATAATCCAATAATCCAATAATCCAATAATCCAATAAACCAATAATCCAATAATCCAAAAAACCAATAATCCAAAAAACCAATAATCCAATAATCCAATAATCCAATAACTCAATAATCCAATAATCCAATAACTCAATAATCCAATAACTCAACTCAATAATCCAAAAACTCAATAATCCAATAACTCAATAATCCAATAACTCAATAATCCAATAACTCAATAATCCAATAACTCAATAATCCAATAACTCAATAATCCAATAACTCAATAATCCAATAACTCAATAATCCAACGACTCAATAATCCAACAACTCAATAATCCAACAACTCAATAATCCAATAACTCAATAATCCAATAACTCAATAGCTCAATAATCCAATAACTCAATAATCCAATAACTCAATAATCCAATAACTCAATAATCCAATAACTCAACTCAATAATCCAAAAACTCAATAATCCAATAACTCAATAATCCAATAACTCAATAATCCAATAACTCAATAATCCAATAACTCAATAATCCAATAACTCAATAATCCAATAACTCAATAATCCAATAACTCAATAATCCAATAACTCAATAATCCAATAACTCAATAATCCAATAACTCAATAATCCAATAACTCAATAATCCAATAACTCAATAATCCAATAACTCAATAATCCAATAACTCAATAATCCAATAACTCAATAATCCAATAACTCAATAATCCAATAACTCAATAATCCAATAACTCAATAATCCAATAACTCAATAATCCAATAACTCAATAATCCAATAACTCAATAATCCAATAACTCAATAATCCAATAACTCAATAATCCAATAACTCAATAATCCAATAACTCAATAATCCAATAACTCAATAATCCAATAACTTTATAATCCAATAACTCAATAATCCAATAACTCAACTCAATAATCCAAAACTCAACTCAATAATCAAATAACTCAACTCAATAATCAAATAACTCAACTCAATAATCAAATAACTCAACTCAATAATCCAATAACTCAACTCAATAATCCAATAACTCAACTCAATAATCCAATAACTCAACTCAATAATCCAATAACTCAACTCAATAATCCAATAACTCAACTCAATAATCCAATAACTCAACTCAATAATCCAATAACTTTACTCAATAATCCAATAACTCAACTCAATAATCCATAACTCAACTCAATAATCCAATAACTCAACTCAATAATCAAATAACTCAACTCAATAATCCAATAACTCAACTCAATAATCCAATAACTCAACTCAATTATCCAATAACTCAACTCAATTATCCAATAACTCAACTCAATAATCCAATAACTCAACTCAATAATCCAATAACTCAACTCCCATTCAATAATTCAACCCAAATTACTCAACCCAATAATCCAATAACTCAACTCATAATTCAATAACTCAACTCAATAATCCAATAACTCAACTCAATAATTCCAATAACTCAAGTCAATAATCCAATAACTCAGCTCAATAATCCAATAACTCAGCTCAATAATCCAATAACTCAGCTCAATAATCCAATAACTCAACTCAATAATCCAATAACTCAACTCAATAATCCAATAACTCAACAATCCAATAACTCAACTCAATAATCCAATAACTCAACTCAATAACCCAATAACTCAACTCAACAATCCAATAGCTCGATAATCCAATAACTCGATAATCCAATAACGCGATAATCCAATAGCTCGATAATCCAATAACTCGATAATCCAATAACGCGATAATCCAATAACTCGATAATCCAATAACTTGATAACCCAATAACTCTTTAATCCAATAACTCTATAATCCAATAACTCTATAATCCATTAACTCGATAATCCAATAACTCATTAATCCAATAACTGCTTAATCCAGTAATCCAGTACCTGATCAATCCAGTAACTGATCAATCCAGTAACTCATTAATCCAATAACTCACTAATCCAGTAACTCATTAATCCGTAACTCATTAATCCCGTAACTCATTAATCCCGTAACTCATTAATCCCGTAACTCATTAATCCCGTAACTCATTAATCCCGTAACTCATTAATCCCGTAACTCATTAATCCCGTAACTCATTAATCCCGTAACTCATTAATTAAAATAATCCAGAAATGTTATAATTCGATAATATTATACTTATCATCATATGTAGGTATTTTCATCATATCGTTATATTACTTGCCACTTAAGCGTCAGTTGCACCAACCACAATTGACGAATTGATCAACAGCAATCAGCAGAGCTTTACTTGCTACAATAACCAAGCTATAGTACATTTCGATGCTAGTGCGGAAGGTATGTCATTACTTCACGAGTACCGAGATATCTTGCCACGAGCCGCAGGCGAGTGGCAAGACTCGGGACGAGTGAAGAATGACATTTCCGCACGTGTATCGAACGACGTTTTTTAATACAGTTGCGAAAAAATAAGAAAAACACTGTTAATCGTACACTAAACAAAAGTGGTAACAGTGACAGCTCGGTTAGACGTCGTCTTTAAGTATATTATATCTATGGGCGTTTGGCAGGTATTCCGTTCCATTCAGTCAACTTATTAAGAACGGAATTTTCAATATTGAATATTAAAAAATAAACGTGTTATAATGATGAAGAGGTAAGTAATTAAATATGAAATATGTAATATTTTTCGTATTCTTACATTAACGGTAGGTTTTTATGCTGATTACGACGTTTAAAGGAAACTAATATTAACACTCATCACTAAGTAGTCGTGAATTGGAACAAGTATAAATTTAAAAAAATTGGAAAAGTAAAAAGCACTAGTTCGAGATAACCAACTTTCCGCACGCTAAACAGCTACGTAAAGTAGCACTTTTTGAGCAACTGTATTAAAAAAATATTTAAAATGCAACGAACTTCTTAAAACCAAGGATACTGAAAGCGAATCAATACACGGTTATAACGAATACTTTACTAGTGTAGGCCCAACCTTGGTTATTCAATCAACACCAGCGACGGAAGAGTTCTAAATCTTTGGATTGTTAATAATAGACAAATATAAATTGTTCTTATTAAGCTAAATTCGACTGTTTTATTTATTTATTTAATTTACGTTACTGCTTCCGGGGTAGAATGCGGGACGTTTAAAACAGATCTTAAATCCAAAACAGATCCGTATCCCGGTACGGATCCGGAACACGGGCTTTAAGAAACGGGAAAATTCTAGAACTGGTACAGAAACGGAATCTAGAACAAATTCGGGATCCGGCACTGATCCGATACCAATCCGGCACGCATCCGGTTCAGATCCGGCAAATGATATACATGCGGTATTAATCCGGCACAGATCCGGTACCAATCCGGCACAGATCCGTTACCAATCCGGCACAGATCCGGTACCAATCCGGCACAGATCCGGTACCAATCCGGCACCAGTCTGGGACGGATCCAGTACGAATCCAGCATGGATCCGGAACTCATCCGGCACAAATCAGGTATGCACCCGGCACGGTTCCAGTATCCGGCACGGACCCAAATCCAGAAAGGGGTACATACATAGACTAAAAGAATTCGATCTACACCTGTAAATAATCATAAAGGTATCCGAACTATTCAAAATAAAACGGTGTTCCAAAGGTTTCACGCTACCCGCGATGTAATGAATGCTTTAATTATATTATGGATAAGCATTACAGCAAACACTAAAAAAACCTAACTGTTGGTCTTGAAGAGAAAACTTGCAGTATAATTGCTCTCGAATGAACGAATAGGCCGAAATGGGTTTACCCAATTATTTTGTTCTTGATAAAATTAACGGTGCCTTTGTTTCTAAGCGCCCGTTAAACATAAACTTCCTAACATAGGAAATATGAAATGAAAATTAATTTCAACAAAACAACAACCAATATAAGTGTTACTAATATATGTATAGGTATATAATTATAATAATTTTACACCACTGTTACTATTGTAACAAATTAATTGGGTAATTAAGATTTAACTCGATCAGTTCTAATATTAATACCTACATAATATAATACATTCAGGAATACCATAGTGACTTGTAGGTACTTACCACTTCTGATGTATAATAAAAATTCCTTCTTTCATAACAACAATATATTTCTTGATCACAATATTCCGTTACAGTTCAATCTCCAATCACCTTACTTCACAATCGTCCTCCCTTCACCTCTGCCCGTAACCGAATGCCCGTTAACCGCCATGCCAGTCGTCTTTTATTCTTTCTTCCAACTACCTTCTATTTACAAAGGTCAACTATCAATCACGTTACTTTTAAATTTATTAAATTATAGATTACCAATGATTATTCAACTCTTTATTTCGTTAAATCTGTTTCTAATAATTAGTAATTTTAATGAATCTTACACTTGATACTTGACTTTCCTAGATAAGAGCTCCGTGTACAAACACAAAGTGGTAAGGTCTTAGAGATGCACCGGATATTCGGCTACAATCCGGTATCCGGCCTTACGATCAGCAGCCAGCAGCCGGATACCGGATAGTAACTTTGCTTGATTTCGGAGTAAATAAATTGGATTTAAGAAACAGTCACGGTCATAATCGTACTCGTTTATTATTTTGAAATAATTTAAACGTTCCATTCTGTTCTGGAGTCATTTCAAACCTAGAAATGAAGCCGTTCGTTTGAACCTGATCGCTGTTTTTCACAGCCATACCCTAATAAATTCTTGTTTTTCGTAGGTACACACAGGTGAGAAACCCTACGAGTGCCAAATCTGCAACAAAACCTTCACCCAATCCGGTTCCTTGTCTACACACATCAAGTACGTTCACATGAAGGTCAAGCCGCCGCCCCGGCGCCGGCGCGGGCTCGCAGCCAGCGGAGTATAGATTATAGTAAATACAGGGTGCGTATAACACTTTACAGTTCGTTTTTTTAGCATTAGAAAGAACTTGCAAGAAGGTAAGTGATCTTAACACGTCTTTTAATTGAAAAACGCTTTTTAATAATCAAAAACGATTTCTTATGAAAGCACAAGAATATAAATGATTGTATTAGATTCATAATTGTTACATATTTGCCGTAACTTATTTTTAAAATGTATTTTTCAATTAAAGAGACCTTATTTCTAATGCTAAAAAAACGAACTATAAACTCTCGCGTTTTGTACACATATTTAATTACACAGACGGGTCTACCGCGATACAATGTCATTGTTTTTACCTTTAATTCCGACGACGATTTTTATAAACTAATTTCGAGTAGTTTAGTGGTGTTTTATTAATATCTCCGTTGACATTTGTTGGGACGTCAGTCTTTCCGTGACCACAGCTGGTGCAACTCAGCTGAAACGTCGGAATTAAAGGTAAAAACAATGAAATTATATCGCGGTAGACCCGTTTGTGTAATTAAATACGACGATTATTGATTTATTATGACGACCGGTCTGGCCTAGTGGATAGTGACCCTGCCTGCGAAGCCGATGGTCATGGGTTCGAATCCCAGTAAGGGCATTTATTTGTATGATGATACAGATATTTGTTCCTGAGTCATGGTGGTTTTCTATGTATTTAAGTATTTATATATTATATATATCGTTGTCTGAGTACCCACAACACAAGCCTTCTTGACTCAGTCTTCGGGACTCAGTCTTTCCGTGACTACAGCTGGTGCAACTCAGCTGAAACGTATTAAAGGTAAAAACAATGAAATTATATCGCGGTAGACCCGTTTGTGTAATTAAATACAGGGTGCGTAGCCAACATGCCAATCGTTTACGCTCCGTAGTTGATCAAACTTGACCGACATGATTAGGAATTGGAAGTATAGATATCATAGCTTCAAAGGCAAATTTTTAAATACGAGAGAGAGAAAGGTATAATATATCATTTGTGAAAATTTCAACTGCCTAGCTATCACGGTTCATGAGATACAGCCTGGTGAAAGAGATGGCTTTATGACATGACTCGCCTCTTAGTTTTGCGGTGAGTATAAATATTATAGTTTCAAAGGCAAATTTTTGACTACGAGGGAGAGAAGGTTATGAAATTAAAATAAAACTCACAGAATAATAATAATAAATACAACTTTATTACACAATACAATCACACTAGGTAGCTACTATGTTATCAATTATGTATGTTCACTTATTATCATACATTGTTCAGGCATTTGTAAACCATTTGTATATAAATTCTTAGTCTTTAAGAAGAACCACTGCCACAGAATAAATAATAGTACTAAGTACAGAAGACTCACTCTCTAACAAAGCGCGTCTGTTACGATCAGCACAAATATGGCCGCTAGGTGGCGACAGCGCCACGCGCGGCTTATGGCAAACCCCAAAATTGGGACCGAACGGATGTACTTTTAGCTACCATAAATTGTCATAAACTTAGCAAGAGAAATATCTGTTTTTTTCCGATATCATAAAGTTTATTTTAATAATACAATGATGGTGGCAAACAGGAATACGGCCCGCCCGATGGTAAGCGGTAACCATAGCCCATGGATGCCTGTGACGTCAGCAACAGTGATTTTACAATTCGTCGCACCTGTCACGTTGGTGAAACAGGGGCCAGTACGTATCAGTTTATGTTGTATAGAATAGAAACACTTTATTGACAAACTATGTCCAGAAGATGACATTTATACGAGAACATTGCCCAGCCATGTGCGTGCAATGATTACTTAGATTCTACTTAAGGGGCTCCCCCACGCCAATGACCTTCGATCAAAATCCCTTAATTTTCAAATGTTTTTTGTAGCTTATCATATTAACAGCAACGGCTTTAAGTAATATAGTATCCCATATTTACTTCAAAGTTCGTTGTCTTAATTCATAATTCATTTATTGCATTTATAGTCTTTGAGATATTTGACATCAAATTGAACAATTTTAGGCCAAAAACTGGTTTTCTGGCCATAACTTTTGTGTTAATTAGTTGTAACGTTTCCCGAGACGACAAAGACCGACCCAAATATGTAGATTTGATATATGTAAGATCCTTCACAGCAATCGAATTAAGTGTTTTTTAGACAATGTTAAAAAAAAATCATAAAAAAATAAGTATTATTTTTTCTCAAAATCCGGTAGACAAGAATGGAGATGAAAGATTGAAGAACCGATAGCCGTTTGTCTTATAAATCAATCTGTACTGCAAATGTAGGAGATGCGATTCAAAACTTGTCAAAAATCGATAAAAACCACAGGTAGCCCCTTAATACCTATACTAACTAAATTAATACCTATGCTAGCTACATGCAAATTATGTCTTAAACTAATTGGTTAGGTACTACCTCGAACTAATAGCTATTTAAGTTAGTATCTAAATTAACTAGTTTCGTGACTTAAAAGCTATGTGTTACACAATATGATAACTATCGTATTCAAAATATTCCTTAATGTTGTAAAATGCTCGCTGTATTAGCTTGATAGCAATGCTCAAGTCTCTGATTTGTTCTTTATATACTTCACACTGATATAGTTATTCGCCAATGTGATGTCGTTTATGTGCTTTTAAACTACCCAATTGAGTGAATTTTTTTTCACATATGTCACATTGATATGGTTTCTCACCAGTGTGTAAACGATTGTGAAGTTTTAAAGAATTCGAGTTAGTGAACCTTTTTTCACACAGTCCACATTGATACGGTTTTTCGCCAGTGTGGATTAGTTTATGTTTTTGATAATGACCCAATTGAGTGAATCTTTTTTCACACAGTTCACATTGAAATGGTTTTTCGCCAGTGTGTATTAGTTTATGAATCTTTGCAACACTGGGGTCGCTGAATTGCTTTTGACATACTTCACATTGATATGGTTTTTCGCCAGTGTGGGATCGTTTATGTAATTTTAATCCACTGCATTGGTTAAACTTTTTTTCACACACTTCACATTGATATGGTTTTTCACCGGTATGGGATCGTTTGTGTGATTTTAATTGACTCGATTGGGCAAACTTTTTTTGACACACTTCACATTGATATGGTTTTTCGCCAGTGTGGGATCGTTTATGTAATTTTAATCCACTCCATAGGTTAAACTTTTTTTCACACACTTCACATTGATATGGTTTTTCACCGGTATGGGATCGTTTATGTGATTTTAATTGACTCGATTGGGCAAACTTTTTTTGACACAAGTAGGGTAGATATGTATGTTCTGCCTCAGTTTAGGTATCTATGTCCCCCCCGCGGGGTGGGGGGGGGGAGGGGAGGGGGAGGGGGAGATTCCCCGCGGGGGTGGGGGGCGTGACCTTGAGGGGAGTGAACCTGACCTTGAGTGACCTTGACCCTGAGTGGCCTTGACCTTGAGGGGGGGCGTGACCTTGAGGGGAGGGGAGGGGGACCTCGAGGGGGAGGGGGACCGGGAGGGGAGGGTGCCTAACGGGGTGAGGGGAGAGGGGAAGCGCCTCGGCGACACGTGAGCAAGGTCAATGCCGCGGGTGGGGTGAGGGGTAGGGTGATGGAGCGAGAGGGGAAGCGAACAAAATATGTGTGACAAGGACAAACGATAATAGCGCTTTCGCTGTTACTCCTACTGAAAGATACATAAGACTATCCCGTTCAGTCATTTCCCCCCACGCCTCATGCCAGATGGCAAACAAGCAGACGACCCCACCTGACAGTAAGCAGTCACCGTAGCCCATGGACGCCTGCGAATTCAATAGTTTACACGGATGCACTTTTATTTGCGGTTGGTTTTGTCGCTTGTGCTTATCAAATGTATGGAGTTTGTAGTTTACCAACTGTAAAGGGGTTTTTCTTTTATTATACCACATTGGTGGCAAATAAGCATACAGTCCGTCTGATGGTAAGTTGTTACCGTAGCCTTTGGACGCCTGCAACTCCAGGATGGATACAAGCGCGCTGCCGACTGCCCAAAGATTCAATAACTTTGTTTTAAAATATGAGGCTTATATCGGCGTTTTTTTTAATACCACGTCGGTGGCAAATAAGCAGACGACCTCGCCTGACAGTAAGCAGTCACCGTAGCCCATGGACGCCTGCGAATTCAATAGTTTACACGGATGCACTTTTATTTGCGGTTGGTTTTGTCGCTTGTGCTTATCAAATGTATGGAGTTTGTAGTTTACCAACTGTAAAGGGGTTTTTCTTTTATTATACCACATTGGTGGCAAATAAGCATACAGTCCGTCTGATGGTAAGTTGTTACCGTAGCCTTTGGACGCCTGCAACTCCAGGGTGGATACAAGCGCGCTGCCGACTGCCCAAAGATTCAATAACTTTGTTTTAAAATATGAGGCTTATATCGGCGTTTTTTTTAATACCACGTCAGTGGCAAACAAGCAGACGACCTCGCCTGACAGTAAGCAGTCACCGTAGCCCATGGACGCCTGCGAATTCTATTGTTACCACGGATGCATTTTTATTTGCGGTTGGTTTTGTCGCTTGTGCTTATCAAATGTATGGAGTTTGTAGTTTACCGACCGCAAAAAGATCCAGATTTTTTTTTTTTATATACTACGTCGGTGGCAAACAAGCATCCGGCTCACCTGATGGTAAGCAGTCACCGTAGCCCATGGACGCCTGCGAATTCAATAGTTTACACGGATGCACTTTTATTTGCGGTTGGTTTTGTCGCTTGTGCTTATCAAATGTATGGAGTTTGTAGTTTACCAACCGTAAAGGGGTTTTTCTTTTATTATACCACATTGGTGGCAAATAAGCATACAGTCCGTCTGATGGTAAGTTGTTACCGTAGCCTTTGGACGCCTGCAACTCCAGGGTGGATACAAGCGCGCTGCCGACTGCCGAAAGATTCAATAACTTTGTTTTAAAATATGAGGCTTATATCGGCGTTTTTTTTAATACCACGTCAGTGGCAAACAAGCAGACGACCCCACCTGACAGTAAGCAGTCACCGTAGCCCATGGACGCCTGCGAATTCTATAGTTTACACGGATGCACTTTTATTTGCGGTTGGTTTTGTCGCTTGTGCTTATCAAATGTATGGAGTTTGTAGTTTACCAACCGTAAAGGGGTTTTTCTTTTATTATACCACATTGGTGGCAAATAAGCATACAGTCCGTCTGATGGTAAGTTGTTACCGTAGCCTTTGGACGCCTGCAACTCCAGGGTGGATACAAGCGCGCTGCCGACTGCCCAAAGATTCAATAACTTTGTTTTAAAATATGAGGCTTATATCGGCGTTTTTTTTAATACCACGTCGGTGGCAAATAAGCAGACGACCTCGCCTGACAGTAAGCAGTCACCGTAGCCCATGGACGCCTGCGAATTCTATTGTTACCACGGATGCATTTTTATTTGCGGTTGGTTTTGTCGCTTGTGCTTATCAAATGTATGGAGTTTGTAGTTTACCGACCGCAAAAAGATCCAGATTTTTTTTTTATATACTACGTCGGTGGCAAACAAGCATCCGGCTCACCTGATGGTAAGCAGCCACCGTAGCCTTTGGACGCTTGCAAGTTCAGACTTTTGAAACCTATACATCATCATCATCATCATCATCATCATTATTATCATTAGACCCTCAGGAAAACCTCGACAGGGGACACCTCCGGCCCCCCTGCTCATGTAGTATTTAGGGTTTCTAGCACACTTATTTACGGTTGATTTTGTCTCTTTTGGTTATCAAATGTAGTTTGTAGTTTGCAGACTGCAAAAAGGCCCAGATTTTTTTTTTTTTAATAATACGTCGGTGGCAAACAAGCATCCGGCTCACATGATGGTAAGCAGTCAACGTAGCCTATGGATGCCTGCAACTTTAGAGTTGTTACATGCGCGTTGCCGACTGCAAAAAGGTTCAATAAGTTTTTTTCTTTTTTATATACCACGTCGGTGGCAAACAAGCACACGGCCCGTCTGGTAGTGAGCAGTCACCGTAGCCTATGGACGCCTGCAATTTCGAGATGTTACATGCGCGTTGCCGATCGTTGAGATGTAGACCGTGACGTTCGAAAACAAAAAGTCGTATGTGACTGTAAACTTCCATTCACCGTAGAATTTGACAGATAGAGAGAGTTTGATGTATTTGTATGAAATTATAAGCAAATATCAGCCGTCATGAATTAAGTATTGTAACCTTAGTCAGATAATGAAGCTTATTTGAAAGATTATTAACTCTAAGTACTAGAAATAAAGTAGATTTTACTAATGCTGTAATTCTGTAATGCGACATGGTCATGAAACTCGTGCGATGTTGGGGGTATACTCTTCAATCTTTTCAATCGGAATGGTCAGAGGTCAGAGTTCAGAGGTCAGAAAGTCCGTGAGGGACAGAACATACGCAAAGTGACGAAATTGAAAACACGTTTTAATATACCTGACAACATATCAAGCATAACCTACGTAACTTGGTCGGGTTATTTGTTACCTAACATAAACCATACTAAATTCACTGTGGGGAATAAAAAAAAAATGTGAGAATGTGACAAGGACAAACAATAATAACGCTTTCTCTGCTACTCCTACTGAAATATTACATAAGACTATCTCGTTTGGTCATTTCCCCCTCCCCCTCCCCCCACCAGTTCCAATTATAATATCATAAATGAGATCACAATACCTGCAACCTGTAACTGACGCATACGCTTTCTAAAATTAATTTTAAAATCAGAAAATAACAATGGAGTACGTCATTGAACTCGTTGCGAGGCTGTGGTTTAGTAACAAGGGGTTAGGGTACAATTATAAATGTGGAGATAGCGACGAAACAAATATTGCATTCATCTCATCAATCGAGGCGCTGGCACCTGACGTGGACATTTACAAGTGGGAGGCGGCCCGGATCGATCTCAAGAAGCTGATCAAAGAACTGCTGGAAGAGAGGCCCATCCTTCAGTTACACTCGGGATACCATGCGGAGGGGCTTTTGCTGGAGGTGCTAAGAAAACACAACATTAGATCATTCCTCTCCGTGCCTCTTAAACAGAAAACTTTAATCTGGAAAGACGCGGGGGTGTGGTTCGTAGAGGTGACCAACCCGAAAATCATCAAGAGAACTTATGTGTTTTTTGACTTCGAATAAGTGTACGTCTGTGTATGTCTGAAATAAAAAAATGTTTAAAAGTGAATGACTATTTATTTATTTACCAATCATTTAGGTATTTTATAATGTTCCCAATTCGAGTACAAAAAAAAAATGCAAAAGCTGGTTTTTCAAAATTCGTTGTTAAGGGGCTCCTTGGCGCTAATGACATTCGATCTGAATCCCTTAGTTTTCTAATGTTTTTGATGTGAGAACTTTTTTAGCGGCGCTGGGCACTTTCCGAGGTGGGCGAAAAAATGATAAACTCGAGACAGCGATCACGTGATCGTAACGTTTAGATGGCTCCTCAATTAGATGGCAATTAAATCAATAAAGAAAAACTCAATGACATTACATGAAAAAGGTTTTAATCTTGTACGTACTGAAATACGAGGATCTCACAGTTACATTCAAACTTTATGTCACTCAAATATAATTCAATAAAGCTACATTTTGATGAAATCGCTAATAAAAGTGAACTCTATGTACTGGTGAATAAAACTCAAAATATCATGACCAAATATATTTAGATGCGAGATCTGCAATTTCTATTCGAATTTTAAACAATTAACTCTACAAATTTCAATTTCTAATTTTAAACAAGCTCACTGACCAGCAATTTCGGACTAAAGTTTTTCAATAGAAAGGAGGATGGGCCAATTGTACATAGTGCTGCAGACATTTTGGACTAGTCATTGAGTATTCACTTCTGTCGGCACTCCCGGAGTGCAATCCGTTGTTTTTTTGTAGCTATAATAGCAACGACTTTTAGCAATATAGTATGCCATATTTACTTCAAAGTTCATTGTCTTCGAGATATTCGTTGTACAAGTTGAACAATTTTAGGCCAACAACCTGGTTTTCTGGCCATAGCTTTTGTGTTAATTATTTTAAAATTTACATCTCTGACCAGTTTTTAGAGACGTCAAAGACGAATCCAAATATGCTGATTTCGTACATGTAAGATCCTTCACAGCAATCCAGTTACGAGAAAAGTGTTATTTTAGACAATGTTTAAAAAAATAATAAAAAAATAAGTATTCATTAGTTTCAAAATCCGGTAGACACAAATGGAGATTAAAGATTGAAGAACAGATAGCCATTTGTCTTATAATTCTATCTGAAGTGTAAATGTAGAAGTAACGGCTCAAACCTTATCAAATATCGATGAAAACCGCGGGAGCCCCTTAAGGTGAGGTTGTGTACTGGTAAAAGCTGATTACTGTGGATAATTGTATGTAGAGCAATGTTTCAGAGTTACTAAGCGTGTGTCATCATCGTCGTTAAAAATAAGTTTTTGGCAAAAATTTAATTTTTGGTACAAGCTTTTATCACTGACTATACTTTTCTTACGACAGACAACTAATGCTCATCGAGACAATTCTAAAAACCCCTAACACAATTCGGTTGCGTTGTTTCATCACAGAGTTCCTATGGCCACCTCCTGTCTCCATCATCAGATCAGTTCGACAGTACCATATTATTGTATTGTCATCAGAACTACATACAGCTGCCAATTTTCATGCCGCTACGATCCTTGGAAGATGGTTAAATTAGTTACCTTAGATTCCATTACATAGTTAGTTACATACAGGTCGAGAGTTCCTATGGCCACCTCCTGTCTCCATCATCAGATCAGTTCGACAGTACCATATTATTGTATTGTCATCAGAACTACATACAGCTGCCAATTTTCATGACGCTACGATCCTTGGAAGATGATTAAATTAGTTACCTTAGATTTCATTACATAGTTAGTTACATACAGGTCGACCTAATAAAAGCTTGTTAATAAAAATATATCAAGTCTCGATTTCAAACAAAAACAAGACCTAACCTAATCAAAGCAAGTGCTATACCATCTATATATGCATAGTAGGTTCTGCCATCTTGTGGGTTCCATTGGAAGCATAAACGTCACATTTACGTCTCGCGTCAAAAATCAGATGGCTCCTATGCTGTATAGTTCATGCATGCTCCCTATTGTCAGTTCAGTACGGTGGCGCTTAAGCAATGTCAATGTGAAAACAAATCCGTTTAAAATTACAAGGAGGGATTTCATATCATCGCTAAGTAGGCGAAAGTGTGTCTGTCTGTCTGTCTGTCTGTTACCTCTTCACGCTTAAGCCGCTGAACCGATTTAGTTGAAATTTGGTACAGAGATAGTTCGAGTCCTGAAGAAAATCAGGGAAATCATTCCTGAAGAGAGGGCAAAGGCGGGTGGAATTGATAAAGTTAATGAATTGCCTAATAATTGAAGTAAGCAATGAGCATATTGAATGATTGCTATTAGCATTATCCAGGCGCTATACCTACTTTAGCTGCTGTCACTAATTCCACGCAGAGGAAGTCGCGGGCAAAAGCTAGTATTTCAATATTTTCGCCAGGATTTTTTGATTGTTTAGTACAAAAATCAACTTTACTTAAATGTAATAAGGTTGACATCTGTTGCGGGGTAGCAGAACTTCTGTGATTGTAGCTCAACTATGCGACGCTAGATGGGCTACTCGTATCTTCAATAATTTTTAAGAAAAAAAAACCGACTTCTATGGGGCCCGGTGAAAGATTATGGTAGATGGTGCACTATGTAGAAAAGGAGGTAAAACCAGTACTTTCTAGTAGCATTTCGTTTCCGTAAGGGTCGTAGTTCTAGTCTAACCTAACTCACTTCTCTGATAGCAGTTCGGTTCCGTGAGGATCGCAGTTCGAACCTAATCAAACCCACTTTTCTAGTAGCATTTCGTTTCTGTAAAGCTCGCAGTTCTAACCAAACCTAACCCATTTTTGTTCGGTTCTGTGAGGATCGCAGTTCAAACCTTACCTAACCCACTTAACGGCGCATGCGGTGCGGTGTACGGGTGTTTGACCGGGAGGGGTTTGGCATCATCATACTTTATACCTACACTTTATGGTAGGTAATCATAGCGGTTTATTTAGTTTAGGTATCATAGTGGTTTTCCGGGTCAAGGTCCGGGTCTCTGAGTCCGAGTCCAGGTCCGAGTCCCGGTCCGAGTCCGGGTCCGGGTCCGAGTCCGGGTCCGAGTCCGGGTCCGGGTCCGAGTCCGGGTCCGAGTCCGGGTCCGAGTCCGGGTCCGGGTCCAAGTCAAAATCGAAATTCGTAATCACCAAATGTGTACTATGCGTTGTTGAAGAGTTCTATTCTGGTCATCATCAGCAGTTCCATTTCATCTAATGCGACAGTTTTTAATGTAAATGCTTGATTTTATGATGAAAATACAAAAAAATCTATGCGTATGCCTTTAATATTTGAGGAGTTCCCTCGATTCCTTATGGATCCCATCATCAGAACTCGAGCTCGACAAAAATGTGGCTTAAAAACTTAACTTGCTTAACAAACATAACGAAGAGGAAAAATCCGGGTCAAGGTCCGGGTCTCTGAGTCCGAGTCCAGGTCCGAGTCCCGGTCCGAGTCCGGGTCCGGGTCCGAGTCCGGGTCCGAGTCCGGGTCCGGGTCCGGGTCCGAGTCCGGGTCCGAGTCCGAGTCCGGGTCCGGGTCCGGGTCCGGGTCCGAGTCCGGGTCCGAGTCCGGGTCCGAGTCAGAGTCCAGGTCCGGGTCCGAACTGGATCCGGGTACGAGTCCGGGTGCCAGTCCAAGTCAAAATCGAAATTCGAAATCACTAAACGTGTACTATGCGTCGTTGAAGAGTTGTGTTCTGATCATCATCAGCAGTTCCACTTCATCAAATGCGACAGTTTTTAATGTAAATGCTTGATTTTATGATGAAAATACAGATTTCTCATGGATCCCATCATCAGAACTCGAGCTTGACAGAAATGTGGCTTAAAAACTAAACTTGCTTAACAAACATAACGAAGAGGACAAATCGCCAAACGTGAACTATGCGTCGTTGAAGAGTTCCGTTCTGATCATCATCAGCAGTTCCACTTCATCAAATGCGACAGTTTTTAATGAAAATGCTTGATTTTCTGATGAAAATACAAAAATCTCTATACGCATGCCTTTAAAATTTGAGGAGTTCCCTCGATTTCTCATGGGTCCCATCATTAGAACTCAAGTTTGACAAAAATGTGGCTTAAAAACTTAACTTGCTTAACAAACATAACGAAGAGGACAAATCGCCAAACGTGAACTATGCGTCGTTGAAGAGTTCCGTTCTGATCATCATCAGCAGTTCCACTTCATCAAATGCGACAGTTTTTAATGAAAATGCTTGATTTTCTGATGAAAATACAAAAATCTCTATACGCATGCCTTTAAAATTTGAGGAGTTCCCTCGATTTCTCATGGATCCCATCATCAGAACTCAAGCTTGACAAAAATGTGGCTTAAAAACTTAACTTGCTTAACAAACATAACGAGGAGGACAAATCGCCAAAGGTGAACTATGCGTCGTTGAAGAGTTCCGTTCTGATCATCATCAGCAGTTCCACTTCCTCAAATGTCACGTTTTTGAATGTATATGCTTGATTTGTTGATAAAAACACAAAAATCACTATATGTATGCCTTTAAGATTTGAGGAGTTCCGTCGATTCCTCATGGATCCCATCATCAGAACTGGATTTTGACAAAAACGGGACCAATCTGTATGCATATACATACAATCAAAAAAAGAATTTTCAAAATCGGTCCAGTAATGACGGAGATATGGAGTAACAAACATAAAAAATAAAAAAAATAAAAAAAATAAAAAAAATAAAAAAAATAATAAAAAAAAACATACAACCGAATTGATAACCTCCTCCTTTGGGATTTGGAAGTCGGTTAAAAATAAAAATCGTACATGCAATTTTGACATAATTTCCTTTACTGTAAAGTTCAAATTATTGTAATGGGCTAGGGCTCATAGGATAATCTCTTTCGAAATAAGAAAATATGGTCAATCATCCTTTAGATAGCGTTGCGTTTGTAGTAGTGTGCATGTTGACGACATAGGTTTCCAGACCGCAGAGAAGCATTATATATTTGTTAATGCCTGGAAGATTGAGGCCTGTCTGTCCATGCGGATGCTAGCTCTGAGCTTATTGAATTGCCTTTCTTGGAACTCTTCAACGTACTTTCGGTCATTGGTTCATTTGTCTTAGAGTTTGGTAAAATGATATTCGGTGTATGTGTTCAGTGGGCATGCTAAGGGTTAATATTTGCAAAAACCCAGGCGTTGAGTTTGGTTAATGCTTGAGAGCTCCATGCGCATTTGGCCTGTTTAGTGTCCATATTATACAGACGCACTGCTTGCCACCATTTGAATATTGTCTTTAGAGCTCTTTGCATTAGGTTGAATATCGTGTGGAAGAAGAAGTTTTGAGTAGAAACGATGTTAGACTAATAATGGACTGACGGATTTAGGCTGTCGGTAGTCCTTTTTCCCTGCCTTTGCTATAAAGTTTACCTTGACCCGAGTCCAATTATCTGGTACGATTCGCCACATGAAACTTGCTCGGAATATAAGGGTCAGATGCAGATTGCTGTAAACGCGCTGCCGATTTAAATGGTTTACATTTTTCCAATGCCCATTTATTTTGTTTGGTCTAAAGGTGTTTGTTGCTATATTCCAGTCGATATTTCGTACCCTGTGAATTCGAGGATTCCTATGGACGCAAAGCTGTGTATTACTGGTTGAGTACGAACCGGGGAAGTGGGTGTGTCTGAGCAAGTTCCTCTTCCGTGTTCACAAATGTGCCATCTGGTATTGAAGGAGACCGAGGTAGTTGGTTGGTGTCTTGGACAGTATTATGTAAGTTCATGCTCCTTTATGATTTACGATTGCCCTGTCTGGACGGAACTACAGTATAAAAAGTAACAGTGAACCCACGCCTTTGATGTTGGCGTTAATGTAGCACCGCATAAGAACACAGTAGGGTTGTCACAGACTTTAACACAACTGCCCATAAGACAAAGAACATTTCAAATAAGACCCTCTAGCCCTGTAAGTAGTACCGAGCTACTAACAATGGCAATGTATGCAACTCGGGTGCGCGCGGTAACAGAACAAGTCGCAACAGAGCAGGTCACAACAGAACATGTCACAACAGAACAGGTTAGAACAGAACAGGTCACAACAGAACAGATCACAACAGAACAGGTTTTGGAATTGATCCGTTTTAATTGTTAACAGAATGGGTATGGTGCTACGGGTATCATAGAGCATTGATTGAATATAATAAACAAATCTGGGAGGCAAAAATAAGGTAATGGAGAAGGTTCCGTCCAGACAGGGCAATCGTAAATCATAAAGGAGCATGAACTTACATAATACTGTCCAAGACACCAACCAACTACCTCGGTCTCCTTCAATACCAGATGGCACATTTGTGAACACGGAAGAGGAACTTGCTCAGACACACCCACTTCCCCGGTTCGTACTCAACCAGTAATACACAGCTTTGCGTCCATAGGAATCCTCGAATTCACAGGGTACGAAATATCGACTGGAATATAGCAACAAACACCTTTAGACCAAACAAAATAAATGGGCATTGGAAAAATGTAAACCATTTAAATCGGCAGCGCGTTTACAGCAATCTGCATCTGACCCTTATATTCCGAGCAAGTTTCATGTGGCGAATCGTACCAGATAATTGGACTCGGGTCAAGGTAAACTTTATAGCAAAGGCAGGGAAAAAGAGTCCTTCCGACAGCCTAAATCCGTCAGTCCATTATTAGTCTAACATCGTTTCTACTCAAAACTTCTTCTTCCACACGATATTCAACCTAATGCAAAGAGCTCTAAAGACAATATTCAAATGGTGGCAAGCAGTGCGTCTGTATAATATGGACACTAAACAGGCCAAATGCGCATGGAGCTCTCAAGCATTAACCAAACTCAACGCCTGGGTTTTTGCAAATATTAACCCTTAGCATGCCCACTGAACACATACACCGAATATCATTTTACCAAACTCTAAGACAAATGAACCAATGACCGGAAGTACGTTGAAGAGTTCCAAGAAAGGCAATTCAATAAGCTCAGAGCTAGCATCCGCATGGACAGACAGGCCTCAATCTTCCAGGCATTAACAAATATATAATGCTTCTCTGCGGTCTGGAAACCTATGTCGTCAACATGCACACTACTACAAACGCAACGCTATCTAAAGGATGATTGACCATATTTTCTTATTTCGAAAGAGATTATCCTATGAGCCCTAGCCCATTACAATAATTTGAACTTTACAGTAAAGGAAATTATGTCAAAATTGCATGTACGATTTTTATTTTTGAAGATACGAGTAGCCCATCTAGCGTCGCATAGTTGAGCTACAATCACAGAAGTTCCGCTACCCCGCAACAGATGTCAACCTTATTACATTTAAGTAAAGTTGATTTTTGTACTAAACAATCAAAAAATCCTGGCGAAAATATTGAAATACTAGCTTTTGCCCGCGACTTCCTCTGCGTGGAATTAGTGACAGCAGCTAAAGTAGGTATAGCGCCTGGATAATGCTAATAGCAATCATTCAATATGCTCATTGCTTACTTCAATTATTAGGCAATTCATTAACTTTATCAATTCCACCCGCCTTTGCCCTCTCTTCAGGAATGATTTCCCTGATTTTCTTCAGGACTCGAACTATCTCTGTACCAAATTTCAACTAAATCGGTTCAGCGGCTTAAGCGTGAAGAGGTAACAGACAGACAGACAGACAGACACACTTTCGCCTACTTAGCGATGATATGAAATCCCTCCTTGTAATTTTAAACGGATTTGTTTTCACATTGACATTGCTTAAGCGCCACCGTACTGAACTGACAATAGGGAGCATGCATGAACTATACAGCATAGGAGCCATCTGATTTTTGACGCGAGACGTAAATGTGACGTTTATGCTTCCAATGGAACCCACAAGATGGCAGAACCTACTATGCATATATAGATGGTATAGCACTTGCTTTGATTAGGTTAGGTCTTGTTTTTGTTTGAAATCGAGACTTGATATATTTTTATTAACAAGCTTTTATTAGGTCGACCTGTATGTAACTAACTATGTAATGAAATCTAAGGTAACTAATTTAATCATCTTCCAAGGATCGTAGCGTCATGAAAATTGGCAGCTGTATGTAGTTCTGATGACAATACAATAATATGGTACTGTCGAACTGATCTGATGATGGAGACAGGAGGTGGCCATAGGAACTCTCGACCTGTATGTAACTAACTATGTAATGGAATCTAAGGTAACTAATTTAACCATCTTCCAAGGATCGTAGCGGCATGAAAATTGGCAGCTGTATGTAGTTCTGATGACAATACAATAATATGGTACTGTCGAACTGATCTGATGATGGAGACAGGAGGTGGCCATAGGAACTCTGTGATGAAACAACGCAACCGAATTGTGTTAGGGGTTTTTAGAATTGTCTCGATGAGCATTAGTTGTCTGTCGTAAGAAAAGTATAGTCAGTGATAAAAGCTTGTACCAAAAATTAAATTTTTGCCAAAAACTTATTTTTAACGACGATGATGACACACGCTTAGTAACTCTGAAACATTGCTCTACATACAATTATCCACAGTAATCAGCTTTTACCAGTACACAACCTCACCTTAAGGGGCTCCCGCGGTTTTCATCGATATTTGATAAGGTTTGAGCCGTTACTTCTACATTTACACTTCAGATAGAATTATAAGACAAATGGCTATCTGTTCTTCAATCTTTAATCTCCATTTGTGTCTACCGGATTTTGAAACTAATGAATACTTATTTTTTTATTATTTTTTTAAACATTGTCTAAAATAACACTTTTCTCGTAACTGGATTGCTGTGAAGGATCTTACATGTACGAAATCAGCATATTTGGATTCGTCTTTGACGTCTCTAAAAACTGGTCAGAGATGTAAATTTTAAAATAATTAACACAAAAGCTATGGCCAGAAAACCAGGTTGTTGGCCTAAAATTGTTCAACTTGTACAACGAATATCTCGAAGACAATGAACTTTGAAGTAAATATGGCATACTATATTGCTAAAAGTCGTTGCTATTATAGCTACAAAAAAACAACGGATTGCACTCCGGGAGTGCCGACAGAAGTGAATACTCAATGACTAGTCCAAAATGTCTGCAGCACTATGTACAATTGGCCCATCCTCCTTTCTATTGAAAAACTTTAGTCCGAAATTGCTGGTCAGTGAGCTTGTTTAAAATTAGAAATTGAAATTTGTAGAGTTAATTGTTTAAAATTCGAATAGAAATTGCAGATCTCGCATCTAAATATATTTGGTCATGATATTTTGAGTTTTATTCACCAGTACATAGAGTTCACTTTTATTAGCGATTTCATCAAAATGTAGCTTTATTGAATTATATTTGAGTGACATAAAGTTTGAATGTAACTGTGAGATCCTCGTATTTCAGTACGTACAAGATTAAAACCTTTTTCATGTAATGTCATTGAGTTTTTCTTTATTGATTTAATTGCCATCTAATTGAGGAGCCATCTAAACGTTACGATCACGTGATCGCTGTCTCGAGTTTATCATTTTTTCGCCCACCTCGGAAAGTGCCCAGCGCCGCTAAAAAAGTTCTCACATCAAAAACATTAGAAAACTAAGGGATTCAGATCGAATGTCATTAGCGCCAAGGAGCCCCTTAACAACGAATTTTGAAAAACCAGCTTTTGCATTTTTTTTTTGTACTCGAATTGGGAACATTATAAAATACCTAAATGATTGGTAAATAAATAAATAGTCATTCACTTTTAAACATTTTTTTATTTCAGACATACACAGACGTACACTTATTCGAAGTCAAAAAACACATAAGTTCTCTTGATGATTTTCGGGTTGGTCACCTCTACGAACCACACCCCCGCGTCTTTCCAGATTAAAGTTTTCTGTTTAAGAGGCACGGAGAGGAATGATCTAATGTTGTGTTTTCTTAGCACCTCCAGCAAAAGCCCCTCCGCATGGTATCCCGAGTGTAACTGAAGGATGGGCCTCTCTTCCAGCAGTTCTTTGATCAGCTTCTTGAGATCGATCCGGGCCGCCTCCCACTTGTAAATGTCCACGTCAGGTGCCAGCGCCTCGATTGATGAGATGAATGCAATATTTGTTTCGTCGCTATCTCCACATTTATAATTGTACCCTAACCCCTTGTTACTAAACCACAGCCTCGCAACGAGTTCAATGACGTACTCCATTGTTATTTTCTGATTTTAAAATTAATTTTAGAAAGCGTATGCGTCAGTTACAGGTTGCAGGTATTGTGATCTCATTTATGATATTATAATTGGAACTGGTGGGGGGAGGGGGAGGGGGAAATGACCAAACGAGATAGTCTTATGTAATATTTCAGTAGGAGTAGCAGAGAAAGCGTTATTATTGTTTGTCCTTGTCACATTCTCACATTTTTTTTTATTCCCCACAGTGAATTTAGTATGGTTTATGTTAGGTAACAAATAACCCGACCAAGTTACGTAGGTTATGCTTGATATGTTGTCAGGTATATTAAAACGTGTTTTCAATTTCGTCACTTTGCGTATGTTCTGTCCCTCACGGACTTTCTGACCTCTGAACTCTGACCTCTGACCATTCCGATTGAAAAGATTGAAGAGTATACCCCCAACATCGCACGAGTTTCATGACCATGTCGCATTACCATCAGTAGCGCAGTGTCATAGTGTGCGCTTGACGGCAATTAAGGTAGTGTTACATAATCGTTCGTTACTTGTTTTTTCCGTATACATGCCAATAGATTCAAGCGATAATCTCGTTGAGTTTACGGAATGCATGAGCGAGATAAATGCAATCATCGAGAACCAGAATATCGAGTGTGTGTACATGTTGGGGGACTACAATGCGCACCCAGGTGAGTCATTCTCATATGAACTTGCAAACTTTTGTGCGGAACGGTCGTGGACGTGTATTGATATGGAGTGTTTACCGCCGGACACTTTTACATTTGTGAGTGAAGCGCACGGCTGCCGCCGGTGGCTAGATCACTGTATACTAACAAATGCGGCAAAATTAACGGTTTCAAATGTATCTGTGTTACACGATGCTTATTGGTCTGATCACTACCCTGTCCTGTGCGAGTGTGACATAGATTTAATAACACCAAAAATCCTACCGAGGGACACCTTGCGGCAAAATAAAGTAAAGTGGGGTGAACGCGACCAAAATCAGATTGATAGGTATCGTGAATATTGTAATAATAGGTTAAGAGAGCTCGATTTTAACCAATGTTTTTGCGACTGCGCAGATAAATTGTGTACAGATAAGAGTCATTGTTTACTACTGGATGGCATGTACAAGGAAATTATCGATACGCTTTCAATGGGCGCTGTGCTAACGTATGTCAATAAACGTAGTGTAAAAAGAAAAAAATATATAACCGGCTGGAATAGGTACGTGCGAGAGGCGCATGGCGAGGCTCGTTTATGGTTTCAAACTTGGATGCGATATGGCAAACCAAAATCTGGTTTCTTTTATAACCGTATGTGTGAAACCAGAAAAATATTTAAATCAAAACTTAAATGGTGCCAGGATAACGCGGAAAAGATTAAAATGGATATTATTGCGCAACACCATTCAAGTAAAAAGTTTGGCAAGTTCTGGAAAAACACAAACCGATTAAACCATAAGGCGGGTCTCCCTGTGAGCGTGGAGGGGATACATGAGCCCGTTGAAATTGCTAACTTGTTCCAAAGACATTTTAAATTAGAGTCGCCATTGGGCCCTGCGTCGTCGGTGTCCGGGGCTAGTTCGGATGTCCACCTGAAGTGTAGTATCAGCTTTACAGATAGCGATGTGTGGAGTGTTATTAAAGGTTTAGATGGAGGAAAATCCCCAGGGCATGACGATCTTAGCGTCGAACACTTACGACATGCGGGTATCCATCTGCCCAGGTCTCTGGCAATGTTTTACACGTTATGTCTGCGTCACTCGTACCTGCCGGAAAACCTGATGCGTACGATTGTAGTGCCAATAATTAAAGACAGAACGGGTGATTCCTCTAGCTTATCTAATTACAGACCAATATCGCTAGCCTCTATCATCGCTAAGGTACTGGACGGCCTGATTGATCGGCAAATGGAGAAGCACTTGTCACTTAACGATGCGCAATTTGGGTTCCGACCTGGTTTGTCTACGGAGAGTGCTATCCTTTGCCTTAAACAGACTGTGCAGTATTATACGACCAGAAAAACCCCTGTATTTGCGGCTTTTTTAGACCTCTCTAAAGCATTTGATCTGGTATCGTACGATTTGTTATGGGATAAGTTAAGGAAGGAAACAACCCTGGCTCCTGAATGCATATTGTTATTACAGTACTGGTATAACCACCAAAAAAACCAAGTCAGGTGGGGAAGCGTGGTCTCGGGGGAGTATAGGTTGGGGTGTGGGGTGAGGCAGGGAGGTCTGACCTCTCCCAGACTTTTCAACCTTTACATGAACCAGCTGATTGAGGAGCTTAGTAGCACCAGAGTCGGTTGTCATGTAGGAGGAATGTGTATAAATAACCTAAGTTACGCTGACGATATGGTGCTGCTAAGCCCTTCAATCAGGGCGCTGCAAAGGCTAATATCAATATGTCAAGGCTATGCGGAAACGCATGGCCTAAAATACAATGCAAAAAAAAGTGAGCTAATGGTTTTCAAGCCCAGATCTAAAACCTACACCAGTTTGCCGGATGTATCTCTATATGGCACACCTCTGCTTAGGGTAAGTAAGTTTAAGTATTTAGGTCATTGGGTTACCGAAGATCTTAGCGATAACTGTGATATAGAGAGGGAACGTAGGTCGCTGGCCGTGCGGTGCAATATGCTTACCCGCAGGTTTGCACGTTGCACACATGCAGTTAAAGTGACGCTTTTCAAAGCTTACTGCCAGTCTTTCTATAGTTGCAGCCTGTGGGGTAGCTATACGCAGCGGGCGTACAGCGACCTACGAGTGCAATACAACAACGCTTTCAGGATGCTGATGGGGCTGCCTCGTCACTGTAGCGCCTCCGGGATGTTTGCGGAGGCGCAAGTCGACGGCTTTGCGGCTATCATGCGGAAGCGGTGCGCCTCTTTACTTAGCCGCTGGCGGGGCAGCGCTAACAGTATCATGATAGCGTTGTTGGATAGGTGGGACTCCCCCCTGCTGCAGCAGTGGTCAAAACTCCACACTGTAGTGAATAAGTAGTTAAGTACTTAGGTTAAGATTACATTGTAATTCTACTAACACTATTTTATAAGTTAATTTTTAAATGTTTGTAACTAACAACTATGGATTTATATCCGAAATAAAATGATTTTATTTATTTATTATTATTATTATTACAGAATTACAGCATTAGTAAAATCTACTTTATTTCTAGTACTTAGAGTTAATAATCTTTCAAATAAGCTTCATTATCTGACTAAGGTTACAATACTTAATTCATGACGGCTGATATTTGCTTATAATTTCATACAAATACATCAAACTCTCTCTATCTGTCAAATTCTACGGTGAATGGAAGTTTACAGTCACATACGACTTTTTGTTTTCGAACGTCACGGTCTACATCTCAACGATCGGCAACGCGCATGTAACATCTCGAAATTGCAGGCGTCCATAGGCTACGGTGACTGCTCACTACCAGACGGGCCGTGTGCTTGTTTGCCACCGACGTGGTATATAAAAAAGAAAAAAACTTATTGAACCTTTTTGCAGTCGGCAACGCGCATGTAACAACTCTAAAGTTGCAGGCATCCATAGGCTACGTTGACTGCTTACCATCATGTGAGCCGGATGCTTGTTTGCCACCGACGTATTATTTAAAAAAAAAAAAAATCTGGGCCTTTTTGCAGTCTGCAAACTACAAACTACATTTGATAACCAAAAGAGACAAAATCAACCGTAAATAAGTGTGCTAGAAACCCTAAATACTACATGAGCAGGGGGGCCGGAGGTGTCCCCTGTCGAGGTTTTCCTGAGGGTCTAATGATAATAATGATGATGATGATGATGATGATGATGATGTATAGGTTTCAAAAGTCTGAACTTGCAAGCGTCCAAAGGCTACGGTGGCTGCTTACCATCAGGTGAGCCGGATGCTTGTTTGCCACCGACGTAGTATATAAAAAAAAAATCTGGATCTTTTTGCGGTCGGTAAACTACAAACTCCATACATTTGATAAGCACAAGCGACAAAACCAACCGCAAATAAAAATGCATCCGTGGTAACAATAGAATTCGCAGGCGTCCATGGGCTACGGTGACTGCTTACTGTCAGGCGAGGTCGTCTGCTTATTTGCCACCGACGTGGTATTAAAAAAAACGCCGATATAAGCCTCATATTTTAAAACAAAGTTATTGAATCTTTGGGCAGTCGGCAGCGCGCTTGTATCCACCCTGGAGTTGCAGGCGTCCAAAGGCTACGGTAACAACTTACCATCAGACGGACTGTATGCTTATTTGCCACCAATGTGGTATAATAAAAGAAAAACCCCTTTACGGTTGGTAAACTACAAACTCCATACATTTGATAAGCACAAGCGACAAAACCAACCGCAAATAAAAGTGCATCCGTGTAAACTATTGAATTCGCAGGCGTCCATGGGCTACGGTGACTGCTTACTGTCAGGCGAGGTCGTCTGCTTATTTGCCACCGACGTGGTATTAAAAAAAACGCCGATATAAGCCTCATATTTTAAAACAAAGTTATTGAATCTTTGGGCAGTCGGCAGCGCGCTTGTATCCACCCTGGAGTTGCAGGCGTCCAAAGGCTACGGTAACAACTTACCATCAGACGGACTGTATGCTTATTTGCCACCAATGTGGTATAATAAAAGAAAAACCCCTTTACAGTTGGTAAACTACAAACTCCATACATTTGATAAGCACAAGCGACAAAACCAACCGCAAATAAAAGTGCATCCGTGTAAACTATTGAATTCGCAGGCGTCCATGGGCTACGGTGACTGCTTACTGTCAGGTGGGGTCGTCTGCTTGTTTGCCATCTGGCATGAGGCGTGGGGGGAAATGACTGAACGGGATAGTCTTATGTATCTTTCAGTAGGAGTAACAGCGAAAGCGCTATTATCGTTTGTCCTTGTCACACATATTTTGTTCGCTTCCCCTCTCGCTCCATCACCCTACCCCTCACCCCACCCGCGGCATTGACCTTGCTCACGTGTCGCCGAGGCGCTTCCCCTCTCCCCTCACCCCGTTAGGCACCCTCCCCTCCCGGTCCCCCTCCCCCTCGAGGTCCCCCTCCCCTCCCCTCAAGGTCACGCCCCCCCTCAAGGTCAAGGCCACTCAGGGTCAAGGTCACTCAAGGTCAGGTTCACTCCCCTCAAGGTCACGCCCCCCACCCCCGCGGGGAATCTCCCCCTCCCCCTCCCCTCCCCCCCACCCCGCGGGGGGGACATAGATACCTAAACTGAGGCAGAACATACATATCTACCCTACTGACACACTTCACATTGATATGGTTTTTCGCCAGTGTGGCATCGTTTATGTATTTTTACTTGACTGGATTGAGAAAACCTTTTTTGACATATTTCACACTGATATGGTTTTTCGCCGGTGTGGACTCGTGTATGTATGCGTAATTCAACTAATCGTCTAAACTTTTTTTTACATATTTCACATGGATATGATTTTTCACCACTGCGCACTAGTTTATGTTGCTTTACACCACTCAGTGGTGAATTGTGTTCAGTGAGCATTTGCGCGCTCGTGGTCTCGCTTAGCACGTGGTGTGATGTGGCGTCGTCGCAGCGCTCGAGCCGCTCGGTGGAGGCCCGCGCGAGCTGTGTTGCTCCGCGATCCAAAGCCAGCGGACACCCACCTGGGTCACCGAGTGTCCCATCTGTGAAAATGTTATCACATTTTGTATTGCAATTATAATTTACGATAACGTATTAGTTAGTGCCAACTGCCAAGGCACAAATGCCCGCAGTTCGGCGACACCCGAAGCTAGTCGGTATCGACTTAGAGCAATATAAGTCGCAAACTGAAATTAGGTGTAAGTAATTCAATATTTTTGCTCCTAAATGCACGACAACATTGAAACATATCAGGGTGCCAAGCCAAGATGAAAATCATTTGTTAAAAACGAAACGAAACGTAAATAACTTATATGTGGAAAAGATAATGATTTCTGCAAACGATTGCGATTGCCCGGTTATAATAACTTATCATCTCTGATTTTAGTCTTTAGGTATTGTTATAGCGACAACAGAAATACATCATCTGTGAACATTTCAACTGCCTAGCTATCACGATTCATGAGATACAGCTTGGTGAAAGAGATGGCTTTATGACCTGGCTCGCCTCTTAGTTTTGCGGTGAGTATAAATATTATAGTTTCAAAGGCAAATTTTTGACTACGAGGGAGAGAAGGGTATGAAAATCAAATGAAACCCACAGAATAATAGTAATAAATACAACTTTATTACACAATACAGTCACACTAGCTACGATGTTATCAATTATGTATTTTCACTTATTATTATACATTGTTTTACTTGACAGGTGCATTAGTTTGCTAGTAGTACTTGAGTCTCTGAATTGCTTTTGACATACTTCACATTGATATTTTTGCGCCAGTGTGGGCCAGTTTACGTATGTGATTTTAATGGATGCTCAATTCACTTAATCCCTCCTTATCTTACATATTTCATGTTGATAAAGTTTTTTTTCAGTTTATGTTTATATAGAATAGAAACACTTCATTGACAAACTATGTCCAGAAGATGACATTAAATTAGTTTTCACTTTTCGCAAAGACAACGAACTTTGAAGTAAATATGGGATACTATATTACTTAAAGCCGTTGCTGTTAATATGATAAGCTACAAAAAACATTTGAGAATTAAAGGATTTTGATCGAAGGTCATTGGCGTGGGGGAGCCCCTTAAGTAGAATGTAAGTAATCACATGCACGCCCATGGCTGGGCAATGTTCTCGTATAAATGTCATCTTCGGGACATAGTTTGTCAATAAAGTGTTTCTACATGCAAATTATGTCTTAAACTAATTGGTTAGGTACTACTTAGAACTATTAACTATTTATGTGTTATACAATATGATCACCATCGTATTCAAAATATTCCTTAATGTTGTAAAATGCTCGCTGTATTAGTTTGAAAGCAATACTCAAGTCTCTGAATTGTTCTTTATATACTTCGCACTGATATAGTTATTCGCCAATGTGATGTCGTTTATGTGTTTTTAAACTACCCAATTGATAGAAATTTTTTTCGCACACTTCACATTGATATGGTTTCTCACCAGTGTGTAAACGATTGTGTAATTTTAAAGAATTCGAGTGAGTGAATCTTTTTTCACACAGTCCACATTGATACGGTTTTTCGCCAGTGTGGATTCGTTTATGATTTTTATAATGACCCAATTGAGTGAATCTTTTTTCACACAGTTCACATTGAAATGGTTTTTCGCCAGTGTGTAATATTTTATGAATCCTTGCAACACTGGGGTCGCTGAATTGCTTTTGACATACTTCACATTGATATGGTTTTTCGCCAGTGTGTGATCGTTTATGTAATTTTAATCCACCTCATTGGTTAAACTTTTTTTCACACACTTCACATTGGTATGGTTTTTCACCGGTGTGGGATCGTTTATGTGATTTTAATTGACTCGATTGGGTAAACTTTTTTTCACACACTTCACATTGATATGGTTTTTCGCCAGTGTGGCATCGTTTATGTATTTTTACTTGACTCGATTGAGTAAACCTTTTTTGACATATTTCACACTGATATGGTTTTTCGCCGGTGTGGACTCGTGTATGTATGCTTAATTCAACTAATCGTCTAAACTTTTTTTTACATATTTCACATGGATATGATTTTTCACCACTGTGCACTAGTTTATGTTGCTTTACACCACTCAGTGGTGAATTGTGTTCAGTGAGCATTTGCGCGCTCGTGGTCTCGCTTAGCACGTGGTGTGATGTGGCGTCGTCGCAGCGCTCGAGCCGCTCGGTGGAGGCCCGCGCGAGCTGTGTTCCTCCGCGATCCAAAGCCAGCGGACACCCACCTGTGTCAACGAGTGTCCCATCTGTGAAAATGTTATCATATTTTGTATTGCATTTATAATTTACGTTAACGTATTAGTTAGTACTGCCAACTGCCAAGGCACAAATGCCCGCAGTTCGGCGACACCCGAAGCTAGTCGGTATCGACTTAGAGCAATATAAGTCGCAAATTGAAATTAGGTGTAAGTAACTCAATATTTTTGCTCCTAAATGCACGACAACATTGAAACATATCAGGGTGCCAAGCCAAGGTGAAAATCATTTGTTAAAAACGAAACGAAACGTAAATAGCTGATATGTGGAAAAGATAATGTTTTCTGCAAACGATTGCGATTGCCCGGTTATAGTAACTTATCATCTCTGATTTCAGTCTTTAGGTATTGTTATAGCGACAACAGAAATACATCATCTGTGAAAATTTCAACTGCCTAGCTATCACGATTCATGAGACACAGCCTGGTGAAAGAGATGGCTTTATGACCTGGCTCGCCTCTTAGCTTTGCGGTGAGTATAAATATTATAGTTTCAAAGGCAAATTTTTGACTACGAGGGAGAGAAGGGTATGAAAATGAAATAAAACCCACAGAATAATAGTAATAAATACAACTTTATTACACAATACAATCACACTAGCTACTATGTTATCAATTATGTATGTTTACTTATTATTATTATTATATGTTCAGGCATTTGTAAACCACTTGTCTCGATATTCTTAGTCTTTAAGAAGAACCACTGCACTATACTTTTCTCAAAAAGGATTTCTATTGTTTTACTTTTGACAGGTGCATTAGTTTGCTAGTAGTACTTGAGTCTCTGAATTGCTTTTGACATACTTCACATTGATATTTTTTCGCCAGTGTGGGCCAGTTTACTTATGTGATTTTAATGGATGCTCAATTCACCTAATCCCTCGTTTTCTTACATATTTGATGTTGGTAAAGTTTTTTTACCAGTACGTATAAGTTTATGTTTGTATACAATAGAAATACTTTATTGACATATTATGTACTAAGATGACATTAAATATATTTAAAAAGCTTTAAATTACTTTTGTGTTAATTAGTTTTACATTTCCCGAGACGTCAAAGACGAACCCAAATATGTAGATTTCATATGTATATGTAAGATCCATCACAGCACTCGAGTTACGAAAAGTGTTTTTTAGACTGGTCAAAAAAATCATAAAAAAATAAGTATGAATTTTTCTCAAAATCCGGTAGACAAGAATGGAGATGAAAGATTGAAGAACCGATAGCCGTTTGTCTTATAAATCAATCTGTACTGCAAATGTAGGAGATGCGATTCAAAACTTGTCAAAATGGATAAAAACCACAGGTAGCCCCTTAATACCTATATTAACTATACTAACTAACTAGCTACATGCAAATTACGTCTTAAAACTAATTGGTTCTAGAACTAATAGCTATTTAAGTTAGTATCTAAATTAACTAGTTTCGTGACTTAAAAGCTATGGGAGCCCCCCCACGCCAATGACCTTCGATCAAAATCCCTTAATTTTCAAATGTTTTTTGTAGCTTATCATATTAACAGCAACGGCTTTAAGTAATATAGTATCCCATATTTACTTCAAAGTTCGTTGTCTTAATTCATAATTCATTTATTGCATTTATTGTCTTTGAGATATTTGACATCAAATTGAACAATTTTAGGCCAAAAACTGGTTTTCTGGCCATAACTTTTCAGACGACAAAGACCGACCCAAATATGTCGATTTGATATACACTCAGCGTCAAAAAAATCGCACACGCAAGATAAGACTATGGGGCCTTATTTGAAAGGTTATGAAACCCTCTATTGGAAAATGTCGTAAAATGGACGATCTACCCCATACAAAAAGAAAATTTTCAGGAAAAACGAATCGACGTGTATTCAGGTTAAAATTGCAAAGAATAAAAACACTACAAAATCAACAGATACGGAAAAAACAAACTTAAAACTAAACTTAAAACCTAGTGCTGCCTCCTCTTACCCTCCGAGTAGGTTCCATGTGATCAGTAATGACTGTCATGAGTGCCACGGTGCGTTTTTGAGGAAAGTTGTTCCTCTCCTCAATAATGGCCTTTTGAAGTCGAGAGTGGCAGGAGCAGGATCAGGCGACCAAACCCGCCGGTTTAGCTGATCCTAGTGATGTTCGATTGGGTTCAGGTCAGGGCTCCTTGCTGGCCACTCCATTACGGTGATCCCAACCTCCCAAAGTTAGTCTCACACAAACAACGCAGTGTGACAGCGGGCGTTGTCATGCATAAACTGGAAGTTGGGTCCAACAAAACCATCATATGGGAACACATGCTCCTCTTAGAACACCGTTATGTAACGCCGAGCAGTCAGGGGTCCCTGGCTGAGACCACCTTCAGTGCGGGAAATGCACAGGAGATCAGTTTACTCGTCGATCGAAATGCCGCCCCAGAACATGTGAGATCCGACCCCTACGCAGACGATTTTTTCAGTGCAGGCTTGCGTAAATTGCTCTTCCTGCCTCCTATACACCCCCCTGCACCTGTCGTTGGTGTAAAGGCACACCCTCGTCTCGTCGGAAAAGAGGACATTCGTCTATTGTTCAAACGTCCAATCTTCGTGCAGTCGGCAAAATTGCCTCCTGGCTATTCGATGCTATTGCTTTAATCGGGGGCCTGTAGCAGCTCTACGGGGCAACATCCTCTTCTCTTCCGGCTTTCTTCCGATCGTAGAGATGCTTACTGCTGTTTTTTGAGCTGCTTGAAGCTGCTGCTGCAGCTCAACAGCCTCGGAGAAACGGTTCTGCAAAGAGTTCGATACATTGTACCGATGGTCTCTAGCGGAAGAGCAGTGTTGTCTTCCAGGTCCAGGCCTTCTGATGTAACCACCAGTCACCTGGAACCCCAGCAAGACTCGACGCACTCGAAAACCGTTTATGTTAAATCTTTCAACAAATTCTTACTGCCATAGTCTTGTTTGCAGCAGTGCCACCTCTTGAGCTGCTCCTTCTGGACTGGTATCCATGTCCAAGGGTTTTTTCTTGCTGTAACGGTTCATTAGTAACCTCAGTGACCTCTGAAGAGCGAATAAACCATAACTAACCATTATCCTCCATTTTATACCCCTCCCGGATTGCACAACAACGGACCGATTAAAATTGGCTCTCGGTCCTTTTTTAAACAAAACGCCTATGTTCGGCGATAGTTGTTTTTACGGATAATGCCGACTTATCTTTTTAAAGTCCATTAATTGAGCTTTCAAATGATACCAATATTGACAGGGTACAATGCATTAGATAAGAGCTATATTTGCTTGAAACGAATTCATGGCAAGGTGCGATTTTTTTGACGCCGAGTGTATGTAAGATCCTTCACAACAATCGAATTACAAAGTGTTTTTTAGACAATGTTCAAAAGATCATAAAAAAATAAGTATTATTTTTTCTCAAAATCCGGTAGACAAGAATGGAGATGAACGATTGAAGAACCGATAGCCGTTTGTATTATAAATCAATATGTACTACTGCAAATGTAGGAGATGCGATTCAAAACTTGTCAAAACTCGATAAAAACCACAGGTAGCCCCTTAAATACCTATACTAACTAAATAACTACCTATTCTAGCTACATGCAAATTATGTCTTTAACTAATTGGTTAGGTACTACCTCGAACTAATAGCTATTTAAGTTAGTATCTAAATTAACTAGTTTCGTGACTTAAAAGCTATGTGTTATACAATATGATCACTATCGTATTCAAAATATTCCTTAATGTTGTAAAATGCTCGCTGTATTAGCTTGATAGCAATGCTCAAATCTCTGATTTGTTCTTTATATACTTCACACTGATATAGTTATTCGCCAATGTGATGTCGTTTATGTGCTTTTAAACTACCCAATTGAGTGAATTTCTTTTCACATACTTCACATTGATATGGTTTCTCACCAGTGTGGAAACGATTGTGTAATTTTAAAGCACCCGATTGGGTGAATCTTTTTTCACACAGTCCACATTGATACGGTTTTTCGCCAGTGTGGATTCGTTTATGTTTTTTATAATGACCCAATTGAGTGAATCTTTTTTCACACAGTTCACATTGAAATGGTTTTTCGCCAGTGTGTATTAGTTTATGAATCTTTGCAACACTGGAGTCTCTGAATTGCTTTTGACATACTTCACATTGATATGGTTTTTCGCCAGTGTGGGATCGTTTATGTAATTTTAATCCACTCCATTGGTTAAACTTTTTTTCACACACTTCACATTGATATGGTTTTTCACCGGTATGGGATCGTTTATGTGATTTTAATTGACTCGATTGGGCAAACTTTTTTTGACACACTTCACATTGATATGGTTTTTCGCCAGTGTGGCATCGTTTATGTATTTTTACTTGACTCGATTGAGTAAACTTTTTTTTACATATTTCACACTGATATGGTTTTTCGCCGGTGTGGACTCGTGTATGAATGCTTAATTCAGCTAATCGTCTAAACTTTTTTTTACATATTTCACATAGATATGATTTTTCACCACTGCGCACTAGTTTATGTTGCTTTACACCACTCAATGGTGAATTGTGTTCAGTGAGCATTTGCGCGCTCGTGGTCTCGCTTAGCACGTGGTGTGATGTGGCGTCGTCGCAGCGCTCGAGCCGCTCGGTGGAGGCCCGCGCGAGCTGTGTTCCTCCGCGATCCAAAGCCAGCGGACACCCACCTGTGTCAACGAGTGTCCCATCTGTGAAAATGTTATCATATTTTGTATTGCATTTATAATTTACGTTAACGTATTAGTTAGTACTGCCAACTGCCAAGGCACAAATGCCCGCAGTTCGGCGACACCCGAAGCTAGTCGGTATCGACTTAGAGCAATATAAGTCGCAAATTGAAATTAGGTGTAAGTAACTCAATATTTTTGCTCCTAAATGCACGACAACATTGAAACATATCAGGGTGCCAAGCCAAGGTGAAAATCATTTGTTAAAAACGAAACGAAACGTAAATAGCTGATATGTGGAAAAGATAATGTTTTCTGCAAACGATTGCGATTGCCCGGTTATAGTAACTTATCATCTCTGATTTCAGTCTTTAGGTATTGTTATAGCGACAACAGAAATACATCATCTGTGAAAATTTCAACTGCCTAGCTATCACGATTCATGAGATACAGCCTGGTGAAAGAGATGGCTTTATGACCTGGCTCGCCTCTTAGCTTTGCGGTGAGTATAAATATTATAGTTTCAAAGGCAAATTTTTGACTACGAGGGAGAGAAGGGTATGAAAATGAAATAAAACCCACATAATAATAGTAATAAATACAACTTTATTACACAATACAATCACACTAGCTACTATGTTATCAATTATGCATGTTTACTTATTATTATTATTGTATGTTCAGGCATTTGTAAACCACTTGTATTCTTAGTCTTTAAGAAGAACCACTGCACTATACTTTTCTCAAAAAGGATTTCTATTGTTTTACTTTTGACAGGTGCATTAGTTTGCTAGTAGTACTTGAGTCTCTGAATTGCTTTTGACATACTTCACATTGATATTTTTTCGCCAGTGTGGGCCAGTTTACGTATGTGATTTTAATGGATGCTCAATTCACCTAATCCCTCGTTTTCTTACATATTTCATGTTGGTAAAGTTTTTTTTACCAGTACGTATTAGTTTATGTTTGTATACAATAGATACACTTTATTGACATATTATGTACTAAGATTACATTAAATATATTTAAAAAGCTTTAAATAACTTTTATGTTAATTAGTTTTCACACTTCCCGAGACGTCAAAGACGAACCCAAATATGTAGATTTCATATGTATATGTAAGATCCATCACAGCACTCGAGTTACGAAAAGTGTTTTTTAGACTGGTCAAAAAAATCATAAAAAAATAAGTATGAATTTTTCTCAAAATCCGGTAGACAAGAATGGAGATGAAAGATTGAAGAACCGATAGCCGTTTGTCTTATAAATCAATCTGTACTGCAAATGTAGGAGATGCGATTCAAAACTTGTCAAAAATCGATAAAAACCACAGGTAGCCCCTTAATACCTATATTAACTATGCTAGGTACATGCAAATTATGTCTTAAAACTAATTGGTTCTAGAAGTAATAGCTATTTAAGTTAGTGTCTAAATTAACTAGTTTCGTGACTTAAAAGCTATGTGTTATACAACATGATCACCATTGTGTGCAAAATATTCCTTAATGTTGTAGAATGCTCGCTGTATTAGCTTGATAGCAATACTCAAGTCTCTGAATTGTTCTTTATATATTTCACACTGATATAATTATTCGCCAATGTGATGTCGTTTATGTGTTTTTAAGCTACCCAATTGAGTGAATCTTTTTTCACACACTTCACATTGATATGGTTTCTCACCAGTGTGTAAACGATTGTGAAGTTTTAAAGAATTCGAGTTAGTGAATCTTTTTTCACATAGTTCACATTGGTATGGTTTTTCGCCAGTGTGAGATCGTTTATGATTTTTTAAATGAACCAATTGAGTGAATTTTTTTTCACATAGTTCACATTGGTATGGTTTTTCGCCAGTGTGTAATAGTTTATGAATCTTTGCATGACTCGGGTCGCTGAATTGCTTTTGACATACTTCACATTGATATGGTTTTTCGCCAGTGTGGGATCGTTTATGTAATTTTAATCCACCTCTTTGGTTAAACCTTTTTTTACACACTTCACATTGGTATGGTTTTTCACCAGTGTGGGATGGTTTATGTGATTTTAATTGACTCGATTGGGCAAACTTTTTTTGACACACTTCACATTGATATGGTTTTTCGCCAGTGTGGCATCGTTTATGTATTTTTACTTGACTGGATTGAGTAAACCTTTTTTGACATATTTCACACTGATATGGTTTTTCGCCGGTGTGGACTCGTGTATGTATGCGTAATTCAACTAATCTTCTAAACTTTTTTTTACATATTTCACATGGATATGATTTTTCACCACTGTGCACTTGTTTATGTTGTTTTACACCACTCAGTGGTGAATTGTGATCAGTGAGCATTTGCGCGCTCGTGGTCTCGCTTAGCACATGGTGTGATGTGGCGTCGTCGCAGCGCTCGAGCCGCTCGGTGGAGACCCGCGCGAGCTGTGTTCCTCCGCGATCCAAAGCCAGCGGACACCCACCTGTGTCACCGAGTGCCCCATCTGTGAAAATGTTATCATCACACTGAACAGACATCTTACAGCCGTATTCATAAAAAATCCTTAAATGAGGAATGATCAGCTTATTAGCTAATCCACTGTTTAGGCTTAATAAGCCGTTGATAAGAACCATGATTTATAAACGTTTGTTAGGGGTTTCTTAACTAATAAGCAGATTAGACGCGTTATGTTGGCATCTTGGCACATCATAGACAAAAACATGGCTGAACATTAATTTAAAAAAAAAGTTTGACAGCAACACTAGCGGTAAATCGTAAAATGCTGAACAATACGATGTACAATTTTGGCCAGTTTTCTGGGTTATTATATATTAAAATAGCCTCTGCATCACAAAAACATATAAATAATATTGCACGGCTGGAAATTTTACAAAACTTGGTAAGTATAACCACCTATATCATAGGCTGATAAGACATGACACAGACATGTTTCCTTTTTAAAGTTACAAGTACCTAATTATGAGTTCTTTGCAAGCAATATTGATAAACCTATGTGTTATTGGTTATAGTTTCAATATATTGTGAGGTAAAGAGGACGGAGTCAAGAATTGGAGAAATCACAGCAAGAAATCACCGCAAGCCCGCCTGCGCGCCATCGCCACCGTGATACCACGGATTCCAACACATTTTGTTCTGGTGGCGAAACACGAACGATATTGACACTATTCATATCAAATGATCGGTAAAGATAAATCAGGTGAGCAAGGTTTGGTTATTCATTTTTATATTTAGTCTAGAGTGTCCCACTGCTGGGCAAAGGCCTCCCTCTTCCCTTTTCACGTTTTATTCATTACTTAACGTAAAATGTGGTAGTATTTTCATGAACATACACTCGACACCCAAAAAATTACGGCCTCTTCATTTTTAATTTGACATTTGATTTGACTTACTGTCGGTGTTTTCTAGAAGAGCAGAGCTAACTAAGCTAGTTAGGAGCTGTTTATAATTAGAATTAGTGGATAACTTAACATAGCATAACAGAGTGGAACATACTTAACCAACCACGATGGAACCAATTTATCAGTGAAGTGGCGATTTATCTTCAAACCTTTTTTGTTTAGCTTGGGCGCAGAGTTAAGCGCTTATAATATATATGCAACTAGACAGTGACAATGTTTGCAGTGAAACATCTCAGCCAATTGCCGCATTAAAAGGCAAACTGCACAATTCATAATGAGGCAGAAATGTTCATTATTCACAGGAGTGTCGCTGTTGGTAGGTTATGTAATTTAAAACCAACATAGAAATCAATATGATTTTTAACCGACTTCCATTTCATAGAAGGAGGAGGTTCTGTATTCGGTTGTGGCTATTTTTTTTTTCTATGTACGTTCACCGATTACTCCGACATCCGTAGTCCGATTTGAGTAATTCTTTTTTTGATCGAAAGGAGCTACCTCCGAGTTGGTCCCATTTTAATTTGGTTCTGTTCTGATGATGGGATCCATGAGGAATTGAGGGAACTCCTCAATTTTTAAAGGCACATGCATGGTGATTTGAGTGTTTTCTTAAGCAACTCGAGCATTTTCTCCCGAAAACCACCACTTTGATGAAGTAGACCTGATGATGATGATTGTTTTGATGATAATGATGATGATTTTTTAAATGTAGTACGTTCACCGATTACTCCGACATCCGTAGTCCGATTTGAGTAATTCTTTTTTTGTTTGAAAGGAACTACCTCCGAGTTGGTCCCATTTTAATTTGGTTCTGTTCTGATGATGGGATCCATGAGGAATTGAGGGAACTCCTCAATTTTTAAAGGCACATGCATGGTGATTTGGGTGTTTTCTTAAGCAACTCGAGCATTTTCTCCCGAAAACCACCACTTTGATGAAGTAGACCTGATGATGATGATTGTTTTGATGATAATGATGATGATTTTTTAAATGTAGTATGTTCAGCGATTACTTAGGCACCTGTGATCCGAATTGAGTAATTCTTTTTTTGTTTGGAAGGAGTTGCCTCCTAGGTGTTTTCGTATTATTTTTGGTTCTGGTCTGATGATGGAATCCATGAGGAACTGAGGGAACTCCTCAGTTTTTAAAGGCACGTGTAAAGTGATTTCGGTGTTTTCTAAAGTAACTCAAGCATTTGCTTCCGAACACCGCCAATTTGATGTAGTGCAAGTGTAGCCGTACCACGAGTTTGACATTGACATATTCGCTAAGTTAGCGACGCTAACGTCTTCGTAACTAACTTTTTATGCATCTCGCTCGCACTAATATGCCAATACGAGCGAGATGCAAAGAAAGTAAGTTACACACACGCTAGCGAATAAATCAATGTCAAACTCTTGGAAAGCTGGTAAGGCTACTGATCGGGGGTTAGGGTTAGGAGTTAAGGGGTCGGGGATAAAGGGGTCGGGTAATGGTGGTTGTAGGGCTGCTGGTTCAGGGCCGAGGGGTACATGGATCAGGAGTTGATACGCTGTGAGGTAGAGTGATCGGGGGGGTTGAGAGATTGGGTCAGTGGCGGGGCGGAGGATGGATTTAGTGTAGTGACAGGAATTGTAATTTCCCAGACGGACTCGAGAAAATTCCTGATTACATATTTATTAAAGTAGATACACGAATTTAGTGTTAATCATGATGTTGTTTTTCATTCATGCGTCGCGCTCTTAACAATGCGTTAAAACTAAAAATGGAAAAATAAAAACTTTTTACAAAAAAAAGAAAACCGACTTCAAAAAGGATGAAATAAAATATTATCCATTTTAAGTCTATGCGTTACCAACTGATATGTTTGAAGTCGGTGCCAAGCCAAGTAGTAACAATACCCGTCAAATATAATCAGCCTTATGACTATAAATCCCATTAGAACTGTATTAATAACTATTATAAATGTGTAAGTAATTCTGTCTGCCTCTTTGTCACCTTTTTATGGCTATACAACTGAACCGCTTCAGGTGACATTTGGCAAGAAAGTAAATTCCTTGAATTGTTTTATATTATGAAACGTAGTTCTCTGAATAAGGGACGGGAAATAACTTCAGTCCCAATCTCACGCTTGCGTGCCGACTAACATGGTACGGACTGTGCTAAGAAGGTTCGGTGATCGTGTGTTCTGAGGTGTGTTCTTAGGTACATTCGACGTCAAAGATATGGTTACACTTTTGCACCTTACTCCTTTGTAATAAGACGAAAAGTGTAAACATATTTTTAACGTCAACCGTACCTACAGAAAGTACGTTAATTGTCGTCGTGTAAGGCAAACCAACGTACATCCTTATCGATTCGCACCAAAATCATGGTATGCTTCCAAAGTTGGCTTGGCACCGACTTCAAACATATCAGTTGGTAACGCATAGACTTAAAATGGATAATATTTTATTTCATCCTTTTTGAAGTCGGTTTTCTTTTTTTTGTAAAAAGTTTTTATTACATAATCTTCTTATCAATCATAACACACCTGTGTAGGTTAATTATTTGTTTAAAAGTATATTAGCATTTCAATTCATAACTTTGTTATTATTGTATAATTTCATTTTTTCAAATTACAATTGCCGGTAAGGAACAGTGTAGGTACGCTAGGTACAAGTAATATGTAACTATGAACAAAACAGACATGTATGTAATTCTTAAGTTTTGCTGTGAGATAGCTATGGTATTGACAAACTACAACAGAATCTCTGCCTGGATATGGAGATCCATTATTCCATATAGTTGCCACAACAATATGGAAATTATTCCATATCGCCATATCCATTAGGATGTTGTACTTAAACTAAAAATAAAAGATGATATAGGTTGATTCAATGAATATATTAATTGAAACTGTGTTCTTTTCAGGTTGCGAGTATTCCATCAGCTATTGTCCGGAGCTGGCTACACAATCTGGTGGCCACACTGTTCTGGCATCTAACCAGCCAGCAAATGAAGTTGGTTGTACTGAAATAAAGAAAAAATATTAACTAGTTTGATGATTGTTAAATGTAATAAAATTGTTTTATTTAAGTGGGTTGTTTGATTTCCCTAAATTAGCACATGAAATATGTTTATATGTTATAATAAAAATATCAGTTTAAAATACATGAACTTGTTTTATTTATCTATCACAATGTCAAAAATTAACTCTGCTCAGTGTGGACTTCACACAGAACTCAGCATTCAGTGCAGTGGCAGCGTTGACAGTGCATAGAAATCCAACCAAAGTAGGCCAACCATAGTTTATTTTGATAGGTATATTATATTTTAGTGATAATGATACCTACAAATTGGAATATGATATGTCCCACAATAAAGGTACCTATATACCTGCCCATATTATTCAATTAAGTATCTTCAGTATTGCTGATATTGCTGTGCCCTTACAGGGTCCTATGTAATATGTGCACAATTAATACCTTTTAGTTAGAGTTTGAGAATACCGTAATCTTATAATAAATCAACGTTTTATGGCAGGTAATGAGTATGTAAGAAAAGTAGGTATACTCACTTCTTTGCGCTGTAGTAGTTTTCATTCTTTTATGATAGGTATATAGGTTGGTGAGGTGCTTTATCCGACGCCGGTGCCCCAGTCGTGAAGGCCCAACAACTCCTAGCAAAGGCGCAATATCTAGGTTTCCCGCTATTTACGCACTATATCTAGGTATGTAATGGTTTATTTACACATATTAAACCACTCATTTATTAAATTTAGAGGTTTTTTAAACAAAAAGAACCCAAATCACTAAATTACGATACAAGTCTCATCGACGTTTGCACGAATTTGTGAAATGCTGTCTTGTCAAAATCAGCTGTTTTGTGACCGCCATCTTGTATTTTAGGGATAATAAGCAGATAAAGAAGGGTCCACGGCTCCGTAACTTTCCGAGGATTTAATAAAGAGATGATCAACTGTTTAGCGATAATAAACGTTTATGAATCACGTTTTGTGACATCCGGTTATCAGCAACTGATGATCAATGCTCTAACTGTTTATGAATACGGCTGTTAGTAGTTATTGTGGCAAAATAAATTGATTGACAAAATGAAATATCGACATGTCTGTTATCGATGTTACCTTAAGGTGGATGTCTAGGGCTGTCCTGCCGACTAACCACCAAAAAATGGCGAGACTGTACACAATTTTCGAATTATCACTATCGTTTCCAAAACCCAAACATTTTTAAGACGTGTAGATATTAACCGACGACAACAAAAAATATGACGTCTAAATCGAAATATATTTACACTAAACAGTGTCTCATTTCATCATAAATCTGTAAAAACTGCAAAATATTGCAATATGTTGCATTCACGCACACTTATGTACTTAAAGTCAGTGTGAAATGTCAGCAGATTCGTAATGTTACAGCAAAGCAAACTAGAGGGCGCAGCGGATGAAATGTTTATTGTTGAAAAAAGATTGGAAATTAAATTTAAATTCTTGTTTGAGCAACGATTGAGACTTTGACAAGGCACTTAGAACCAACTGATATTTTCAGACATTCATTGTCATGTGCTCGTGGCACCCGTGTTCTCTGTTTTGAAAAAAAAAATGCAGATAGTAGCTAAGATACAGGGTTCAAATCCCGACGATGCCAATTTGTTTTTTATTTTACATTTTTAACATTCTCTTTTGAATTATTTTAAGCGTATGTTATTCTTCGAAATTATACTTTCTTGAGTTATATTATAAAATATGTATTTATATAACATTCACTCAGTCGTATTTTTAGTCGCTATTGGCGACAGGTTTCGGGCCCGTCGAGGATCCTTCCTCAGGCTCGAGTGCTCGCGCATTATTATTATCAATTGAGTGAGAGAGTCGCGAATGCTTCTAGTTATGAGGCTAATTAGGATAGCGGAATACATAAGAAGTCAACTATCGACGAAATAAAATAAAGGTTTCCTAAATTGTATTGAAATGATAGGTAATATGTATATAAAAAAGTCGAATACTACATACTTAAAAAAATAAGGCTAATAAAATTACCAAAAATATGAAATAAAATAAATTAAAAACGAAACATAGGGAGTCTTGGCCGGGTCGGGATTGGAACTCAAATCATGGTAATCTGTTACTTAGTCATATTACAATCTATAATTGGAGCCACGGGGCTGTTTTAACATATTAACACATGACGGCGAAACATGCCAACTTATTCGCACAATGCCATTACTGTCAAAATTGACAAGTTTTATAATATATTTTCTATTATTGGCTACTTGTAGACAAACGTAAAGGTTACGAGCACGTTGCCGTTTTGAAGCGGAATGGCAACGTAGCGCGTAACTGGGAATGCGTCATTTTTTCTTATGATTAAAAATTTACTTTTTTCATATTTCAAAATGGTTAAATTACCGAAAGAAAAATCGAATGGTCCATTAGAGTATGTAACGTGTTCTTCTCTCACTCTCACTGACCGTAAGCGTGACCGAGATGCATGTGCGTACTCGGGATCGTGGATGTCATGGTTTTTAATGTTTATTTTGTTGTGTGCGTTTTAATAGAGTCGGACCAAGAAAACTCTGCAGCGGATTTTATAGCCCACGCAGTGCAAGTGTCATTCATACGTCATCATTTCGTAGAAGTTTGACGTTTAAAATAACACGTGCACTGCGTGGGCTATCAAATCCGCTGCAGACTTTTAATGGACTGACTCTAATAAAAAAGTAATCGCTGTGTTCCCTCAGACATAATATTGTTCATTTTTAGAAATAATTTTCATAATCTTTAATATTTGTGCAAAATATATTACTATTTTATAAACTGCATTTTAAACTCATGTTCATGATTTTTTTTTCTATCAAGCAACAGTCATAAACTCAACTCAGGAGCGCTGAAGTTAAATAATAAAGATATTATGTACCAGTTTGTAATTGGTTTGCGTTCTTAAAATTTATCGGTAATTTACAGCAAGTAGAACTTACATTTTTTAGTGTTCCGTACAAAACTTTGTTCACGGAACACTTATTAATCAGTTACAGACTTATCGATGTTGATTTTTCTCACTTGTTTATGCTTCCAAAACGTATACAGGGCGTCCCACAGCTATGCCACATGGAGGGTAAGTACCCTGAATATTGTAGATAGAACATTTTGCTGAAAGAAGACATTATTTTAATTTAAAAAACAATTTAAACTGCATTCATAGATTTTTAAATAATTACATGGTTGAAGGTTTCTTTTTATTACCGACACTATGTTATTTAGCAAAAAATAATCCTTATGATGAAGCCTTTCGATCGGGATGAAAAAGCTACAGGGTGTTTTTTTTTCTCGTGTAGCGGGTTCGATTCCCGGTTCAACCATGTAATTATTTAAAAATCATGAATGCAGTTTAAATTGTTTTTAAAATTAATATAATGTCTTCTTTCAGTAACATGTTCCATCTACAATATTCAGGGTACTTTCCCTCCATGTGGCATAGCTGTGGGACGCCCTGTATATTGTGGCGTCTCCTCTAGCTGTCACTGCCAACGACGTGCCATAATGATCTAACAGATGGCGTTAGGGAGCTTAGAACGCTCAAACTGCTGAGAAGATACTACGTCTAGAACGCAATTAGTATGAGACCTGCTTACGGAGTTATAATGGTAGTTTCTATATATATAACTTCCGACCAACTTTCAATGGACTTCGGTCCCCAAGCATAACACCCGCCTGGAGAGAGTGCTCTCTACCTTCTACAATGTCTTTATCATGTTTTGTATTGCCATTGTAATTTACGTGAACGTATTAGTTAGTATTGTCAGGGTACAAATATCCACAGTTCGGGGACACCCGAAAGCTAGTCGAGATCGATTTAGAGCGATGTAAGTCCCAATTTGCGACTCGCAAATTGGAATTAAATGTAATTCAGAAATCACAACTTTTATATTTCCGCTCCTAAATGCACGACAACATCAAAACACATCAGGGTGCCTAGCCAAGATGATAATCATTTGTAGAAAACGAAACAAGACGCTCAGATAATCGTCAATAACTATAATATGTGGAAAAGATAGCGTTTTCTGCAAACGATTGTGTCCCCGGGCATTTTCACTTAATTGAACACCTTTAACGGCCGGTTAGCAATCGTTACAAAACTGACGCTCAATGTCAAATCCCATACATTTTGTCAGGAATGTAACGGTTAGACGTTACTGAAACACGACTTAAGTCGCGCTTAACTTTTTTTTTTTTTTTTTTTAATTATGGCTTTTACTCCTTGCTAAATTTAGCAAGGTGGATTCTGCCAATGTCGAGGTATAGACTTTTGACTTGTGAGACGAGAATGTTCGGTAAAATTTTGATTTTTGTGGAAGGATAGACGGGAACCTAAAACAAACAAATTATTATGGACATCACAGACAAATACATGACATGACACAATTAACATACAATAGTACCAACATTAGTGAAAAAGAGCGGAAAGCGGATGACAGATTGTTAAGGCAAGCAACATAGCGGATAAAATGGAGGAAAAAACGTAGAAATTGAAATATATAGATAGATAGAAATAATAGTAATAGTAAGACGAGCAGTAAGACTTAAAGTTTTATATTATGCTCCTGTACATACTTAATAAGGATAGAAGTTAGGGGCGGGTTCATTAGAGTGAGAAGTGAGTAAAAATTAATGGGTCGTGGAATATTTGAAGGTAACACATCGTACAAAGAGTAATTGAATCTCGGACAAGAGAAGAAAATGTGATCTACGGTGCCTTCGTCTAACCCACATTCGCACAGTGACGTATCCCGGACCCGTATCTTGGCAAGGAATACAGGTGTACAAACTGGCCCCAAGCGTAAGCGGCAAATTGTAGACGTGACCCATTTAGGGTATGCTCGGAATTTGAAAAACCATGGTTTACGTGGAATATTGGGTTGAATGTGGCCATAGTGTTTTCCTACCTCCAATCTGGTAGAATTCCAGAGATTTTGCCACGTGTTAAACATATCAGTCTGTGCATGGCTTAGAAGGTCAGAGCTGTATATCCTGTCGTGGCCTGGTGAACCCATCTCAATAGCTCTCTTTGCCCATAAGTCTGCAGACTCGTTTCCAGGAATGCCACAATGGCCTGGGATCCATCCGAGTACTATTTTTAATCCCTTTGATTCACATTTTCTTAATAAGGTTTTGATCTGAAGTATCAAGGGGAATTTTGCCTTCATTTTAAACTGGTTGCCCATAATAGCTTGCAGGCAACTCCTGCTATCTGTAAAAATGATCATTTTTGCTATATTGTGAGAGTCAGCGTATGCTACAGCTTCCAAGATGGCAACAGCCTCGCCTGTGAAAATGGATGATTGAGGAGGACATTTAAACATCAAGACAATGTTATATTTTGGAATCACCACTGCTGCTCCAACACAATTTGCAGGATCATTTTTTGATGCGTCAGTAAACACAGGTAAGTAGCCTTCCCATTTTTCTAAAAGTTTTTTAAATTTGCTGTTAGCTCCCGGGTCATTTTTAAATATTCCAAGATCAAAAATAACACTAGGGGTGTAGATTAAAGTTTCAAATTTTGTTTCAAATAAGGGGTTTGTTCCTGATTTATATAATATGGGGTTTATACGGTTTAATTTAGAATAAGAAATAATGATTTTTGGAAACTCCTTATGAATCCAATATGGGTTTTCAGTGACCAATGAAGCAAGAGCCTGCAAGCGTGTAATCAGCAAGTGATTGGAGTTGGAGATAGCTCTTATGAGGAACCTGTCAGCAAGATATTGTCTACGCAGCACCAGAGGAGGCTCCACACATTCTACTTGCATGGCATTTTTTGGGGAAGATCTCATGGCACCAAGTATGATTCTTAAACATTTAGCTTGTATTAAATCTAACTTTTGTAAGGATTCCTTATTACATGGTTCTAATATAAAGGATCCATAGTCCATGTGGCTGCGAATAATTGCATTATAAAGTAGCTTCTGACAATATGGATGAGAACCCCACCAAACTCCTGATAGAGCTCGCAAAATGTTGATCCCTTTTTCACACTTGTCCTGTATGTATTTCAGATGAGGTTTTCCACTCATTTTCCGATCCAGGATGATACCCAGGAATTTGGTTGACTCTTTATTGGGAATGCTTTCTTCACCATAATGAACATCTGCAGTTGGCATGTTCCTTTTGCGACTGAAGGTTACAGCACAGCTCTTGGAGGGTGACAAAGACAGACCATGCTCTTCAAGCCAATCCTTCAGGTAACTCAGGCCCATGTTCAACCTTGCAGACGCCGTATCAACAGATTTTGCGGAAGTGTAGAGGATTAGATCATCTGCATACTGTAGAATGTTACAAAAGGGAAGCACAGATTGCTCTAAATCATATGTATATATGCTGTAAAGAATTGGACTGAGAACAGATCCTTGAGGAAGGCCCTGCCACAGTGTACGAGGAGAAAGATAAGAGCTGCCATCACGGATTTTGATGGTTCTTCCTATGAATAGATTGGAGACAATTTGTACAATCTTCACGGCAATGCTCAGATGTAGCATTTTTGCTCTGAGCACCGGAAGAAGGACATTGTCATAAGCTGCCGAAATATCAAGAAAACATCCTAGTAGGTCCTCATTGTTGGAAAGCGACAGTCTGATATCCGTGGTTAGTATGTTTAAGCTGTCCATAGTGCTCCTACCTTTTCGAAACCCGAATTGGGTGTTTGCTAACATTCCCCTGCTCTCGACGTACCACTCCAGCCTATTCTTTACTAGGTGCTCAAGTATCTTGCCCATCGTAGTGGAGAGCGCAATCGGTCGGTACGAGCTGGCCTCTTGGGGATTTTTAGTTGGTTTCAATATTGGGATGACAATTTGAGTTTTCCAATCTTCCGGGATATCTCCTGAGTCAAACACGTGATTTAGAATGCCAAGAAAGTATTCCTGTGAGAATGAGCTCAGTTCAGTTATAAAACAGTAAGGAATACCATCTTCTCCCGGTGAAGTGTTGCGCAGTCCATCCAAAGCTATTTTGAGCTCCGCAACCGAAAATGGTTCGTCAAAGGTGGTTGATGGAGGAGGGAGTGGTGGTGACACTACACAAGATAATTCTGGGGCAGTTGGGGGTGCCAGTTTGTCAGCAAAGTCCAAAAGCCAAGATGACCTGTCAGAAGAACATATGATATCCGGTTTAAAGGACCCTCTGAACCGCCTTATATTTTTCCACACAACTGATGGGGGAGTTCTAGGGGACAAACTCTCACAGAACCCTTTCCAACCCTTTTTCTTAGTTTTGGACAATAAGCGTTTAGTGCGGGCCGAGGTTTTCCTGAAATTGATGAAGTCCTCTATGTCACCAGATTCATTAAATTTATGTTCAGCTTCATCTCTCTCTTTCACGGCAGCTGTGCAGTCAGCATTCCACCATGGAGGTGAAAGGATTTTATCCTTTTTGTTTTTTTTCCGGGGGATAAACTTATCAGCTGCTTCTAAAAGTAAATTTTTGAATTTTGAGTAATTTTCCCTATTGTCATTTAAGGTAGAGTCCCATTCTTTAATTTTTGTTTCGACATAAAGTGAAAATTTCGACCAGTCAGCTGATTGTATTCTGTATTTCAAAAGCGGTTCAGGAGACGGGGATGGAAGAACAGATGAGGGCTTGGATATAATAATGGGAAAGTGATCGCTGCCATAGGACTGACGAAGCACAGTCCAAGATAACAATGAGGCCAAATTAGGGGAGCAAGCTGACAAGTCGGGAACGGACTGTGGGTTCTGGCCAGGATAGACTCGATGTGTGGGCGATCCGTCGTTTATAATGCAAACGTTGATTTCATCGAAGATTTCTAACAAGAGTGACGAAAACCCATCTGAATGGTATGATCCCCACGAAATGTTGTGTGAATTAAAATCGCCTAAAACTATATGAGGAGGAGGGACAGAGTTTAGGATAGAAGATAATTCAGGAATAAGGTCAAGGTCAGGGTGAGGTATATATATTGAAATGAAATTAATGCCCATAACCTTAGCGGCTACGGCATTAATTTCATTTCCATGAGGAGGGAGGGGAATTTGAGAGAAGGGGTAGGATTGCTTGATCAAAAAAGCGCATCCCGCACGTCCATCGATGCGGTCATCTCGAAGGCATGAGAAGCCCGGGAGTCTAAACTGAGACCCGGGCCTCAGCCACGTCTCCGAGACGGCCGCGACAGACACAGAATGTTCGTTGATCAGCTGGATGAGATCTGGTTTTTTAGGAATAATACTCCGGCTATTCCATTGAAGAAATGTGGCCTGGCGGTCCATGGTGGTGAGGGAAGGAAAGTTTTTCTACTAGGGTCAACATTAAAGGTGCAACGTCGTTCGGTAATATATCACTCCATTTTGCGATGATATTAGTTAACAGTTTAAGGAGGAGCTCCATGAGGTCCTCATTAGGAGTTTCTCTGGTGTATGAGTTATTGAGGGCTTGTCCGTTGGGGATTTGGGATGGAGGGGGTCGGACTATATTGTTATGGGCTTGTTGGTCATAACCTGGGGATAAGGAAGGTCTTGATCGAGGTGACAAAAATACTGTCTTGCGGTGAGAGGTTCTGGGAGGGGTAGAAGATAAATCTGTTAAGTCAACGGGAGATTGTGATGGGGGGGAAAATTCTCTGGGGCCAAACATTATATTTGCAACGTCCGCATAGGGTCTACGAGTTACAACTGGGACTTGTGTGGATGCTTCAGCATATGAAATATTTCTTTCAGACATTATCAGTTTGATGGACTTTTGTCGGTGATGTTCTGGGCAGTTTCTGTCAGTGGCATAGTGTCGGGCAGTGCAAAAAATACAGGATATGTGTTCGGGAGCTACATTACACCCATCACCCGGGTGCTTCTGGGCACATTTGTAGCAGCGGGCATCTGAGCGACATTGAGTCTGGATGTGTCCAAATCTAAGGCATTTTCGGCATTGAATTGTTGGCAGTAGGTATACCTCCACCACTAGAGAGGTATAATAAGCAAATATTCTAGATGGCAAAGTTTGACCTTCAAAAGTAACTACTACAGTCTGGGTTGGAACCCAGGATGGAGAGCCATCCTCCTTGGTCACTTTCCTTTGTAGTCGACGCGCTTTCAAAATCCTACCTTTACCTTCTATTAAATTTGTACCCTTAACAAAATCAATCATGGACCAATCTGTTGGAACTCCTCGAACTAGACCCATACGAGATATGTTGTACGTTGGTATGTTTGCTGATAGCTTGTGTTTATCTAGCATGGGGTTTTTTAAGATAGAGTTGGCATCAACGGCTTTATTGAATGTAACTGACACTCTATTGCGACCTACAGATTTTATCCCGTCCTTCTTAATATTTGTGACATTTGCCTGTGTTAAGAGCATACCTACGTAGATGGCTTTCAATGTTGACCTGGAGTCAGTAGAAGATTCCTTTGAGATGTGTACCACAAATGGGCCATCGTCGTCTGCATTGTATCCTCGACCTTCTGTGTCAAGATCCGGGTGTTTGTACAAAAGTGGGTTAGCATTCTCATCGATTTGTTTATCTACGTGGGGGTTGGTGACATCCTCATTTACTATTGTTACCTGTTCCGAGATCTCTTTGTGGACGTCGGTTGTAATTTTTTTAAGAGCCGGTTCTTGTGGACTACTGACCGGTGATAAGTCTAATGTTTGCAAGTTTCTTTTTCTAGAATTATTTTCAATGTCCATACCAACCATAACATTAGAATTACCATCGGTCTCGTCAGGCGGCTTTTCCTTCTCATTCCCCTCCATTGGCCCTAAGGCCAAAAAGGCCTTACCCTAGCTTTGTATCCGAACAAATGTATTAATAACCTAACTTATGTAAATAAACCTCAACCAAGTTAATAAATAAGGATGAAATTTATAAAGGATGTTATTTATAAAGGAAAATAACCTAAAAATGAACAGACTCACACGGCGCTTCTGTCAAAAGTCCCGCGCTTAACTTGTAAAAGTTAAATGGAAATGCCAAAACCCCTCCCCTCCCCAGTGACTTACCGCGCACCACGAGGCCAACGTCGGGGCGGTGCGGGCGCTCCGGCCCCAGCACGAGCTCGTCCTTGACCACGTGGTCGGCATACAGCTCGCTCAGCGCAGCCTCGGTCGTTTCGGCACTGTCGTCGTACACTGGCTCATCCTTCACACGTTGCATCTCTTCTTTCACTTCCTTTTTGACAAGACCTGACAAAAAGAGTTATTTTTATCAGACTAATAATTAAACTGTAAGTATTACGTTTGTACTAATGAGATAGAGGTTCCTACAGTTATCAGAAATAAAACGTTGCATTTAAAAAAAAAACCGGCCAAGTGCGAGTCGGACTCGCGCAAGAAAAGATTCTGTACCATAGTAAAAAAACGGCACAAAATTCACATTTGTTGTATGGGAGCCCCACTTACCATAGTTACCATATTTATTATATTTTGTTTTTAGTATGTGTTGTTATAGCGATAACAGAAATACATCATCTGTGAAAATTTCAACTGCCTAGCAGTCACGGTTCATAAAATACAGCCTGGTGACAGACATACAGCGGAGTCTTAGTAATAGGGTCCCGTTTTTACCATTTGAGTACGGAACCCTAAAAACCGGTGCCAAACCACGTCTAATATAAGGTTCCGTACCTTCATACGATACAAAAATCCATACAAGCAAAAGGGCGAATGTTCGCTGCACTTACATAGTTTTACTAAAAAGTTAAATATGTGTGAAAACCCTCATTAATGGCGCAACCGACCTCAATAATGGCTTTACTTAAAATAATTTTCGTAGAACTATTATTTTAGCTTCTTTTAAGTAGTTTTTAACCCTTTGACCGCCGTTGTCCGGTATAGAAGACAACGATAGAACGATACGCTGGCGCCGTCGTCTTGTATACAAGACACAAATTCAACCACTGAGTTAATGTGAAAATAATAAAAATTGCAATTTCATTTACACTCGTGTTCATATTTAAGGTCTTTGTTTTTTCATTTATTTGCTTTTTAAGCCGCTATATAAATCCCTTCTTTTATAATAAGGCATTTAAAAAAATTGCTCCAATTTTCAACATTTTTCATGTTCCTCGTCGCCGTTGTCTTGTATAAAAGACAGCTAGGGATGGGAATGTTAACTCGATATGGGAATTTTTAAAGTAAATATAAAGTCAGAAATATGATTTTATCTAAGTATTTGAACACTTGTTAATCGCCAATTTTTTTCAACGAATAGTAGGTAACTACTTACTAGAATACGTAGAACGAAAGTCAGATAGGCATAACTATATTTAAAGTTCAGGTAGCTTCTTTAGCTCTATAAAGTAGAGTCAGACAAGTAAATTTGCCATTGTAGATTGTGGACTATTTAATTGCAGAAGAGATAAATAAAAAAAATAATTGATGTTATTTTATAGCTTAGTGGGAAGGGATACACCGCAGCGACCGCTTCGCACAAGTGTGGTACAGGGACATACCTGTTTATCAGACTTTACTTTTATTGTTATAACATTGAAGTTAATGTGTAATTTTTTTGTAACAAGTCGTTGAACGTTTTTTTGATAAGAGTTTACCTATAGATTAATGTAAACCAAACTGAAATTATAATGATAGATTCTAATTCCGGAATAATATCTTCACTCATTAAAAATTCAACCCACGTGTAATTTTCACTAAAACAGTTCCGGTATATTGACTTTATCGACACATGATGCGCAGCTTTAACGTTACGCCAATAAAGTTTACGTACCGACAAGCGCTTACGCCGTTGACCTAGAGACTATTATTACTTGATCCGCGCGGAAACAGTCCTTGTCGGTCTGCATTGCGGGCAGTCCATGGGCGCCGTTGTCTTGTATAAAAGACTTCTCGTACAGCCTAGTGCGGCGATATCACGTCTTGAATCGACATTGTTTAGTGGTTGTTTTTTATGTTAAATCCCTATATTTTAAACATTTTCGGGTGTAAAACATATGTTTAATTTTGGCAATTTGGAATGAAATTAAAACAGGATAAGAACAAAGCTAAATTAAAAAGATTTTTACCATAATATTGTAAATATCGATATCACTATTTGCAATCCCTAAACTTTTTATTAGTTGTTTACTTAAAATTTGCTCTGGCGTGTGAGTGAGCGTCTTTGCGGACTAGGTCCGGCGGCCAAAAGGTTAATTACACATATTCATAGAAGTTTGATGTTTGAAATACCACTTTCAAAACCACACAAGCAATCAAACACTGCTTTAAAAATCGCTGAGAAATTAGCTTGGCCTGACTTTAACCTATCTTATCTATCGAAATGTTTTACTCAATTTATTCTACATACATCACTGGCTCAGTGACCCAAAGAGGATCTTGGCCTCTGACACAAGAGAGCGCCGCTCTGCCCTATTCTGCGCCACTTCACGCCAGTTGGGTATTCCGAGGGCGGACAGGTCTCAATTTATTCTAATATAAACTAACCGCTATTATATTACACACTACTGAAAGTACTGCATGTACTGTGGTAATATTAAAGTGGAAATGTCTCAAAACTCACCATCCATGAGGTCCCAGTCGGGTTCCACCTTGATCCACTGCCCACAGCCCGCCATCGTCCACAGTCCCAACTATAAACAACACACCAACGAATAGCCTACGATTAAATGTTTAGTTTATAAACTAATCGCTACACTAGTCACACCTTTACACAACGACGACTGGATGATGAATGGAATGGTAAGTTTAGTAATCTGTGAAATGAAATGACCACGCACCACGCCAAAGCCCGGGAGGGAGGGTGTTATCTATGTTCGCATATTTTGTTTTGTCGCCCGCGATAAGACCATGTTCGCATCTTTTGTTTTGTTTTATACAATGGAAACGTCTTTCTCTGGCAAGCGTGTTATTTTTCTTTATTAAATTGACACGACGCATGTCATTGCTACATTATTTAAAGTTGTATGTGGTTATCCAACCACATTTGAAATCATAGGGTAAGAAAAACACTCGTAAGAAGAATAAATAGAGATACTTACAGATATAAAACTAAATTAAATGATAAAACATACGTAGAAGGGTTTCCCGCATACCTACCGGTTTATTTTGTCGCGACCGAAATAAACTATGTTTCTTTCATGCACCCCACTTGATCTTAAGTAAATATATTAAAAGAGAACTTCGAATAATAATAACCTTCGAAAATAAATATAATAGTTTCAAAGGCAAAGATTTGACTCCTCAGACAACATTTAACAACTGAAGACGTCTTACACAGATAAGGCATCTCCAGTTGTAAAATGCTCTAAGGATATAACTCAGTTGCAAGAGCGGTCATACCGGTGTTGCAAAGGATCACAAGTTACTTGCCTGAAGCGAATATAAAAGAACCCGGGCAACGCTAGAAAGCCGATGACTGATTTTCACGGTCATACCCTAATAAATTCTTGTTTTTTCTAGGTACACACAGGGGATAAACCCTACAAGTGCAAAATCTGCAACAAAACCTTGAACCTAATCCGGTTCCTTGTCTACAAACATCAAGTACATGCACATGAAGGTCAAGCCTCCGCCACGGCGCCGGCGCGGGCTCGCTGCCAGCGGAGTATAGATTATAGTAAAATCAGGGTGCATAGCCAACATGCCACTCGTTTATGCTCCGTAATTATTGTTGATCAAACTTGAACGACATGATTTGGACTTTTCACGCGGTTTTCAACCTTACAATATTGTTGTTAAAAGTTAAAATTACATTTTGCTGTTTTTCTTAAATAGGTAATAATAAAAACAATATTATAGTCCGACAAGAAAGTGTAAAAAAATATAGAGGGCGCCACTTCCTACGTAAGCGTCTCATTTTTGACGTAAAATGTTATTAACATGGCAACAATTTAGTATGGAATTTTTTTAGTTCCATTTTACTTCATTTCTTCTATTTTATATCGCAACGCTCATCGTGAAACGAAAACGTTAAATTTATGCCATGTTGTGGAGGCGTGGGCAACAATAATCGCAAGTAGGTAAGGCAAAATATAATCTGTAAAAGCCATAATAGGTCCACAGATAACCAGTTCGCCGGACGATATCAGCCTGTCAGTTGTTCGGAGCTGTCAAATGTTGCTTCTAACTGACAGGCCGACATTGACCGGCGGACTGGTAGTCAGCGGGCCCCTTAAAATGTTGCACGTTGCAGAAGTGGTACCTAACGCTTCGTAATTAGGTATGGGTTAAAAATCAATGTAGTTGTAGGTATGATAATAAGTACCTAAATATAAATAATTGATGTTAGCAAGCTAGCGTGATTGTAAATATTATTTATTAATATTATTATATACTGCGAGTTTTCTTTCATTTTCATACCCTTCTCTCCCTCATAGTCAAAACTCAAAAGTTTGCCTTGGAAACTATTATTATCTTCTTGTTCCGCGCGTTATCCCGGTATTTTGCCACGGCTCATGGGAGCCTGGGCTCCGCTTGACAACTAGTCCCAAGAATTGACGTAGGCACTAGTTTTTACGAAAGCGACTGCCATCTGGCCTTCCAACCCACAGAGGAAACTAGGCCTTATTGGGATTAGTCCGGTTTCCTCACGATGTTATTCCTTCATCGAAAAGCGACTGGTAAATATGAATATTTCGTACATATACGTTCCGAAAAACTCATTGGTATGTACAAGCCGGGATTTGAACCCGCGGCCTCTGGATTGCAAGTCGCACGCTCTTACCGCTAGGCCATCAGCGCTCTTACTAAAATATTATATTAATTTAAAAAAATATATATATTAATCACAGAATAAATACAGAAGGGAAACTTCCTACAAAACCGAAAGCCGAACCACAGAATAAATAATAGTACTAAGTACAGAAGACTCACTCTCTAACAAAACGCGTCTGTTACGATCAGCACAGATATGGCCGCTAGGTGGCGACAGCGCCACGCGCGGCTTATGGCAAACCCCAAAATTGGGGTCGAACAGATGTACTTTTAGCTACTTCTAGCAAAGCGACGAAATCGCGGAGTGAGACACGCCTGGCCGAACGGAGCCGAGTTTGTCCGAAGGGAGGAGTTTCGCACCCCTGCTCTAGCCACTGTCTAGATCCAGGAGCATCGCTTATGAAGGTATACCGTAAAACGGGGTGAGTAGGTTTCGCGGGGAGAGGTGGGTTATGAATGGGGAGAGAAGATTTGAGAGTGGGGTGAGAAGCGATTTTAAGGCTACTGCTACAAAAATAATGTATTCCAATTTAAAATGGAGCTATAGTAATACGCATAATAAAAAAAAAATCGATCCAACAATCTTCCAAAATCACCTTTGTATGAAAAACCCTCTCACCCCAAATACGAGGCACTACGGGGTGAGGTGGGTTTTCCTCTTTATCGTCAAAGTTATGAAATGGAACTACCAAAAATAAAATACAAACGTCCGAACCACTTATTATATACACCATTCAGTTTTCACATGTAAAAATAAAATTTTATAGAGGTTTGAAAGTCAAATTTCAGCCAACTCACCCCATTTTACGGTATGTTTCCAAAGACAAGCTCAAAATATCTGTATCCTCTATAGTCCACTCACTACAGATATCCGGGCCATTTTATTTAAAGTTGTCCCCTACACTTTTTTTTCAAAATTGGGATTTATTATGTTATTTCCACTCAGAATCACGAGCTCTTCCTATCCTAACAGGAGAAAAAAAGTGTCCCAAGGTTTTTTCCCATTCCGTTACCATTTTTTCATAGGCTTTGTATGGCGGTTTCGGAATGGAAAGATCGAAAAATGTATGGAAATCTTGGGACACTTTTTTTCTCCTATAAAGATCTCATGATTCTGAGTAAAAATAACATAAAATAATTCCAATTTTGAAAAAAAGTGTAGGGGACAACTTTAAATAAAATGGCCCATCCGCGACCCGCCGCGGTTTCGCACGGGTTAACAAATTATACACCTAAACCTTCCCAAGAATCACTCTATTGATAGTTGCAAACCGCACGAAAATCCATTCAGTAGTTTCTGATTTTATCGCGAACATACACACAAACAGACTGACACGGGGGGGGGGACTTTATTTTTTACAAGCTTTTATCTAGTTTCACCTGACCGTTGTCTGTCTGTCTGTCTGTGTGTAATCAAATCTTGCAAGTTAAATTTGATCCACTTCCCGGTTTCCGATTGAGCTGAAATTTTGCATACATACGTAAGTCGGTGACAATGCAATATTATGGTGTCATCGAGCTGATCTGATGATGGAGACCAGAGGTGGCCATATGAACTCTGCAATAAAACAACGAAACCTAATTGTGTTTGGGGTTTTTAGAATTGTCTCGATGAGTATTAGTTGCCTGTGGAAAAAAAGTACAGTCGGCGATAAAAGCTTGTACCAAAAATTTTTGCCAATAACTTATTATAAGGTGTAGTGATAGCACTCACCACACCGAGACAATCCGTGAACTATGCTAAGTTGCTATGCTTGCCTGTAGACATATACACTTACAACCAGTATGTGGCGCTTTTAGATAACTATTTTAATCGTACAAATAAGAGAGTTGTCACACCTTAACACAGACATCAGGAAATAGGCTTTTTCACCACAGAAGGGCAATGCCACCATGGGGCCTGCCACGTAATACGCCTCCGGTGCGGTATTTGACGCCAAAGCACAAAGAGGGATACAGAAATACTATACTCGTATTTATACAGGGTGTTACTGACCATGGGGCTTTAAATCCCGGGCTCGATTCTACTTGCTAAACTGAGCTACTTTTATTATGGCACCAACCTCGAAATCCCGAATTTTTTTTTACTTTTGCTTACATTTTGGCTGATCAGATGTCGACGTTTTCTAAGGAAGAGGCAAAAAATTTTCCCCGATGTTAGGGTTGGTCCCATAGTAAAAGTAGCTCAGTTTAGCGAGTAAAATCAAGCCCTGGAATTAAAGCCCCTCGGCCAGACACATACTGTATTATGGTTTGCACCTATCGATAGGGTGGCAAACCATGTACAATACAAGATGGGACGAAGACATTAAAAAAACTGTGGGACTAAACTAGATCCAAATGGCAAAGGATAGAGACGAGTGGAAATCGATGGAGGAGGCCTTCACCGAGAAGGGGTCTAATGCTCACAACAATATTACTTATAACTAATTTATCAAAGAATTGTTCTTGATATGCAATATGTAACTTAACTAGATTTATTCAAAGTGCTTTGACTTAAGCACTTAAGGCTTTTTTATTTTATTATATTATATTAATATTTGTATTTATTATGGATATCTGTCCTACAGTTCACGGTGAATTTCCTATCAACCTAGCTTTGGCGTTAACATGTTGGTGGTTCGTTATAATTTCCAAGTCCTACCTGAATGTCCTGTCACCGCTTGGTGGTCTATGAACTCTATGATATGATAATTCTCCTCTAGTGCCTGGAGATTATCCACCACCTGTTGATAGAATGAAATACAAGCACTAAGGTAAACATACTGGTGTTCGACACGGTCCCAGTACATGTCATCTTGAAACTTAAATCATTGTCAATAGAGGTGACAGCAAGGTGTCATGTAATGGGCATTAGCATGTCAAGCACTATTACGTTTACCTTATAGTTCGTTTATTTAGCATTAGCAAAAAGGTAAACAATCTTGATGTGTATTTTAATTGAAAAACACTTTTGTAAAATAAGTCATATACGATTAAGTATTTAAATTCTTTTGATGAAAGCAAGTAATAGTTACTGATTTTTAAAAAGCGTTTTTCAATTATAAGACACTTCAAGATCGCGTAGTCATTTTTAATGCTAAAAAACGGACTATAAGCATGGACAAGGTTAACTCCAGATTGTAACCACAGAATAAGAAGTAATAGAATGGTAATACTACAATGAATACGATATACATAGAAATTTGGATCCCATTTACCTGTATTCGTAATTAAATTACTATGCTCAGGACTTTTGCTGTGACTGTTATATTTAGTCTAATATTAACTCCAGTTAATCAGCTTTTCGCAGGATCCAAGGATTAGGTTCAACACTATATCTACTTCTACTTTCACAAACTTGTTCTTTCAATCAATTATCATTGTCTTGGCCATTGTTCTCACATCGCCTATTGTTCTCGCTTCTCGACTAACGGAACGGACCGAACGGACTAAACAATACAATGGCGCCAAACAAATGTATCTGTCATCTAAATGTTACCAGCTACAATTTTATAAAAGCCATATAAAAGCTTAGTTACACTCGCGGCTCGTGGCTCGGCTCGCGGCTCGTCTCGTGTTCGCCTCGAGCTCGTAACATAGAAGGTCGTCCTATAGAGGTGGTATACGCGTGCCTCCGTGAGGGACAAAACATACGCAATGCAACACTATGATTGGTCGAATTTATTTGTTGGCCACCATAATCCATACTAAATTTACGGTGCGGAACAAATAAAATGTGAAGCCCCCTCCAGACTATGTGCGTGAATCGCGGCGCGACGTCGTGAAGCGAACATATCGCGAAGTTGACGTATGACTTCACACTCGCACACTTCACGGCGATTTCGCATAGTGATGGGCCTCCTAATACTTTTCTCAAAAATTAAAAAAAACCATCACCCGACATATTTCATGCTAAAAGGGGGGGTTGCGTCAGGGGCACCATAGCCAAAGGTATCATACTACATTAATTGAATGCTGGCTATAATTTGTTAGTCTTCCCCATACATTAGAACACAACTTGACCGAATCATTAAAACTGATTTATCAAAACAGGCAATATGTAACTTAACTAGGTTTAATTTATTCAAAGTGCTTAAAGCAAAGGCTTTTTTAATTTTTTTATTATGCATTATGGATATCAATGCTATGGTTGATGGTGAATTTCCTATCAACCTAGGTTTGGCATTGACATGTTGGTGCGTTGGTGGTTTGTTATAATTTCCAAGTCCTACCTGAATGTCCTGTCACCGCTTGGTGGTCTATGAACTCTATGATATGATAATTCTCCTCTAGTGCCTGGAGATTATCCACCACCTGTTGATAGAATGAAATACAAGCACTAAGGTAAACATACTGGTGTTCGACACGGTCCCAGTACATGTCATCTTGAAACTTAAATCATTGTCAATAGAGGTGACAGCAAGGTGTCATGTAATGGGCATTAGCATGTCAAGCACTATTACGTTTACCTTATAGTTCGTTTATTTAGCATTAGAAAAAAGGTAACAATCTTGATGTGTCTTTTTATTGAAAAACACTTTTGTAAAATAAGTCATATACGATTAAGTATTTAAATTCTTTTGATGAATGCAAATAATAGTTACTGATATTTAAAAAGCGTTTTTCAATTAAAAGACACTTCAAGATCGCGTAGTCATTTTTAATGCTAAAAAACGGACTATAAGCATGGAGGTTAACTCCAGTGGCCTATTTTATAAAGCTACAAGTTACAATTTACAAGCGGAAGTCTCGTTCTAACACATAGGGTTAGAAAAAGACTTCCGCTTGTAAATTGTAAATTGTAGCTTTATAAAATAGGCCACTGGGCCCAGTTTTATAAAGTTACAAGTTACAGGTTACAAGAGTACAGGCTACAGGCACCTGTAATACACTGTGTACGGCTACAGGTGTTTTATAAATACACATAGATAATTACAGTTGTAAAGCACCACGGTCAATCTCGATTACATGTGAAATTTACAGGTGCGAAGGACATCACTATTTAAAAAAAATGTCTGTCATAGAATTCATAGATACTCTGTGCTCTACTAAATGCTGCGTTATTGTTTGCTGTTAAGTATTGGAAAAATGGCCAGAAATGAAGGAGAAATCGAGTGGTTGAGAGCGGTGTTTGATGCCAAGGATATACTTTTCGGGCCGTTTTCAGATTCAGATTAAGTTAGATTTAATGAAATATTTACCTAATAAGTAAATAAGTACTGTTTCACATTACAATGTATCATTTCGGTAGTGGCTCAAAGATAAGTACGCTGTGTATCGAAAATTATGAATAGTACACTTTACCATAATGTGAATGCACTATACTTAAATAAAGAGACGAATGCTAATAAATCAACGACAAATATCGGCACCAATCCCTTTCCGTTTCCTAGTAGATAAAATAAAACGAATCATCAATAAAATCAATATCAAACATATTGTCACTTCATTTCCTATTTACTATATATTTCAGATACATTAACAAAAACTGATAAGGTCAGTGCATGGAAAAGTATGCATGCCCTGACGCAATCTTTGGCGTTAGTGCCTAACAATAAAGAGTACAGTTAAAATCTCTCAGAAAACGAATAACTTTAATTAAACTTAAGAATTACGAGCAAAAGAGCGAATCAGACACACTACAAGTAGCTGCTGTTGTGCTGTTACAGGACTCAAGACGTATGTCAGTTTTTGTTACAAGTTTACCAATCTACACTTGTAATTTACAATATTTTTATAAAACGCTTGTTCGATTATGAGTTTAAAACTATTAATCTCCCATATTTTCGTCTATGGTTGAGCTACAGGCACTTGTACCTGTAACCTGTAAAATTGTAACACGGTACTTTTATAAAACGCAAATTGTAAAAAACGGAGGAAGTGTTGCCAGTAAACGCCTGTAAACTTGTAACTTGTAACTTTATAAAACTGGGCCCAGATTGTAACCACAGAATAAGAAGTAATAGTATGGTAATACTACACTGAATATGATATACATAGCACTCGGGATCCCATTTACCTGTATTCGTAATTAAATTACTATGCTCAGAACTTTTGCTGTGACTGTTATATTTACCTAGTCTAATATTAACTCCAGTTAATCAGCTTTTCGCAGGATCCAAGGATTAGGTTCAACACTATATCTACTTCTACTTTCACAAACTTGTTCTTTCAATCAATTATCATTGTCTTGGCCATTGTTCTCACGTCGCCTATTGTTCTCGCTTCTCGACTAACGGAACGGACTAAACAATACAATGGCGCCAAACAAATGTATCTGTCATCTAAATGTTACCAGCTACAAATATTTAAAAGCTTAGTTAAGTAGCTAACACACTACCGCACCGCACCAAGGTCATTGTGGGACGCACCCATAAGTAAAAGGGAGAAAGCGATATCCCTTTCTCCCTCTTACTTATGGGTGCGTCCCACAATGACCTTGGTGCGGTGCGATAGTGTGTTAGCTACTTTACATTCTCGGCTCGCCTCGTGTTCGCCTCGAGCTCGTAACATAGAAGGTAGGATCCTATAGAGGTGGTATACGCGTGCCTCCGTGAGGGACAAAACATACGCAATGCAACACTATGATTGGTCGAATTTATTTGTTGGCCACCATAATCCATACTAAATTTACGGTGCGGAACAAATAAAATGTGAGACTGTGACAAGGACAAACAATAATAGCTCCTTCGCTGCTACTCCTACTGAAAGATACATATAATACAATTTTTTTAGGTACATTCACGCTCCGTAATCGTCGAGCAATTCGACTACCCTGTTCGGTCACTTCCACCCACCTTTCATGCCAGATCCAGTTATATACTAGATTCATGTTTGACATTGACAATGCTTTGACAGGTGCCAATCCCGATATCCAGTTCAAGCCCCCTACTCTGTCTGTTCTCTTTCACGGCGCAGCAACTAGTATCATTTCTCTCTCCTCGCTCTTTTAAAAATGCCGTTTGTCAAAAAAGGACAACCATACTGTTGACAAGGTGGACTTCAAATCAAGTGTTGCCTTTCTTGATGCGCCCAGTTTGTGTATGTGTGCGTAAAAGCGTATATGCGTGCTCTTTTAGGGATGTAAAAAGTCGATTTTAATCATTTTATATATCGATAAACGCTACACAGCGGAACGAAATAGCGATTAATTGAAGCTTCAATATCTTCGTTAAACATAAACATAATTGAAATACTAATGGTTAATGAATATATTATAAAGCCTCCTCCACGCTCATGCGCGAATCGCGGCGCGAAGCCGCGAACGCGAGTGTGGAGTCTAGTTCGCTGATATGCGAAATCGACTCCAGACTCGCGTTCGCGGCTTCGCGCCGCGATTCGCGCACGAGTGTGGAGCGGGCTTAATATAATAATATAATTCAATTATTGCGGAACACCTATTTTAGGAGGTATTTATGTATTTTAACCCTTAATCAAACGGAACACTTTTTATGAGATTTTTGAAAACTAACAATGGTTTTTAGGTAATTTGGGTCCGTAGATTACGAAAAAATATATAAAAAGAATTTTAGTGGGGGGGAAAGGGGGGTTTTGCGGTGGGAAATAATTTCCCGTTATCCGTAACGAAATAGCAAAATTTTGAATGAAGTGGGAAATAGTTTCCCATTGTCTGATACGGTTACTAACTTTTTACTAGTTAATAGATACCCCCGGCTTTGCTTGGAATTCAAGTATGATCCTTTAACGTTATCTTCAAAAATCGAATAAATAAATAAAAGAAAAAAGAAAACAAAAACAGCCACAGATATTTTTGTGTAACAGGCAAACTGGCATGTATTTTTATTTATGGAAACCATTTAAATTTTAGGTGGAGAACAAACACTGGGAAATAATTTCCCACTTGATAAAACCTACCAATTTTTTTGTGAATCGTACGTTCCGGAACAAACAATGGGAAATAATTACCCACTTACTAAAACCTTAAATCTTGGCTAAATCATATCGTTATCACAATTCTTTTCAAGCAAAACACAGGGAAAATAAGTCTAGTTTATGATAGTATTCAGTGTATGCACTTACAAGATTTTTTTTCGCACTTAACCTCAAAACACTAAAAAAATTGACGTTATTGCAAAAAAAATCATAACAACTGACATTGACTTTGATGTATGGTCACAAATGGCGGCCATTAGAAAAGTGTTGCCATTTTTCAAATTCAAAATGTTACTAAGATTTTAAATCTGTATGGTTGGTATCGCTCAGCGCTGCCTTTAAAAAGATAAAAAATATTTCGTAAATTAGAATGAAGTGGGAAATAATTTCCCGATATTTGATTAAGGGTTAATTAAATATCTGAACTTTCCCTTGGTTCCCTGGGGCGTGACTATAAAATTGTGATCTGATAACCACAATAAAGAATAAAAGCGTTTTTGGTCATTTTAGGTATCGTTAAGCCTTTGAAGTAAAATTAAAATTGCAAGGAATGTCGATAGTTTATCGATATGACTTTATCGACATGGCTACAGCAAGGTGGGCCTCATTGTTAATCGTACACAAAGAATATAATACTCACTAGGAGAAGAACGGTAACTCCATACAAAAAAATGTCCCCAACCGTTTATACGTTTATACTACTGGCGCCCTCAATGTGTACCAATGGAACTAAAGTTGACAACCGGTTTAGCCTGGCGGGTATTGGTATTATAGGTATATAGTAATTATGTTGATAAACATATTTCTTATCTTCATATCACGAAATATATGAAAGATGCAAATATTACCCCTTGTTTGTGGTATTATCTATTGATTTAAATAAAAGGCATATTTATGTTTATAACATTGTATTATGTTTTACATATAGAAATATACACTGAAAATTAAACCCTGACAACTTAATAAAAATAGACATTAATAAAGCGCATTCACAAAGTTTTCAGTATTATACAAATAACATTAGGCATGCCTACCTATTACACTTTACACACAGATACACTACACTTTACACACGGCATTTTACACAGATTTCTAACTTGTATTCATTCATACATTTCTTCACGGTTAATTAATACGCTTTCCAGATGCGTTATGACTCGGTTCCTTCTGAACCCACTAAAGCTGTATAAATTTCACTCTGGCTGCTTCAACAGCCGTTGCTCCGCATTTAGCACATTTTCTATGTGCATTGCTGTAATCTATGTAGGTACAGACTTACAGTCTTAAGTGGTTGTACCGCTACGTTGTATTTATTATTTAAAGATTTAATAAATAAAATTTTCGTTATGAACTTTAACCACAGCAGTTGGACAGAGTCATTGACAAATATATATATTTTTTTATGGTGGGTAGACGTACCTACCCTCCATATATTTTATGAATATTGATAAAGACAGTTGGAAGCAAATATTCATTATAAAACTTAATCGCGTGTAATTAAGTTTTAAGCGTTTTAAGTCCCGTTTTATGATTAATTATGTATAAAATTCGTGATAATTTAAATCAGAGTTGGGAGCAATGTTGCTGTAGAAAAATGTGTTTATTTTTATTACTCGCAATTTTTTCTTGGAGGCCAACGCACACATAGAAGCTTCAGGCGCACACATGCGCAATTATTTGGGGACATAACTTTCTTAGGAAGTGAACAGGCCTTGATCGTACACTAAACAAACGTGGCAACAGTGACGCCAAGCGCGCACCACGATTTTAATTTTTGCGACACGATTTTAGAATCGCGCTGTAATTTATCGCAGAAAATTCAGTGCGCGCACTGCGATGAAAAAGTCGACGATTTGTTCATTCTCGACATGGATGTCGTACCAGTCACTTGTCGTGAAACAATATGCAATCGCTGTATGACTGAGTATTTATACCACAAAGGTGATCTCCTTCTATTTCTATAATTAAACGGTCAACATCTAGCGTCTCATCTTGTAACTCCATTGGAGAAGCAGGTTCCGATATGTTGACGCTTGGAGAGCGAAATGCCGACTGAGGTCCCGGCTGCGATTTTATTATCGCAGTGCGCGCGGGGCCATACAGCTTCGTATGCTGCAATTCACTTTGCGACAATCGCGTCGCGCGCTGTCGCGGAAAAATGTAACAAATCACGATTTTAAAATCGCTGCGATTTTTTTGTCGCATATGCGCGCACCGCCATACAAACCCATACGTTACATTTCTGCGGCTAAATTATCGCGCGACAAAAAATCGTGGTGCGCGCTTGGCTTGACAGCTCGCTGAGACACCGTCTACGTCTCTATATATTATAAGTCTATGGGTAGGATCCTATAAGCCTCCTCCACACTCGTGCGCGAATCGCGGCGCGAAGCCGCGAACGCGAGTGTGTCGTCGATTTTCGCAGACAGCGAAATCGATTCCACACTCGCGTTCGCGGCTTTCAGGGCTGCCAGATCGTATAATAGGCTACGAAATTCGTATAATGAAATTATTTTCGTATACATGTCGTATAGTTGGTCAATCGGTATAATTGGATACGAAAAAAACACCGATGTTAAACTACTGTCAATGCTTCAAAAAAGAGTGTGCCAATACTGTTATACGATTTAATGGAACGGCAACTACTCAACGCGGGCTATAACCGCGAAAATCCAAGTGCGCAAATTGCGGGCATCTTTCTCTGTCACCCTTATTACGCTGTCGTTGGAGTAAAAGAGAAAGATCCCCGCAATTTGGGGGCTTAGCGCAGTTATTAAAAAAACGATTTAAAATAATAGTTTTTTTTTGTACTCGTATAATGCAATCGAATTTCGTATAATTGCGGGCACAGGATCGCATAATCAAGATTTATGTACTGGCAGCCCTGGCGGCTTTGCCCGCGATTCACGCGTATATATAGTCTGGAGGGGGCTATAGAGGTGGTACTAGATTTTGCCCTGTGCGCGGGGCCCGAGGGCCCCGCGGTACGCGTGTTGTTTGCTGTTGTTGATGTGTTGTTGTTGGTAATGTTGTTGTTGCTGTTGTAATTGTGTAGTAGTTTGTTTTCCAAAGGGAAAATTAAATGAATTTCTACTTTTGCTAAGACGAAAAGATCCGCGTGAGAGCACTTCATTCCCGCAGCTCGGCCTTCGGCCTCGCGTGCTTGGGAAATCGAAAGGGACGCTCCGGGCCTTCGGCCCTACGCGGAGCTCGGCCTTCGGCCTTCGCTGGGTTTCGAAGCTCAGCGTCGGGCCTTCGGCCCGCCGCTTCGCTTATTAAAACACTTGGAGGGTTGGTTTTGCTTTGGGGCGTAAACGGGAAGTTGGAGCTTAAACACGACCCAATAGTAAAAGTGTCTTGACAAGCTCACGTCGGGCCTACGGCCTTCGGCCTTCGGCCCGCCGTTTCGCTTGTCTAAGACACTTTTCCTATTGGGTCGTGTTTAAGCTCCAACTTCCCCCTCTCGTGTGACGCTTCGGGCCTTCGGCCCTACGCGGAGCTCGGCCTTCGGCCTTCGCGAGCCTCGACGCTCCGCCGTCGGGCCTTCGGCCCGCCGGCTTCGCTTATCAAGACAGTTGACTTTGTAGAACGCTTGCAGGAACTGCATTCACGCAGCTCGGCCTTCGGCCTCGCGTTTTGGGAGTCGGGGTGGAGGCTCCGGGCCTTCGGCCCTCCGCCGGGGTCGGCCTTCGGCCTCCCGGCCTGAAGCTCGCCCTTCGGGCTCGCTTAACACACTTTTTGTATAGGATTTTGCTTTGTTCGTCATTCCCGCAGCTCGGCCTTCGGCCTCGCCCAAAATTACTGGGGGTGGGGCACGCTTGGACATTCGGGGTGAAGCTCCGGGCCTGACGGCCCTCCGCCGGGTCGGCCTTCGGCCTCCCAGCCTGAAGCTCGCCCTTCGGGCTCGCTTAACCTACTTGGAAATTTGAATTTGGCCCGTATCCGCCGCCATTTTGGATTTTTCCAAAAAATTTTTTTCACATGGTAATCTTGGGCCCGCAAGCTTGCCGCGTGCCAAATCTCAGCGCGCTCGGACCAACTTGAAAAAATTAAAAAAAAAAAGTCAACCATTTTGAAAAATTTTAAATGCAGTTTGTTTTGTCTCGGGGCCCTCTATGACATTTGGTCGAGCACCCCCCACCCATCTCGCACCGTTTAAAAGTTTCCATACAAAATTAAAATGCTCATTATTTCCGCCATCTTGGATTTTTTCCAAAAATTTTTTTATTCGTAGGTATCTAGAGGCCTCTATCTCTCGCCATGCCAAATCTCAGCGCGCTCGGACCAACTTGAAAAAATAAAAATAAAAAAGTCGGCCATTTTGAATTTTTTTTAATGCAGTTTGTTTTGCCTCGAGGCCCTCTATGACATTTGGTCGAGCACCCCCCACCTATCTGGCACCGTTTAAAAGTTGCCATACAAAACAAAAGTGGCCAGTTTTCCAACAATTAGAGCATTTTTCCAAAAATTTTTTTTTCGTAGGAATCTAGGGGACTCCGACATTCCGTGACCAAAATTTCAGCGCGCTAGGACAAACTTGAAAAAATTAAAAAAAAAAAGTCGGCCATTTTGAAAAAAAAATGGTTGCTTCAAAAACTGCCAGGGTCCCTCTATGACATTTGGTCGAGCACCCCCCACCTACCTCCCACCGTTTGGCCGGGCCGTTCAACATTTTTATGACGAAAGTCGGTAGACCAAAAGTCGGATTTTTCTGGAGGTCACCAGACCGCCCTCTATACGACCGTACCAAACTCGAATACCCCACGAACCTCCTTCTGGGAGAACAATCATGTCAATTAATCATCGGGTTGCGGCTTTATATAATATAGACTAGTTTTGTGCGTTGTGCGCGGGGCCCGAGGGCCCCGCGGTCTTCTTGTTGTTGTTTTGTTGTTGGTGCTGTTGTTTGTGTTGTTGTTTTGTTGTTGGTGCTGTTGTTTGTGCTGTTGTTTTGTTGTTGTTTGTGATGTAGTTTTGTTTTCCAAAGCGAAAAAGAAATGAAGTTGTACTTTTGCTTGAAAGAAAAGGTCCGCATGCGAGCACTTCATTCCCGCAGCTCGGCCTTCGGCCTCGCGTGCTTGGGAAATCGTAAGGGACGCTCCGGGCCTTCGGCCCTACGCGGAGCTCGGCCTTCGGCCTTCGCTGGGTTTCGAAGCTCAGCGTCGGGCCTTCGGCCCGCCGCTTCGCTTATTAAAACACTTGGGGGGTTGGTTTTGCTTCGGGGCGTAAGCGGGAAGTTGGAGCTTAAACACGACCCAATAGTAAAAGTGTCTTGACAAGCTCACGTCGGGCCTACGGCCTTCGGCCTTCGGCCCGCCGTTTCGCTTGTCTAAGACACTTTTCCTATTGGGTCGTGTTTAAGCTCCAACTTCCCCCTCTCGTGTGACGCTTCGGGCCTTCGGCCCTACGCGGAGCTCGGCCTTCGGCCTTCGCGAGCCTCAACGCTTCGCCGCCGGGCCTTCGGCCCGCCGGCTCCGCTTATCAAGACAGTTGACTTTGTAGAACGCTTGGAGGCACCGCATTCACGCAGCTCGGCCTTCGGCCTCGCATGCTTGGGAAATCGTAAGGTCCGCATGCGAGCACTTCATTCCCGCAGCTCGGCCTTTGGCCTCGCGTGCTTGGGAAATCGAAAGGGACGCTCCGGGCCTTCGGCCCTACGCGGAGCTCGGCCTTCGGCCTTCGCTGGGTTTCGAAGCTCAGCGTCGGGCCTTCGGCCCGCCGCTTCGCTTATTAAAACACTTGGAGGGTTGGTTTTGCTTCGGGGCGTAAGCGGGAAGTTGGAGCTTAAACACGACCCAATAGTAAAAGTGTCTTGACAACCTCACGTCGGGCCTACGGCCTTCGGCCTTCGGCCCGCCGTTTCGCTTGTCTAAGACACTTTTCCTATTGGGTCGTGTTTAAGCTCCAACTTCCCCCTCTCGTGTGACGCTTCGGGCCTTCGGCCCTACGCGGAGCTCGGCCTTCGGCCTTCGCGAGCCTCGACGCTCCGCCGTCGGGCCTCCGGCCCGCCGGCTCCGCTTATCAAGACAGTTGGCTTGGTAGAACGCTTGGAGGCACCGCATTCACGCAGCTCGGCCTTCGGCCTCGCGTTTTGGGAGTCGGGGTGGAGGCTCCGGGCCTGACGGCCCGTCGCGGGGTCGGCCTTCGGCCTCCCGGCCCGAAGCTCGCCCTTCGGGCTCGCATAACACAGTTTTTGTATAGGATTTTGCTCTGTTCGTCATTCCCGCGGCGAGGCCTTCGGCCTCGCCCAAAATTACTGGGGGTAGGACACGCTTGGACATTCGGGGTGAAGCTCCGGGCCTGACGGCCCGTCGCGGGGTCGGCCTGCGGCCTCCCAGCCTGAAGCTCGCCCTTCGGGCTCGCTTAACCTACTTCAAAATTTGACTTTTGCCCCTGCCCGCGCCGTTTTAGACTTTTTCAAAAAATTTTTTTCGTATGGTAATCTTGGGCCCCCAAGCTCGCCGCATGCCAAATCTCAGCGCGCTCGGACCAACTTGAAAAAAAAAAAAAAAAAAAGTCGGCCATTTTGAAATTTTTTAAATGCAGTTGTATTTCTCTCGAGGCCCTCTATGACATTTGGTCGAGCACCCCCCACCTATCACGCACCGTTTAAAAGTTGCCATACAAAATAAAAGTGGCCATTTTTTCCGCCATCTTGGATTTTTTAAAAAAAATTTTTCACCATACGAATCCAGGGGACCCCGAGATTCCGTGACCAAAATTTCAGCGCGCTGGGACAAACTTGAAAAAGTGACAAAAAAAAAAGTCGGCCATTTTGAAAAAAAAATGGCGGCGTCAAAAACTGCCAGGGTCCCTCTATGACATTTGGTCGAGCACCCCCCCTCTACCTCTTACCGTTTGGCCGGGCCGTCAAACATTTTTCGACCCGGGAGTCGAATCCAAAAATCCATATTTTTCTGGACCTACATTTTTGACCCTCTATACGAATCACTTTTTTTTTTTAACTCAACCCTTACAGTTTCCAAATAAAACGTATACATTAGAAATCAGTGATTCTTGTAGCTATATATAATATTGGCCTTCGGCCCGCCGTTTCGCTTGTCTAAGACACTTTTCCTATTGGGTCGTGTTTAAGCTCCAACTTCCCCCTCTCGTGTGACGCTTCGGGCCTTCGGCCCTACGCGGAGCTCGGCCTTCGGCCTTCGCGAGCCTCAACGCTTCGCCGCCGGGCCTTCGGCCCGCCGGCTCCGCTTATCAAGACAGTTGACTTTGTAGAACGCTTGGAGGCACCGCATTCACGCAGCTCGGCCTTCGGCCTCGCATGCTTGGGAAATCGTAAGGTCCGCATGCGAGCACTTCATTCCCGCAGCTCGGCCTTTGGCCTCGCGTGCTTGGGAAATCGAAAGGGACGCTCCGGGCCTTCGGCCCTACGCGGAGCTCGGCCTTCGGCCTTCGCTGGGTTTCGAAGCTCAGCGTCGGGCCTTCGGCCCGCCGCTTCGCTTATTAAAACACTTGGAGGGTTGGTTTTGCTTCGGGGCGTAAGCGGGAAGTTGGAGCTTAAACACGACCCAATAGTAAAAGTGTCTTGACAACCTCACGTCGGGCCTACGGCCTTCGGCCTTCGGCCCGCCGTTTCGCTTGTCTAAGACACTTTTCCTATTGGGTCGTGTTTAAGCTCCAACTTCCCCCTCTCGTGTGACGCTTCGGGCCTTCGGCCCTACGCGGAGCTCGGCCTTCGGCCTTCGCGAGCCTCGACGCTCCGCCGTCGGGCCTCCGGCCCGCCGGCTCCGCTTATCAAGACAGTTGGCTTGGTAGAACGCTTGGAGGCACCGCATTCACGCAGCTCGGCCTTCGGCCTCGCGTTTTGGGAGTCGGGGTGGAGGCTCCGGGCCTGACGGCCCGTCGCGGGGTCGGCCTTCGGCCTCCCGGCCCGAAGCTCGCCCTTCGGGCTCGCATAACACAGTTTTTGTATAGGATTTTGCTCTGTTCGTCATTCCCGCGGCGAGGCCTTCGGCCTCGCCCAAAATTACTGGGGGTAGGACACGCTTGGACATTCGGGGTGAAGCTCCGGGCCTGACGGCCCGTCGCGGGGTCGGCCTGCGGCCTCCCAGCCTGAAGCTCGCCCTTCGGGCTCGCTTAACCTACTTCAAAATTTGACTTTTGCCCCTGCCCGCGCCGTTTTAGACCCAAATCTCAGCGCGCTCGGACCAACTTGAAAAAATTAAAAAAAAAAAGTCAACCATTTTGAAAAATTTTAAATGCAGTTTGTTTTGTCTCGGGGCCCTCTATGACATTTGGTCGAGCACCCCCCACCCATCTCGCACCGTTTAAAAGTTTCCATACAAAATTAAAATGCTCATTATTTCCGCCATCTTGGATTTTTTCCAAAAATTTTTTTATTCGTAGGTATCTAGAGGCCTCTATCTCTCGCCATGCCAAATCTCAGCGCGCTCGGACCAACTTGAAAAAATAAAAATAAAAAAGTCGGCCATTTTGAATTTTTTTTAATGCAGTTTGTTTTGCCTCGAGGCCCTCTATGACATTTGGTCGAGCACCCCCCACCTATCTGGCACCGTTTAAAAGTTGCCATACAAAACAAAAGTGGCCAGTTTTCCAACAATTAGAGCATTTTTCCAAAAATTTTTTTTTCGTAGGAATCTAGGGGACTCCGACATTCCGTGACCAAAATTTCAGCGCGCTAGGACAAACTTGAAAAAATTAAAAAAAAAAAGTCGGCCATTTTGAAAAAAAAATGGTTGCTTCAAAAACTGCCAGGGTCCCTCTATGACATTTGGTCGAGCACCCCCCACCTACCTCCCACCGTTTGGCCGGGCCGTTCAACATTTTTATGACGAAAGTCGGTAGACCAAAAGTCGGATTTTTCTGGAGGTCACCAGACCGCCCTCTATACGACCGTACCAAACTCGAATACCCCACGAACCTCCTTCTGGGAGAACAATCATGTCAATTAATCATCGGGTTGCGGCTTTATATAATATAGACTAGTTTTGTGCGTTGTGCGCGGGGCCCGAGGGCCCCGCGGTCTTCTTGTTGTTGTTTTGTTGTTGGTGCTGTTGTTTGTGTTGTTGTTTTGTTGTTGGTGCTGTTGTTTGTGCTGTTGTTTTGTTGTTGTTTGTGATGTAGTTTTGTTTTCCAAAGCGAAAAAGAAATGAAGTTGTACTTTTGCTTGAAAGAAAAGGTCCGCATGCGAGCACTTCATTCCCGCAGCTCGGCCTTCGGCCTCGCGTGCTTGGGAAATCGTAAGGGACGCTCCGGGCCTTCGGCCCTACGCGGAGCTCGGCCTTCGGCCTTCGCTGGGTTTCGAAGCTCAGCGTCGGGCCTTCGGCCCGCCGCTTCGCTTATTAAAACACTTGGGGGGTTGGTTTTGCTTCGGGGCGTAAGCGGGAAGTTGGAGCTTAAACACGACCCAATAGTAAAAGTGTCTTGACAAGCTCACGCCGGGCCTACGGCCTTCGGCCTTCGGCCCGCCGTTTCGCTTGTCTAAGACACTTTTCCTATTGGGTCGTGTTTAAGCTCCAACTTCCCCCTCTCGTGTGACGCTTCGGGCCTTCGGCCCTACGCGGAGTTCGGCCTTCGGCCTTCGCTAGCCTCGACGCTTCGCCGTCGGGCCTTCGGCCCGCCGGCTCCGCTTATCAAGACAGTTGACTTGGTGGGACGCTTGGGACTTCATTCACGCAGCTCGGCCTTCGGCCTCGCGTGCTTGAAAGCTCGTAAGGGACGCTCCGGGCCTTCGGCCCTACGCGGAGCTCGGCCTTCGGCCTTCGCGAGCTTCGACGCTCCGCCGTCGGGCCTTCGGCCCGCCGGCTCCGCTTATCAAGACAGTTGACTTTGTAGAACGCTTGGAGGCACCGCATTCACGCAGCTCGGCCTTCGGCCTCGCGTTTCGGGAGTCGGGGTGGAGGCTCCGGGCCTGACGGCCCGTCGCGGGGTCGGCCTTCGGCCTCCCGGCCCGAAGCTCGCCCTTCGGGCTCGCTCTACACAGTTTTTGTATAGGATTTTGCTTTGTTCGTCATTCCCGCGGCGAGGCCTTCGGCCTCGCCCAAAATTACTGGGGGTAGGACACGCTCGGACATTCGGGGTGAAGCTCCGGGCCTGACGGCCCGTCGCGGGGTCGGCCTGCGGCCTCCCAGCCTGAAGCTCGCCCTTCGGGCTCGCTTAACCTGCTTGGAAAATTTCAATTGCCCGTATCAGCGGCCATTTTGGATTTTTCCAAAAATTTTTTTTCACATGGTAATCTCGGGCCCCCAAGCTCGCCGCATGCCAAATCTCAGCGCGCTCGGACCAACTTGAAAAAAAAAAAAAAAAAAAGTCGGCCATTTTGAAATTTTTTAAATGCAGTTGTATTTCTCTCGAGGCCCTCTATGACATTTGGTCGAGCACCCCCCACCCATCACGCACCGTTTAAAAGTTGCCATACAAAATAAAAGTGGCCATTTTTTCCGCCATCTTGGATTTTTTCAAAATTTTTTTTTACCATTCGAATCCAGGGGACCCCGAGATTCCGTGACCAAAATTTCAGCGCGCTACGACAATTTTGAAAAAACGCCAAAAAAAAAAGTCGGCCATTTTGAAAAAAAAATGGCGGCGTCAAAAACTGCCAGGGTCCCTCTATGACATTTGGTCGAGCACCCCCCCTCTACCTCTTACCGTTTGGCCGGGCCGTCAAACATTTTTCGACCCGGGAGTCGAATCCAGAAATCCATATTTTTCTGGACCTACATTTTTGGCCCTCTATACGAATCACTTTTTTTTTTTAACCTAGGTCTCACAGTTAACAAATAAAACATATATATGAGAAATCAGTGGTTTTGTAGCTATATATAATATTAACTAGTTTTGTGCGTTGTGCGCGGGGCCCGAGGGCCCCGCGGTCTTCTTGTTGTTGTTTTGTTGTTGGTTTGTTGTTGGTGCTGTTGTTTGTGCTGTTGTTTTTGGTAATGTTGTTGTTGCTGTTGTAATTGTGTAGTAGTTTGTTTTCCAGAGGGAAAAGGAAATGAAGTTGTACTTTTGCTTGAAAGAAAAGGTCCGCATGCGAGCACTTCATTCCCGCAGCTCGGCCTTCGGCCTCGCGTGCTTGGGAAATCGTAAGGGACGCTCCGGGCCTTCGGCCCTACGCGGAGCTCGGCCTTCGGCCTTCGCTGGGTTTCGAAGCTCAGCGTCGGGCCTTCGGCCCGCCGCTTCGCTTATTAAAACACTTGGGGGGTTGGTTTTGCTTTGGGGCGTAAGCGGGAAGTTGGAGCTTAAACACGACCCAATAGTAAAAGTGTCTTGACAAGCTCACGTCGGGCCTACGGCCTTCGGCCTTCGGCCCGCCGTTTCGCTTGTCTAAGACACTTTTCCTATTGGGTCGTGTTTAAGCTCCAACTTCCCCCTCTCGTGTGACGCTTCGGGCCTTCGGCCCTACGCGGAGCTCGGCCTTCGGCCTTCGCCAGCCTCGACGCTTCGCCGTCGGGCCTTCGGCCCGCCGGCTCCGCTTATCAAGACAGTTGACTTTGTAGAACGCTTGGAAGCACCGCATTCACGCAGCTCGGCCTTCGGCCTCGCGTGCTTGGGAAATCGTAAGGTCCGCATGCGAGCACTTCATTCCCGCAGCTCGGCCTTCGGCCTCGCGTGCTTGGGAAATCGTAAGGGACGCTCCGGGCCTTCGGCCCTACGCGGAGCTCGGCCTTCGGCCTTCGCTGGGCTTCGAAGCTCGGCGTCGGGCCTTCGGCCCGCCGCTTCGCTTATTAAAACACTTGGAGGGTTGGTTTTGCTATGGGGCGTAAGCGGGAAGTTGAAGCTTAAACACGACCCAATAGTAAAAGTGTCTTGACAAGCTCACGTCGGGCCTACGGCCTTCGGCCTTCGGCCCGCCGTTTCGCTTGTCTAAGACACTTTTCCTATTGGGTCGTGTTTAAGCTCCAACTTCCCCCTCTCGTGTGACGCTTCGGGCCTTCGGCCCTACGCGGAGCTCGGCCTTCGGCCTTCGCGAGCCTCGACGCTTCGCCGTCGGGCCTTCGGCCCGCCGGCTCCGCTTATCAAGACAGTTGACTTTGTAGAACGCTTGGAGGCACCGCATTCACGCAGCTCGGCCTTCGGCCTCGCGTTTTGGGAGTCGGGGTGGAGGCTCCGGGCCTGACGGCCCGTCGCGGGGTCGGCCTTCGGCCTCCCGGCCCGAAGCTCGCCCTTCGGGCTCGCTCAACACAGTTTTTGTATAGAATTTCGCTTTGTTCGTCATTCCCGCGGCGAGGCCTTCGGCCTCGCCCAAAATTACTGGGGGTAGGACACGCTTGGACATTCGGGGTGAAGCTCCGGGCCTGACGGCCCGTCGCGGGGTCGGCCTGCGGCCTCCCAGCCTGAAGCTCGCCCTTCGGGCTCGCTTAACCTACTTCAAAATTTGACTTTTGCCCCTGCCCGCGCCGTTTTAGACTTTTTCAAAAAATTTTTTTCGTATGGTAATCTTGGGCCCCCAAGCTCGCCGCATGCCAAATTTCAGCGCGCTCGGACCAACTTGAAAAAAAAAAAAAAAAAAAGTCGGCCATTTTGAAAATTTTTAAATGCAGTTTTATTTCCCTCGAGGCCCTCTATGACATTTGGTCGACCACCCCCCACCTATCACGCACCGTTTAAAAGTTGCCATACAAAATAAAAGTGGCCATTTTTTCCGCCATCTTGGATTTTTTCAAAATTTTTTTTTACCAATCGAATCTAGGGGACCCCGAGATTCCGCGACCAAAATTTCAGCGCGCTGGGACAAACTTGAAAAAACGTCAAAAAAAAAAGTCGGCCATTTTGAAAAAAAAATGGCGGCGTCAAAAACTGCCAGGGTCCCTCTATGACATTTGGTCGAGCACCCCCCCTCTACCTCTTACCGTTTAGCCGGGCCGTCAAACATTTTTCTCGTCTTCCACTCGTCCAGGATATCCATATTTTTCTGGACCTACATTTTTGGCCCTCTATACGAATCACTTTTTTTTTTTAACTCAACCCTTACAGTTTCCAAATAAAACGTATACATTAGAAATGAGTGATTCTTGTAGCTATATATAATATTAACTAGATTTTGCCCTGTGCGCGGGGCCCGAGGGCCCCGCGGTACGCGTGTTGTTTGCTGTTGTTGATGTGTTGTTGTTGGTAATGTTGTTGTTGCTGTTGTAATTGTGTAGTAGTTTGTTTTCCAAAGGGAAAATTAAATGAATTTCTACTTTTGCTAAGACGAAAAGATCCGCGTGAGAGCACTTCATTCCCGCAGCTCGGCCTTCGGCCTCGCGTGCTTGGGAAATCGAAAGGGACGCTCCGGGCCTTCGGCCCTACGCGGAGCTCGGCCTTCGGCCTTCGCTGGGTTTCGAAGCTCAGCGTCGGGCCTTCGGCCCGCCGCTTCGCTTATTAAAACACTTGGAGGGTTGGTTTTGCTTCGGGGCGTAAGCGGGAAGTTGGAGCTTAAACACGACCCAATAGTAAAAGTGTCTTGACAAGCTCACGTCGGGCCTACGGCCTTCGGCCTTCGGCCCGCCGTTTCGCTTGTCTAAGACACTTTTCCTATTGGGTCGTGTTTAAGCTCCAACTTCCCCCTCTCGTGTGACGCTTCGGGCCTTCGGCCCTACGCGGAGCTCGGCCTTCGGCCTTCGCGAGCCTCGACGCTCCGCCGTCGGGCCTTCGGCCCGCCGGCTTCGCTTATCAAGACAGTTGGCTTTGTAGAACGCTTGCAGGAACTGCATTCACGCAGCTCGGCCTTCGGCCTCGCGTTTTGGGAGTCGGGGTGGAGGCTCCGGGCCTTCGGCCCTCCGCCGGGGTCGGCCTTCGGCCTCCCGGCCTGAAGCTCGCCCTTCGGGCTCGCTTAACACACTTTTTGTATAGGATTTTGCTTTGTTCGTCGTTCCCGCAGCTCGGCCTTCGGCCTCGCCCAAAATTACTGGGGGTGGGGCACGCTTGGACATTCGGGGTAAAGCTCCGGGCCTGACGGCCCTCCGCGAGGTCGGCCTTCGGCCTCCCAGCCTGAAGCTCGCCCTTCGGGCTCGCTTAACCTACTTAGAAATTTGAATTTGGCCCGTATCCGCCGCCATTTTGGATTTTTCCAAAAAAATTTTTCACATGGTAATCTTGGGCCCGCAAGCTTGCCGCGTGCCAAATCTCAGCGCGCTCGGACCAACTTGAAAAAATTAAAAAAAAAAAGTCAACCATTTTGAAAATTTTTAAATGCAGTTTGTTTTGTCTCGGGGCCCTCTATAACATTTGGTCGAGCACCCCCCACCCATCTCGCACCGTTTCAAAGTTTCCATACAAAATTAAAATGCCCATTATTTCCGCCATCTTGGATTTTTTCCAAAAAATTTTTTATTCGTAGGTATCTAGAGGCCTCTATCTCTCGCCATGCCAAATCTCAGCGCGCTCGGACCAACTTGAAAAAATTAAAAAAAAAAAGTCGGCCATTTTGAATTTTTTTTAATGCAGTTTGTTTTGCCTCGAGGCCCTCTATGACATTTGGTCGAGCACCCCCCACCTATCTCGCACCGTTTAAAAGTTGCCATACAAAACAAAAGTGGCCAGTTTTCCAACAATTAGAGCATTTTTCCAAAAATTTTTTTTTCGTAGGAATCTAGGAGCCTATGAGATTCCGTGACCAAAATTTCAGCGCGCTAGGACAAACTTGAAAAAATTTAAAAAAAAAGTCGGCCATTTTGAAAAAAAAATGGTGGCTTCAAAAACTGCCAGGGTCCCTCTATGACATTTGGTCGAGCACCCCCCACCTACCTCCCACCGTTTGGCCGGGCCGTCGTACATTTTTCTGACCGGAAGCGGTAGACCAAAAGTCGGATTTTTCTGGAGGTCACCAGACCGCCCTCTATACGACCGTACCAAACTCGAATACCCCACGAACCTCCTTCTGGGAGAACAATCATGTCAATCAATCAGTCGGGTTGCGGCTTTATATAATATAGATACGCGTGCCTCCGTGAGGGACAAAAATACGAAATGCGACACTATGATTGGTCGAATTTATTTGCTGGCCACCATAATCCATACTAAATTTACGGTGCGGAACAAATAAAATGTGAGACTGTGACAAGGACAAACAATAATAGCTCCTTCGCTGCTACTCCTACTGAAAGATAAATATAATACAATTTTTTTAGGTACATTCACGCTCCGTAATCGTCGAGCAATTCGACTACCCTGTTCGGTCACTTCCACCCACCTTTCATGCCAGATCCAGTTATATACTAGATTCATGTTTGACATTGACAATGCTTCATAGACTTAATAATATATAAAGACGGTGTCTCAGCGAGCTGTCACTGTTGCCACTTTTGTTTAGTGTACGATTAACAATGAGGCCCACGTTGCTGTAGCCATGTCGATAAAGTCATATCGATAAACTATCGACATTTCTTGCAATTTTAATTTTACTTCAAAGGCTTAACGATACCTAAAATGACCAAAAACGCTTTTATTCTTTATTGTGGTTATCAGATTACAATTTTATAGTCACGCCCCAGCAGGGAACCAAGGGAAAGGTCAGATATTTAATTAAAATACATAAATACCTCCTAAAATAGGTGTTCCGCAATAATTGAATTATATTATTATATTATAATATATTCATTATCCATTAGCATTTCAATTATGTTTATGTTTAACGAAGATATTGAAGCTTCAATTAATCGCTATTTCGTTCCGCTGTGTAGCGTTTATCGATATATAACATGATTAAAATCGACTTTTCACATCCCTAAAAGAGCACACATATACGCTTTTACTCACACGTATACAGACTGGGCGCATCAAGAAAGGCAACACTTGATTTGAAGTCCACCTTGTCAACAGTATGGTTGTCCTTTTTTGACAAACGGCATTTTTAACGAGCGAGGAGAGAGAAATGATACTAGTTGCTGCGCCTTGAAAGAGAACAGAAAACGTTGGACCCTTGCAATGCTTTGACAGGTGACAATCCCGATATCCATGCGATATCCCGTTACTTGCCTTGCCTTTGCCTTGTGTCAATTTAATACTTAATACCGACAAATAACACGCTCACTTCAACTTGTTTAAAACAAAACAAAAGATGCAAACATTGTCTTATCGCGGGCAATAAAACAAAAGATGCGAACATAGATAACGCCCTCCCTCCTGGACTTTGGCTTGGTGCGTGGTCATTTCATCTCACAGATTACCTACTAAACTTAGCATTTCATTCATCATCCAGTCGTCGTTGTGTAAAGGTGCGACCAGTCTAGCGATTAGTTTATCAACTTAACATTATTTAATCGTAGGCTATTCGTTGGTGTGTTGTTAATAGTTGGTATTGTGGACGATGGCGGGCTGTGGGCAGTGCATCAAGGTGGAACCCGACTGTGACGTAATGGATGGTGAGTTTTGAGACATTTCCACTTTAATACTACTACATACAGTACTTTCAGTAGTGTGTAATATAATAGCAGTTAGTTTATACTAGAGTAAATTGAGTAAAAAGTTTCTAAAAATGGGTTAGTCAGGTCAAGCTAATTCCTCAGCGATTTTGGAAGCAGTCTGCTTTTGATAAATATATTCTGTTTTTAGTAGTTGTTGTTATAGCGGCAACGGAAATACATCATATGTGAAAATTTCAATTGCCTAGCTATCACGGTTCATGAGATACAGACTGATGGACAGACAGCGGAGTCTTAGTAATAGGGTCCCGTTTTTACCCTTTGCTTAGCTTAATACAAGCTATACACCAAAATTATTTTAAGTACATCGGTTCCGTTGAGCCATTATTGAAATTTTTCCACAAACTTAAAATTTTATCATAACGAAAATAGTGCAGCAAACATGGCATAATATGTTAAGGTACAGAACCCCACATTATTTATTTATTTATTTAGATATTTAATTCAGGCAACAAGGCCCATATTACAAATACCTTACAGACTAACATACATATGTATTTTATAAACTTATGGTGGTAGGCCTCCTAATTTGTTATCTGTTATTGTGTGTGTTTGTTAGTTACTGCTGTGTTTATTTTCTCCTCTCTATGTGTTGTCTGTTTCAATTTTATTATTGTCTGTATACACTATTAGCTTTAAGTTAATTATAAGGTATTAGGCCCCCACTGAAAATCAGCACTGCGGCTTGCTGTAGCATTACGCTGAGTGGGGGTCCTTTTAACGTCCATCAGACCTATATATTGTTTTAATTTAACTGGTTTTGTAACTAATGATGATGTGAATAAATGTATTTTCTTTCTTTCTTTTCTTTCATTAGACGTGGTCTGGCATGTACTTGACCGGTTTCTTCTGATAAGTGTAGGAACCTCCTATCGCGAGCCTAGTAACTGGCCGGTCGTTTTTTAGTTTTAATATAAATGTAATTTTAGTTTACTCCTACCTGACACATATATGTATAAAAAAATAGGGAAAAAACGTGTTAATGTGATTTTTGGGTCATGATTTTTATTGTTTGTTAGTAAATAAAAAAATATTAATATATTTAACATACTCTCACTCAATATTTATAAGTTCTAGTTACCTTGTCTTAACTTATTGCATTCTTCTGCTACAACTATGTTTATGTAGTTATGTAGATGCTCACAAATCGTCATAACTTCTACTTGTTTACATTGTAAACTACCTACTCATTAGGTGAAATGTAAGATTTCTTTTGAGTAAATAAAATGTTTTTAACCAGAACCTCTATCTCATTACGTCACTACTTTGAAAAAATCTCGTATCTTATTGTCAATTAAAACAAAATTGTGGTTACTAATGTATGGGATGCATACAGAGTTACTGTGTGTTAACTCTTGAGTACCAGTGCGAGATACGAGAATTTTTCAAAGTAGTGACGGTTAGTATAGTTCATATTTTTAGCATTGGAAAGAAGGTAAGCGATCTTGACATGCCTTTTAATTGAAAAACGCTTTTTAAAGTTCAATAACTATTACTTATGAAAGCAGAAGAGTATAAATGATCGTATTATATTCATAATTGCTCTTGGCCCGGCGTGAACCTGATAGCCTGGAAAAGGCTCTGCTAGTTGGGCCTGTTGAAGGACATCGAAAACAGGGAGGGATACCCGCACGCTGGTTCAACGCCATTCAAGAGGTTACGCGCGAGGGGTTCCAGGGTTCCTTAAGGAAGGCAATGAATCGGCCAGGATGGAGAGCACTACAGCACAGAGCGACTTATGGTGGTCACGACCCTCAGACATGAGGATTCGACTAGGAAGAGAGATTCATAATTGTTATATATTTGCCGTGACCTATTTTTAAAACGTGTTTTTCAATAAAAAGACACATCAAGATAGTTTACCTTATTTCTAATGCTAAAAAAAACGGACTATAGTTGCCTACTACAAACAGTTTTATTAACTGTCTTATAAAAATAAACTCTTTTTTTGTCAGGTATCGTTAAAAAGGAAGTGAAAGAAGATATGCAAAGTGTGAAGGAGGAGCCAGTGTGCGACGACAGTGCCGACACGAGCGAGGCTGCGGTCGGCGAGCTGTATGCCGATCACGAGGTCAAGGATGAGCTCGTGCTGGGGATAGAGCGCAAGTACCGCCCCGGTATCGGCCTCGCGGTGCGCGGTAAGTTTCTACTAAAAATAAGTTTTTGGAAAAAAATTAATTTTTGGTACAAGCTTTTATCGCTGGCTGTACTTTTCTTACCACAGACAACTAATACTCATCGAGACAATTCTAAAAACTCCAAATACAATAAGGTTGCGGTGTTTACCACAGAGTTCCTATGGTCACCTCCTGTCTCCATCATCAGATCAGCTCGATGGTACCATAATATTGCATTGTCATCCAATTTATACATGCATGCAAAATTTCAGCTCAATCGGAAACCGGGAAGTGGATCAAATTTAACTTGCAAGATTTGATTACAGACAGACAGACAACGGTCAGGTCAAACTAAATATGTAAGTTTTTGGCAAAAATTTCATTTTTGGTACAAGCTTTTATCGCTGACTGTACTTTTCTTACGACAGACAACTAATACTCATCGAGACAATTCTAAAAACCCCTAACACAATTAGGTTACGTTGTTTCATCACAGAGTTCCTATGGTCACCTCCTGTCTCCATCATCAGATCAGCTCGATGGTACCATAATATTGCATTGTCATCCAATTTATACATGCATGCAAAATTTCAGCTCAATCGGAAACCAGGAAGCGGATCAAATTTAACTTGCAAGATTTGATTACAGACCGACAGACAATGGTCAGGTGAAACTAAATTACAGCTTGTAATTATACGAGTAGAATACGACAAAAGTGCAGCAAACATGGCGTATTTTAAAGTACGGAAAACCACATTAGGCGTGGTGTGGCATTTACAGTCAACGGTAAAAATATGGGTGTACAAATCATTTCAAAAATATGTCCCATAACTGTTATGTCAGTGAATTAAGAACTATGGGACATATTTTTGAGTAAGTTGTCTACACCCATATTTTTACCGATGACTGTACTTGAGCGGTTTCTTCTGATAAGTTTAGGAAACTGTTTCTCATTAGTAGTTACCTACTACAAACAGTTTTATTAACTGTCTTATAAAAACAACTCTTTTTGTCAGGTATGGTTAAAAAGGATGAAGATATGCAAAGTGTGAAGGAGGAGCCAGTGTGCGACGACAGTGCTGACACGAGCGAGGCTGCGCTCGGCGAGCTATATGCCGATCACGAGGTCAAGGATGAGCTCGTGCTGGGGATAGAGCGCCAGTACCGCCCCGGTATCGGCCTCGCGGTGCGCGGTAAGTTTCTACTAAAAATAAGTTTTTGGCAAAAATTTAATTTTTGGTACAAGCTTTTATCGCTGACTGTACTTTTCTTCCCACAGGCAACTAATACTCATCGAGACAATTCTAAAAACCCTAAACATAATTAGGTTGCGTTGTTTCAGCACAGAGTTCCTATGGTCACCTCCTGTCTCCATCATCAGATCAGCTCGATGGTACCATCGCATTAACCCGGAGTTAAGCGGTTAAACCATTAACCCAGTATCAAATTGTACAGGTAACCATGGTAGCTCTAGTTTTAACCGGTTAACACCGGGTTAGTGATTGGTGCAAGTGGCCCTTAGGCCATCTTGCACCATCACACCAACCCGGGGTTAAGCGGTTAAACCATTAACCCAGTATCAAATTGTACAGGTAACCATGGTAACTATAGTTTTAACCGGTTAACCCCGGGTTAGTGATTGGTGCAAGTGGCCCTTAGGCCCTCTTGCACCATCACACTAACCCGGGGTTAAGCAGTTAAACCGTTATCCCAGTGTCATATTCAATTGGTAATCATGGTAACTCCAGCCGGCGTATTATGGATGGTTTTATCCATCTTTATCCACGTGATAAAACAACTGTCACTTTTTAACACCGTGGGTTAGAAAGTGACGGACACCGTTTTATCACTCTGTCACGTAGACAAGAACGACCATCATATCCGTACAGGTTTAACCGGCTAACCCCGGGGTAGTGGATTGGTGCAAATGGGTTTTTTTGCCGTTTTTAGCGTAATGGTACGGAACCCTTTGTGCACGAGTCCGACTCGCACTTGGCCGGTTTTTTTTTTTAATGCCTTAGCAACGCTTTATTTCTGATAACTGTAAAAACCTCTATCTCATTAGTACAAACCTGATACTTACAGTTTAATTAAATGTCTGATAAAAATAATTCTTTTTGTCAGGTCTTGTTAAAAAGGATGAAGAGATCCAAAGTGTGAAGGAGGAGCCAGTGCACGACGACAGCGCCGACACGAGCGAGGCTGCGCTGGGCGAGCTGTATGCCGACCACGTGGTCAAGGACGAGCTGGTGCTGGGGCCGGAGCGCCCGCACCGCCCCGACGTCGGCCTCGCGGTGCGTTACTTGCTACAACTGAGGGTCTAGTCAAGATGGCAATAGTTTGCAGAAAACGCTATCAGTTACACATATTATTTACTTACCTTATTCCATTGACCTAGTATTACATAGATGAGCTATGCGCGTGCCTCTGTGAGGGACAAAACATACGCAAAGCGACAATATTAAAAACACCTTTTAACATTCCTGACAACATACCAAAAACAATCTACGCAATTCGGTCGGGTTATTTGTTGCCCACCATAAACCATACCAAATTTTTGGTGGGGAACAAACAATAAATGTATTTTCTTTCTTTCTTTCTTTCTTTCTTTCAAAAAGTGAGACTGTGACAAGGACAAGCAATAATACCGCTTTCTCTGCTACTCCTACTGAAATTTCCATAGGTGCATCTCGTTCGGTCGTTTGGCCCCTCCCCCGTGTCATCTCTATATTATTGTACCTCTATGTCTTATTCACACCCTGACATGTTTTGATTGTTTTGATGCACAGAACAATAATCGAGATAGAAGAAAAGAGTTCGTCGATTTATATCGAAACCAAGCGTGCCGACTTTTTACCACCTACTGTGACGTTTAGTGATGGGAAATCCTAACCGAGTCAAAAACACCGATGCCCCTCTGCCCCGCTACGATTCAACTGTCTTGCTCATACTCATGGATTTTATATCTGCGGTCCCGCTCGCTCACTTTTTTTTTTTTTATACCACATCGGTGGCAAACAAGCATACGGCCCGCCTGATGGTAAGCAGTCACCGTAGCCTATGAACGCCTGCAACTCCAGAGGTGTTACATGCGCGTTGCCGACCTTTTAAAAACCTGTACACTCCTTTTTTGAAGAACCCCATACTGTAGACCCTCGGGAAAACCTCGGGAGGGAGCTCATTCCACAGCCGGAGCGTCCGCGGGAGGAAATTCCTCTTAAATCGCACAGTACGCGACCATTTAGGTTCTAGGGTGTGAGGATGAACACCCTGCCGACGGCGAGCGGTGCGGTGATAGAAAGCGGCCGTTGGCATCATGTCAAATAGTTCCTCAGAGCACAACCCATTGTACAAGCGGTAGAACACACACAAGGAGGCAAAGTCTCTCCTTAGACTTAAAGGTTCAATACCGCTTGTGAGTTTGGGATCATCGACGATTCGCACAGCGCGCCTTTGGACTGAGTCGAAGGGTCCAAGCTGGCATCCAGGTGCTCCTGCCCAAAGGTGACAGCAGTACTCCATATGGGGTCTGACTTGCGATTTATAAAGCAGCAGTCTTTGCCCCGGAGTAAAGTATCGCCTCGCTTTATTGAGCACACCGAGTTTTTTGGATGCCAGCGCAGCCTTACCTTCCAGGTGGCTGCCGAATTGGACGTCACTGGAGATGTCAACACCGAGGATCCCAATACTCCCTGACATGGTAAGGGCTGTGCCTTGGAACTGTGGGACCACAGTGAATGGGGTTTTCTTAGCAGTGAACGCACAAACTTGTGTCTTGGTGGGGTTGAATCGCACTAAATTGTCCCGGCCCCACACCGAAACTCTGGATAGAGTGCTCTCAATGTCTGACACAAGCTTTTCACGACTCTCCAGCACCACAGAGCGAGGGATATTGGCACGGCCTGTGTAAAAGGCATCCCCAGTACTGTCGTCTGCATAGCAATGAATGTCATCGATAGACAACATGTCATTGATGTGCAGCAAAAACAGCGTAGGGGATAGCACAGAACCTTGCGGAACGCCAGCGTTAATGTCCATGCTATCGGAGCAGCTTCCGTCTACTACGGCTCGTATGCGTCTGCCGGACAAAAAGCTAGCGATCCATTTGCATAGTCCCTCCGGCAATCCATAAGATGGTAACTTCGACAAGAGACCCCGATGCCAGACCCGATCGAACGCCTTCGCTATATCTAGGCTTACTGCCAATGCCTCACCTTGACTCTCAATGGCCGAAGCCCAGCGGTGTGTGAGATACACTAGAAGATCACCAGACGAGCGACCGTGGCGAAAACCATATTGGCGGTCGCTGATCAGATCGTGTTCTTCTAGGTATCTCAGGAGCTTTGCGTTGATTATACGCTCCATGACCTTAGAGAGACCTCACTTCCCGCTCCCCCGCGAACCACGCCAAAAATCGAATACCTAGTACGCAGAGTAGTTTCAATGTGAGAGGACGCGCTTTCGAGCGGTTTCATTTTGTCGACGCTCCCATACATGACCCAAAAAAATTTTATTAAGCTATGAGCTTCATCACATATGATCTTTGAGTAATTCTAAGCATTTCTAGCCTAGGAGGCAATAAGAAGCGTGCGTCTAGTCGGGGAGGGCGGGGTACAAAGATGGCCGCCACTCGTCATCTTTAAAAAAATCTATTCTGGTCCTGGTGGCTACTAGAGCAAGTTTGGTATCATTTTGATATTTTAAAAATTTCACAATTTTATATTTTTTGAATATAACTCACTAAGTATATACATATGTTGTTGTAGGCTATGGAAACATCAAAATCGCGAAATAAAACCAGGGAAGAAATTTTAGAAGCCAAAAGAAGAGCTAGCCGAATACGTCATGAAAAAATAAAAAAAGATTCTAAACTAAGTGCACTGAGAAAAGAACAACAAAAAGAAAACTATGCAAAAAGAAAGAAAGAGAAGCGTGTGGTATCTATAAAAGATAAAAGTATAAATGAACAGCAGAAACAAAGAGAGAAATGGCGTGAAAATTCGAGCGCATATTACTACAAAAAAAGCAGACTAAGGAAATACTCCAAGTGAATATTAGGGAAGAAGAAGAAAGTGAATTGATTGAGTCTAGCGGCAGTAGTGACAAAGATCCCTTACTCGTTGAACCGCCATATTCAGTGAGGCAAGACACAAACAACAAAAAAACCGGGCAAGTGCGAGTCGGACTCGCGCACGAAGGGTTCCGTACCATAATGCAAAAAAAAAAAAACAAAAAAAGTAAAAAAAACGGTCACCCATCCAAGTACTGACCACTCCCGACGTTGCTTAACTTTGGTCAAAAATCACGTTTGTTGTATGGGAGCCCCATTTAAATCTTTATTTTATTCTGTTTTTGGTATTTGTTGCTATAGCGGCAACAGAAATACATCATCTGTGAAAATTTCAACTGTCTATCTATCACGGTTCGTGAGATACAGCCTGGTGACAGACAGACGGACGGACGGACAGCGAAGTCTTAGTAATAGGGTCCATTTGGGTACGGAACCCTAAAAAAATGTGGTTACTTTACTTTCGGACGTCAAAGTAAATTATGGTCTTAAAACCCTTAAAAATCTCGTATCGCCCAATACCAGGGCTTGGGAACATATTTTTTCATCTTTGGCTGTCGGAAAAAGTATTAAAGAATTAAAACATAAGTAAATGTTTCATAGAGTGTGGCCAGTCAATTGTGTCACAAGAAAAAGGCGGCAAAATCAAATTTTACAGGTGCCACGCTGATAGTACGCCGAATACATGTGTATAATCGATAGATATATGTACTTACCTAAATTATATGTAACTGCTGCCTTCTTCATAATTTTCGTATTAATGAGTACCGCCTTGTTCATAATAGAAGAAAAGAGTTCGTCGATTTATATGAGAACCGAGCCTGTAACATTTTACGTTAATCGAATTTAGCTTGTGGACGGATTCAAGCGCTTATTTAACGCGCGTTGAAAAAACGCTCGTGCGAATGAGGGCTAAGCCAGCAGACTTCGACGGGAGAGGACGCGCGCGCTGGTCTTGCGACGCACCCGCTCATCATTAGTTAATAACATTGTTCCTTTTACCGTAAGAAGTAAGACTGAATGTAGAATATATTTTTTTGTAACGATAAGGATAATTATTAGGTATATTTTATGTTGAGTAGTTCTTATTTGCAAATCGTTATTTTGATTATTTTATAAAGTAAAAACCAAAACGTGAAATCATAATCATTAACAAAGATCTTGTTGAAACTTATGTGATAAATAGTTAAATATAATTGATAATTTCTTCTTGTTAACCTTACTTACCAATAGTTATTTGTTTTACAAGGGGGTAAAGTTGTTGTTTAACCGTTCGTGCTAATATTAATGCCCGAGCAAGCGAAAGGTTCCAAAATTGAACCACGAGCGTAGCGAGTGGTTCGAAAAATTGAATCTTGAGCGTTGCGAGGGTTTCAAAGCACGAAGGTTAAACAAAATTTGTTCCCGAGTGAAACACAAAATTATTCACCACACCAACCCGAAGGAAATATTAAATGTAAAATATCAAACATAATATAACCAAATGAAATCCAAATGAATGTTATTAAATATTTATTATCCAAAGTCAACATTTAAAAGCCAATTCAACCAGCAAACGTAAGAAAACAACTCAAAATTTGCATTTGATTACTTTGCCTCACATGTGAATAAAATGCAAATTTGCTATCAGTTTTTGAAGTGCAAAGTAAGCCTTTCTGAGCTGGTGTGGTGAAAAAAACATTTCCTTAGTGTAGGTTTGCTGTACACATGCAGTGTACAGCTTGGCAAAAAAAGAGTAGAAATTAAAAAGTCCCTTTCACTAATTTATATAAGAAAACGGGACGACACTACAGTGTTGCCACTTTTTAATTTCGACTCTTTTTTGGCAAGCTAGGTAAACTGTTGTCTGTGGTCAATTGTGGCTCGTTCCGTCAAAATTGTAAAAAAGGCCGCCATCTTGAATTTCTTTTGTAAGGTTTTCTTTTGTGCAATAAAGGTTAAATAAATAAAGAATCGACACATTGTAATATACATATTTATTGCTAAAGTGTCATTCTATGGAACTTGCTAACTATGTAAACAAACCGCCGTACTTAAATGATCATTCAGTGACAGTTTCAATATGGCGGTTTGTTTACATAGTTAGCAAGTTCTATAGAATTACACTTTAAGCGAGATGTCTAGCTGTCCTCGTATCCCTCCGTCTTCATGTCGTTGAGGCCGAGCTCCTCGTTCTGCGCGTGCGACCGCTCGTAGTGGACGATCTTGAGGCCTGCCGGGTACACAACGGGTTCTAACGCAAAAAAAAACCCTAAGGCTAAGGGCCCCCCCCACATCTAGCGTCTTTCGAGCGTCGGCGCTGTCGGCGTCTGGTCAGCGCTATGGAAAATGACGTCGCTGCGCAGTTGCGTCGACGTTACGTCGAGCAGCGGCCACAGAATTGTAGACGCCGACGCTCGAAAGACGCCAGATGTGGGGGGGGGGGGCCTAAGAGCGAGTCGGACTCGCGTTCTAAGGGTTCCGTACATTAAGACTCACGCTTGTCTGCACATTTCTAATAGGTTTTGTGTATCTTTTTCGAAATTTGTGATCCAGTAGTTTCGGTGATAAAAGGGGGGGGGGTTAATCTTTTTTTTTCTATTTTCTTAAATACTCGTAACTTCTAACCTATGTATTTTAAAATTAGAAAAAAAAAACATTTTAAATTCTCAAAATGGGTTTATAAATCATTGTAATATACATATATATATAGGTAAGCAACATGTCTAGCTGTCCTCGTATCCCTCCGTCTTCATGTCGTTGAGGCCGAGCTCCTCGTTCTGCGCGTGCGACCGCTCGTAGTGGACGATCTTGAGGCCTGCCGGGAACAACGGCTTATAAAAAAAAGAATCATTTTTTTAATAACATAATTAGGGTTCCGTACCCAAAGGGTAAAACGGGACCCTATTACTAAGACTTCGCTGTCCGTCCGTACGTCCGTCCGTCTGTCACCAAGCTGTATCTCACGAACCGTGATAGCTAGACAGTTGAAATTTTCACAGATGGTGTATTTCTGTTGCCGCTACAACAACAAATACTAAAAACAGAATAAAATAAAGATTTAAATGGGGCTCCCATACAACAAACGTGATTTTTGACCAAAGTTAAGCAACGTCGGGAGTGGTCAGTACTTGGATGGGTGACCGTATTTTTTGCTTTTTTTTTCGTTTTTTTTTGCATGATGGTACGGAACCCTTCGTGCGCGAGTCCGACTCGCACTTACCCGGTTTTTTTTTTATGGAGATGGCGGGACGACTTAGACACCTTTATTAATAACTGGCCGGAAAAATAACTGGCAGGAGGGGCAAAAGCCCAGCAGTGGGACACTATAACAGGCTATTTAAAAAAAATGAAGCTATTTCTTGCCCGCGAGGACGTCAGCGTGGGATGATGATGATTGAGCCACAAACTATCTACATACCAAATTGTATCTAATTCGGTTTAGTCCTTTAAGCGCATAGAAGTAACATACGCATTTATAATATTACATAATAAAATATAGATTTATGTACTTATTTATTACTAGCTTCTGTCTGCGACCTCGTTTGCGTGGAATGATGATGATAATTCAGTTATTAAAAAAAATAACTGTTTATTTTTATATATAATTAAACTACAATTAACTTAGTATCTAACGTAGTATCTTAGTAACTAATCTTACGTTTTTTAAGATTATAATAAAAACTATGTATACAGGGCGTCCCACAGCTATGCCACATGGAGGGTAAGTACTAGACATGTGTAAGTAATGCTCGTAATATCACAAATGAGATATCTCTCGAACACGTAATATGCCATTACTCGTCACTCCGAGAAATCAACCATTACTTCAAACATTACGCATCACGCGAGCCGAGCGCCGAGCGCGCGACCGCCAACGACCGGCCGAAGCGCGCGAAATGGATTCAATTCCACTTAGGTTGACGCGCCGATATGAATGGTCAGTTAAAGTCTACTCACAGAGCGCGTAATGTGTAATGCCACTTGTGATAGTGTCATGTTTGTTCGTCATGCCATGATTGCTTTGTTATCTCACTCGCACTCGCTCTCAGCGCTCGGTCGCTCTCGCTCTGCGATGCTTTCGGCTATCTTCGGAATAATACGGATCGGTCCGCTCGGCCGATCGCCGCTGTGCGTTTAAGTAGTCGCAAACTTCACATTTAGTTTACGTATATAATATACGTATATTCTACTTTTAATTCATAATTCTAAAATAATTAAATAATCATCGAAGTTTGCCAGTCCTAAGCCTGGAATTCCATTTTGTTTTGGTAAAGTATGAAGGGAAATCAATTTGAATATCTACCTCCGAATCTTACATACATAATTAGTAATTAATTACATTATTTACAATTTTTAAGAATTAACAAAAAATCTTACGCATAGCGGTGACAAAACGCAACGCGTAATAAATAGATCGATCGCCGATACGGATCCGAGACGCCATAGAATCACTAGAGTGCCGTGGATGCGCTGCGTAATTGAGGAGATAACTGTAATGTGGCCATCTCGCGCGCGCCCGCGCGCTGTTTCACGTTCGGGTCATGTTTCGAGTGATGAGTGATGTGATATCTCAGTGTACCATTACGTGTTCGGAAAAGTGATGTGATATAGCATCACTTTTCGAAGCACTGTTTCGCGCATGTCTAGTAAGTACCCTGAATATTGTAGATAGAACATTTTGCTGAAAGAAGACATTATTTTAATTTAAAAAACAATTTAAACTGCATTCATAGATTTTTAAATAATTACATGGTTGAACCGGGAATCGAACCCGCTACACGGAAAAAAAAAACATCCTGTGGCTTTTTCATACCGATCGAAAGGCTTCATCATAAGGATTATTTTTTGCTAAATAACATAGTGTCGGTAATAAAAAGAAACCCATGAATTTTAACATTTTTAATTCAAATTAACCAATTTAATTTATCAAATGCTCAAAATGAGTGTCATTCTGTTGAATACAAAGCCGCTCTCTTTTGATTATTTCGCTAAATTTCACATCAAATGTTAAAATTCATGGTCTTCCTTTAGTTTCTGACACTATGTTAGCAAAAAATAATCCTTATGATGAAGCCTTTCGATCGGGATGAAAAAGCTACAGGGTGTTTTATTTTTTCTCGTGTAGCGGGTTCGATTCCCGGTTCAACCATGTAATTATTTAAAAATCATGAATGCAGTTTAAATTGTTTTTAAAATTAAAATAATGTCTTCTTTCAGTAAAATGTTCCATCTACAATATTCAGGGTACTTTCCCTCCATGTGGCATAGCTGTGGGACGCCCTGTATATCCTTCCCCAGGCCTCAATTTATCTGCATACCAAATTTAGTCGCTATAATGTTGAACAATAATATGGAGTACCTTCGTCGGGCTGGCCGTCGTCCGAGAGGCTCTGCACGTAGGAGTTGCCCGCGGGGTCGTCCAGTATGATGGTCACTGGACGCTTGCCCTCCAGCACGTCCATCGTCGCTATGATGTTGAACAATAATCTGAAGTACCTTCGTCGGGCTGGCCGTCGTCCGAGAGGCTCTGCACGTAGGAGTTGCCCGCGGGGTCGTCCAGTATGATGGTTACTGGACGCTTGCACTCCAGCACGTCCATCGTCGCTATAATGTTGAACAATAATGTGGAGTACCTTCGTCGGGCTGGCCGTCGTCCGAGAGGCTCTGCACGTATGAGTTGCCCGCGGGGTCGTCCAGTATGATGGTTACTGGGCGCTTGCACTCCAGCACGTCCATCGTCGCTATGATGTTGAACAATATGGAGTACCTTCGTCGGGCTGGCCGTCGTCCGAGAGGCTCTGCACGTAGGAGTTGCCCGCGGGGTCGTCCAGTATGATGGTCACTGGACTCTTGCACTCCAGCACGTCCATCGTCGCTATGATGTTGAACAATAATGTGAAGTACCTTCGTCGGGCTGGCCGTCGTCCGAGAGGCTCTGCACGTAGGAGTTGCCCGCGGGGTCGTCCAGTATGATGGTCGCAGGACGCTTGCCCTCCAGCACGTCCATCGTCGCTATGATGTTGAACAATAATGTGAAGTACCTTCGTCGGGCTGGCCGTCGTCCGAGAGGCTCTGCACGTAGGAGTTGCCCGCGGGGTCGTCCAGTATGATGGTCACTGGACGCTTGCACTCCAGCACGTCCATCGTCGCTATGATGTTGAACAATAATCTGAAGTACCTTCGTCGGGCTGGCCGTCGTCCGAGAGGCTCTGCACGTAGGAGTTGCCCGCGGGGTCGTCCAGTATGATGGTCGCTGGACGCTTGCACTCCAGCACGTCCATCGTCGCTATGATGTTGAACAATATGGAGTACCTTCGTCGGGCTGGCCGTCGTCCGAGAGGCTCTGCACGTAGGAGTTGCCCGCGGGGTCGTCCAGTATGATGGTCACTGGACGCTTGCACTCCAGCACGTCCATCGTCGCTATGATGTTGAGCAATAATGTGGAGTACCTTCGTCGGGCTGGCCGTCGTCCGAGAGGCTCTGCACGTAGGAGTTGCCCGCGGGGTCGTCCAGTATGATGGTCACTGGACGCTTACACTCCAGCACCTCCTCCATCGTCGCTATGAACCTGTTAAAAATAAAAAATACAGTTGCTCAAAAAGTGATGGCTGTTTCGCGTTTGCCAAAGTCCGTTTTTGTTAACTTGTGCTTATTGCATTTCCAATTTTTAAGAAAATACATATGAGCGTATAATACACACGTCAACGCATAAGAGTTTAGATGTTCAAAAACTTCATAGAGTTAAAACATCAAACCCCTGCCTCTAAACCCGTTTAAAGCACAGCTGTATCGTTGGCTCAAAAAACAGGTGTTTTACTCTGTAAGTGAGTTGTTCGATATGTAATACCTAGTATTAAATAGAAATATTAGTTTTAAGTTAACAATGTACCTACCTATTAGATTAATAGCTTCAAGATAATATTTGCATGCTTAACCAGCAAAATATGTTTCTGTACGGGAATATATTTTCAATAACACCTTGTTATACCATATTTTATGCAAATAAATAAAGAATTTTCATTTCATTTCATTTCATTTTCATTTCATTAGACCAAGAAAAGTCTGCATCGATTTTGAAAGCATACGCAGTGTTAGCATTATTTATACGTCATAGTTTCATAGATTTTAGATGTTTAAAAACTTTATAGAGTTAGACCAAGAAAAGTCTGCAGCGATTTTGATAGCATACGCAGTGTTAGCGTTTTTATACGTCATAGTTTCATAGAAGTGTGACGTTTAAGAGCGCTCTTACAAGAAAAGTCGAAATAATGCAAAATTGATGATACTAGTCGACGAAATTCAGGACTTTGTGCTCATTATTAGAAACAATGAGTACTTGTTCCAGTAAAAGCGTCTTCTTATCTTTTTAAATATCGTTGTAAATATTAGAAAAAGGACTTATTAAATTAGTAATGATTTTTTTTCTGATGGTCGTTTCCGAAAAACCCCGTGAAGCACTGAACGGCAAGCTCTTATTTGGAAATGTTGAGAAGTTAACTCTGCTAAACCTGGCTATTTTGTATTACTAATACCCTGTACTTTAGGCATATCAAACGATATTTTTCCTACATACCTTTGAGAAAGAGAAAATCAAAGTAAAACGAACTCAATTTTCTCTCCGAAACAAGTGTCAATTTCTACGAAAATCTACTTAGTATCGAAGTCATTTTCATACTCAAGCAATCTGCAACGTTTGCTTATACTGTTGGTATACATTAGTGTTTATGAAATTCTACTATAATTTTTTGGCAATTTTTTGAAAACTACTCTATATTACCGATGACGCGCGCTCGCCAGCTCAGTGCCGCGGCAGAGCTTGTACAGGCAGGACGTGTGTCGGTCGGCTCCGCACATTTTCAACGGCGACGACGAGGTTTTTTATCATTGTGTGCGGCGGGCGCCGTGTAAAACGCTATACTGTGTGCGTGTAAACCGCAACGAGAAACTTTGATCCTAGCACTGTTTTTATAGTATTATAATTTATAATGGTACAGTTTAATAAACTACCGGACAGGACTAAAAATATTTGAAACGACCTGACATTCTATATGTATTTATTTGACTCAAGATAGTACTCAGGGTCTGATGATGGAGCCGGAAGGTGGTCACCGGTACCAATCAACCATGCAACTAAACCACTTTGTGTTTAGGCTCGTTTTATTCATTTCAACAAGATCTTTGACTTAAGATAGTACTCAGGGTCTGATGATGGAGCCGGAAGGTGGTCACCAGTACCAATCAACCATGCAACTAAACCACTTCGTGTTTAGGCTCGTTTTATTCGTCTCAACAAGATCTTTGACACAAGATAGTACTCAGGGTCTGATGATGGAGCCGGAATGTGGTCACCGGTACTAATCAACCATGCAACTAAACCATTTCGTGTTTGGGCTCGTTTTATTCGTCTCAACAAGATCTTTGACACAAGATAGTATTCAGGGTCTGATGATGGAGCCGGAAGGTGGTCACCGGTACCAATCAACCATGCAACTAAACCACTTCGTGTTTGGGCTCGTTTGATTCGTCTCAACAAGATCTTTGACACAAGATAGTACTCAGGGTCTGATGATGGAGCCGCAAGGTGGTCACCGGTACCAATCAACCATGCAACTAAACCACTTCGTGTTTAGGCTCGTTTTTTTCGTCTTAACAAGATCTTTGACACAAAACAGTACTCAGGGTCTGATGATGGAGCCGGAAGGTGGTCACCGGTACCAATCAACCATGCAACTAAACCACTTCGTGTTTGGGCTCGTTTGATTCGGCTCAACAAGATCTTTGACTGAAGATAGTACTCAGGGTCTGATGATGGAGCCGGAAGGTGGTCACCGGTACCAATCAACCATGCAACTAAACCACTTCGTGTTTAGGCTCGTTTTATTCGTCTCAACAAGATCTTTGACACAAGATAGTACTCAGGGTCTGATGATGGAGCCGGAATGTGGTCACCGGTACTAATCAACCATGCAACTAAACCATTTCGTGTTTGGGCTCGTTTAATTCGTCTCAACAAGATCTTTGACACAAGATAGTACTCAGGGTCTGATGATGGAGCCGGAAGGTGGTCACCGGTACCAATCAACCATGCAACTAAACCACTTCGTGTTTGGGCTCGTTTGATTCGTCTCAACAAGATCTTTGACACAAGATAGTACTCAGGGTCTGATGATGGAGCCGGAAGGTGGTCACCGGTACCAATCAACCATGCAACTAAACCACTTCGTGTTTAGGCTCGTTTTATTTGTCTCAACAAGATCTTTGACACAAGATAGTACTCAGGGTCTGATGATGGAGCCGGAAGGTGGTCACCGGTACCAATCAACCGTGCAACGAAACCACTTCGTGTTTAAGTTCGTTTTATTCGTCTCAACAAGATCTTTGACACAAGATAGTACTCAGGGTCTGATGATGGAGCCGGAAGGTGGTCACCGGTACCAATCAACCATGCAACTAAACCACTTCGTGTTTGGGCTCGTTTGATTAGTCTCAACAAGATCTTTGACACTGAAGATACACAAGGTTTGATTATGGAGCTGAAAGGTGGCCACGGGTACCAGTCTATCATGTAACTGAACCACTTCGTGTTTAGGCACGTTTTATTCATCTCAACAAGATCTTTGACACAAGATAGTACTCAGGATCTGATGATGGAGCTCGAAGGTGGCGACGGGTACCTGTCTATCATGCAGTGTTGGCATCAATTTGAACTAAATCAATCCGGATTGATCAATCGAATTGACGCGTCAATCCGAATTGATCAATCCGAATTGATCAATCGAATTGACGCGTCAATCCGAATTGATCAATCGAATTGACGCGTCAATCCGAGTTGATCAATTCGACTTGATTTAATTCTGATTGACGCGTCAATCCGATTGAATCAATTGGAATTAACGCATCAATCCTCAATTCGGATTAAATCAATTCTCAATCTAGATTAACCTAGGGTCCCTTTCCCTTCCCTAAGATTAGTTTTCAAAGGTGTCCTTTTTAGGGACTTACTTACTGGACTTAAAGTCGATATCTGAGGTTCCCAGAGGTTCGAAAACATGTTCCTGATGTCAGTATTGACTGATGTCCCTTTTAGGGACATTTTTCGAAATTGGCCAATTACGTTCATATTCGTAATCGATGTCGACCATAGGTCCCGAAAAATGTTTCTGACGTCAGTATTGAAGGATGTCCCTTCCATGTCAGGACATTTTTTTAAATTGATCGTTGGCACTTTAAAACGATGTCTGCGATTTCCAAAGGTTCCGTAACATGTTTCCGACGGCAATACAGACGGAGTTTCCTTTTTTTCTGGACATTTATGGGACATTTCTTCCAATTAACCGATTGCGTTCAAAATCGATATCTGAGGTGCCCAAAGGTTTTGAAACATGTTTCTGACGGCAATACCGAGAAATGACCTTTTTTCAGCAGGGTGGCGTAATGCAGGTAGTAAAGTAAGTACGCGGCTAAAGTGTAGAATCTAAATATTGCCGTTGAAACCATATTTTGCACCTCAGATATCGATTTTGAATGCAATCAGTCACTTTCAAAGAATGTCACTAAAATGTCCCAAAACAGGACACCTTTCAATATTGCAGTTGAAAAAATGTTTAGAAACCTCTGTTTACCTCAGATATCGATTTTAAACGCAATCGGGTAATTTCTAGAAATGTCCCAAAAAAGGACATCTCTCAATAAGTATTTCCCTCGGAAACAAGTTTCGAAACCTTTGGGCATCTCAGATATCGATTTTGAACGCTATCGGTTAATTTCAAGGAAAGTCCCGAAAATGTTCCAAAAAGGACATCCTTCATATAGCCGTCGGAAACATGTTTCGGAACCTTTGGTAAACTCAGACACCGCTTTTGAACGCATTTGGTCAGTTTCACAAAAATGGCCTAAATAAAAAGCACATTAGGTAGGTACATACAAAGTAATCGTCAATCCGAATTGACGATTGAGGATTGACCGATCAATTCAAATTAACGATTAGTAATCGTCAATCTTCAATCAGTAGATTTAGAATTAGTTTCGTCAATCGTCAATTCGAATTGATTTTTTGCCAACACTGCTATCATGTAACTGAACCACTTCATGTTTGGGCTCGTTTGATTCGTCTCAACAAGACCTTGGACACAAGTTAGTACTCAGGGTCTGATGATGGAGCTGGACTGTGGCCACGGGTACCAGTCTACCATGTAACTGAACCACTTCGTGTTTGGGCTCGTTTGATTCGTCGCAACAAGATCTTTGACACAAGATACTACTCAGGGTCTGATGATGGAGCTCGAAGGTGGCGACGGGTACCAGTCTATCACATAACTGAACCACTTCGTGTTTGGGCTTCGTGTTTGGTTTATCACCTAGTGTCAAAGATCTTGACCCTGAGTACTTTCTTGTGTCAAAGATCTTGTTGAGACGAATCAAACGAGCCCAAACACGAAATTGTTTAGTTACATGAGAGACTGGTACCCGTGGCTACCTTCCAGCTCCATCATCAGACCCTGTGTATCTTCAGTGTCAAGATCTTGTTGAGACGAATCAAACGAGCCCAAACACGAAGTGGTTTAGTTACATGATAGACTGGTACCCGTGGCCACCTTCCAGCTCCATCATCAGACCCTGTGTATCTTCAGTTTCTTGTAACTTGTTTCTTGTAAATAAGCGAGTACCTATAATTTCTTTCGAGTAATATACGTTCATAAGTACGAGTATGGGGCTATTCATAAATTACGTCGTTTCAAATGGGAGGAGGGGGGGGGGGGTCTGGACATCGGATGATGGTAGCATGACGTAGGAGGAAACAGAGTCATCCGAAGCATGATTTATGGATGATTTGAGGGATGGGGGGGGGTCAAAAATAGATGACGTAATTTATGAACAGCCCCTATGTACATTTGCACTGCATTTAGTATTTTCGTACTTACCAAATAACAGTTTTAGGACTTTATAAGTTAAGTACAGTTAGTGTTGTTATGGTTGGTTTCAATATGCTTCGCGAAGGATCAAGAATGTTTAATCCATCATTGTAGTGCGAGTGTGGTAGAAGGGATCGGAATACTGAGCTCGCACGGCCTGCCGCAGCGCGTAAAATACCTAAACTCGCTCAACCCCGAAATGTAATAGCACTCTTAAAACTATCGTTGCAGATTTTTCTGAGTCTAACTCTAGTTTTGATTCGTCTTTCGACATATAGGTATTACCAACAATAGTTATTTGTTTTACAAGGGGGCAAAGTTGTTGTTTAACCGCTCGTGCTAATATTGATACCCGAGCAAGCGAAAGATTCCAAAATTGGACCACGAGCGTAGTGAGTGGTTCGAAAAATGGAATCTTGAGCGTTGCGAGGGTTTTAAAGCACGAGGGTTAAACAAAATTTGCCCCCGAGTGAAACACAAAATTTTTCACCACACCAACCCGAAGCAAATATTAAATGTAAAATATCAAACAAAATCAAACCAAATCAAATCTAAATTAATGTTATTAAATATTTTTCATCCAAAATCATCATTTAAAAGTCAATTCTACCAGCAAACATAAGAAAACAACTCAAAATTGGTATTTGATTACTTTGCCTCACATGTGAATAAAATGCAACTTTTCTATCCGTTTTTGAAGTGCAAAGTAATCTTTTCGGAGCTGGTGTGGTGAAAAGAATATTAAACGTTTAATCTGATTCAATGTACGAATCGAAGAGTGGCCGTCATTTCAAACCTATTACTCAATGGTCCGATCGCGTTGAAGACCAGTACCGTTAACCGTGGTGAATAGGGATGGCTGGGGTGAATAGGGACAAAGTCTAAAATGTGATTTACCCAGTGGCGGATTTGCTCTAAGGCCAAGTAGGCCCAGGTCTAGGGCGGCAAGTTTTATCAAGCAAATTGTGAAAAATTCGCTGAATATAACAAGAAATGGTGCTGAGAAAGGGGCGGCCACAGGGCCTGGGGCCCAGGGCGGCAAAGACTGCAAATCCGCCATTGGACTTACCTTACAATTTCTTAATAACTAGGTACCCACACAAATATTTTCATACAACTACTATTATTTTCAATCGAATGATGATTTTTCCCTATTCATCCCAGCTATCCCTACTCACCCCGGTTGACGGCACCCACCTGTCAATCCCGCCGGGGCGCAGGCCCGGGGCGTCACCGGTGGCTCCCGGGGCGTCGGCGAGCTGCTGCAGCGTGGCGCGCAGCAGCCCCTCCGCCGTCGTGAAGCGCCCCCCCAGCGCGCGCCCCCCCACTTCCAGCTCGAGCTCCGGTATCTCCATGTTGCAAGTTTCTGACTACAAAATATAATTGGTAGATTAGTACTACAGATGCAACGGATAGTTGTTTGGCCGGATACCGGATACCGGATATTCGGCCTGACCATCGGCCGAATATCCGGTATCCGGCCGCCGAATATTCGGCTAAGGAACTATACCTACATTTCGGATTTACAGGTGCGCATTCTGATGGTTTGACCTGTTTCCTAGTAAACGTTCGCACGGACCCATTTCTAGGTTCGAAATAAGTGCGCGTGCAAGTCAGTGGAATGATAACATTGTTTTAGTTAGAAAGTTTAAATAAATGAATAAAATAATAATCAAGTACGATTACGACCGTCTGATTCTTAAATCCATGTTGTGTACTCCGAAATCAAGCAATGTCTATCCGGTATCCGGCCGGATAGTAGGTCACTATCCGGTGTCCGGCCGGTTAGTAAAATATTGGCCGGATAGGCCGAATACCGGATAGTAACCGGATATTCGGTGCATCTCTAATTAGTACCATCGCCCACACTGTTAAGGGGTCTTCCAGAAATCATGTGATAATTTTTGGCCTATTTTTGATACAGGCCAGCGACTTACCTTAAGTACGTCCCTGGAGAAGTCATCCCTGCTGGCCACTCGCACCTCGAACCTCACTCCTTTGTCCTCCACTCCGCCCCCAGATTTCACCTGACAATATCACAGAATAAGTAATATACTTCAAGCAAATCTTGTCAGTAGAAAAAGGCGCGCAATTCAAATTTTCTATGGGACGATAACCCTTCGCGCCTACAATTTTTAAATTTCCGCCTTTTTCTACTGAAAAGATTTGCTTGACCATCTATAATAAACTACCATACAGAAAAGAAACTTCGATTCAGGGACGAATCATGCTGTCCCTTTCTTATGTATGGCAATATCCATTTCGGCTATTTAGGGTTGACTTTCAAGTCATTATCTTATCTGTGGCCGTGCACGCAAAGGGTTGTCAAGTTGTGCCAACCCTAATAGTTACTTGGAGCAATGCTGAGCCGAACGGAGCCGAGAAAGCCCGAAAGGAGGAGTTTCTTTACGTCACGTCTACGCCTCGGCTAGTCTGTGGCCATGTAGTAAGCCCATTCATAATAAAAAAAAAAAACGTTCCACGACAAAAGGTACCTTATGTATGGCGGTTGGCGCTTACGTCGCATAGCGCCGCAATAATATTGGAGCGACGCTAATAATAGCGTAAGCGCCAACCGCCATAAGGTACCTTTATTCGTGCGACGTTTTTTTTTTTTTTATTATGAATGGGCTTACTCATGGCCACAGACTAGCCGAGGCGTAGACGTGGCCTGCGATGGAGCGAGCTCGCCCAGAAGAACACACGTCACGAATAATTACCTCGTTCGTGCGATGTCCACAAGCATCACACACCGTTGCCATGATGACAACTTCCTTGAAATGTGGTATCTCTGAAACAAATTAGATTAAAATAATTATAATAATAGTCCGCCGGTTCCTCATTCTGCGGCCCTGACCACCGGCAGCTTGGGCCCTGCTCCCTAGGTTAGGTTTTTTATAATGTGTTTATATGTATTTTTTGTTTTTATATTTTACTTTTATATTCTTATTATAAAAACCCTAGCCTAAGAAGGATGATGAATAGAGGATTATAATAATAAATTCAGCCTATATACGTCCCACTGCTGGGCACAGGTCTCCTTTCACGCGCGAGAGGGCTTGGGCTATAGTCCCCACGCTAATCCAATGCGAATTGGAGACTTCGCATACACCTTCGAATTTCTTCGCAGATGTATGCAGGTTTCCTCGCAATGTTTTCCTTCACCGAAAAGCTAGTGGTATCTTATCTTATCTTATTGTTTTCGGGGGCCCTTGCGGATACACTTCGACCCATAGGGATCTTTTGTGCAGTTACCCCCTAGAAGAGATCCGTCAACTACTCAAGAGCTTTTCCCACCATATCCATGTGTCGGATGATGGAGCTCATGGGTAGCGTTTTAAAGTCCTTTGGTTCCAGGTATCCTGCTCCAAAGTCCTTCATTCTTTGTCTGGCGAGGGCGTGACATTCACACATTAAGTGTCTTACTGTCTCTTCCTCTTCGCCACACATACGACAATCGGTGTTGTCAGAGTGTCCCATCTTGGCCAGAAATCCTTTGACCCCGTAGTGGCCAGTAAACACCCCCGTTATGATTTGGAGTTGTCTTTTGCTAAGTTTCCAAAGCTTTTTGCTCCAGCCGGAGTCTATTCCTTGCATAAAGAGCTTTGCATGCTTTAGACCCGTCAGACTATCCCATTCTTCCTGGTGTTTAAAAGCTAGTGGTAAATATCAAATGATATTCCGTACATAAGTTCCGAAAAACACATTGGTATGGGCCGGGGTTTGACACATGGAGCCAGGGCTCCGGGTACTCACTGGTAACCTTCATGTTGGTGGTGGCCAGAGCGTTGCATTCGGGACAGTTGGTTGGGAACTGCAGGACTTCATCAGTTGGCAGTCTTGGACGGGTCACATGGAGTCAGGAGAGATGGCTCCGGGCTGTGATACCTGACACATGGAGCCAGGGCTTCGGGTACTCACTGGTCAGCTTCATGTTGGTGGTGGCCGGGGCGTTGCATTCGGGGCAGTTGGTCGGGAACTGCAGGATTTCGTCGGCTGACAGTTGCTCGTATGAGGCCTCGGATGGGTCGCACGGAGTCAGGAGAGACGGGTCCGGGTTTTCTGACACCTGGAATTATGGAGTCAGTTGTACAAACACATGGTCTAATGGAACTGTCACCTTTTGCTTTTAACTGATAGGCTAATAACGTTCGGCGAACTGGTAATCTGTGAGCCCCTTAAAACATCTGACACAGTTGAAAAGCCCTATTGTTATTAGGTACATTGCAGGTAAAAAAAGAAAAGCTTGTAAAACGAATACAATTTTTAACAAGCTTTTATTAGGTCGGCCTGTATGTAACTATGTAATGGAATCTAAGGCAACTACTTTAACCATCTTCCAAGGATCGTAGCGTCATGAAAATTGGCAGCTGTATATAGTTCTGATGACAATACAATAATATGGTACTGTCAAACTGATCTGATGATGGAGACAGGAGGTGGCCATAGGAACTCTATGATGAAACAACGCAACCTAATTGTGTTAGGGGTTTTTAGAATTGTCTCGATGAGTATTAGTTGTCTGTCGTAAGAAAAGTACAGTCAGCGATAAAAGCTTGTACCAAAAATTAGATTTTTGCCAAAAACTTATTCAATTATTTTTGACAGTACCTCCTCGCGAGTGAAGACCCCCAGCATGTGGTCCTGGTCCTTGGTGCGCTTGAAATCGACGCGCTCGCAGCGCGGGTCCTTGCGCGGGGCCTCCGGATTCTCCACGAAGCAGTTACCTGCACAAAACAAGTTTCACTCCATGGGGTAAACTGACACTATATTATGAAGTATCATCATCATCATCAGTCGTTCCCTCAATGCTGAGGATCGTGACATCATGCCCTAATGTTGCTGACCAGTCTCTTCCATAGGCTTCTGTCACCCGCCATGTACGGCTTCCTGCAGATGTAGATGCAGCGGTGTAGTGACTTGTGCGCTCCATCTAGCGGGTGGTCTGCCGCGAGTCCTCTGGCCCTCAACTTTGCCCGTCATAGTCGTCAATTCTAGGCTATCAGGAGAACGTCGTGAGAGGTGGCCAAAATATGCAAGGATGCGGTCTTGACATATGGTCGACACTCGACAGCCGGCGGTTTATGCGTAGCTCTTCTAGAATGGACTGGTGGTGGTTATGAAGTATACAGGATGGCTAAAAAATCAACAATATAAGATATTAGAGGAGCCTCCGGGTGCTCCCTGCGAGACAGCATACTGGGACTTCTCTCTGTACTCACCACTGGCATCCTCCAGCTCTAACGTCCACCGCTTGTCGAGCTGCCGGGCGCCCTGCAGCCGGCTCACGAAGGCGTCTATCTGAGCAGCTGCCTCCGGGTGCTCCGCCCTGCGAGACGTTTGGTCCTGGGTGAGCCCGGCTATGGCCCGGGTGATGATGCCCTCCACTGTGGTGACTTCTGCGATATAAAATAATATTTTAGTAAAAAAATGCATTAATTTTAGTCATTTATGTGACTGCTACATAATAAAATTCTTAAAATACAAGTGTGGGTACAGATGTAGTGCACAATTATTTTCCATCGTATTTTCACGGAAACGAACGAACGTGCCTTGCTATTTCGGTCAGTCTCGGTAAAAAAGTACTGACATAGCATGATTCCGAGAAAATACGATGGAAAACAATCATGCACGACATCTGTATATGAAATGAGCTAGAAGCGCCAGACTTAAACGCTGGGCAAAGAAATAGCTTGCTCTGTGTACGCCCGAGACACCTATTAGTCGGGCCGACACTTCTTTTTTAGGGTTCCGTACCCAAAGGGTGAAACGGGACCCATCCAAGTACTGACCCCGCCCGACGTTGCTTAACTTCGGTCAAAAATCACGTTTGTTGTATGGGAGCCCCACTTAAATCTTTATTTTATACTGTTTTTAGTATTTGTTGTTATAGCGGCAACAGAAATACATCATCATTCATCTGTGAAAATTTCAACTGTCTAGCTATCACGGTTCGTGAGATACAGCCTGGTGGTGACAGACCCTAGGGCCGCCGGGACCCTATTACTAAGACTCCGCTGTCCGTCTGTCTGTCACCAGGCTGTATCTCACGAACCGTGATAGCTAGACAGTTGAAATTTTTGACCGAAGTTATTCAACGTCGGGCGGGGTCAGTACTTGGATGGGAGACTGTTTTTTTTTGCCGTTTTTTGCATTATGGTACGGAACCCTTCGTGCGCGAGTCCGACTCGCACTTGCCCGGTTTTTTGTAGTAGGTGGCGATTAGATTAGATGGATGGTCGCAGTGATACATAGGCTTTGGAGCCTTATTTAGCCCCTAACAGGAAGAAGAAGAACTTTTATAAAACGAACTGATGATGAACGTCTTATAAATCGATGAACTCCGGTAGCATGCATGAAAAAGTGTTACGTTGTGGACAGATCTTCATGGTAACGTTGTGGACAGGTCTCCATGGTAACGTTTGGTCAAGTCACAGAATAATTAATAGTACTACCGTACAGAAAGGAAACTTCCTACAAAAACGAAGTTTGACAGCGGTTCAGGGTCGAATCATGCTGTCTCTTTCTAATATATGGCACTATCTCTTTCGGCTATTTAGGGTTGTCAAAAATCAAGTGATTATCTTATCTGTGGTCGTGCACGCAAAATGAATTCAAGTGGTGCCAACCCTAATAATTGCTCGGAGCAATGCTGAGCCGAGCGGAGCCGAGTTTGACCGAAGTCAGGAGTTTCGCACCCCACTTTTACTTATGATTATGACGCAAAATTATTGTCCGTGAACCGACTTTACAAACAACCATTTTTTTTGTATCAGTCGACCATTTGATTATTTAGTTAGAATGTCTAAAAATTCTAAGCTTGCCTCCTTTCTGACTCTGCGCGGGCACCTCGAAGTCCAGCTCCGGTATCCTGACGCAGGTGTAGTCGCTCTTCACCACCTGGCGGTTCAGGTCTTCAGGCTGCTCCACCCGGAGTTTCCATCTGGAAATATATGGTAATAGAATGTTGAATGTAAAGTGTAATTCTAAGGAACTTGCTAACTACGAGTATGTAGACAAACGTCACTAGTAAATTCATCATTCTGACACATAGCGCTTTCTGCATGTTTCAGCATTTCAACATAGCAGTTTGTTTACATAGTTAGCAAGTTCCATAGAATGACACTTTAGCAGGGAATAGGCCATACAGGTAATAAGCTTTTAGTCAAAAACTTCATATCTCGCTGACTGCACTTCTTTCCATAGAAAGAAACTATTAAATTATTATTAACCCTTTAACCGCCAGAGTCTGATATATAAGACATTACATATCCAGCTCATTTCGCCACAGTCTGATAAATAAGACAAAGATTTGATTTGGTTTTTACAGCACATTTATAACTCCCGTAACTATGCCAACCTTACTCTGCGTGGTACAATTACTGTCGGTGGCGACACGAGCAGCGAGCACGCTCAATCAAAAATTCCTGGCGGTTAAAAGGTTAAATGAAACAGAGTTGCAACGTGGTGCCCTTCTCTCTTGTGAAGTGGGTTACTAGAGGTCAACCCCCTTATTCCTAAACACGCTACAAACCCCAATTAGCTAATAATTGTTTGTAATTATCTGTCATTTTGACTTATGTATTTGTAAGAAAGGGATAAAACGTAATTTAACTAAATCAGGCCCATGAATAAGGGGGTTAGAGTCTAATACACTTAAGTTATGTACCAGCCCTGTGACATACAGATATAACTTGTTTACCTGACTCCAAGCTCTGCAAAGGCCCCTCCGGGCTGGATCTCATTGTTCTGGTACCCACACTCCTCGCAGGAGAATGACATGATGACCACATTCTTGTAGTGCGGGATCCGAGTCAGCAGCAAGCGTGTGACACCCTGTGACATATATAACTTGTTTACCTGACTCCAAGCTCTGCAAAGGCCCCTCCGGGCTAGATCTCATTGTTCTGGTACCACACTCCTCGCAGGAGAACGACATGATGACCACATTCTTGTAGTACGGGATCCAAGTCAGCAGCAAGTGTGTGCCACCCTGTGACATACAGATATAACTTGTTTACCTGACTCCAAGCTCTGCAAAGGCCCCCCCGGGCTGGATCTCATTGTTCTGGTATCCACACTCCTCGCAGGAGAATGACATCATGACCACATTCTTGTAGTGCGGGATCCAAGTCAGCAGCAAGTGTGTGCCACCCTGTGACATACAGATATAACTTGTTTACCTGACTCCAAGCTCTGCAAAGGCCCCTCCGGGCTGGATCTCATTGTTCTGGTACCCACACTCCTCGCAGGAGAATGACATGATGACCACATTCTTGTAGTACGGGATCCGAGTCAGCAGCAAGCGTGTGACACCCTGTGACATATATAACTTGTTTACCTGACTCCAAGCTCTGCAAAGGCCCCCCCGGGCTGGATCTCATTGTTCTGGTACCCACACTCCTCGCAGGAGAATGACATGATGACCACATTCTTGTAGTACGGGATCCGAGTCAGCAGCAAGCGTGTGACACCCTGTGACATATATAACTTGTTTACCTGACTCCAAGCTCTGCAAAGGCCCCTCCGGGCTGGATCTCATTGTTCTGGTACCCACACTCCTCGCAGGAGAATGACATGATGACCACATTCTTGTAGTGTGGGATCCGAGTCAGCAGCAAGCGTGTGACACCCTGTGACAGAGATATAAGGTCAACATGGCTAATTACGTTATTCTACTAGCGATTTTCTCAAACAACAAACAAAATTGATAATTTCATAGGCAAAGCAGCGATTGCTTTTAGTTTCAGCAATCAACACAAATTATTTTTTTCCTACTATTGGAAATCAAAGAAGTTGCGTTAGATACAGGGTGTTTGGTGCATTGTTTGCCAAATTAAAACGGCAGATAGCTTGAGTGATTTGCCATCTTCTCATGCCTAGAAAAACAAAATTGGCCATGGTATTTTTTACTACTACGCAAGTAAAAATTAGAAATTTACGAAAAACTGTCATAGAAGTGAAAAAAAATGTATGCACTAAATGAAAAATTTCTAGGCCCAAGAAGATAGCAAATGACTTATCCTATCCGCCACTTGAATTTTTTTTTTATATTTTTTTTATATTATAGGACATTCTTACACAGATTGACTAAGTCCCACAGTAAGCTCAAGAAGGCTTGTGTTGTGTGTACTCAGACAACGATATATATAATATACAAATACTTAAATACATAGAAAACACCCATGACTCAGGAACAAATATCTGTATCATCATACAAATAAATGCCCTTACTGGGATTCGAACCCAGGACCATCGGCTTCGCAGGCAGGGTCACTACCCACTAGGCCAGACCGGTCGTCAAAAATTTGGCAAACGATGTACCAAACACTCTGTATAATACGTCAAAAATTTCGTATTGACCGGATGAAGGTTATAAAGATATAATTTGAACAATATAAAGATTATCCATTAAATACGACTTAATTTATTCTTAAAACTATTATTTGGAGTCTTTTAGACCCTACCACTTACCCAATGAATAGTATAAACACGAAACATAAATAAAATTGGAATATATTACGAGCACTTTCTAGAACTTTTTTGTTTACTCACGTTCGCATGGCAGTTCATGCAGAGAGACTCAATTTCCGTGACCTCCGGATCCGGGTCGTCAGCGCTGAGGTCCCTGAATACCGGGTTTTGTTCTACGGAACACATATTTCAAGAAAACTGCGAAAAGCTTCGGCAAAACACAGCACGTTGCGAACCAATATTACTCAATGACGTTTTGACGTTTAACTGTCAAAACAACTACGTATTACGGCTCGGATTCTAGCTTTTTAGCCAGTGGACAATCGATCAAATTAAATTAATCTTTTATCGCGCAAGTAATCACTGTTTTTGCAAATGAATAATAATATTTAAAATCAAGAAATTAAGTTTATCGTTCAAGGTTAACATGATGAGTTATTGAGCTGCGCCTCCATAGGATGATGTCATTAGAAAGAAATAAACATACGTGACCTTGGAATTCGAGGCACTATGACGTCACTTCATTATTTTTGTCGATTTGTCCACGACTCGTGCAATCCGACCAAATTGAATATAAGGCAGAAGTTAGTTGATGTAATTTGAACTGTGTACGTTTTGCTTTGGGAGTTTAATATTAAATTTATGCTTTCGACGCGGAGCGGCTTGTTTGAATTCATGTGAATAGTGTAGGCACGCCGCCGGCTTATCGTGTTTCGTGCCTTCTCGACTAATACATTTATTATAATTATATAGATTTAGATTCATAATCGTAGAATCTCTCGCTAGTGTTAGTCCTGCTGTAGGATACGTGGATTAAGGAGTCGGATTGCTCAAATAATATAAAGAGTAAGTGTTATTTATTATTTTCTACGTATATAATTAATTATCAAATTCAGTAAATCATGCAAAAGCATGAAATAATCTTTATATTTTAAGTATAGTCACAGGCAATATTGCGAAGATTTTCGCGAGTTAAGCTAGATATTATTGCAGGTGACTGTACCTATCTAAGTTTTTAGGTTGTAAGAACAAGTGGATTTCTTTTATCATGCTTTTATCGCTGCCTAATTTTGATGTGCAATTTGTATTTTGGTACTTTTAAGCAGTACATTGTATAGAGGGCAATTGTCATAGTACATTTTGTAGTCACAGTAAATTTACTGCCATCTATCGACACGGAGTTGCATGTCTAGTCAGTAGGTATGGTAGGTACCATGTATGGTCGGTACATATTTTTCCAAGGCCGTGGTGTTGCAATAAATTAAAATAATATGTAAAAAATACCTATTATAATGTCTGTTGCGCCAGACACTGAAAACTGAAGCGACAAAAATTATATCGCGTATATGTATATACCATGATTAAATTTCTCCCTAGTCTCACTTGTTTTTTCTAATATGTACAGTCGCCATCAGATACATCGGAGCGGCCAAGGTGCTCACAAATATCTGAACACGCACTCTAACGCCTTGACAATATGGCTCCTCTACACGATGGGCCAACGCCGCGCGGCCACTCCAAGGGACGCAGCCATGCGGTAGAATGAGATAGCAATATCACTTGCTCCCTCTAACGCATAAATGCATTCCTTGGAGTGGCCGGCGCTGGGCCATCGTGCAGAGGAGCCAATAGAGGCGTGTTCAGATATTTGTGAGAACCTCGGCTGCTCCAATAAATCTGATGGCGACTGTACCTTGTTTTTTCCTAGAAAAACTTAAAATTCTAAGCATAGCGATGACATTATGAGCCTTGACCTGAGACCTTGGTGACTAATTTGCCCAAATAGATAATAGGAAACGATATCGTTTGACTATAGCTCTATGTAATAAAATAGGTATACAGGTTGTTTGGTACATCGTTTGCCAAATTAAAACGGCAGATGGTTGAGTTCTTTGCTATCTTCTGTATACTTACACCCTGTATACATTAAGTACATACATACCTACACAGATATAATCACCATATTTATTATAAGTAGTGTACATTCTGCAATAATATGTTACTCTTCGAAGGCCGCAAAAAAATTAAAGTGCCTTGATTCTGATAATTAATAATTATGTGAGACGAGTTATTTTTAGGGTTCCGTACCCAAAGGGTAAAACGGGACCCTATTACTAAGACTTCGCTGTCCGTCCGTCCGTCCGTCCGTCCGTCCGTCTGTCACCAGGCTGTATCTCACGAACCGTGATAGCTAAACAGTTGAAATTTTCACAGATGATGTATTTCTGTTGCCGCTATAACAACAAATACTAAAAACAGAATAAAATAAAGATTTAAATGGGGCTCCCATACAACAAACGTGATTTTTGACCAAAGTTAAGCAACGTCGGGCGTGGTCAGTACTTGGATGGGTGACCGTTTTCTTTTTTAATTTTTTCCGTTTTTTTTTTGCTTTATGGTACGGAACCCTTCGTGCGCAAGTCCGTCTCGCACTTGCCCGGTTTTTTATTTCTAATGGCCAGCAGTCCAGGAATTTTCAGTATACCCTAAGTAACATCGCCCACCTCAGTGTTGGCCGAACGTTAATTGCATTAACCATTATAAATTCACACACGGTAACGGACGGTTACAGTTTACGGTTCAATTTATAATGGTTAATGGCCAACATTGGTTAATTAACCAACACTGGCCCACCTACTGCATTGGTCGCAGTATTTTGGCGAACCGAGTATTTGCAGTAACAAATCTGTCTCAATGTTTACATATGATCTTAGCAACACCGAACTTGGTCCCGACAGAGACCAGTTAATCAATAAAGACATCACAATGGTGCGTCCATAAATTAACGAGTTTATTGTAGATGGCGTTAATTTAACAGTCTCAGTAAAATTTTGTTAGTAGGTGTGGTAGTATGAAATATGTATTTCAGTTAGATTTATTCTTCTGAGTCCTGGAGGCCCGTTTTAGGGCTCCGTAGTCAACAAGGAACCTTTATAGTTTCGCCATGTCCGTCTGTTTGTCCGTAAGCGGCTTTGCTCGTTAGTGCTAGAAATATGCAATTTGGCAAGGATACATAATAATATTTTAAACTTTCGCGTTTTGAACACATATTAACTCACATTACAGACGGGTCTAACGCGAATTATATTCAATTATCTTGATTTACCGACGTTTCGACACAGGTTTCACTGGTCGTGGTCGCGGCTGACTGATGTCCCAGCAAAATGTCAAAAATGTCAAAGGATACCTACATAAATCTTGCGGCGACAAAACGGTAAAATAAAAACCATAAAATATATATATATTTTTTTTGTATTTTGGCTTTATTTTTAAACGGGAAAGATTTATTCAATAACAAAACTTATAAACTATTATTAAAATTAAAGTGGGGAAAAAATTATACATGTACCTATGTGAGCACCTTGGTATCTTATACAACTATCCCTACTAGTAATCAACGATTCGTAATCTACAATAAGATAAGACACAACTCTCTATAGACATGAGTAGTCTGTATTAATCACCGGTCTCTGGCCCCGGTTACGTCACTTTCAAGGCACTTGTATCGCCGCGGAACGATTAGGTATTTACATACCTACTCGATATATTTCTATAGTATGATGTAAGCGGGTTCCGCTTTGATAGAATAATAATTGCTTTTAGGGTTATAAATTATTATTTAATTATAGGCTTTTAAATAATTTCATAAATCTACTGCATGGCTCTGTGAGCTCATGAGCTGTAGACCTCGCGTTAATTTAGATTATTTTGAAAATGTAAAAGTTAATAATACACGGCGACACTCCTCCTTTCGGGCATTATCGGCCTTCTCGGGTCCGTTCGGCTCAGCATTGCTCCGAGCAATTATTAAGGTTGGCACTACTTGACGTCCCTTTACGTGCACGACCACAGATATGTACTGCGATATGGCTTGTTAATGCCTTCGCAATAATTTACTTATTATACAAAAGGTTAATGGTATATAAAAAAATCATACAAAAATAACTTGAATATATCTAAATATTAAAATAATTTAATCTTAAAGACCTCCGTGAGTTGTACCGGGTGCAAAGGTGTCCATGACACTTGCCGCGTTACCACGTTGGATAGCGATGGCTAGCCTTTGCACAAGGTACGAACCCGCGCGAGCATCAGAGGTCCTTTATTAATTGCTTTGTTTTTTTTTTAATTAAATATTTTATCCTTTTCAGACCATGGGTAAAGACGAGAAAGAAGACTCCGGCTTCGGTTTCAAGGACAAGGCTAAGGCAGAAGAGACCCTGAAGCTTTTAGAACAGCATGACCCTAATTACCGACGGCTCACTGTACGCGGGCTGCTGGGCCGCGCCAAGAGGGTACTTTCCTGTAAGTATCTTCAACTAGGCGAAGAGACTGAAGCTTCTAGAACAGTATGACCCTAATTACCGACGGCTCACAGTACGCGGGCTGCTGGGCCGCCCCAAGAGGGTACTTTCCTGTAAGTATCTTCAACTAGGCGAAGAGACTGAAGCTTCTAGAACAACATGACCCTAATTACCGGCAGCTGTATGCGGGCTGCTGGGCCGCGCCAAGTGGGTACTTTCCTGTAAGTATCTTCAACTAGACGAAGAGACTGAAGCTTCTAGAACAACATGACCCTAATTACCGTCGGCTCACAGTGCGCGGGCTGCTGGGCCGCGCCAAGAGGGTACTTTCCTGTAAGTATCTTCAACTAAGCGGAGAGACTGAAGCTTCTAGAACAACATGACCCTAATTACCGGCGGCTCACAGTACGCGGGCTGCTGGGCCGCGCCAAGAGGGTACTTTCCTGTAAGTATCTTCAACTAGGTGAAGAGACCCTAAAGCTTCTAAAAGCTTAGGGCTAGAAAAGCATGACAAGACCCTATAATGACCGGCGGCTCACTGTATCGCTAATCTGATAGATTGCACTTGTTGCTTAGAGAATATTAACCAAACGGAGTGGGCATTAACAGGCGCTCCCCTCTGTCGAAAATAGGCGGCCAATGGTCAACCACATGTCAACCACATGTATGGACTGACATGACGTACCTATACATTTGATGTGCCCCTCCCCCGCAAAAAACGGCAGACTATTTTGTACCGAAAATTATAGACATGGCGTCTCCGTTGGTTATATCCTCTAAGACTTGTTGCACCAGGGTCTGTCTCAAAAAGTACGTATATGTCTGTACTGCCTATATAATTACTATACTCTTTGGTCTGTACCCATTCTATGACATGTGCACTGCGATAATCAACTGTCACTAAACTTCAAAATATCAATAAACATTGTGATGTTATATTAATATTAGATAGGAATATTAATATTGGATAGAATGTATTAATATAATTACCACAATGACTCAAAATCCACCAGTTTCAAACCAAGAACCATGTTTATTTAACAAGAACCCAAATCCACCAGTTTCACAAGAACCATGTTCATGCAGCAAGAACACGATAATATGTATACTAGTCCTATTTAGTTTGATGTTTTACCAAATGTATCGTCATCTCAAAGAGGTGTCGCATATCTTGAACGTATTAGTTCGTTTATTAAGGAAAAGTCCAATTGATGCGGAGGAAATTTTTGAGCTGGATAATGACGGCGACCAAGATGTACAGATCTGATGACAGTGGGTTACTCGCAGGAGTTACTTATCAATATGGTAATTATGTCAAGCTGATGGCACACTATCTCCTCTGTCGTGATGGCTCCTCTACCTACACGATGGGCCAGCGCCGGCCACTCTAAGGGACGCAGCCATGCGGTATAATGAGATAGCAATATCACTTGCTCCCTTCGTGTAGAGGAGCCATGACAGAGTGGTCGTGGTCACGTTGAGGCATGTAGAGGCGGACACAGCTCTTCGCACGATCTCCCGCCACCTCTCCATGTTGACAGACTGTCTGGCACAGACAGTCATTTACGCGGTTTCCCACTGCGGATTTTATTTGGTCAGTCCAGCGCATACGGTGATCTGCCGCGCAATCTGTTTCCTTCCACTCTTCCTTGTACGACCAGTCGTTCTATGGAGTCGAAATCTCGCCTAGAGACATGACACGGTGGCTAAAAAATAACTGCATTCCGGTACCAAGGAGGTTTTGAGATTATACTGAGCAACTTTTATTATGGGACTAACCCCGAAAACGCGACAAATCAGGACGCTTAACACTCCTCGCTTCGCTCGTCGTTGTAAGGTTGACAAAATATAAATTGAGCCTCGAACAAGTTTGAACAAGATCGGCTCACTTCAGGTATATTTCGTCAACTTTAGGTACCAAATGGGTATTTCATTCTTATTTATCATTGGTAGAAATTCAGGTAAAGAGAAATTTAGTTTATTTTCCAAGTAGGCATGTTATAATGCGCTTATATATGAACGTCAAAATAAAGTTACGTACAGGTATTCAGAAATTCCGGTTATTTGGTATCAGTAACCCCTCTGGTGCTGCAGGTGTCCAATGGGTGACGGTAATCTTACCATCAGGCATTAGTTTGCCTCCTATATCATAAAAAAATAACGGCCATTGTAATAAAAAAAAAATGTGTTCTAATTCCAGTAACAAAGGCTGAAGATAAAATAAAGAATATTAAAGAAGCAATGGCGGTGTTCGAGAACTGGCTGGCGGAGCTGGACGCTGGCAAAGAGAAGAAACCGGATAAGAAGAAGGAAGAAAAGAAGGCAGAGAAGAAAGAAGACAAAGATGTAAGTAGAATATTTGTGTTGTGTTTTTTGTTTGTGAGGGATTTGGGTCGGCGGCTGAGGGACAGGGGTGCGACCCTCGTTCCAGACCGTACCTGGTCCAACAGATCTCATTGGCCATTCAGCGCGGTAACGCTGCCAGCGTAATGGGGACATTTGAGCCAGGTACGATTCATGACGGTTAAATATTGGTTAACTTCTTAGATTTTATAATGACGAAGCCTGTTGCGGATATCATCCTTGGTATGTTTGGGACGAGGCATGTTGCTGATTTGCATTTGTAGCCACCGGACGAAGCCTGCGTTGCGGATTTCTTAGTAGAATATACATATATGTATAATTAATATTAATATGTTAGAGTTAAGAGCCAGTGTGGCCCTGCGGAGCCAGATGCTTCTGGTATGAGGGCTACTGCGTCATTGGAATGAAAAACATTGATATAAAAAGTACAATTATTATAACATTTACTGTGTAAACGTTCTATTGTGGGTCACAAACCATTTCACCTCTAAATACATAGGGCGCGATCTTCGCGCTCGTATCTTCTACAATCATGAAGCATTCTACTCTGTACGGAATTGACAATATTGGTTGCTTTTCAGTCCAGCTCAGACGTGGAAATGGAGGACAAAGAAGAGAAGAAGCTGCCAGCGGACAAGGTCCCAGGGCTGGGCTTCAAGGACAAGGAGGCTGCAGAAGGGACCCTCAAGGCTCTGGAGGGGCGTGACCCCGATTACCAGCAGCTGGCCGTCAAGGGGCTGCTTGGGAGCGCCAAGCGGGTGCTTACTTGTGAGTATGAAGAATCAACCAGTAGACAAGGTGCCAGGGCTGGGCTTCAAGGACAAGGAGACTGCATGACCCTCAAGGCTCTGGAGGAGCGCGACCCCGATTACCAGCAGCTGGCCGTCAAGGGGCTGCTTGGGAGCGCCAAGCGGGTGCTTACTTGTGAGTATGAAGAATCGACCGGCAGACAAGGTGCGGGCTTCAAGGACAAGAAGGCTGCTGAAGGGACCCTCAAGGCTCTGGAGGGGCGTGACCCCGATTACCAGCAGCTGGCCGTCAAGGGGCTGGTTGGGAGCGCCAAGCGGGTGCTTACTGGTGAGTATGAAGAATCTACCGGCAGACAAGGTGCGGGCTTCAAGGACAAGAAGGCTGCTGAAGGGACCCTCAAGGCTCTGGAGGGGCGTGACCCCGATTACCAGCAGCTGGCCGTCAAGGGGCTGGTTGGGAGCGCCAAGCGGGTGCTTACTTGTGAGTATGAAGAATCGACCGGCAGACAAGGTGCGGGCTTCAAGGACAAGAAGGCTGCTGAAGGGACCCTCAAGGCTCTGGAGGGGCGTGACCCCGATTACCAGCAGCTGGCCGTCAAGGGGCTGGTTGGGAGCGCCAAGCGGGTGCTTACTTGTGAGTATGAAGAATCGACCGGCAGACAAGGTGCGGGCTTCAAGGACAAGAAGGCTGCTGAAGGGACCCTCAAGGCTCTGGAGGGGCGTGACCCCGATTACCAGCAGCTGGCCGTCAAGGGGCTGGTTGGGAGCGCCAAGCGGGTGCTTACTTGTGAGTATGAAGAATCGACCGGCAGACAAGGTGCGGGCTTCAAGGACAAGAAGGCTGCTGAAGGGACCCTCAAGGCTCTGGAGGGGCGTGACCCCGATTACCAGCAGCTGGCCGTCAAGGGGCTGGTTGGGAGCGCCAAGCGGGTGCTTACTTGTGAGTATGAAGAATCGACCGGCAGACAAGGTGCGGGCTTCAAGGACAAGAAGGCTGCTGAAGGGACCCTCAAGGCTCTGGAGGGGCGTGACCCCGATTACCAGCAGCTGGCCGTCAAGGGGCTGGTTGGGAGCGCCAAGCGGGTGCTTACTTGTGAGTATGAAGAATCGACCGGCAGACAAGGTGCGGGCTTCAAGGACAAGAAGGCTGCTGAAGGGACCCTCAAGGCTCTGGAGGGGCGTGACCCCGATTACCAGCAGCTGGCCGTCAAGGGGCTGGTTGGGAGCGCCAAGCGGGTGCTTACTTGTGAGTATGAAGAATCGACCGGCAGACAAGGTGCGGGCTTCAAGGACAAGAAGGCTGCTGAAGGGACCCTCAAGGCTCTGGAGGGGCGTGACCCCGATTACCAGCAGCTGGCCGTCAAGGGGCTGGTTGGGAGCGCCAAGCGGGTGCTTACTTGTGAGTATGAAGAATCGACCGGCAGACAAGGTGCGGGCTTCAAGGACAAGAAGGCTGCTGAAGGGACCCTCAAGGCTCTGGAGGGGCGTGACCCCGATTACCAGCAGCTGGCCGTCAAGGGGCTGGTTGGGAGCGCCAAGCGGGTGCTTACTGGTGAGTATGAAGAATCTACCGGCAGACAAGGTGCGGGCTTCAAGGACAAGAAGGCTGCTGAAGGGACCCTCAAGGCTCTGGAGGGGCGTGACCCCGATTACCAGCAGCTGGCCGTCAAGGGGCTGGTTGGGAGCGCCAAGCGGGTGCTTACTTGTGAGTATGAAGAATCGACCGGCAGGCAAGGTGCGGGCTTCAAGGACAAGAAGGCTGCTGAAGGGACCCTCAAGGCTCTGGAGGGGCGTGACCCCGATTACCAGCAGCTGGCCGTCAAGGGGCTGGTTGGGAGCGCCAAGCGGGTGCTTACTGGTGAGTATGAAGAATCTACCGGCAGACAAGGTGCGGGCTTCAAGGACAAGAAGGCTGCTGAAGGGACCCTCAAGGCTCTGGAGGGGCGTGACCCCGATTACCAGCAGCTGGCCGTCAAGGGGCTGGTTGGGAGCGCCAAGCGGGTGCTTACTTGTGAGTATGAAGAATCGACCGGCAGACAAGGTGCGGGCTTCAAGGACAAGAAGGCTGCTGAAGGGACCCTCAAGGCTCTGGAGGGGCGTGACCCCGATTACCAGCAGCTGGCCGTCAAGGGGCTGGTTGGGAGCGCCAAGCGGGTGCTTACTGGTGAGTATGAAGAATCTACCGGCAGACAAGGTGCGGGCTTCAAGGACAAGAAGGCTGCTGAAGGGACCCTCAAGGCTCTGGAGGGGCTTAACCTTATTACCAGCAGCTGGCCGTCAAGGGGCTGGTTGGGAGCGCCAAGCGGGTGCTTACTTGTGAGTATGAAGAATCGACCGGCAGACAAGGTGCGGGCTTCAAGGACAAGAAGGCTGCTGAAGGGACCCAAAAAATAAAAAAAGGAAAAAAATGCAAAAAGAAAACGGTCACCTATCCAAGTACTGACCACGCCCGACGTTGCTTAACTTTGTCAAAAATCACGTTTGCTGTATGGGAGCCCCACTTAAATCTTTATTTTATTCTGTTTTTAGTATTTGTTGTTATAGCGGCAACAGAAATACATCATCTGTGAAAATTTCAACTGTCTAGCTATCACGGTTCGTGAGATACAGCCTGGTGACAGACAGACGGACAGACGGACGGACGGACGGACGGACGGACGGACGGACAGCGAAGTCTTAGTAATAGGGTCCCGTTTTACCCTTTGGGTATGGAACCCTAATTAGCTACTACAGCAGGCGTATTAAGGGGACCACTGATTAACAGTCCGCCGGACGGTATATATCGGCCTGTCAGTTGTTCGGAACTGTCAAAATTTTGTTCTAAAGCCTCCTCCACACTCGTGCGCGAAACGCGGCGCGAAGCCGCGAACGTGAGTGTGGCGTCGATTTTCGCAGACAGTGAAATCGACTCCACACTCGCGTTCGCGGCTTCGCTCGCGATTCACGCGCATAGTCTGGAGGGGGCTTAACTGACAGGCCGATTCCGTCCGGCGGACTGTTAGTCAGTGGCCCCCTTATTGGATGGTTTTATCCACGTGATAAAATAACTGTCACTTTTTTAACACCGCGGTATAGAAAGTGACGGAAGCCGTTTTATCACGCTGTCACGTAGACAAGAAGGACCATCATATCCGTACTGGAGCTTGCCCTATCGTCGTCTTTTTAAATTATGTTTTCATTGGAACATTATACATTTTATATAGTTTATCAAGCCGAGGGGCGATTTTTTATTGTAGTTTAGGTTTTATTTTTATTAATTTAGTATAATTTTAGTTTATAAGTTTTTATACAACATTTATATTGATTCAATAAATTTTGTTACCTATATATATACTGTCAACAAGGTTATTTGAAATAAATATTATTTTTTATCAAGCCATTTCCGTCAGTAAAAAAAGTGGCAATATTAAAAATGTAGGCGCGAAATGTTATCGTCTCATAGATAATTTGGATTACGCGCCTTTACCTACTGGCGAAGTGGTTTGACAGACTATATTTTACTTCTCAATATTAGTGGTTGTATCTGACTTCGGATCGGACATTGAGAAAACGCTCATATGCGCCGTTTCTTCACAGGCACTCGAGACGAGACCAAACTCGCCAACATCAAGGAAGCCATGTCCATCCTGGAGAAGTTTCTGGATGATTTCGACACCAACCATCTTAGCAAGCAGAACAACGCATACCTGAGTCTGGGCATCGTGAGAACTGCGGAGAAGTCCGCCGGTGACGCCGTTACTGAGCAACAGGTTTGTATATAATCCCAGCCTCTAGGGTGACTTCGATCAACCATCTTAGCAAGCAGAACAACGCGTACCTGAGTCTGGGCGTCGTGAGGACTGCGGAGAAGTCAGCTAGTGACGCCGTTACTGCGCAACAGGTTTGTATATGATCCCACAGCCTCTAGGGGGACTTCGATCAACCATCTTAGCAAGCAGAACGGCGCTTACCTGAGTCTGGGCATCGTGAGGACTGCGGAGAAGTCAGCTGGTGACGCCGTGACAGAGCAACAGGTTTGTATATGATCCCAGCCTCTAGGGTGACCTCGATCAACCATCTTAGCAAGCAGAACAACGCGTACTTAAGTCTGGGCGTCGTGAGGACTGCGGAGAAGTCTGCTGGTGACGCCGTTACTGAGCAAAAACGTTGTGGACTTGTCGCCAGTGGATAGGTTGCCGTTTCGGGATACATGTGCGGTATTTCTTGTGCGGCTGTGGAATCGACTCCCTGCCGAGGTCTACTCAGGTAATTACAGTAGGTCGGACTTCCAAAAAAAAGATATAATACTACTTCATAAGTAGATACATATGGTAGCTAGGGAACGCGTAAGGCCCAAAGGTCCCAGGAGAAGCAAGCTTTCATAAGCTACGATAATCACTTAGCGTTAGACGGACTGTACCATTTTTTGCCATTAACGAAGTTTTTCTCAAAAATTATTAGAGGTACTGAACCCTAAAGGCCGACCCACACCGGCTTGCGTGTGCGTGACGTGCGCGTGTGCGTGCGCTAAAATGTTGGAGCCGCACACGCACACGTCACGCAAGCGGTGTGCCATCTCTCATAAGGATATGTATACTACAACTCCGCACGCGCACGTGCACGTCACGCACACGCAGCCGGTGTGTACAGACCTTAAAAATGAACGGTGTTTTTCAGAGAGCCTTCATAGCAGCTTACAGCTCTGTCAACGGCGAGTACAAGCGCCTGCGCACCGTGGAGGAGAAAGAGGGAGGCAAGACCTGGGACATCGTGAGGAACAACGCGCTTAAAGACCTGAAGGAGAAGGTACCATTTTGTAACGCAACACCCCTCCTTTCGGTAGTCTCAGCTCAGGCTCAGCATTGCTCCGAGTAGTTATTAGGGTTCACGTACATTTGCACGACCACAGATAAGATAATTACTTGAATATGACAACCCTAATAAATAAATAAGGCCCCTGTACATATTAAGCCACCGTAAGCCAGTCGTAAGTAGCTAACACACTACCGCACCGCACCAAGGTCATTGTGGGACGCACCCATAAGTAAAAGGGAGAAAGCGATATCTCTTTCTCCCTCTTACTTATGGGTGTGTCCCACAATGACCTTGGTGCGGTGCGATAGTGTGTTAGCTACTTTAGAGACGCATTTATGCGTTATGGGTCCTCTACACGATGGGCCAACGCCGGCCATTCCAAGGGACGCAGCCATGCGGTAGAATGAGCAAGTGATATTTCTATCTCATTCTACCGTATGGCTGCGTCCCTTGGACTGGCCAGCGTTGGCCCAATATGTACAGAGGCCTTAACTTTCTCCCGTTTTAAATTATATTTCTTATATCTCCAGCACGCCGACGCAAAACTCTTCAACGAGAAAGACGAACCTACCGCCGAACACCTGGAACTGCTGCTGTGGGCCTACTCACCAGAAGCGGCCAAGGTCAAGAAGGTCGTGCCAGAGACTAAAGAGCCCAAAGAGGACCGGAAGAGGAAGAGCAGCGGCGGCGACGAAACTCATAGTAAAAAGAAAAAAGAATAACGGCAAGGTTTTTGAGCAATATAATTGTTTTTTTTTAAGGGGGGAACAAATTTGAATTAAAATTGACGTTATTGTGAGTGCAGGCATTTAAACTGGCGTGAAATTCTGAATTATATTTTATTCAGTCCATCTTAAGCTCTGATTTCCTAGGATAGCGTGTTATATAGCGGCCGTCTCCATACAAAATTATTAATTTAAACTGGTTCAGGCATGAGGGGTAAGGGATAGTCTTAAGGGGCCCACTGATGAACAGTCCGCCGAGCGGTATCGGCCTGTCAGTTGTTCGGAACTGTCAAAATTTTGTTCTAACTTAGAGGCTGATACCGTCCGGCGGACTGTTAATCAGTGGGCCCCTTTATGTATCCTCCAGCAGGGGTAGCAGCATAAGAGCTTTATTGTTAATACTTGTCAGTCTCACAGTTTTTTTATTCCCCGCCGCAAATTTAGTATGGTTTTTGGTGGGCAACAAATAAATTCGACCAATCAGTGTCGCATGCACTTCTAAAGGATCCTAATATCTATGTACAAAATACTACTCCATAAGATCCATCCCATCTCCATCCATAATTATTTAGCCATATTATTTTGTATGGAGACGGCCGCTATATGTTTTGAGAATGACCCAAAATGTTAAAATTTAAATAGCAAGAAACTACACGATATTTTGTGAGGATTGTTACTAGCAAAATATAGTTTTCACGAGCATTTACACTGTATTTTACGAAATATTCAATAAAAAGTGTTAACATTGATTTTTGTTTTTTACCCAATTACCTAACGCTGTCTGTTTCCCAGACAAATAAATGGATAAATTTAGAAATAAATAAATATATATTTATTATGAGATATCAAATGAAAGTGCTTCAAGTTTGGTCAAATTGGGTCTCATGCTTACAGAGCTAACGGCCGACCAAAAACATGAAACATAATATTAACTTTACAACACATTTACAACTTTTGAAATGTTGTCAATAATGTCAACATTTCAAAAGTTGTAAAGCTGTAGACTTTTTTTGGTCCGACTCTATTTATAAAGAAATCGTCACAAACACGTTTTCGTTTATGCATACCATAAAAACGCCTCTAGGTCAGAAGGCCTACCGCGAACCCCGTTCGACATGTTGGCGTGTTGCTTCTCTGTTCCACTTGTAAATTCGTACGTAAGTGTGACAGGGAGGCAACACGTCGAACTTGCTTCTCGGTAGGCCCTCAGTTCCAGTGTTGCCAACTTGGCATAAATAATGCCAGATTTGGCATATTTTCACTTGCTTTGGCACTAAAATTTTCCATTTAGCATCTGGCATATTTTTTAGCATAATTTAGTCTAAGCCAAGTTTGCACCAAAATGTACTTTTGGCAGCAACAATATGTGCCATCGCCTTAAGTGGTCCATATTTTCATATGAATTTTGACTTTTGTGGACGGATGGACGTCGACGGACTAGGTATATAAAGTTGGTCAAGGAGATCTTGTCAGTAGAAAAAGGCGGCATATTCGAAAAATGTATGTGTTTTAAGTGTCGAATTTCAAGTGACATTTTAGCATTTTTTAGCATATTATTTCAAGTATCTTTGGCATACTTTTAGCATAATCTAGACATTAGTCTAGCATTTTTTCAAAATCGGAGTTGGCAACACTGCTCAGTTCATCGATTTGACGTAACGTTGTAAACACAAAGTACAATGAACTCTTTCATTTTCGCGATAAAATTGACTGAAACATCGCGAATAATGAATTAAATGTGTCTTATTCAGTGCCCTCTTGTTATTTAGTAGCAGTTATATGTAAATGCGAGCCTTATATAGTGTTGTTCATGTGTATATTTAGTAGGGCGGGGAGCGGTCATATTAGGAGCTATTTTTACACATTACAGTAAGTAAAAAAAAAAAATTGGTATTGAAGACGCTTAGAACTGCCCTACGTATCGTTACTCACTCAACTTTGTACTTTTGCAAAGCATCTTTATGTTGTTTTGTAAAAAAAAATCGTATAAGTAAGACCGCGATTAAAACTTAAAAGTACTTAAAAGTTAGCCTTATCTGAATTTTAAAGTTATTTTACCTGGAAATATATTTCATTCGTCGAAATAGCCAACTTAAAAGTCAAGCTAAGTGCTAGGTTTAAATTAAATTTATTTTATGAGTAGGTACTATTTTTATGCCATACTATATCAAATTTTTGTAATTATTGCTTTATTTTTTTAAGACAAGCTTACAACCTTTCCAATGGGTTGTTACCGTAGCTTATGGACGCTCACTGTTTGGGTGTCATGTATGTTGGTTAAACCTTTAATTTTAAGTTCTTGTTTCAGATTATGTTATATAAGTAAATATGCAAATGCAACGAAGAAGCATGGAGGCTAGCAGTGATGCAAGCTACTGTAAGTATTAGTTTACAGCACTTAACTTCAAACTCGGGTAAAATCCTATGCATTTATCCGAGTTTGAAGTTAAGCAACACAAAATACAGATTTATACGGGGTCACAGGGTCCTGTGCATGAAAAGATATGAGAAATAGAATTATGAATTATGACTGTGAGTTTAGAATGATGATAATTGATAAAAATTACCCTATGTCCTTCCCCGGAGCTCAAACTGTTTCCATACGAAATTTCATCGAAATCGGTTCAGCGGTGGAGTTTTTATGAATCATTATCATCACCCAATGCAGATAAAGTCGCAGACAGAAGGTAGTTTAATGTACATATCTCTAAAAATAGTCTACATGAATAAAGGACCCCGCAGCAAATATAGGGAAAAAGTGGTTTCAGTTAAATCTCACGAATTTTTAGTATGATGTTAATTTGGCTCTCCTGATTATTTTTTTGTATGGGCACAACTCTCACAGAAGTATACTTTCAGAAATAATCAATGTAATTGTTTTATACAAAATATGTGTTTGTTAACCATTTTTACGTAATTCGTCCTCCTGACAGTTAGTTGATGGCTGCACCTATAACGTCAGTAACGTCAGTGCGTGTCATAACAATATGTCGCTTTTAGAAAACATGTCGCGTAAATAGAAAATTATATACTTGATTTTTTTCTGAAAGTATACTTCTGAGAGAGTTGTGCCCATACAAAAAAATTATCAGGAGAGCCAAATTAACATCATACTAAAATTTCGTGAGATTTAAACTGAAACCACTTTTTCCCTATATTTGCTGCGGGGTCCTTTTTACAACTCTTATTAAATATTTAGGGTTCTATCAGAACCATACCAGGGTTTTGGTAGTTGGAATGATTTCTGTTATAATTTTGTTTAAAACGAAATGACAGGTCAAATCTATATAAAAATATGTAACTACTGAACCTGCACACAAAAATTCTCGAGAATTGGTTTGATTCTCTACAGAGGAGAGGAGAACATCTGGAAATAAAAAAACATTTTTGCCCGAGTTGAAATGGAGACCTTCTTCTCAGAAAATTCCGTAATTATGAAAATTTGAAAAGGTCTGATGGCTCCTCTACACGTTGGCCCAACCTATTGGTCCAATATGTTGGGACAACGTGTAGAGGGGGTATTGGTGTCGGTTGGCTTTTGGCGCGCGGGATGGCGATGAGTTGGCCGCGGTTTTTCGGCCGCACATCAAAGGGATTGGCCAAGCGATTGCGGTACGCATCTACAGTATCTACACGTGGCCCAATCGGCAGTGCGTGCTCGGACGCGGACGAGGATGGACGTTCATGCTTTTTTGTGTTTTTAAAATTAAAAATGACGAATACGTGGCCACGTGTAGGAGCGTTCCGACCAAGGCACGGCCAACTCATGGGCCAAGCGTTGGCGGAGCGTTTGCCCAACGTGTAGAGGAGCCATGAAAGTAAGCTTGGTTGTATGACGCTGAATTAAATCTTTTTTTACAGATGACAGGGAGCCCTATGAAGACTGGGGAAGCAGGTCATCACTCAGCCATCAAGAAGAGGTAAATTAATTATGATTTATCGACAATATCGACTTTAAAGGGCCTTTGCACACCGGCTGCGTGTGCGTGACGTGCACTCGCGCGTGCACTGTGCAGACCTGTAGTATACATATCCTTATGAGAGACGGCACACCGCTTGCGTGACGTGTGCGTGTGCGGCTCCAACATTTTAGCGCACGCGAACGTCACGCACACGCAAGACGGTGTGCACAGAGCTTAAACTGTCGTCACTACACCAGTGGGGAGACACTCCTGACTTCGGGCAAACTCGGCTCCGTTCGGCTCATAATTGCTCCGAGCAATTATTCAGGGTTCCTCTCTCTCGCACTTGTAAATTCGTACGTAAGTGTGACAGGGAAGCAACGAACGTGGTTCGCGGTAGGCCCTTAGTATATTCCCGCCAAACGCAAACTTTTTAAAACAATCCAATGTTAAAATAATGGACCATAAATTAATAGACCACATCAAATAAAATTCTATAAATGTCCAGGAAGTCGGATTATCTTTTTTTTCGCTCGGAATGTTTCGGAGTGTCTCGGCTATTTTCGGCCAGTTCGTTTCCTTTGCCTATTTTCAAATGTTAGGGTTGTCAATTTTTAATTAAGTCTTGGTTAAATTGTTTTTTTTTTAATTAGCTGCTATAAATTTACTTAAAGGTATGGATGTAAACTCGAGTTGTTAGGCTGTCTGTATGTCGGCCTGTAAAATCATAGCTCTAGAACGGATGTTTCTTGTTTTAGTAAAGGGTTTTTTAACTTTATTATTTCCTCTATTTAAGAATACTATAATTTCTAATAGCTATATTGTTAATTTGTTATACCGTCCTACGCCTTATATAGGTACAGGAATTCCCATACCAGTATAATAAGGTTTATAGTTAGACCAAGATAACTCTGCAACGATTAGAATAGCATAGACTGTGCAAGTGTTTTAACAATTGTGACGTATAAATAATACTTGCAGTCTGTGCTATCAACATCGCTGCAGAGTTATCTTGGTCTAGTAATACTATTATAGCTAGTGTCACCAAAACATGTATTTACAGTACGTATGGTCCTACTGTCCCGCACTAAAGAGCACTTTCCGTGCTCAAAAGCGTACGTTTCAAAAGTTTAAAGGGCCATAATTATGTACCGTAAAACGTTGTACGATACACGTGCGAATAGGTAATTCGCAAGTCGTGTTGATTTAAAACACTCCCCTCGGTCGTGTTTTCGCCGCTCCCTTCGGTCGTGTTTTCGCCACTCGTTTCGAATTCCTCTTTTCCGCACTTGTATCGTAAATAACTATTTCAGTGCTTCTCATTTATTAAAATAAAAAAATAAAATAAAAATAAAAATCATTTATTTCAGACCTTGGTCCATACACTTACACCAAAAAAACCGGGCAAGTGCGAGTCGGACTCGCGCACGAAGGGTTCCGTACCATAAAGCAAAAAAAAAACGGAAAAAAATGCAAAAAGAAAACGGTCACCCATCCAAGTACTGACCACGCCCGGCGTTGCTTAACTTTGGTCAAAAGTCACGTTTGCTGTATGGGAGCCCCACTTAAATCTTTATGTTATTCTGTTTTTAGTATTTGTTGTTATAGCGGCAACAGAAATACATCATCTGTGAAAATTTCAACTGTCTAGCTATCACGGTTCGTGAGATACAGCCTGGTGACAGACAGACGGACAGACGGACGGACGGACAGCGAAGTCTTAGTAATAGGGTCCCGTTTTACCCTTTGGGTACGGAACCCTAAAAACTAACTAACTATTAAGTAGGAATAGTTGGCACCGCAGGCAAGTAGTGCAAGCACCCCATAACTCACGAAACTGTTGAAATGTAAACCGAACGCATATTTGGGCAGAAATAAAAATGGCGCCAACATTACGTAATACGTATTTACCCGATGCTCAATAATGCACAACCCTGCGAACGAAGCGGTACTACGGTACTAGGTCGCATTTCTAAAATGTGTAAATACGTAAATACGTTTCTCTTCTTTTACTCGTATTAATACTAACCTCAACCAGTGTGTTAATATCTAAACTGAGAAGTCTACAAGCGATGTTATATATTTTTTTTAATTATGGGAAAATTGAAAATACTTCATGAGTTTTCATTAATTATTTTGGTGATTTGATATACCAATCAAAATTTGAACCTCTCCTATTAAGTTATTTATTTTTTTCAACATTACAACTAATCCGAGGGTTTAAATTAACCCGCTTAATCCTTTTGGCAACGATATTTCAATAACCAAGTATTCCTTTTACGAGTGAGATCGTATTCAAAACTTATAGTAACGCTGTAGGCGCCATCTGACAATTGTGATTCAGTGTTGCAAGGTGGTCATTGGGAAACCGGACTAGTAACATTTTTTACCACACAATTTGATTATTATTATAAATAATTTAAAAAACCGGCCATCACGATTCATTAACTGTATCTCATGAGATACAGTCAGGTGCCAGACAGACAGACGGACAGCGGAGTCTTAGTAATAGGGTCCCATTTATATCATTGGGTACGGAACCCTAAAAACGGTAGTAACATAAGATTGTTTTCTCCTTGTTTAAACGTAAACATACACCGCAGACCACGATGACAAGCCTGACAAGGGTAACAAGAGGCAATGTCATTATCCTTCAGGTAGAAAGCGTATATATTATTTTTAATTTTGAGTTCTTGGTATGATAAAAAATTCAAATTTATTTGACATAGTCGACTGTTTCACGATATTTTGCCACTCCAATGGTCTAAATAAGTGAGTTAAGAAAAACAAGGTTTTTTTATTTGATAAACAAGTTAAAACAGCAGACTTTTGATATCATAATTATTCAGTGAAACTCGTGTAAATTTGAACCTTTGACCTGGCAACCCCACCAAACCGGAATGCGCCATACAGCGCCGCGCCGCCCGCCGCGCAGTCGTGCTACGTCACCAAAATAAATAAAACAACAGTTATTCCGAAAAAAAAAAACAATAGTCAAAATAACTAGAAAAACACTCTCGCGATGTGAAAATTAAAAAGTTAGTGATTTCCTGTTTCGCCAATGGCGGCAGTGTCGTGTTCCGCCTTCGAAATTCAGTGCAACCGTGTGTTTAGTGCTGAGTGCTGACCTACTTTTAAATGCAATGTGACGTCATTTGGTAATTTTTACAAGCTTTTTAAGTGTCGGATTTTCGATACAGTGTAATTGATGTAAATGGCAAAGTTATAGTGTTAAAATCTATGAGTATTGGTGTACCACCTTCTTTCGCTTTATCAATTTTATTCAAGTTACTCTGCTTAGTTTGTCTGATTTAGATACAGCTGTAAATGGCACAAACTATAGCGGGTTTGAAAAACAAATAATACTTACCTAATGAACTATTTAATCGAATTTGAGTGTTTATCATGAATATTTTGAAATGCCAATCGCATTTTGACCCACTTGTTTTTTAATAGCGTTTTGACATTTTGACCCTGTGTTTTTACTGCCGCTGAGTCTGGCATCTGTTTAGTTTAAAAACCACTTGACATTCTGTAGGACTACCAAAATAAAACAAAAGAGCATAGGTATCTAAAATTAGAAATCTGAGTTTAAATGAAAGTTGTTGATTTACAACTTTATTTTGAATTAAATGCATTTAGTTTGGACATAAATAACATGCAAAAACCGGGCAAGTGCGAGTCGGACTCGCGCACGAAAGGTTCCGTACCAAAAAGCAAAAAAAAACGGTCACCCATCCAAGTACTGACCCCTCCCGACGTTGCTTAACTTTGGTCAAAAATCACGTTTGTTGTATGGGAGCCCCATTTAAATCTTTATTTTATTCTGTTTTTAGTATTTGTTGTTATAGCGGCAACAGAAATACATCATCTGTGAAAATTTCAACTGTCTAGCTATCACGGTTCGTGAGATACAGCCTGGTGACAGACGGACGGACGGACGGACAGACAGCGAAGTCTTAGTAATAGGGTCCCGTTTTACCCTTAGGGTACGGAACCCTAAAAATAGTAGAAATGATTCTGTAATGTCAGTTTTGGTGAAGTTTGGTATTCAAACTAAATGCTGGAAGTCCTTAGGGCCATACAAGATATAAGTATACAGTGGTACTAAATATTAATAACTAGCTTAATCTAAAATAGGCCCTTGTGGCATTGGACCAATGTCCTTGGTCCTTGCTGCGCGAGGTAGCCGCCAGCTCTTTGGTCACCAGTTACATAAACTAGATGCTCTGCTATTTCTGCGAACAATTTGTGCACGCTGGGACCCCATGGAATCCAAATATGCTTTTTAAATATGTGCTCAAAACGCGTAAGTTTTAAATGATATATATATGTAGATGATGTCAAACAAACAGATTTTGTTTGTACAGGTTTAAGATGAACCTTAATCTTGACTTGGCATCATCGCAGCAAGCAACAACTAATATTATTCTTGGCTTGTATGGGAATCGGATATTGGGAATATTTATAATTTTTATTTACTTACTAACTTCTTTCTGCAACTCGATCTGTATGGAATAACAACGAATAGTTGATGATGGTTGATAGATTAGATTAGATATATTTATATTTATATTCTTATATTCTTAAAGAAAAAGACACAGTATTTTACACAAAAGGATAAAACAAAGGCTTTCACTAAAAGAAAGAAATAAATTAAAACATAAAAGAACATAAAATTTATAAATAAAACAATGTCAAAAAAAAAAGAAAATGCCAATATAATTATACTTAGCTATAGTTCGTTTTTTTTAGCATTAGAAAGAACTTGGAAGAAGGTAAGCGATTTTGGCATGTCTTTTAATTGAAAAACGCTTATTAAAAATCAGTAACTATCATTTTATTTTACTTTATTAGGTACACTAAACAGACATCGTACAATATCATGGGTAATATATTTGCACATTATGTCTTAAATCTAGCACGAGATCCAAAACAAGTGTACACAGCATGTTTTACAATTGAGCGGAAATATTTATGAAAGCAGAAGAATATAAATGATTGTATTAGATTCATAATTGTTACATATTTGCCGTAACTTATTTTTAAAATGAGTTTTTCAATTAAAAGACACCACCATCAAGATTGTTTACCTAATTTCTAATGCTAAAAAAACGAGGTATAGGGCTAAAAACTACCCTATGTCCTTTCCCGGGCCTCAAACTATCTCCATACCAAATGTTATCTAAATTGGTTCAGCAGTTTAAGCATGAAGAGGTAAGCAACAGACGGACAGAGTTACTCTTTGCATTTATATCATTGGAAAAGGAAAGCAATTAGGGCAAGTAAAAGTTTTATATTATGTGAAACTTTTACCCACTAATCGGGGGGCACGGCAGTGCCCCCGCCAAGTCGAGCGCGAAGCAAACACTGCCGTACCATACTTTACTGGAACCATTTCGCCGCATTTTCAGGCCCATATTTGAGAACCTCTGGATAAGACCAGAACGCAGAAATTTTGGTCATCCAGTAAGCTATAATCACATACTTAAAATCCAAAATTTCAAGTCTGTAGGTCATTTATTTCCGAAGTTAAGAGTGCTATTACATTTCGGGGTTGAGCGAGTTTAGGTATTTTACGCGCTGCGGCAGGCCGTGCGAGCTCAGTATTCCGATCCCTTCTACCACACTCGCACTACAATGATGGATTAAACATGCTTGATCCTTCGCGAAGCATATTGAAATCAACCATAACAACACTAACTGTACTTAACTTATAAAGTCCTAAAACTGTTATTTGGTAAGTACGAAAATACTAAATGCAGTGCAAATGTACATAGGGGCTGTTCATAAATTACGTAATCTATTTTTGACCCCCCATCCCTCAAATCATCCAAAAATCATGCTTCGGATGACTCTGTTTCCTCCTACGTCATGCTACCATCATCCGATGTCCAGACCCCCCCCCCTCCTCCCATTTGAAACGACGTAATTTATGAATAGCCCCATACTCGTACTTATGAACGTATATTACTCGAAATAAATTATAGGTACTCGCTTATTTACAAGAAACAAGTTACAAGAAACTGAAGATACACAGGGTCTGATGATGGAGCTGGAAGGTGGTACGGGTACCAGTCTATCATGTAACTAAACCACTTCGTGTTTGGGCTCGTTTGTTTCGTCTCAACAAGATCTTTGACACTGAAGATACACAGGGTCTGATGATGGAGCTGGAAGGTGGCCACGGGTACCAGTCTCTCATGTAACTAAACAATTTCGTGTTTGGGCTCGTTTGATTCATCTCAACAAGATCTTTGACACAAGACAGTACTCAGGGTCTGATGATGGAGCTGGAAGGTGGTCACCATTACCAATCAACCATAAAACTAAACCACATCGTGTTTAGGCTCGTTTTATTCATCTCAACAAGATCTTTGACACTATATAGGTGATACTCAGAGTCTGATGATGGAGCTGGAAGTTGGTTACCGGTACCAATCAACCATGCAACTAAACCACTTCATGTTTAGGCTCGTTTGACTAGTCTCAACAAGATCTTTGACACTAGGTGATACTCAGAGTCTGATGATGGAGCCGGAAGGTGGTCACCGGTACCAATCAACCATGCAACTAAACCACTTCATGTTTATAGTTCGTTTTTTTTAGCATTAGAAAGAACTCCACAGAAGCAAGCGTGCAGTTTTTATCAGGCTCTTTAATTGTTAATAATTATTGAATTATCTAATGTAGCATGGTCAATACATACAATTTACTTCAAATTATTACAGCTAAAAGTGTCGGATTTGGAACCACAAGCTTACTTCTGCGAAGTTCTTTCTAATGCTAAAAAAAACGGACTGTAGGCTCGTTTGATTAGTCTCAACAAGATCTTTGACACTAGGTGATGGGAACACCCAAATATTCCGAAATACGTTTTTCCGACTTTCATAACCTCGATTTTCATAATCCCGATTTTTTACATGACCGAAATATCGAAATTACGACTTTGAAAACCACGAAAGAACAAAATCACGACTCTGTTATTTCCGAAAACTTAAAATCCGATTTTCATATGGACGAAAGCTTAAAATTCCGATTTAGAAAAATCCGAAAATATTTTTCCCGAATTTGTCTATTCCGAAAAATCATTGACCGATCGGAAATAAAGTAATTCGGTATTCAGAAATTCGATCTTTTGTGAATTCGGAATAATGAAATTCGTGATTTTCAAAATAAGATTTTTTTAACACTCACATTTTTTTAAGTCTCACTAACTAAAATCCGAATCGGAGCACCCCACTATCTACGTCGTCTTGTCTGTCCTACCCCTAGAGTGTATAAAAAGCCAGAGGCGCGGAGGGGAAGCACGCCCGCTGTAGCAAAGCGCAGAGCAGCCGAAGCGGCTGAGGCGAGCATTAGTGCCTGCGCTTTGCTACGCAAGGGCCAAGAGGCTGCTATGCCCGCAGCGCCGGAGCAGTTGCGGAGCAACTGTTGCCAGAAAAGTGGCTCAGGTTAGGTTAGAACTGCAACCCGACGAAATCAAACTGTTGCCAGAAAAGTGGGTTAGGTTAGGTTAGAACTGCGACCTCACGAAAACAAACTGTTGCCAGAAAAGTGGGTTAGGTTAAGTTAAAACTGCGTCCCCCAAGAAAACGAACGGTTGTCTGTAAAGTGGGTTAGGTTAGGTTAGAACTGCAACCCCCAAGAAAACGAACTGTTGCCAGAAAAGTGGGTTAGGTTAGGTTAGAACTGCGTTCTTTACAGAAACCAACTGCTACTAGAAAATTGGGCTAGGTTAGGTTAGAACTGCGACCTTTACAGAAACCAACTGCTACTGGAAAAGTGGGTTAGGTTAGAACTACGACCTTTACAGAAACCAACTGCTACTAGAAAAATGGGTAAGTTTAAAACTGCTCTTACAGAAACCAACTGCTACTGGAAAAGTGGGTTAGGTTAGGTTAGAACTGCGACCTTTACAGAAACTAACTGTTGCTAGAAAAGTGGGTTAGGTTAGGTTAGAACTGCGACCTTCACAGAAACCAACTGCTACTAGAAAAATCGGTTAGGTTAGGTTAGAACTGCGACCTTTACAGAAACCAACTGCTACTAGAAAAATGGGTAAGTTTAGAACTGCGACCTTTACAGAAACCAACTGCTACTGGAAAAGTGGGTTAGGTTAGGTTAGAACTGCGACCTTTACAGAAATCAACTGTTGCTAGAAAAGTGGGTTAGGTTAGGTTAGAACTGCGACCTTCACAGAAACCAACTGCTACTAGAAAAATTGGTTAGGTTAGGTTAGAACTGCGACCTTTACAGAAACCAACTGCTACTGGAAAAGTGGGTTAGGTTAGGTTAGAACTGCGACCTTTACAGGAACCAACCGTTGCTAGAAAAGTGGGTTAGGTTAGGTTAGAACTGTGATCTTCACAGAAACCAACTGCTACTAGAAAAGTGGGTTAGGTTAGGTTAGAACTGCGACCCTCACGGAAGCCAACTGCTACTAGAAAAATGGGTTAGGTTAGGTTAGAACTGCGACCTTTACAGAAACCAACTGTTGCTAGAAAAGTGGGTTAGGTTAGGTTAGAACTGTGACCTTTACAGAAACCAGCTGCTACTAGAAAAATGGGTTGGGTTATGTTAGAACTGCGACCTTTACAGAAACTAACCGCTCCTAGAAAAGCGGGTTAGGTTAGGTTAGAACTGTAACCCCCCACAGAAAAGAAGTGTTTTCAGAAACAGAACTAACTACATACACAATTATGTAGAAACATACATAATTATGTTGAAAAATTGTGTTTGTGAGTAACTCTTATAATATTATGTAAAATAAGAAATTTTAAAAGGTATTTCTGCTTACTTTAACGACGTAGGTACCATTATTTATTATGAACAAATTCGGAATTTCGTTATTCGGAATTTAAAAAATCGGAATCACGTCAAATCGGAATTCAAAATTTCGGAATAATGACAATTCGGAATTCGTGATTTCAACAATCGTAAATGTTAAATTCGGTATTTTTCACTATCGGAATTGTAATATTCGGAATTATGTGGTTCGGAATTAAAAAAAATCGGCGGTTTTGCTATTCGGAAATATAAAACTTCGTGATTTTCATCGTTCGGTAATTACGACATTCGGAATTATGATGGATCGAGCATTTAAAAATCGGAATAATAAAATTCGATATTCTAAAATTCGGCATAAAATATTTCGGAATTGTGTAGTGTACCCCTAGGTGATACTCAGAGTCTGATGATGGAGCTGGAAGGTGGTCACCGGTACCAATCAACCATGCAACTAAACCACTTCGTGTTTAGGCTCGTTTGATTCGTCTCAACAAGATCTTTGACACTAGGTGATAAACCAAACACGAAGCCCAAACACGAAGTGGTTCAGTTATGTGATAGACTGTACCCGTCGCCACCTTCAAGCTCCATCATCAGACCCTGAGTAGTATCTTGTGTCAAAGATCTTGTTGCGACGAATCAAACGAGCCCAAACACGAAGTGGTTCAGTTACATGGTAGACTGGTACCCGTGGCCACAGTCCAGCTCCATCATCAGACCCTGAGTACTATCTTGTGTCAAAGATCTTGTTGAGACGAATCAAACGAGCCCAAACACGAAATGGTTTAGGTGCATGGTTGATTAGTACCGGTGACCACCTTCCGGCTCCATCATCAGACCCTGAGTACTATTTTGTGTCAAAGATCTTGTTAAGACGAATAAAACGAGCCTAAACACAAAGTGGTTTAGTTGCATGGTTGATTGGTACCGGTGACCACCTTCCAGCTCCATTATCAGACCCTGTGTACTATCTTGTGTCAAAGATCTTGTTGAGACGAATCAAATGAGCCCAAACACGAAATGGTTTAGTTGCATGGTTGATTAGTACCGGTGACCACCTTCCGGCTCCATCATCAGACCCTGAGTACTATCTTGTGTCAAAGATCTTGTTGAGACGAATAAAACGAGCCTAAACACGAAGTGGTTTAGTTGCATGGTTGTTTGGTACCGGTGACCACCTTCCGGCTCCATCATCAGACCCTGAGTACTATCTTGTGCCAAAGATCTTGTTGAGACGAATCAAACGAGCCCAAACACGAAGTGGTTTAGTTGCATGGTTGATTGGTACCGGTGACCACCTTCCGGCTCCATCATCAGACCCTGAGTACTATCTTGTGTTAAAGATCTTGTTGAGACGAATCAAACGAGCCCAAACACGAAATGGTTTAGTTGCATGGTTGATTAGTACCGGTGACCACATTCCGGCTCCATCGTCAGACCCTGAGTACTATCTTGTGTCAAAGATCTTGTTGAGACGAATAAAACGAGCCTACACACGAAGTGGTTTAGTTGCATGGTTGATTGGTACCGGTGACCACCTTCCAGCTCCATCATCAGACCCTGTGTACTATCTTGTGTCAAAGATCTTGTTGAGACGAATCAAATGAGCCCAAACACGAAATGGTTTAGTTGCATGGTTGATTAGTACCGGTGACCACCTTCCGGCTCCATCATCAGACCCTGAGTACTATTTTGTGTCAAAGAGCTTGTTAAGACGAATAAAACGAGCCTAAACACGAAGTGGTTTAGTTGCATGGTTGATTGGTACCGGTGACCACCTTCCGGCTCCATCATCAGATCCTGAGTACTATCTTGAGTCAAATAAATACATACTCGTATAGAATGTCAGGTCGTTTCAAATATTTTTAATCCTGTCCGGTAGTTTATTAAACTGTACCATTATAAATTATAATACTATAAAAACAGTGCTAGGATCAAAGTCTCTCGTTGCGGTTTACACGCACACAGTATAGCGTTTTACACGGTGCCCGCCGCACACAATGATAAAAAACCTCGTCGTCGCCGTTGAAAATGTGCGGAGCCGACCGACACACGTCCTGCCTGTACAAGCTCTGCCGCGGCACTGAGCTGGCGAGCGCGCGTCATCGGTAATATAGAGTAGTTTTCAAAAAATTGCCAAAAAATTATAGTAAAATTTCATAAACACTAATGTATACCAACAGTATAAGCAAACGTTGCAGATTGCTTGAGTATGAAAATGACTTCGATATTAAGTAGATTTTCGTAGAAATTGACACTTGTTTCGGAGAGAAAATTGAGTTCGTTTTACTTTGATTTTCTCTTTCTCAAAGGTATGTAGGAAAAATATCGTTTGATATGCCTAAAGTACAGGGTATTAGTAATACAAAATAGCCAGGTTTAGCAGAGTAAACTTCTCAACATTTCCAAATAAGAGCTTGCCGTTCAGTGCTTCACGCGGTTTTTCGGAAACGACCATCAGAAAAAAATTCATTACTAATTTAATAAGTCCTTTTTCTAATATTTACAACGATATTTAAAAAGATAAGAAGACGCTTTTACTGGAACAAGTACTCATTGTTTCTAATAATGAGCACAAAGTCCTGAATTTCGTCGACTAGTATCATCAATTTTGCATTATTTCGACTTTTCTTGTAAGAGCGCTCTTAAGCGAAAGCAAAGTTTCGCATTTATGAAACTCACTCATGATCATCAGAATAGAACTAGTACTTCCCATAAACTCAGAGAGCTGAAATTTGGTACAGAGTAAGGGTTTAATGGCCACATAAAGGGAAAACCTAAAAATATTGCAATATCAGTCACGTTTTAAAGATCTAAGAACTGCATAAGTAAGTTTGTAATCCCATATAAATATATGATATTACAAAGTTACTGTTGCAGTTCCTACAAATAGTAGGTAAAGTAAAGTAAAGGTACACTACGATGTACGATGTGAGCCAAGCCTACGTGGCGCTTTCACGAGTAACCAATCTTCATGGGGTGCACCTCATAAATGTTGACTTCAAGAGTATAAAAGCTCAAGCTTCAGCGATCACCGAATACAACCGGCGTAAATACCGCGCCGATCTTTCAGAAATTAAACCGTCTAAACCGTCTAAAAGAATAAATAATGAACGCGAATGGGCAATACGAAAAACTGTTGCTACTGTACAAGAATCAGAACCGGAAAAAAAGAAAAGAAAGATTTGTGATAATAAAAAAACTACTCCTAAAAAGAAAAAAAATGTGTTAAATAAGAAAATCTAATAAAATAAATCAATATGCCCACGTTTCTACAAAAAGAAGTGAAATCCCACCAAAAACATTCTGTAAAAAACTAGCCAAGTCTCGATGGAGCTGCTTGTTTATCTCTAAAAAGTAATGAAATCTAGACAAAGTCGTGCCAAGTCTAAAGTTCCTTACTGCGATTTCTTTATTATTATAGTTAATGTTGTGTGACTTGGCCGTTGAAGGGTACACAAGGGTACAAAACCAGGTGCTCCATGACACCATTGCACCAATCTGCCATTGCACCAAAAAGAAGTGTTTGTTTCAGGCTCGCCCATACATAAGTATTATTGAAATACGCAGCTTTATCAAGCCTACAATTGACTGGTTATTGAATCAACGTTTTCAAAGTGGCAATTTTCCATCGTCAATGGGTAGCGGTTCTGGCGACAGATTGGTGCAATGGTGTCATGGAGCACCTGGTTTTGTACCCTTGTGTACCCTTCAACGGCCAAGTCACACAACATTAACTATAATAATAAAGAAATCGCAGTAAGGAACTTTAGACTTGGCACGACTTTGTCTAGATTTCATTACTTTTTAGAGATAAACAAGCAGCTCCATCGAGACTTGGCTAGTTTTTTACAGAATGTTTTTGGTGGGATTTTATCTTACTACTTATTACTTGAGCATAGGCACGCATAGGTAATATAGGTATATTATCATGAAGTGTTGCAAGTGCCCAAACCATACTTGTATTTGCCACAATTGTTGTATACAAATACGTACCCATTACAATAGGGACAGATAACATATTTATTGCCCAAATATTTAGAAACTTATGCGTAGGGAATAAGAATCAAAATCGCACGCTTTGGCTTGCCCAATGCCCATACAAACATTACAAACGACTGTTCGATTGTGCGATTTTGATTCTTATTCCCTACGCGTAAGGTTCTAAATATGTGGGCAATAAATGTAAGGGACTCCTTACAGTTAGTTACAAATACAATGGATGCGTCACTAGTTAAACATCAAAGTTTATTGCCGACAGACAGACATATTGATTGCTTTGGTGTCTGTGAACTTAGCTTATCAAATATCAATATTTTACGAAAGTTCTATTAGCAACCCTAATAGCAGGGTTGCGAAACTCCTCCCTTCGGGTAAACTCGGCTACGTTCGGCTCAGCATTGCTCCGAACAATTATTAGGGTTGACACAACTTGACGTCCCTTTGTGTGCAGAAATAACATAATCACTTGAATTTTGACAACCCTAAAATAGCCGATGGATAGTGCCATACATTAGAAAGGGTCAGCATGATTCGACCCTGAACCGCTGTCAAACTTCGGTTTTGTAGCAAGTTTCTTTTCTGTACGGTAGTAAGTACTATTATTTATTCTGTTCTAATAGTTCCATAGTTCTAAGTGATATTTTTTCAATAGTTCTGCTCAATAATTTATGGAAGAAGGTGCGTGACTTTTCGTAGTATGTGTCATCTACTCAGGTCATCTGGGTGCCTACTAGCCACTGTAAAACTGAGACGAAAGTTGTTTTCTAAGATTTTACAGATCTCATTCAATAAATCCCCAGAGATATATATAACTCCGTATAAGATAAATAAAGTCTAAAAAAAAAACGTGCCTCGGAAATCAAGAAAAAGTCATTCTCGAATAGATGGCGCACACACCTTTGGCCTATTCTCGGCTAGATGGCGTTGACGACACCATTTGATATTTAACAATTTTAACACATAGGGGCTGTCCATAAATTACGTCATCGATTTTTGACGATTTTTGACCCCCCCCCCCCCCTATAATCATCCAAAAATCATGCCTCAAATGACCCCGTTTCCTCCTACTTCATGCTACCGTCATCCGATGTCCAGACCCCCCCCCCTAATTTGAAATGACGTAATTTATGAATAGCCCCATATCTGTGAAAGAACATGGGTCAGTATGGAACAATAAAAATTAAAAATCATTTCTCCGTAAATATATTTTGATTAATTTATACATTTTCAATTTTATTTTAAGTTTTAATCGTGTGTCGATAGATGGCAGTAAATGTACCAGTTACAAAATTTACTTTGCGAATAGCCCTCTATACTATCTGTTCTCTTTGGTATTACCAAAGATATAACTATGTAACTATTTAGGACACGAGCGAATTATATCCGATTTAACGATCGACATAAAGACGACGTCTCCGACTCAATTAGATAGTAATATATCAAAGAAATTGGAGAAACAGATGGCATCATCAATCAGCATTGAGTAATCTAAGCTCTTTCATATACATATGGTAGTGGAAATGTGAACCTTGTGACTATAAGGTTAAGGTGTAGAATTCAAGTACTTGTTCACTTGTATAGACGTGATACAGAATTTGTTTGCGGAAATGCGGACAATCAGACATTGGTGAATGATTCGCGAACGCTATTTCATTGGAAGGGAAATTTTGGTTGCCCGAAATAGGTAACAAAGATTTATACTAGAGATGCCCCGAATAGTGAATTCCGGCCGGATACCGGATAGTAAAATTGCTTGATTTCGGAGTAAACAAATTGGATTTAAGAAACAGACACGGTCATAATCGTACTTGTTTATTATTTTAAAACAATTTAATCATTCCACTGACTTACACGCGCATTCATTTCGTACCTAGAAATGTGTCCACGCGAACGTTTACTAGGAAACAGGTCAAACCTGCAGAATGCGCACCTGAAAAACCGAAATGTAGCTATAGTTCCGCTGGCCGGATATTCGGCCGATGGTCAGGCCGAATATCTGGTATTCGGTATCCGGCCCAACAACTATCTGTTGCATCTCTAGTCATAACCTATCATTGTCCAGTGTCTAATAAACATACTTACATGTGTATGTATTTGTTAACACTACACATTGATAAGCGGTTGCATAGAATCTATATTTAGAACAAAGACTCATTGCACGCAAGGTCTAGACGTTACAGCCTACCTAACTTTGAGGGTTAAAGTCGTTTACCTAGCACTGTTAAAGTTGTTAGCAATTGAAACTTCTGAGATAGGGTGTTTTCTTGCGACCGAGAACGTATCAAATACTCGTTTCTGCCAGGGGTGCGAAACTCCTGACTTCGGGCTTTCGTTCGGCTTAGCATTGCTCGGAGCAATTATTAGGGTTGGCACTACTTGACACTTTTCCTTTTGTGTGCACGACCTCAGATAATGGCTTGAATTTTGACAACCCTAAATAGCCGAAAGGGCTTGTGCACAAATCATGTGAGGTTAGGGGGGGGGGGGTCACAAAAATATCACGATAGATCAGTTTGGGGGAGGGGGGTATAAGGAGACCTCACGTGTATTTTTCTATAGTGAACGAATCTAAGGGTATGGGTCAAAAAGTAGCCGAAAACACGCCCATTTTGCGCATAACCCCAAAGGGATAGTGCCATACAGTAGGTACACCGATGGTCCCACTACACCATTTTGCTACGGCAATAAGCAAGACAAGTCGTCCTCAACAGGATGTGACACTATTAAAAGCAGCAGAAGCCGGAAGATCTTGTATTTCGCCTCGATCCTCTAAAAATACGCTCGGCTACACGATGCGTTAAAAGACACTGTCGAATACCATCGATTTTAGACCGGTATTCTTATAGCCCACGTATATTATAGCCTCTAGCCCCAGAGACCTATGAAAAGGTCTCCTGTTCCGTTCTAATTTGAACTTTGTGTTGACAAAATTATACTGCAAAACGTAATTCAAGACCAAAAAAAGAGAGACAATGTTGCCATTGCAATAATTTGTTTGTAAAATTGTAAATTCCTTTTGATAAATAGTCACGCTAAGAGAATTTATTCATTAGTAATTTTACTCCTACTATTTAAAAAAGTACTTTTATTTATTGTGGGAACATTTCTTACTTTTTTTGGTCTTGAATTACGTTTTGCAGTATAAATTGACGTATGGACGGCTAGCTAGAGGATAGACGAGTCGAACGCTCTGGCTATTGGCAGGGGCAGGCGTGGCTCACTCCACGGTTTCGTCGCGTCGCTACAAGTACATGCGGTCCACACCAATTTTAGTGTCTAGCCATAGTAGTTGCCGCGCTACGGATAGGACGCCTGCTCGCGCTTGCGCTCGTATCTCTCTCTCGTAAGGGCCCCCCCACATCTGGCGTCTTTCGAGCGTCGGCGTCTGTCGGCGTCGGTCCAGCGCTATGGAAAATGACGTCGCTGCGCAGTTGCGTCGACGTCGGCCATAGAATTGTAGACGCCGACGCTCGAAAGACGCCAGATGTGGGGGGCCCTAATAGATGCGTTTTGTTAGAGAGTGTACCTAGTCTAGTACTATTATTTATTCTGTGACAGTGGTGCGAAACTCCTGACTTCGGGCAAACTCGGCTTCGTTCGGCGCAGCATTGCTCCGAGCAATTATTAGGGTTGGCACCACTTGACTTCCTTTTGCGTGCACGACCACAGATAAGATAATCACTTGAATTTTGACAACCCTAAATTGCCGAAAGGGATAATGCCACATATTAGAAAGGGATAGCGTGATTGACAAACTTCGGTGTAGGAAGTTAATTTCCTTACTGTACGGTAGTATACTATTATTTATTCTGTGCTAATACTCATAACTTCCCAAGCACGCTTACAAAGTACCCGTACATCAATATCAGACGATGTCGCTCAGCTGGCGGGTCAAGGTCACGGGGTGGGGCGGAGCGGGAGGGGGGATGGGGGCACGAGAACTCCCCTTTGGGAAGTGGACAAAACAAATGCGAATATCTAAAAGATGATTACAGATTTTGTACACTGCCTTTAAGGGCCGGTACCTGCCAGCACAGACCGACGGACTGCAACTTGTATACAGGGTGGCTAAAAAATAACTACATTCCCGTTGCCACAGGGAGGTTTTCGGATTATACTGAGCAACTTTTACTATGGGACCAACCATTAAATCGCGAAAAAATTTTTTGCGTTGGTGGTTACGGAACGCTTCGTGCGCGAGTCCGACTCGAACTTGGCCGGTTTTTTACCAGGCATTTTTGGCATAATTTTTATATTATTGTGATATGGCATAGGGGGCTTCTAAAATTGTTAGCATACTAAAATGTGTATGAGTTATGACCCATATAATGGAGCATTCCATGAAATTGTCTACCGTTGTCCCGTACAAACGCGAAGTTTCTGAAGATTTAAAGGTATAAGTAAGAGTTTCCTTTTCTATGACAAAGGGTCAAAAATATGCACAGAAAAATGATCTCCTGCTTTAAACGTCGAGAAAAAAGTTGCAACACAGGAAATACAATGCGTTTGTACGGGACAGCCCGTGGAATGCTCCTAATGTGAACATAACATCTTACATCTTAGTGTGTAAGCTTTACTAATAAAAATTGTGTCCATGTGTTACACGTAATAAATAAATATTCATTCATTCATTCATATGTAATGTAATCAAATAACTACTACACGTATCTATTAGCGCGGCCTACAATATGTTTATCAAATGCTCCAATTAGCATGATATTTAGTCTTGACATGACGAAATAGACCTTCGAGTCACCATATTAGATAACCGTAGGCGTCGGACCTTCGCGACCTATGGCTAAATTTCACCGACTTTCTCTTCGCTTTAAAAATCAATTAAGCACCGATGTATTTAAACGTTAGTGACGTAACGACGTAAGCTTAATAAATAGTCAGAGCGGACTTGATAGCCCACGCAGTGCAAGTGTTATGTGGATGGTGTTTAGCAAAAATGCGTCATCCCACATGCATTTTGCAATGAAATGTCAACTTTAAGCGTCAATTTTTTGAGTTGACATCTTATTGAAAAATTAATGTGGGTTGACACATTATTGCTTATCAGCATCCATGTATGCGTCATAATTTCATAGAAGTTTGACGTTTGAAATGACACTTGCACTGCGTGGGCTATCAAATGCGTTGCAGACTTTTCTTGGTCTGACTCTGCTGCCTTTTTGATAGGCGTACGATATTTTTATCAACGGTACGATAATTTTAACACTCAAATACGATCATTCTCTTCCGTTCACCGGGACCTTACCATGATGTCCTTATTGAGATTCTGTTTAGGACCTAAACCTAAGGGGTTGTGCACAAATCACGCGAGGTTTTTTCGGCTAGTTTTTGACCCTCGCTATTTTGAAATGCAACGTTATGATTTATGTTTAACGAATCCGAGAATAAAGTATCTACTCATGTGGTAGGTGTTTTTTCTTAGTTTCGTTCACTGTAGATAAATACACGTGAGGTTTCCTTATACCCCCCCCCCCCCCCAACGTGATCGATCGTGATTTTTTCGTGAGCCCCCTCCCCCTATATCGAACCTCGCGGGATTTGTGCACAAGCCCTAGTGGGCCTCTGGCAACACTGCACAACACTCATGTAGACAAACAAAACAGTCGTGACGACCAGTGTTGCCAACTTGGCATAAATGATGCCAGATCTGGCATATTTTCACTCGCTTAGGCACCAAAATTTTCCATTTCGCATCTGGCATATTTGTCTAAGCCAAGTTTGCACCAACTTGGCAGCAACAATATGCGCCATCGCCTTATTATGTATATGTGGTTCATATTTTCATATGAATTTTGACTTTTGTGGACGAATGGATCAATGGACGTCAACGGACCAGTGTTGGGCATTCAAGAATAAAATCATTATTTGAATAAGAATTTCTAAGAATAAAATCATGTTGATTTTATTCCCGTCAAAATTATTCAAATAACTTTGGTCGGGAATAATTCGTATGTGAAAAAATTTAATAAGAATAATCTTATTCTTAATCAAATAAATGTAATCATGATTTTATATTCTAAATAATATTCCGGGATTAAAAATCTAGTCTGAGTGCCGTTTAGGCGTTACGTATAGATAGAAGTAAATAATTGTAGTTTTTTCTCTAATTTATATCGATTTTTATGGAATAAAATCTTACAAACTTATTGTAATTGGTATTGGTACCCGTATTGCTTTTAATGTGATAACTAAATCATCAGGTACAATTCAGCTGATCTGATCGGATGGTGGATAGCGGAACTCTTGACTGGCTCACTGTACCTAAAATAATGTAACAATTAAAAAAAGATGTTTTTAAAGGTATGATGAGAAATGGCTCGATATGGTGTATTCCTATTTCTCCCCGCCGGGCACAGATGTGAATAGGCGCTTCATATAAATTATTCCCATATGTCCCCGCCTCATGTATCGCGGCGGTCACGTGGGGTAGGAACAAATGGGGAAAACACTCATGATTTTCTTGTTTTCGAATTATATTTAGTACTTTCAGAGTCCGAGTTACTATAGTTAGACCAAGAAAAGTCTGCAACGATTTTGATAGCCCGTGCAATTGCAAGTGTAATTTTCAAATGTCAAACTTCTATGAAATTATGACGTATAAATAACACATGCACTGCGTGGGCTATTAAAATCGCTGCAAACTTTTCTTGGTCTAACTCTACCGAGACTTATGGTGTTTTTAAAAGTCCTTCTGATATTTAATATTTGCATTTATTATTAGACGGAAATGAACAGTAGGCGTTAAAATCGTTTGACATACCGCCTGCCGCACGTGTTTAGCAAATGCTGACAATTCACCACGCCACGACTTAATCCTAATTGTTATTGCCAATGAGTAATAAATGACGGTCTCAAGTGGAAACACGCCAAATAATACAATACAATTCATGCTGCGACCTGCGACTTTCTGCAAATCTAGCGATAAGCGTAGGACTTTTTCTTACCTGGTGTAATTTACTATCTCATTCATTTTCCGTAGGTGTGAAAGACATATCATACGTAAGACCTCAAGGATTAAGGTTGATAGGAATAATAAACTAAATATATACTTAATACGCAAAGGAATATACCATCATAGAATATCGCAGTTTACTTTCTATGTAGCTTCATTATCAAATTATTATCACCGTTTCGAAGGCACCAAAAAAAATTACTTATCTAGCACAATAATATATTTTTACGCTAAACAAATTCAAATCAATCCGACCATTGAAAAGGGGTGAAATTCATTTTACAAACTATACTATAACCAATTGTACCACAAAAGTTAACTTAATTCAGACTAACATTTTAATTGAATGAAACGTTATTTAAAATAATCCTACAACTGGAATAATTATTCCGTTTTTTAATCTTAATTTAAAATAAAAGTGACATGAATTATTCACTTTCATTTTATTCTAAAATAACGAGTGCAGGAATAATTCTTATTCAAATCGATTGGAATAAGAATAAAATTTCTGTTGTTATTCTTATTCTTATCCAAGTTAATTTTTGCCCAACTCTGCAACGGACTATATAAAGTTGGTCAAGCAAATCTTGTCAGTAGAAAAAGGCGGTAATTTTGAAAAATGTATGTGTTTTAAGTGTCTAATTTTAAGTGATATTTTAGCATTTTTGTAGCATAGGTGTTTCAAAAATCTTTGGCATAATTTTGGCATAATCTAGACATTAGTCTAGCATTTTTTCAAAATGCCAGTTGGCAACACTGGTGACGACAATAGACGTTATCAAGGATTCGTTAAGCCAATAAGCATTGTTTGATGTAAATGATGTAATGCGAAGTTGCTTCAAGGTCAAAAGGCTCACGGTTACTTGTATGTATGTACATAGACCGGTATTCCCGAAAATATGCTTATAGTACAGTCACCTGCAATAATATGTACTCTTCGAAGGCCGCATAAATATGACACGCTCTTACGGCTCTCCAAATAAGGGGTTGTGCACAAATCACGCTAGGTGTTTTCGGCTACTTTTGTAAAAAAAACCGGGCAAGTGCGAGTCGGAATCGCGCACGAAGGGTTCCGTACCATAATGCAAAAAAAAAACAAAAAACAAAAAAAAGCAAAAAGAACGGTCACCCGTCCAAGTACTGACCCCTCCCGACGTTGCTTAACTTTGGTCAAAAATCACGTTTGTTGTATGGGAGCCCCATTTAAATCTTTATTTTATTCTGTTTTTAGTATTTGTTGCTATAGCGGCAACAGAAATACATCATCTGTGAAAATTTCAACTGTCTAGCTATCACGGTTCGTGAGATACAGCCTGGTGACAGACGGACGGACGGACGGACGGACAGCGAAGTCTTAGTAATAGGGTCCAGTTTTACCCTTTGGGTACGGAACCTTAAAAATTAAACTGTAGGCTGTACTTCTCATACTGACCAACATTTGTTCAGCAACTTTAATAACTTGTGATTTGATTTTTAATACACTTTAAAGTTTATTCTAAGACGCAATGTATTGTTGGAGAAGTGGCAGCCTCATGGGCCTTTGCCAAAATACAGTAATATATATCACAAGTAAAATATTTGATAATACAAAGTATTAATGCATGATGTACGGTGATAGGCCAATGTATTCCGTATTTTGTTATGTTTAAGGCTTGACAAGCAACGTCAATCAAAATGATATGGCGTGGCGATGGCGTCCATTGAAGATAATATTTATTTTGTATGAAAAATAGGGAGTCTAAATACTTCATTATGTTTAAAAGTTGTTGAACAAAAGTTGTCACCGTTTGAGGAGTAAAATCTATGTTTTAATTATTTGCTCATGTTACAGGCCACACCCGGTATGCAATGCACACGACCATTTGACGAAAATTATGGAACGTGCAGAATTGCAGATTCCAAGCATATTATTGTTATTCTGCCCTTGGCTGAATCTAGAGTAATAAAGTCACCCTTTAGTGCCCTTTACGTTTGGCTTATCTTTATCGACTTCTCAAATTCGTACATAAAACAGTGTTACGTGCAACTTCGTAGCAGAGAGCACCTATTTACCACAGAGTTAGTCCATTAGACCGAGTTTAGAGCAATTATTTCATGCAACCGATGATGCCAAAAATGCAGGGGTGCGCGGGACGAGGTGAGCGAAATTCCGTGCCGGATTGGTCCGTTCAAAGACACTGACGTCACGCAAAGACACTTTCGACTCGAACATGGAGTAAAATTACCGTATGCGTGGCAGGGGGTAGCGCGACTATGCTCAGTCTGGAGGATGTTTTGTCTGTGTTCGTAACTTATACGAAGCAGAGAGTACCTACTTACCACAGAGCTAGTCTAACATACTCGTTATTCTTGCTTCATTAGCGCTGTATGGTCACAGATTATAATTATGTATATAGTTCGTATGGTCCCAGAACCCGGATTTGACAGTTCAGTTAACACAAAACCATGGGTGCGAAACTCCTCCCTTCGGCCAAACTCGACTCCGTTCGGCTCATCCTTGCTCAGAGCAATTAATAGGGTTGACACAACTTGACGTCCCTTTGCATGCACGAACACAGACAAGATAATGACTTAAATTTTGACAACCCTAAATAGCCGAAAGGAATAGCATTTGTCTCTGAAACCTCGATTTTGTAGGAAGTGTCCTTTCTGTAGTACTATTATTTATTCTGTGATATAACCACAAAAATTCATATAAAGCACTACAAATACTGACGCGGTACACCAATACTCATATCAACCCAATAGGCAAATATGTAAACCAATCCAAGTGCCAAAATGACTTTAAACCTAACCGGAAACCGTACTGTGGAACCGCGTTCCACGGCCTACTATTACGCTGACATCGAGCGTCTCAAGCGGAAAAACCAGAACGGAACTCCTCACATCACTGCCGACGAAGAACCGAGGAACCCTGACGAGCTCAGCGAATATGTCGAGTCTAATGAAGTGGTCAACGAAGGAGCTAAAGTGGACGTGCCTCCTTTACGAGACAGGCAGTACAGTTTACCTGAATACAGTTTACCTGAAGCGTGCAGGCCTGAGGAGACCTATTCGACGGCAGGCACATTTCCAATGCCTGAGCCTAAAGAGAAAGAACCACTGCTAGCTGAGCTGGAACTTGTTGGGCGACTCCCTTTAAGCCAGTTGGATAGTGGGTCGGGCGTCAGAAGGAGTAGGAGCTGGTATCTCTGCTGTCCCAATGTGGCTGATGAGGAGGTGTCCAGGGAGTCTTCTTGGCGGTACTCGAGTCTGCGGCCGGTTACGGCGCCACCGATGGGAAGGAATGGAATGAATTTTATGGTATGTTCTTAATAAGGATCTTTAACATCTCATACAGGGCAAAACATCTCGGATCCCCGAGTGACCTCCCCGAGGTCCTACTCAACATCAAAGGTTTGATAGGATTCCTCGAGGAGCTGGGCTGGCAAGACTAGTCCACCCCCTATCACGCAAAATAGGCGCAAGACGTCGAGTTGCGGAAAAATCGCCCGAACTACAATACAATACAAGGATCTTTAAGTTGAATGCCTGTTTTATTACGTATTACGAAACATTGAGCTTCAATGACACACATTTTATATTTTTTCTGGGTAAATGTAGCTTTTCGGTGAATGGAAACATCGTGAGGAGACCTGCATACATCCGAGAAGAAATTCAAAGGTGTATGTGAAGTCCCCAACCCGCATTGGCCCAGCGTGGGGACTATAGCCTAAACCCTCTCGTTCTTGAGAGGAGGCCTGTGCGCACTGCCCAGCAGTGGGACGTATGTAGGCGGACAAAAAGTTTGTAGTTGTAGCAAATCAATCAAATCGTCTATTATATAGACGCTTATTTTATAGGCGCTTTGCTTCTACTTTCCTTATGCGCACTGCCAAGGAATGGAATTCCCTGCCGGCGTCTATATTTCCGTGTTCTTATAACCCGGCAACCTTCAAATCAAGAGTGAACAGGCACCTTCTGGGCGAGCTCGCTCCATCGTAGGCCACGTCTACGCCTCGGCTAGTCTGTGGCCATGAGTAAGCCCATTCATAATAATAAAAAAAAAGAGTCTCATAGAAGTCGAAATCGAAGAAGCAATGTATTTTTTGTTTTTGTACTTTGCCTTATTTTTTGCAAGAAAGACATATAATATAAGATTAGTTCCACACACGAGGGTTTCTTTTGCGCGGCCGTCACGCCCGATTAGAGCTCCCTTAATGACAAACGGACGATAATGAACGGCTCCTGCGTAGACTGCACTTTACTAGATCCCGCATTATACAGGATTTTCACAATGCGCTCCTCCCCACTATTATTGTCGGCGCGGCGTAAGAACCAATATATTATATGACTGTTATGAATTTACACTTTTAAAGCTTAAGTTATATGGTTTTCTGAAAGCTTAAATTAGAGATGGGCCGAAGATGGAGTTTGCATCAGATAAATAAGTCGCTTAGCTTCAAACTTGGGTAAATCCATCCGTCAGATTATGCCACTTTGGTATTAAGACAAGGTAATAGGGTAGATGTAGATATTTGCGACGACGGCCTCCTAGCCTAGTCGGTAGTGACCCTGCCTACGAAGCAGGTGGTCCCGGATTCGAATCCTGGTAAGGGCATTTATTTGTATGATGATACAGATATTTGTTCCCGAGTCTTGGTTGTTTTCTATGTATTTTAGGAATTATATATTATACATATATTACGTTGTCTGAGTACCCACAACACAAGCCTTTTTTTTTTTATTATGAATGGGCTTACTCATGGCCACAGACTAGCCGAGGCGTAGACGTGGCCTACGATGGAGCGAGCTCGCCCAGAAGGTGCCTGTTCACTCTTGATTTGAAGGTTGCCGGGTTATAAGAACACGGAAATATAGACGCCGGCAAGGAATTCCATTCCTTGGCAGTGCGCATAAGGAAAGTAGAAGCAAAGCGCTTCGTGCGAATTGGTGGAATATCTACCAAGTAAGGATGGAAACCGGCCGTGCGTCTAAAAGTCCGATGGTAGAATGGGGACGGTGGAATAAGCTCGTGTAGCTCTTGGGCACACTCCCCGAAGTGCAACCTGTAGAATACCGACAGGCTGGCGACTTTCCGCCGATGGACCAAAGACTGAAGCTTAGCCGTTAGCTTCTTGTCGCCAATCATCCTCCTGGCTCTGCGCTCCACTGAGTCCAAAGCGGCGAGTTGGTATTTAGCTGAGCCATCCCACAGGTGGCTGCAATACTCCATACACGACCGGACTTGAGCTTTGTAAAGTGTTAGAAGCTGTCCAGGTGTGAAGTATCGCTTCACCTTATTTAGGACGCCCAGCTTTCTGGCCGCAGTTTGTGCTTTAGACTCAATGAAGCTGCCGAAGCTGAGGACTGAACTCAGCTCCATGCCGAGGAGTTCCAGGCTGTCGGCAATAGGTACAGATGCACCCCGGAAAGAAGGAGTCAGGTCGAATGGACTCCGTTTTGCGGAAAATAGACACGTCTGCGTTTTGGAGGCATTGAACGTGACCAGATTGTCATCACCCCACTGGGAAACGAGACTAAGGGTCAAGTTCATTCGCTCAACCATGGCCTTCTTGAGCTTACTGTGGGACTTAGTCAATTTGTGTAAAAAATGTCCTATAATATTTATTTATTTACTGACAAGGTCGAATGGATTTACCCGAGTTTAAAGTTAAGCGACATAAATGTAAATCTAACTTTGTTTCAAACCGATACCGTTCTGTTATACTCTGGTTTCCGGTACAAACATCCAACGGGTCTCTATTGTTTCCCAAAAAGTTTTAAGTCATAATGTATTTGTTTGCCCGCATTTTCGTTACTCATAATTTATTTGGTTCAGAAACGCGTCACTTTTCAGGATTGCCATAAAACAAACCTAACTATATATAGGATAACCTTACGAAAATCCTGAAAAGTTAAAAGTTTCCGTTTTATGACTAACGATAATATGAAAAAAAAATCCATTATAACTTAAAACTTTATGGGTAACAAAGGGACCTCACACGCAACTCTCCAAACAGAATTTCTTCCAGTTGAAGGTATGCAAGCATGACGAGGAATCGAATGCTCTATCCTGTGGGAGTAAATCTATGATGGCTCCTAATAAGGAGTCTTACGCGCCGTTGGCTCGGGGGCACTGACCGTACAATCCTTGATGAGTCTAATCTAACCTGACAGAGGTGGCGATAATTAATTGAAGTACTTAATAATACATTAAGTGCCAGTTGCACCAACCACATTTGACAAACTGATCATCGTCAGCCGGCGCGCCCCGCGCCTTTACTATGAAACTTTCCATACATAAAAATTTAGCGAACTCTTTAACGTTCGTAACAGTTTGGTGCAACCGACCCTTAGTTTTGCTATGTGACATGTTACATGCAATTAAGTGTTTTACTATCCTACACTAAAATACCATTAGGTATAGCAATTTTTAGGGCAAGTACCTAAAGGGGCCCACTGATTAACAGTCCGCCGTTATCGGCCTGTCAGTTGTTCGGAACTGTAAAAATGTTTGTTCTAACTGACAGGCCGACACCGTACGGCGGACTGTTAATCAGTGGGCCCCTTATAACATGTCTACTACAAAGGCGGGATTGCACAGTGGTGCGGCACAAGCATATTCAGTATAAAAATGCTTGTGCCTTACACAGGTGGAGTCCCGCCTTAAAATTGCAATAAAATTCAGCTGTATAGTGCTGTCTACATGCAGTGCCTACTTTTGTTCCTTAGTGTTTTGCTTTGAAATTTAAATCTTTATTTCCCAATCATTGTCGAAACCTGATGACCATATCTAAAATCGGTAAATAAAAGGTAGTTACTGACCATAATCATAATCATTTAATTGCACATAAAAAGGGTTTTACATAAAGGTGTAATAGAGTTACATGTCCAAGCCTTCATATCTGTTTACCTTTCCAGGTAACAACTCAAAGCAGCGGGCACCCCGACGCGACCACGCTCCGCTGCGAGCGCGACGCACTCGCCCGGGCGCTGTCGGCGGAGCGGGCGCGCGCCGCCGCGGCCGCGAGAGCTCACGACGCGAGGCTGGCGGAACTACACGGGGTCATAGCTGAGCTGGTGCGGAGGAGGGCGGCGGATAAGCAGGCTAGGGCTATCCCAGAGGAAGAGGTGTCAGGTGAGAAACAAATGGATGTATTGTTGGAGCTTCTAAGATAGCAGACAGTGTCATCAACACGACGCGACCACGCTCCGCTGCGAGCGCGATGCACTCGCCCGGGCGCTGTCGGCGGAGCGGGCGCGCGCCGCTGCGGCCGCGAGAGCTCACGACGCGAGGCTGGCCGAACTACACGGGGTCATAGCTGAGCTGGTGCGGAGGAGGGCGGCGGATAAACAGGCTAGGGCTATCCCCGAGGAAGAAGTATCAGGTAAGAAACAAATGGTTGTATTGTTGGAGCTTCTAAGATAGCAGACAGTGTCATCAACACGACGCGACCACGCTCCGCTGCGAGCGCGATGCACTCGCCCGGGCGCTGTCGGCGGAGCGGGCACGCGCCGCCGCGGCCGCGAGAGCTCACGACGCGAGGCTGGCCGAACTACACGGGGTCATAGCTGAGCTGGTGCGGAGGAGGGCGGCGGATAAGCAGGCTAGAGCTATCCCAGAGGAAGAGGTGTCAGGTGAGAAACAAATGGTTGTATTGTTGGAGCTTCTAAGATAGCAGACAGTGTCATCAACACGACGCGACCACGCTCCGCTGCGAGCGCGATGCACTCGCCCGGGCGCTGTCGGCCGAGCGGGCGCGCGCCGCCGCGGCCGCGAGAGCTCACGACGCGAGGCTGGCCGAACTACACGGGGTCATAGCTGAGCTGGTGCGGAGGAGGGCGGCGGATAAACAGGCTAGGGCTATCCCAGAGGAAGAAGTCTCAGGTAAGAAACAAATGGTTGTATTGTTGGAGCTTCTAAGATAGCAGACAGTGTCATCAACACGACGCGACCACGCTCCGCTGCGAGCGCGATGCATTAGCCCGGGCGCTGTCGGCGGAGCGAGCGCGCGCCGCCGCGGCCGCGAGAACTCACGACGCGAGGCTGGCCGAACTACACGGGGTCATAGCTGAGCTGGTGCGGAGGAGGGCGGCGGATAAGCAGGCTAGGGCTATCCCCGAGGAAGAGGTGTCAGGTAAGAAACAAAACAAGAAGACAAAGACCAGTACATATGGCTGTTGAAATCCCTGTCTTCTGAGCTAGGTAAAAACCTGTGTTACAGAAGTCAGTAGAGTACACTGACTTCTGTAACAGACAATAGAAACTACGTGCATACGTAGGAAAATGGTTGTATTTTGTTGAAGCTTCTAAGATAGCGGACAGTGCCATGAGGAGTCGAGGACGTGCGCAAGCAGAATGGCCGTGCCGGAGTGGCGGTGCCGTCTGGGTCTTAGATAAGAACAATCTAACTGGTGTAATCACTGAAACCGTATTTATACTCTGCCTAGCCAACTTTGTCAGTAGAAAAATGCACGAAATGATGCAAGACTGGCTGAACTATATGGGTTTATAACTGAGCTGGTCAGGATGAGGGCGGCGGATAAGCAGGCTAGGGCTATCCCCGACTGGTAAGACACATATATTAAAAAAATATATGTATAATGGCTCCTCTTCACGTTGGGCCAACGCCAACGCCAACGAGGGACGCATTTATGCGTTAGAGGGAGCAAGTGATATTGCTATCTCATTCTACCGCATGGCTGCGTCCCTCGTCGGCCCAACGTGAAGAGGACCCTTAACAACTGACATTTAAAACTCCGTAAGCGCGATGTAGGTCTCTTACTAATTGCGTTCTAGCTCCCTAACGCCATCTGTTAGGTTAGATTATTATGGCACGACGTTGGCATTTAGGTAATAAAAATTTGATAAAACCACATTTGCCCAATTATTTTTTAAATGAAGCAAATCTTTGTCAAATCCAAAAGCGAGTTGGAGGAACTGTCATATGGACCATTTTTAGACGTGTGAACTACAAATGCCCCACAGTCTTTAACACATTCATTACCACTAAGTGCTACGGGTTACGCTCGTAGCGCGTGGCCACGGTTTCGCCGTATGTAGCGCGTAGTCGCTACGAACAGTATACCCGACAGTCGGGTTCTTGGTGTTGAATGTGTTAACGGTCGCAATTTAAAATAATATAAAATACTTATTGTTTCAGATGAGTGTGAGTCGACGACACAACCGGCGGGGGAGCTGGATAACGACGCTGATCGGTCCAGGACAGACCAAGTATGTTACTGATATGAAACATATGCTGTACAGTCAACTGTAAAAATATGGGTGTACACATCATCTCAAAAAGATGTCCCATAACGGCCATAACTCTTATGTCAGTGAATTAAGAACTATGTGATATATTTTTGAGTAAGTTGTGTACACCCATATTTTTATAGTTGACACATATTTTCACAAGTCATCTGTGGAATATCAAATATCAACATTTATTCAGCAAATAGGCCACAAGGGCACTTTTACACGTCAACATTGAATTTACATAAAAGCAAAAATAATAAAATCAACAATTTTATAAAATAAAACTAACAATTAAATCTAACGTATTACAATTACTAAGAGATGTATATGGTCTCTTAATGTCGAATTACATACAAAATACAGATAAAAAAAACACACAAAAAAATCTATAATATTTAGAGGTGTAAATGTCTCTAGGTGTCAGAACTATAAGATTATATAGTTTATCAAGTTATCCTTAGAGATGTATAGGGTCTCCAAGAGTCAATATCCTGTATAATTAATACATTCATTAAGAGAAAAGAAACATACGAGAACAGAATGAGGCGTCTCACTGTAATTAATTAATAAAAATTAAGTTACTAAGTATAATAGCTCGTGTTAGCTTAAACAGACCAGTCTCCACAAACAGCACCCGTTCACGAGTATGACGCGTATCTCGGCCATCTGAACTGTCGCCTGCGGTATTTTCGGAAAAGCATACTTCCATCTTATAGGCAGATCCCTCTGGTGTTGCGCGTGTCCATGGCCTCCATGTGCGTCGGTAATTACTTACCGTCAAGCGATTCGTCTGCTCGTTTGGCTCCTATATCATAAAAGAAAGTTATTCCGACTATGGCGAAGCGAAGAGTTATCTTCTGTCAAAGTACCATCACCTACTCGTACACTGTTAACTGACCATTCGTAAACCTTATTACGAAAGGCATAAGGTCCACCGATGGAAAGTTAGGATTGTTGCTGTTTGTAGTAGCCGGAAGTCATCTTGGGCGGAAATCAAGCTATGGTTTCGATTTCCGGTTCGGCAGGCTGACCCCAGGAAGCGAGCCTTAACGCGAAAACATTTGTCAATAACCATAACAGCTATTTAAGTCATACCACACTATGTAACTATAGTCTACTTAAGAAGTTGCGCAGTGATTTTCTAGTAAAGTAAAAACTAAGGACACTTAAGCGCCAATAAAATCTTAGAGCACAGACTGTGTAAGTCACTTATTTTTAGGGTTCCGTACCCAAAGGGTAAAACCCTATTACTAAGACTCTGCTGTCCGTCCGTCCACCCGTCTGTCACCAGGCTGTATCTCACGAACCGTGATAGCTAGACAGTTGAAATTTTCACAGATGATGTATTTCTGTTGCCGCTATAACAACAAATACTAAAAACAGAATAAAATAAAGATTTAAGTGGGGCTCCCATACAACAAACGTGATTTTTGACCGAAGTTAAGCAACGTCGGGCGGGGTCAGAACTTGGATGGGTGACCGTTTTTTTTTTTGCCTTTTTTGCATTATGGTACGGAACCCTTCGTGCGCGAGTCCGACTCGCACTTGCCCGGTTTTTAGTCACTCGCGCGACATGTTTCGGAGAGCCTAGGTCTCCTTTCTGATGCACTAACAGTCTCCGTGCTTCCTTACTTTACAGCTGATTTGTCTTGCAGAATGACAGTTCGTCCCTCGTCAGTCCGGCCGAGCTACCGACTCCTCAGGAGAAGGTGGAACCTGGATCGGAGGCTTTTAAGCATGAGGTCCAAGTCAGGTGGGTTTGTCTTAATTTCTTGAGGATCGTTTTTACAAGCTTTTACTATTTAACTTGCCCGTGTGGGTCAAATCTTGGAAGCTAAATTTGACCCACTTCCCGATTTCCGATTGAGCTGAAATTTTGCATAGGTACATATGTAAATCCGATGACAATACAAAATCTGGCCATAGGAACTATGTGACAAATCAACGCAAACTAATTGTGTTTGGGGTTTTTAGAACTGTCCTGATGAGTACTAGTTGGCTGTGGAAAGAAAAGTACAGTCGGCGATAAAAACATGTACCATGAATTAAATTTTAACCTCCTTATTCATAAAATTTACGGGCCTGATTTAGTTTTATCCTTTTCTTACAAATACATAAGTCAAAATGACAGATAAAGACAAACGATTATTAAGTAATTGGGGTTTGTAGCTCGTTTATGAATAAGGGGGTATACATATTATTTTATGTGTTTCAGGATAGAGAAGCCACAGGAGATGAGCTCTAGCGAAACTCACCCCGTGGACAACTGTGACACCAGTCTAGATCTGTCAGCCAGGGATTCAGAGATCTGTCTGAGCACAGCGAGGTAAGATACTGGATGGATTGAGCTATTGTCACTAGTAGTCAGTAGAGATGAGCTCTAGTGAAACTCACCCCGTGGACAACTGTGACACCAGCCTAGATCTGTCAGCCAGGGATTCAGAGATCTGTCTGAGCACGGCGAGGTAAGATACAGAATGGATAGAGCTATTGTCCCTAGTAGTCAGTAGAGAAGCCACAAGAGATGAGCTCTAGCGAGACTTACCCCGTGGACAACTGTGACACCAGCCTAGATCTGTCAGCCAGGGATTCAGAGATCTGTCTGAGCACGGCGAGGTAAGATACAGAATGGATAGAGCTATTGTCCCTAGTAGTCAGTAGAGAAGCCACAAGAGATGAGCTCTAGCGAGACTTACCCCGTGGACAACTGTGACACCAGCCTAGATCTGTCAGCCAGGGATTCAGAGATCTGTCTGAGCACGGCGAGGTAAGATACAGAATGGATAGAGCTATTGTCCCTAGTAGTCAGTAGAGAAGCCACAAGAGATGAGCTCTAGTGAAACTCACCCCGTGGACAACTGTGACACCAGCCTAGATCTGTCAGCCAGGGATTCAGAGATCTGTCTGAGCACGGCGAGGTAAGATACTGCCAAGTTTGCTTGATCTAACTCTAGAGAAAAGACACGTACAGTCAGCAGCAGAAGTTGCTAAGCGGGCGAGGTGTTCAAAATTACCTTGACACGCTCTTGTTCTCTTAACAATAACGATGCGGCAAAATCATTTTGAACACCTCACCCGTTTAGCAACTTCTGCTGCTGACTGTACTAGCTAGCTACTTATTCTTTGAGTTTTTGATCAAACTTGAGCGAGTGTATGTGTCCGTTTCAGCTTTCGTACGTTCGGCTGTTCTCTACAAGTCTCATTTCTAATCGATTTTCGTGAAATGTTGTGAGCAGGTACGACAAGAAAATACCCCAAAAACAGTAGATCTCCCGTTAAAACAGGAGACCTGGCAACCCTATCATGCGGTTCGATGCAACCCTTAGGGTCTCCCCTGATATATCGACGCGCATTCGGCAAAAACCGATAGGAAAAAGCTTTATGTCCACGCAATAAGAGCGAAAAAGTCGTCGTTCGGCTCGGCTCGCATCGGCCGGCGCCTGCCGACGCGTCGACGGCTTTTTCGCTCTTATTGCGTGGACATAAAGCTTTTTCCTATCGGCTTTTGCCGAATGCGCGTCGATATATCAGGGGAGACCCTTACTGATGTACTTTTTTTTACAGATGTTGCGGCTACACGCGTCCACACGCCAGCTCGGGCAGCTGCGAGCGCGAGCACGGATCCGCCGACGGAGCGCGCGTGTGTACGGCCTCGCCGCGCGACGAGCGCCGAGCCAAGCTCGCCAGCAGGGTGCGACTGAGACGGACTGACGACGACACCAGCCATGAGGAGGTGAGACAGCACGGCTGTGTACGGCCTCGCCGCGCGACGAGCGCCGAGCCAAGCTCGCCAGCAGGGTGCGACTGAGACGGACTGACGACGACACCAGCCATGAGGAGGTGAGACAGCACGGCTGTGTACGGCCTCGCCGCGCGACGAGCGCCGAGCCAAGCTCGCCAGCAGGGTGCGACTGAGACGGACTGACGACGACACCAGCCATGAGGAGGTGAGACAGCACGGCTGTGTACGGCCTCGCCGCGCGACGAGCGCCGAGCCAAGCTCGCCAGCAGGGTGCGACTGAGACGGACTGACGACGACACCAGCCATGAGGAGGTGAGACAGCACGGCTGTGTACGGCCTCGCCGCGCGACGAGCGCCGAGCCAAGCTCGCCAGCAGGGTGCGACTGAGACGGACTGACGACGACACCAGCCATGAGGAGGTGAGACAGCACGGGTGTGTACGGCCTCGCCGCGCGACGAGCGCCGAGCCAAGCTCGCCAGCAGGGTGCGACTGAGACGGACTGACGACGACACCAGCCATGAGGAGGTGAGACAGCACGGGTGTGTACGGCCTCGCCGCGCGACGAGCGCCGAGCCAAGCTCGCCAGCAGGGTGCGACTGAGACGGACTGACGACGACACCAGCCATGAGGAGGTGAGACAGCACGGCTGTGTACGGCCTCGCCGCGCGACGAGCGCCGAGCCAAGCTCGCCAGCAGGGTGCGACTGAGACGGACTGACGACGACACCAGCCATGAGGAGGTGAGACAGCACGGGTGTGTACGGCCTCGCCGCGCGACGAGCGCCGAGCCAAGCTCGCCAGCAGGGTGCGACTGAGACGGACTGACGACGACACCAGCCATGAGGAGGTGAGACAGCACGGCTGTGTACGGCCTCGCCGCGCGACGAGCGCCGAGCCAAGCTCGCCAGCAGGGTGCGACTGAGACGGACTGACGACGACACCAGCCATGAGGAGGTGAGACAGCACGGGTGTGTACGGCCTCGCCGCGCGACGAGCGCCGAGCCAAGCTCGCCAGCAGGGTGCGACTGAGACGGACTGACGACGACACTAGTCGTGAGGAGGTGAGACAGCACGGCTGTGTACGTACGCCGAGCCAAGATCGCTATGTAATAGGTTGTTCAACAGCAGTACAAACTACAAATGTAGTGCACAATTGTTGTCCATCGTATTTTCTCGGAAACGTTCGTATTTGTCATGCCACTTCAATCGACTTCAGTACTTTTTGTACCGAGACTGACTGAAATATCAACACACGTTCGTAAGTTCCTGCGAAAATACGATGGAAAATAATTACGCATTAAGGATGACCGTGTCCGCCCCGGAGTTTCTGGTGCATCGTTTTGTATGGAAAGCGTCACGTGATCGCTAGTAATGTTATAGAAAAGTAAGTGCCGGAAGCTCCGGCCCGGACACGGCCCGGTCTAACGTGAGTTATCCATTACATCTGTAAAAGCGGTTGTATTGTATTGTAGAATAGAATAGAAATAGAATAGAATAGAAATACATTTTTTCTTCTATTCTATTTTAAAAGCGGTTGTATTGTTATTACAGACGTGGTGTGCGGAGGCGGCGGAGAGACTGGCGCTGGATGTGTGCGCTCAGGCGGACCTCAGGGAGGCGCTGGTCGCGGCCAGCAATGATGGTCAGTTCACTATTTTTAATTACACCAAAAAGAGTGTATAGGGAGTTACTGTCGTGGTAACTTATCTAGCTACGTAGTAAATGTAGTAAATGTACTTACTGCCATCTTTCGACAAAAGATTAAAACTGTTAGAGCGCTATTTGATTTTGATCCGTATTCTTACATTGACGTATGTTAACTTGTTAAGGTGGTTCGATTTTCATACAAAATTCAATCAAAGCTCATTAAGTAACTACACACTATTAGTACATAAATATTTCCGCATTTATCTTCCTTCGAATATTCGTTTGCGCGAAATTAACAGGAAAACAATGTTTCATACAGAAATCATGCAAAAATCATAGTTAAATTTTCATCAATTTTACGTATGTGTGTGTCACAAATGTCGTGTACAGATACATTTCCGACGTTGCCATACCATTTCCGACGTTGCCGGGCTGACCACGGCGCGAATTTGGAGTGCCGTCATGTTTAGTGCAATTTTGTTGACACTGACGTTTGACAGGTACTTATTTGACCTAATCGAGAATAAGTACCCGAAGTTCGTCAGCTTAGCTAAGAACTATCATGGCGTGTTATGCAAACAGTCGCTTTTTTGCTTACAAACGGAAGATTCCCGGTTCGATCCCCAGTCATTGTATGCTGGAACATAACTTTTTGTATTTTTGTTACATCTAAATTTCGTATTGTTTTTTTATTTTTATTTAATTTTTCTTATTATCATAAATCGATTGATTAAGTATGGGCTACACGTATTCGTTTATTTTTGACAAAGAAAATTAGAGATTATACTCTACCTAATCTCTCTTATTTTTACAATCAGGACATCCTCACTGCAATAAAAAAGAAATGTATAAAATTTCCTGTGGTTAAAAATAATGGATTTTGTCTATGAATGAAAAACACAATTATTACTATAGTTTGTTTTTTTTAGCATTAGAAATAAGGTAAACAATCTTGACGTGTCTTTTAATTGAAAAACACATTTTAAAAATAAGTTACGGCAAATATGTAACAATTATAAATCAAATACGATCATTTATATTCTTCTGCTTTCATAAGTAATAGTTTTTGATTTTTAAAAAGCGTTTAAATCTGTGTGCCTAGCCAAGATGCCAGTCTTTCGCTCCGTAGCGAACGTTAGAGCAATACCTCTCTCTATCACTCTGCCATATTAATGCGACAGACACGGCTGCGCTTCGGTCGCTACGGAGCGTAAACCATTGGCACCTTGGCTAGGCATCCTGGTCATCTGGAAAGCGAAACACATACGGAACGCATTTCTATTACTCAATACAGTGGCCAGTTGCAGATTCGGCGGTAATCTTAACTATACCTAAATCTGGGTGCCTAGCCAAGATGCCAGTCGTTCGCTCCGTAGCGAACGTTAGGGTATACCTCTCTCTATCACTCTGTCATATTAATGCGACAGACACGGTTGCGCTTCGTTCGCTACGGAGCGAAACACATACGGAACGCGTTTCTATTACCCAATACAGTGGCCAGCTGCAGATTCGGTTTTAAAGTTAACTATACCTAAACCTGGGTGCCTAGCCACGATGCAGGCTAGTAGAGTTCTCTTTCACCTTCAGCAGAACCGGGAGATCCAAACCTACCTACTTTTCATCTAATAATCTCAAGAATCAATGCATGATTCAAACTTTACCGGTCGCCGTGGTAAGACCTAGGATTTACCATATCGGTGTTGGTAAAAGCCCGAAGTAAACTAGTAAGATTTAACATTTCGGGCTTTTAGCGATCGGCAAACCTAGGTTTTACCGGTAAATCGTAGGTTTTGCCGTACTTCGGGCTTTTACAGTAACATATGTATAATAATTGCTCGTTTAAAGGTAACATAACACAAAGGAGAAACAAAAAGAAATTACCTACTCGCACCAGTCTTGAACCCCAATCCTCTTGCACGTATTTCCACGAACATACCGTTACGCTATTGCAACATATTTACGTTGTGTGAAATTGTCTACTACAAGGATTACGGAAACACTGTTTGCATGTGTGAGTAATAGTAGGAAAAAGCGTGACAGCAACACTCCGTCGAATTAAAAAGGTGGTTTTTGCACAATGAAGTATTCAATGTTTATTTTAATAGTTCAATATTTATTTAAAGAGTGCGCGAAACATACTTTTTTAATACAGTTGCTCAAAAAGTGCTACTTTACGTAGCTGTTTAGCGTGCGGAAAGTTGGTTATCTCGAACTAGTGCTTTTTACTTTTCCAATTTTTTTAAATTTATAGTTGTTCCAATTCACGACTACTTATTGATGAGTGTTAATATTAGTTTCCTTTAAACGTCGTAATCAGCATAAAAACCTACCGTTAATGTAAGAATACGAAAAATATTACATATTTCATATTTAATTACTTACCTCTTCATCATTATAACACGTTTATTTTTTAATATTCAATATTGAAAATTCCGTTCTTAATAAGTTGACTGAATGGAACGGAATAGCTGCCAAACGCCCATAGATATAATATACTTAAAGACGACGTCTAACCGAGCTGTCACTGTTACCACTTTTGTTTAGTGTACGATTAACAATGTTTTTCTTATTTTTTCGCAACTGTATTAAAAAACGTCGTTCGATACACGTGCGGAAATGTCATTCTTCACTCGTCCCGAGTCTTGCCACTCGCCTGCGGCTCGTGGCAAGATATCTCGGTACTCGTGAAGTAATGACATACCTTCCGCACTAGCATCGAAATGTACTATTTCTCCAATATGCTCGGAAATGTTCACCTTACTGTAGCAAAAATACTACGGGAAGTTCTTCGTTAATGTCAAACTCTAATTAAAAAACATCAAACTATCGCTGTCCTGTTCTAGCGGACGGGAAGTAAAAAAACACTACAGTAATAACTTATTACTGTAGTGTTTTTTACTTTTTAATAATAAAAAACGCAAACGGCCAATTATTATTGCCGCGAGCCGCTTCTACACGACCCGATCAGCTATCATTTCACGTGTATGATCGTGCGAATACTGCTTAATAAAATCAAAGATTATTTTTATATTTTTTTTAAATCTCATCCGTGTTCATAAAGCTTATATAGTTTGTCAAAGGACTTTCTCATTTCAAACATAGACAAAGAGAATCATACTATCTTTGTCTTAGACTAGTACTAGCACCCAAAAGAAATGGATGGGTATAGTTTTCCTGGTTCTTACTGACTGAAAAGTTGGTTTGACCACCTATATTGCACAATTATATTGAATGAACGAATACTGAATGGCAGAATAAGTTTGTAACTTTAACTTTTAAAAATTAATTAAAGAGGGAAATTGTTTTTGACATTTTGGATGTGAAGGTTTGATTTGAGTGATGCTTGATGGTTAACCCTTTGACCGCCGTTGTCCGGTATAGAAGACAACGATAGAACGATACGCTGGCGCCGTCGTCTTGTATACAAGACACAAATTCAACCACTGAGTTAATGTGAAAATAATAACAATTGCAATTTCATTTACACTCGTGTTCATATTTAAAGTCTTTGTTTTTTCATTTATTTGCTTTTTAAGCCGCTATATAAATCCCTTCTTTTATAATAAGGCATTTAAAAAAATTGCTCCAATTTTCAACATTTTTCATGTTCCTCGTCGCCGTTGTCTTGTATAAAAGACAGCTAGGGATGGGAATGTTAACTCGATATGGGAATTTTTAAAGTAAATATAAAGTCAGAAATATGTTTTTATCTAAGTATTTGAACACTTGTTAATCGCCAATTTTTTTCAACGAATAGTAGGTAACTACTTACTAGAATACGTAGAACGAGAGTCAGATAGGCATAACTATATTTAAAGTTCAGGTAGCTTCTTTAGCTCTATAAAGTAGAGTCAGACAAGTAAATTTGCCATTGTAGATTGTGGACTATTTAATTGCAGAAGAGATAAATAAAGAAATAATTGATGTTATTTTATAGCTTAGTGGGAAGGGATACACCGCAGCGACCGCTTCGCACAAGTGTGGTACAGGGACATACCTGTTTATCAGACTTTACTTTTATTGTTATAACATTGAAGTTAATGTGTAATTTTTTTATAACAAGTCGTTGAACGTTTTTTTGATAAGAGTTTACCTATAGATTAATGTAAACCAAACTGAAATTATAATGATAGATTCTAATTCCGGAATAATATCTTCACTCATAAAAAATTCAACCCACGTGTAATTTTCACTAAAACAGTTCCGGTATATTGACTTTATCGACACATGATGCGCAGCTTTAACGTTACGCCAATAAAGTTTACGTACCGACAAGCGCTTACGCCGTTGACCTAGAGACTATTATTAATTGATCCGCGCGGAAACAGTCCTTGTCGGTCTGCACTGCGGGCAGTCCATGGGCGCCGTTGTCTTGTATAAAAGACTTCTCGTACAGCCTAGTGCAGCGATATCACGTCTTGAATCGACATTGTTTAGTGGTTGTTTTTTATGTTAAATCCCTATATTTTAAACATTTTCGGGTGTAAAACATATGTTTAATTTTGGCAATTTGGAATGAAATTAAAACAGGATAAGAACAAAGCTAAATTAAAAAGATTTTTATTAAATATTGTAAATATCGATATCACTATTTGCAATCCCTAAACTTTTTATTAGTTGTTTACTTAAAATTTGCTCTGGCGTGTGAGTGAGCGTCTTTGCGGACTAGGTCCGGCGGCCAAAAGGTTAAATAATAATTATTTTAGCTTATTTCCTCGCATGTTTGGAGAAAAGCACTATATATGCCTCGGCAGGAATAGCAATTCGTGGATTCGTCTTCTTTGTCGGACTCCGCTTCGCGTCGTCCGACAAAATCGAAACTCTACCACGAATTGCCCTTTCCCGGCCTCTGCAATAATGTACTATTAAGTATATAAATAGCATGACCATTTCACAAAAAAATAAAACCTGAAATTTTGCAAAAGTGGTGCCATCTAGCGAGAGTTAAGTTTTGAGTAACCTAGGCGAACCACCTTAAATAAAAACTCTCGTCTTAAAAATTTCACTTACCCCTCACGTTGCACATTATAATGACGAGATGTGTGAAGAAATTAAAAAGCCTGGGACAGAAATGAAATGATCGGTAACTGCAGACATATTCCTTCTGGCATTAGGTTCGCCTTTTGTACAATTTTTTTTATTGTGCAATAAAGTAATAAAATAAATAAATAAATAAATGTTCTTAGCGCCATTTGCACCACGTCACTAACCCGGGGTTAACCGGCTAAACCGTTAATCCAGTGTCAAATCGTTCCGGTAACCACGGGAACTCCAGGTTTAACCGGTCAACCCCGGGTTTATGAATGGTTCGAGTCGCTCATAGAATGACCCTTTAATTTGTAATTTAAAGATAGTAAATGTGTATTGTAATGGTACGTGTCAGGTTGCGCGCTGTCCGCTAGCGTGGCGGCGTGGCGCGCGCGGTGCGCGCGGCTGCAGGCCGACGCGCGCGTGCTGCGCTGCGCGCTGGCCGCCGCCGCCGACACCGCGCACAGGTACACACGATCAAATATCCAACCGAACGAGTGCGAGAATGCGACTCCCGCATGCCAGACGGTTCCGTACTCATTATTATTTTATTTTAACTCGTTTCGTATTTGTAGGCACATATTTTAAAAAGTAAAAAAAAAATCTACAAAAACATTTTCTCAAAAATGGACGTCAAAGTCGACTTTGCCGTGTAAAAAATAGGTCGCGAAGCGCGGAGTTTATGGTCAGTCAAAAATTAAAAAGTTAAAAACATTGCAGTCTCGATTTTAGGACTGCAATGTTGCATACAAATTCCATTATTTGTCGAGTTCCAAACTTTTTAAAAGTTGAAATGGCCATATCAAATGAAGGCACAGGCCCATTAAACAGCCAAACAGATGATTAGTACCGCGACTATTTAGCTGTCTCAAATAGGTTGGCGTATTTTCGGCAGAAAAATACACTTCTATTTTTTTATTAAAAAAAATAAAAAGGCGGCAAGGGCTTTGTTCTGTGAAAATATATACGTAAGAATGTTGCTTTTGTAAAATATTTCTATGATATTTATATTTCTTGCACCATTTTTGAGAAAAGCACTATATATGACTCGGCTGGAAGGCTACTTGCTGGCTTCGGATTCAATTAAACGGACTCCCAAGGTCGTCCGTTTAAAACGAATCCTCAGCCTGCAAGTAGCTACTTCCGAGCCTCGACAATAATGTACTATTGATCACCCGTTATCATGACAAAAGTGTAGTTTTCAGATTTTCCCTGTCCTAAAGCCGACCACTGACCGACAGGCCGCCGGACGATATCGGCCTGTCAGTTAGAACAAAAATTTGACAGTTCCGAACGACTGACCGGCCGATAGCGTCCGGCGGACTGTTAGTCAGTGGTAGGCTTAAAAACGATATTACTTCCCGAATTTCATTGTTCTAGACAATCTAGGTATTCTAAGTCAACGGAAAACACCCTATTAACTATAATTCCCTTGACCTTGAATGTCGAATTATTCATTTTTTGAAGCATAAAAAGTCGCATCTTTTTTAGATTATTTTTTTCACAACTTCAAGTACAGTCCACCTGAATACATAGTTTCCATTTTAATACGATATTTCCACGCGTTCCCAAGACAAAGGATATCGACAGCCAAATGGATAACAAAATGATCCTATATAGGTTCCGTTTTTTTCCTTTTGAGCTACGGAACCCAAAAAAACCGGGCAAGTGCGAGTCGGACTCGCGCACGAAGGGTTCCGTACCATAATGCAAAAAAAAAAACAAAATAAAGCAAAAAGAAAACGGTCACCCATCCAAGTACTGACCCCTCCCGAAGTTGCTTAACTTTGGTCAAAAATCACGTTTGTTGTATGGGAGCCCCATTTAAATCTTTATTTTATTCTGTTTTTAGTATTTGTTGTTATAGCGGCAACAGAAATACATCATCTGTGAAAATTTCAACTGTCTAGCTATCAAGGTTCGTGAGATACAGCCTGGTGACAGATGGACGGACGGACGGACGGACAGCGAAGTCTTAGTAATAGGGTCCCGTTTTACCCTTTGGGTACGGAACCCAAAAAACCACCAGTGACCAATATAACACTTCAAACTGTCGCGTTTTGTACACATATTTAATTACACAAACGGGTCAACCGCGATATACTTTCATAAATACCTAGATCAAATATCAAATATCAACATTTATTCAGCAAATAGGCCACAAGGGCACTTTTACACGTCAACATTGAATTTACATAAAAGCAAAAATAATAACATCAACAATTTTATAAAATAAAACTAACAATTCAATCTAACGTATTACAATTACTAAGAGATGTATATGGTCTCTTAATGTCGAATTACATACAAAATACAGATAAAAAAACACACACAAAAAAATCTATAATATTTAGAGGTGTAAATGTCTCTAGAGATCAATTTACCATCTTACAGGACTTATTTGCTAAAATAATTGTTTTTCCTCAGATTATCGTGTGCCTGTGCGGTGCAAGAGTCGTCCTCGGTGTCCGTGTGCCTGGCGCTGCGCGCCGCCGACCGAGCGCTGGAGACGTATGACGTACTCCTTGCGTTAGCCGAGACCTTACACAGTCCGCAAGAAGAGGTAGGTACCAATAGCACAGAAAAAATAATAGTACTGGGTCAAAAACATTCTGTGTTCGCGTCTTTCCTGTAGACATACACAAGAGTTAAGGGCTATAATGGTTAATTTTCTTATTTAACCCTGGAGAGAAAAATGTACAGTTCGCGCGAACACGCTAGTTTTCTCTCATGTGGGCGATAGTTAACAGCTTGTGGGCATGTAAGTAATGATTTTATCACAGTTCTCTGAATAAAAGGAGGACATTTTCACGTGGATAAGGGTTAAATAAGAAAATTAACCTTTATAATTATTAACTCTTGTGTATGTCTACAGGAAAGACGCGAACACAATGTTTTTGACCCTACTAGGTACAGAAGACTCACTAACAAAACGCGTCTGTTACGATCAGGACAGCGCCACGCGCGGCTTATGGCTAGCCACCAAAATTGGTGTGAAACGGATGTACTTGTAGCTACCTGTTGCAAAGCGACGAAATCGCGGAGTGAGCCACGCCTGCTAATAGGGAATGTTACGCAAATCTCTGCGTAGGGGGCGCCACTACCACTATCCATCACAATCTGGGTCTCTACCGCGAAACAAGAAAATCCAAATTTCGTTATCTAACCTACTCTTGCATATTCGAGCGATGAAGAGGCAGATAACCAAATTCCGATTTTCGCGTTTCCCGGTAGGCCCTTGTTAACAAACCGCCTTGATGCGTGAATGTCATATTTTATTGTCTGTGAAAACTTTTCAAAATACAGTTTAAGGCACAATATGTATAAGTTACTATATGGTTTACTAGCTAGCTTAGTGCTGCACTCTGGCGGGAGAACATTGCAGTAATCCCCCTATTTTGCAATTGTTCGCTTGCTCAAATATCAAATTTAGCCGAATAGTTAACAAGTTAGCCGCCTCGAATTGAAACTATTGAGACATACTATAGTTCGTTTTTTTTTAGCATTAGAAATAAGGTAAACAATCTTGATGTGTCTTTTAATTGAAAAACACATTTTAAAAATAAGTCACGGCAAATATGTAACAATTATGAATCTAATCCGAGATTTTATAGTCTTCTGCTTTCATAAGTAATAGTTATTGATTTTTAAAAAGCGTTTTTCAATTAAAAGACATGTCAAGATCGCTTACCTTCTTCCAAGTTCTTTCTAATGCTAAAAAAAACGAACTATAAAATTGGATAATTTTACGGTTTAGACTGCACTGTTAGTGCTTGAGAAGGGAGACCTAGGCTCTCCGAAACATGTCGCGCGAGTGACTAAAAACAAGTGAGTAAAGGTGCAGGTACTTCACCGTAAACCGTAAAATTATTCAAAGTTAGCCCCCTTGTAAAACATAAATAGTACATTATTGTCGAGGTTCGGAAGTAGCTACTTGCAGGCTGAGGATTCGTTTTAAACGGACGACCTTGGGAGTCCGTTTAATTGAATCCGAAGCCAGCAAGTAGCCTTCCAGCCGAGTCATATATAGTGCTTTTCTCAAAAATGGTGCAAGAAATATAAATATCATAGAAATATTTTACAAAAGCAACGTTGTTACGTATATATTTTCACAGAAGAAAGCCCTTGCCGCCTTTTTATTTTTTTAATAAAAATATAGAAGTGTATTTTTCTGCCGAAAATACGCCAACCTATTTGAGACAACTAAATAGTCGCGGTACTAATCATCTGTTTGGCTGTTTAAAGCGCCTGTGCCTTCAATTGATATGGCCATTTCAACTTTTAAAAAGTTTGGAACTCGACAAATAATGGAATTTGTATGCAACATTGCAGTCCCAAAATCGAGACTGCAATGTATTTAACTTTTTAATTTTTGACTGACCATAAACTAAACGCTTCGCGACCTATTTTTTAGACAGCAAGGTCGACTTTGCCGTCCATTTTTGAGAAAAGTATATTTTCAGCGCAAAGCAGCAGAGGTGGTAGCGAAGCAGTTGCTGGCGCGGCTGGACGCCGAGCAGACGTCGGCCACGATAGGCGAGCCGCTGCTGTCGCCGGGGCCGTGGCTGCAGCACGACGGACAGTGAGTGCCAACACAGATCTAGAATAGGCTTGTGCCCATATACTAGGAATCCTCTAGACCGAGTTTAGAGCAATTATTTTATGAAATCGATGCTGCCAAAAATACAGGGGTGCGGGGGACGAGGTGAGCGAGGTCCCGTGCCGTGATTGGTCCGTTCAAAGACCCGGGCGTCACACAAAAACACTTTCGACTCGAAAATGGAGTAAAAGTAATGGAGTATTTGTGGCAGAGGGGGTAGAGCTGTTGTCTGGCCCCGAACTGCTAATCCTTTGTCTATTGTTAAGTAAAACCGCACGTGCTATAGTCTGTCGATTTGTCAGTAAGTCAAAATTTAACATATATTTAAGACTCGATTGCACCAAAAGTGTTCGCAAAATTTTTAGTGACCGACCGAAGATTCGGTTTCGGCCAAAAAATCATGTGTCGGCCTTGGTTTCGATTTCGGCCAAAAAACGGCCAGGTCGAAACTTATGAAATGGTACTTCGTTCTATGAAACTAAACTGTGTGACAAAGACCAAAAGCTGTGGAACAAGTAGGACAACAATATTAATATACTGATTTATGTACAGGTACAGAAATTAATATACTGATTTATGTACAGGTACAAAAACAAAAATATGAGGGCGCCACTGAACGACGCGGTCTTAATATGTCTATAAAAGCGGTTTTATGGCATTTTTTCAAGTTTTTTAAGTAGTCTATAAAAGTTTCGGTTTCGGCCGAGACTAAAGCCACAGCCGAAAATTCGGTTTCGGCAAAAAATAAATAAATAAATAAATAAAATAAAAAGTCATTTATTGTCGCAACAAAACTTACAGCAACAAATCGAACAAAGAGAAAACAAAAAAGGTTACAGCTTACATTATAAGGTTAAAGTCCGATAGGGTTGTTGACTGTATATAAAATATAGAATATATTTAATTAACGAGATATACAAGGAGAATGTAATTTTAACGTGACATCGTGTCGTGTGTGCGTTCATATACACTCCATAGTCGCTAACCGTTCCGACACGTCGCTAAAAAAAAAGAGAACTTGATTTGACTTGACAGTCAACCACCCTATATAAAGGCAATAAGCATTAATTACAGCACAAAGCAGAATAGCGATAAGTATACATACATCTTTTAATAACTATTTATATAATAGGTATAACATTTAGAACTATTTGTTAATGTTTAATTCCTAAGTGCGACAATAGGCTCGGGACTCAGCTTATGCCGCGAGTCTGGCGACTGCACAGCGCTGTTTTTCAGCCCGTACCTGTCTCTAAGCGTATAAAAAAAAAATTGCTAGCTATAGGGGAATACATGCCTTCGTAGCCTGTATTAACATTTACTTAGGTGCTCATTTAAATCTAAATTACAATTTTATATAGAAATACTTGTTCACGTATCCCTGTCCAGCAATTGGGCCCCAAACGGTTAAAATTTACTTTAAGTTTAAATTTAATTTAAATCATCGTTCACATTATTGTTCTCTTAAAAGAATTCTTTTAAAATTAGCTTTGAAAGTCGGTAATGACATATTCGTACGGAGAGGGGGTGGTAAATCATTCCATATTTTCGAGGCACGATAGGTAAAACTACCTTGGAACCCTATAAATTTATGCTTCGGTACAATTAACTTATTAACATGCATACTGCGAACTCCACGGTCTTTATTTTTCGGCCATCTAAGCTTTTTAAACAAGTACTCAGGCCTGCGAGTTTGAACAATTTTATATACCTGTGTTGCTAGATGTAGTTGCCTCCGCGCCGCCATTTTTAGGGACTTTTTTTCATTAAAGAAAGGCGTGACATGCGCGCGCTTTGGCACGTTGTAACAGAATCTAGCACACGCGTTCTGTACCCGTTGAATAGTTCGCGCGGTCTTAGCGTATAGCCGAGGCCCATAGACTGTATCGCAGTAGTTAAAGTGTGACAAAACTAAGGCTTCAACGAGGGTTTCCCGTACCTTTTCTGACAAGTGCTCCCTTAAGGTATAAAGGGCCTTTAAACGGTAATATGCGTTTCCAACCTTACTATTAACATGTTCACAAAAGCGTAGTTCGCTATCCATTAAAATGCCTAGGTTTTTTGTAACATTAACTTGTTCAATTAATTGATCATCAACTTTAATACGTGGATTATTTTCTTTAATTTTCATACATTGTCCGGTAGTTCCGAGGATCATGAATTTGGTTTTTAATGGATTTAAAACGAGCGTATTTTTAGCCGACCATCGCGATATTGCGCTTAGATCCAAATTTATTAAACTTTCAGCTATTTTCGTGTCACAGCTTTTGAAAGAGTAATAGATCTGGGTGTCATCTGCATACAGGTGTATCCTACAATTTTTAACACACTTCAGAAGATCCGCCGTATACAGGATGAAAAGAATCGGACTCAAAATTGACCCCTGGGGTGTGACTCTTTCTATTGCTTTAACCTGTGATTTTTGCAACTCCCCGTCACTGTTTTCAGTTTCTACATACTGGGTCCTAGTGGTTAGAAACGACTTAAACCATTCACATGCTGTGTTTGATATACCATAATAACGCATTTTAGCAAGTAGCAACTCAGAGCTCAAGCAATCGAAAGCGCGGGAAAAGTCCAATAAAACCAAAACGGTACCGCAGCCCTCGTCGGAGGCCGCTAGCACGTCGTCAACCACATGCGCAAGCGCCGTGGCCGTGCCGTGTCCGCTACGGAAGCCTGATTGCGTTAAGGGCAAAATTCGATTGTTTTCTAAATATTTCGTGAGCTGTCTACATATCACCCTTTCAATTATTTTAGATAACACAGGTAAGATGCTAATTGGCCGCAGATCTTTAAAGTCTTCCACTGAGGAGCCTTTAGGAATGGGTTTCACACGAGCGCACTTCCAGTCGTCCGGGCACACACCAACAGCTATAGATTTATTTACTATGTACGTAATAACGGGTAGAGTAGTCGGCAAGGTCATCTGTATCATATGGATCGTTATACCATCAAAACCCGCTGCCCCCGTATCAATGCCATTTATAATTTTCAGAATTTCCGACTCGGTAGTTGATTCTATGTGAAACTGATTTTCAGTGTAATTACTCGTCCTAAAAAAATTTATTGTATCAGGGTCAAGGGTTGAAGCCCCTGACAGATTGAGGAAAAAGTTATTTATGTCATCTGGGCTATTAAGATGTTGAGGTATGCCGGGCGGGGCCGCATTAGCAACCACTGTGTGTCTTTTAAGATGCTGCCACATAGTATAAGGTTTATTTCTATTTTTATTAATATAGCATTCAAAGTAGGCATGCTTTTCTTTTTTGATTGCCGTGTTAACATAGTTGCGCAAACTTTTATAATATTCAATTTGAGGTTCCGCCTTAGTACGACGGGCATTTAAAAATGCGGTATTTTTAAGTGCCACCATTTCTTTTATTGTATCTGTAATCCAAGGACTAATATTATCTGGAATACGTTTTTTTCTATATGGAGCATGTCTATCAAATAGTTCAATTATTAATCGATTAAAAAGGTTTACCATACTATTGACGTTACCCATATGAATAACTTCTGACCAAGGTATACTCTCTAAATCTTTTGTAAAGGCAGCATCATTTATATTATTAAGCACGCGTTTATAGCAGAACCGAGGTAGCTGCTGAGGACTTGCGATATTAAAATCCGTAACAATAAGAGCGTGGTCACTAATTGATGGGTTATGATGCACCTCCACTCGAGTACATAGCTGAGGTGAATCGGTTATTACTAGGTCTAGAAGTGTGCTAGAAGTGTCGCCCATTCGTGTCGGTTCTTTCACTAACTGTTCTAGATTGTTTTCGCTAAAAAAAGCACTTAGATCCTGAGCGACGTTGCTACTCGGTCGCATAAGGTCAACATTAAAATCAGTCAACAGAAAAATAAAATTACAATAGGCAAAGGCATTAATAGAGTCACTCAGGGCGTCTAGGGCTTGCGCTTGCGGTACCGGTACGGCGTCATCGTCAGGACGATATGCTGTGCCGACGGCGGGCAGGCTCACCTCTAGCCACATTTGCTCGAGCGGGCCCCGTGGCCGTGGATGTGCACCTCGCGCCGCACGTACAAGCCGACACCACCCCCGCGCCCGCCACCCGCCCTAGGCTTATGCTTAAATACGTACCCAGGAATTTGTGGTGCACCCGAGTTATCACCTGATTTCAACCAAGTTTCATTTAGAGCGAGAATATGTGGAGAGTTTTTTTTCACTGTTATTATTAATTCATCACGCCCTGTGTTTAGCGACCGTACGTTCAGTAATCCCAACCTTAAACAAACTTTTTTTTTATGTTTTCTGTTCACTTTATGTAATATATAAGTATAATAGTACACTGCGCGCGATGATAGAATATAGATAAGATAGATAAGTAATATGCATGCAGCATAATATAATATTTAAACGTTTTCAGGAGCCCCCCAATTGCTAGACACGATAAAATGTACACATATATTCTACATACACCAACCCTACCACATGCATGTTCTATAGTAAAACACACAATACGGAACAAAATTAAATTCCTTAAGAAGACAAACTGAGTGACAAGTTCATTTATTTTTGTCAGCTGAGGCGTTAGAAAAAACACTGTTTAGATCAGCGTCACAGCTGATACGATGTGCAACAAGTCCGACCGCTTTCCGTACAAGGATTCGACCATTGTAGGACCATACATATTTCCACTGAAGATTTTTCGCCATTTCTTTTGCTTTTCCAAACAGACGCCTGTTCGTACGAGTGAGCCTTTCATTTATATAAATAGATATGTCACCTGGCAGCCCCAAATCACGTGTTTTGAGGAACCGACGCACCCGTGCAGCATGAAGAAGAGCGTCACGGACGCTGCGGCCACCACCAGCGGTCACGCACGCGGCGCGCGCGCCACCGTCGCCGGCTCCGCGGGCGCCCGCAAGCCACGCCTCCACCAGATCGCGGTCGTCGATGGTGACGCCGATCTTCGCGGCGATCAGTTTTACGATGTGCACGGAGTTCTCGTTATTCTGTTCCGGGAGCCCGCTGATTTCCAGGTCGTTAATGAGAGAGTCTTGCTCCTTCTCGTTCAGTTCAGTCTTAAGCTGCTCGATCGTGGCTTGCAGTTCTTTCACCTGACTGTCCGCTTGGCACTTCTCTGCGTCGTTTAACCGTGTCTCAATATGATCAAGCCGCTGCGTCATCTGAGTCACCGTGTTCGTATTTTCGTCGATCTTGGCCTCCATGTCGTTAACCTGCTTGTCCATTGCGTCAACACGGCCCGACAATGACGTCATACTCTTATCGCAGGCTGCGATATCAGCTCGGACTTCCTTCATCTCTTCGCGGAACTGGATTATCTCTCCTCGAAGGGAACTGATGTCCTCCCTGACCTGCCGCAGCTCGGATATCAGAAGCTCAGGGTCGGTGCCCGCTGCACCACTGCTGGAACTACGATTCCGATTCTGGTCTTGAATCTGGGACTCGGCGTCACTTTCGGTGCCCTTACCCGGTGTGGTATTGTCCTTGGGCGTAGTTGGTTTACAATGAGGGCATATCCAAGACGCGCTTATTTTCATCTGTGCCGTCATTCCAACACATTCCCTAGGGTAGGTCTTGAATTTACACATCGATGACCCACAAGTCGCGCCATCCGCTTGCGTCATATACTTTTTACACCAGCCGCATTTAACCATTTTGCACCGAAATTTGTTAATATGCACAAGTTGTTCCAATTATTTCACTGCAATCCAATGTATTACAAATTATAGATGTATTTCACTTAGTTTTAGGTAGCACACAACGGTTTTTTATTAACACGACATCGCGGGTACGCCGAGAATACGTAGACTAGTATTCGTTGCTGAATTTGGTCCAATTTCTCGTAAAAAATGCTATGATACTGCTGGAATTTTATTTGTACACTTAGTTCACAACACTGTTTATGTTTATAGCACAGTTTTTAATAATATTAGGCCGTATTACTAATTTTAATGAATAATTTTCGCGGAGCCATATCTGCGCGCGCGGGAGTACCCCCGAAAAAAAAAAACATGTTTTAGGTCGGACATCAAAAATTTTATTCCCTTTGACCTATTTGTAATAGGTACAGGGAAGAATCCTGAAAAACTACACATTTGTAAATGAGAAAAAAAAGTAAAAGTATTGAACCCTTGTTGGGCGAGTCCGACTCGCATTTGTCCGGCTTTATTTTACTATTCATATTTTGTACCGTATGAAACATCCTTGCAGAGCGCACACAGACAGCGAGTGGACGGAAGAATGCGAGACAAGGCTCCGAGCGCACGCGGCGCGGCTCAAGAGTGACACAGTCACGCTGCGGAACGCCGGGCAAGCGCCCGCGCTGTTCTCTTATCACGGTAAACTCTAGTGTGACATCTGGGATAGAGATCCATACATTACAATCAGCAAGCGCACTAGTCTTGACTCAAACAGGTCTTCTTACATTAATTTCGATTAAAACAAGTGAACCTGCATATCATATAACTCCCTACCGTTGACCGGTCATACTTTGACTATAGTTCGTTTCGTTTTCGTAGAACAAAACTGCATTCATAGTAAAAATACTATGAATGCAGTTTTGTTTATTTTTAAAAATAAAGGAATGTGTCCTTTAAGTAAAATGAGCCAGCTTAAGGATTTAAGGTAGTTTTCCTCCAGGGCCCGACCTATCTTTCCACACTGTATAGTTCCATAATTTACTAGTGGGTTTGCGCAAAATAGAAATAATATAAGTTAAATACAGTTTTGTATAATTTAGTTATGTTTTCAGATGTAGAAGAAGATGACTTACCCAAATCCGCGGGCAGCGCTAGTATGGCGGAGATGGAGGCAGCTGTCATGATGCAGGTTAACTTATGTTTTTGATTCAGAAATGTTTGTGTTTTATTACAAGCTTTTAGTTAGTTTCACCTATCCTGTTGTCTGTAATCAAATCTTGCAAGTTAAATTTGACCCGGTTTCCGATGTAGCTGAAAATTTGCATACATATGTAAGTCGGGTGACAATGCAATATTATGTTACCATCGAGCTGATCCGATGATGGAGACAGGAGGAGGTAAAAATGATATTTTTCACGATGATCCATCCACGGGACCATAATTGTTTGCGCCCATATTTTATAAATTTGCGTTTTTTTTACTGACGGAAATAAAACCGCCTTGTGATAATGTATAATCCTGTTTGTCTACAGGAGATACTCGCATTGCGCGAGGCCCGCGCCGCCGCGCGCGCCGCCGAGGCCGCCGCCGGCCTCCGGGACGCTAGCGAGGACCACAAGGACCATAAGGACTATAAGGACCACAAGGAATACAGCTACAAGGACCACAAAGATTATGACCCTAAGGACAGGGACAAGGACCATGTGCAACATAAGGTAATTCACAATGATCACACTGTTAATTTGTGTTAATCATTGTGCCATGTTATGACGACCGATCTGGCCTAATGGGTAAGACCCTCCCTATGAAGCCGATGGCCCTGGTTTCGAATATCTGTGTTATCACACATATAACAACCAGGATTCGAACCCAGGACCATCGGCTTCGCAGGCAGGGTCACCTAGTTACTAGGCCAGACGGGTCGTCAAGGTAATAATATAATATGTTTTAACCACACCAGTTCGGAAAGGCTTACTTTGCACTTCAAAAACCGATAGCAGTTGCATTTTATTCACATGTGAGGCAAAGTAATCAAATGCAAATTTTGAGTTGTTTTCTTATGTTTCCTGGTTAAATTGACTTTTAAATGATGATTTTGAATGATAAATATTTAATGACATTAAATGAATGTCTGATGAATGAATGATTTGATTTGGTTTGTTTTTGTTTGATATCTTACAGTTAATATTTTGGTTGGTGTGGTGAAAATTTTTGTGTTTCACTCGGGGGCAAATTGTGCTTAACCCTCGTGCTTTGAATATTATCGTGCTTTAATATTAGCACGAGCGGTTAAACAACAACTTTACCCCCTTGTAAAACAGATAACTATTGTCTATTTCAGAGCGAGTCCACCCGCAGCCGCCGCCGGCGCGAGCGGCACTGGCTGGAGACGCAGGCCTCCGAGACCGACCTCTGAACATATCCTTACCTACTTATATTCCTCAGTATATCTACTACAGAGACTAGAGATGGGCCGAATATGGACTTCGCCGTATACGAATATTCGGTCCAGATCATACCGAACCGAATATTCGGTTGGGCTAAAACCATAGAGAAAAAAAATCTATAAATGCTCACTCCATACTTAAGTTTTAGTACCAATAAGACTATTATTTTCGCAGTCGACATCTAGCATCGAGTAGCAGAATTATCAGAACTGCTACTTGAAAATAGATTTTCCACCGACCGAAAAGTCTAATGCTCAACAATTTTCAGCTAATATTATAACCGGATTAACCCATAGAAGGTAGGATCGTATAGAAGTGGTATACGCGTGCCTCCGTGAGGGACAAAACACACGCAAATGCGACACTGTGATTGGTCGAATTTATTTGTTGCCCACCATTATCCATACTAAAAAAATAATGGGGAACAAAAAATATGTGAGACTGTGACAAGGACAAACAATAATAGCGCTTTCTCTGCTACTCCTACTGAAAGATACATAAGACTATCCGTTCTGTCAGTTATCCCCACCACTCATGCCCAATCCTTTTCAACGACTTCTGTTTTAATTTTAGTTGTAAATTGTTGTTCAATATAATTTTCACCTCAGCAGCTCGAACAAGGGTACTTTGCTTCTTAAAAACAGTGAGCAAAATGCGATTTTGCTCACTGAGGGAGACAAAATGACATTCAAGTGACCTTTATAGTCAAATGTCATTTCAACATGCGGGGTCTAATACAAGTTCGATATACTTGGGTTCTATTATCTCTGTCCCTCTAGGTATGTTCTCACTGCTTAGGGTGAAAAATTTTGTGTACTACACGAGATCAAAGTTATTTACATCTCGTGCGCTTTTGAATCCCTTACTACGCTCAAGATTCTAAATTAGATATTATAGAATCTTTCGCTTGCACGGGACTCAAAATAAGCACTCGAAGAAATATCAAACTTTGATCTCTTGTTGTACAAATAACTATTTCGTGAGTCGACACTAGTGAATTCTAGTATCGAGTAGCGGTACTCATAATTCCGCTACTCGATGCTAGACGTCGACTGCGAAAATAATAGTCTTATTGGAACCAAAACTGATGTATGAACTATGAAGACTATGAAGTGAGCACTCTATTCTTACTATACAGGGTGTCCCAGAATTCGACGTCAAGCCGTAAACGGATGATAGACCAAGTCATAACAGTTATCATAAAAATACAAAAAAAAATCCAACTCATGTTCTTTAAACATTATGGTCACTTTAAAAATTCACTAAAAAATCCACACCCTGTAATTATTCAAGATTACACAATAATAAAAAAAATAGAATAAATTATGGAATTTGTAGTAACAAGAGTTAAAGAACCATTACAGGGTGTGGATTTTTTAGTGAATTTTTAAAGTTTATGATAATTGTTATGACTTGGTCTATCATCCGTTTACGGCTTGACGTCGAATTCTGGGACACCCTGTATTTCTCTATGCTAAAACTGCCCAAAATAAGAACCCGAACTATTCGGCCGAACACGAACATATGCTGATACCGAATATTCGGCCCATCTCTTAGAGACCGTCGTGATCGGGATCGAAAGCGAAAACAATTCACGTCTCTAAGCAGGTGCTGCCACCTACACACGAACTGTGTTACCACGATTAAGTACAGTCGAGTGTAAAAATATGGGTGCACACAATACACTCAAATATAATATATTTACAGTATGTGTCTGACCATGGGGCTTTAGTAGTAGTAGTAGTAGTAAACTCTTTATTGTATAAAAAGACATATGAAAAATAACTTACAATTAGCATGAAGTACAAAGGCGAACTTATCCCTTTGAGGGATCTCTTCCAGTTAACCTTTGTGTAGATGTGCTTTAATTCCAGGGCTTGATTTTACTCGCTAAACTGAGCTACTTTTACCATGGGACCAACCCTAAAATCGGGGAAATTTTTTTGGCTTTCCCATAGAAAACGTTAACATCTGATCAGCCAAAATATATGAAAAAGTAAAAAAAAAATCGGGATTTCGGGGTTGGTGCCATAATAAAAGTAGCTCAGTTTAGCGAGTAGAATCGAGCCCTGGATTTAAAACCCGATGGTCAGTAACACCCTGTATGTCCTAGCGTAACGTCCCACATGTCAGCGAATTAAATTAAATAATAATTTATTTTAGAAATTCAATTAAGAACTATGGGACATATTTTTGAGTAAGTTATATGCACCCATATTTTTGACTACAATACCATAAAGAACTTACTTAAAATCTTAAGATGAGAAATAACTGACATAATTATATCATAGTAAAATAAATGCTTTTAGTATGAGAAAGTAATGGAAATTAGCGTGCATATTTTTATTGAAATAAGCCAAAAAAATGTAAATTTCGCCAAAATAAATTTTACCATTTCAGTATACTTTTAAGCCCCATTTAGACGGTTTGATATTCCGATCAAATACCGCAATGTAACGAAAATCGCATGCAAGATCTTAAACCGTGTAATTGGAGCTTTAAGGATGACTCACGTTAGAACGGCCCGGGCCCGGGCCGCGGCATCCGACTCCTCGTTTGTATAGAGAGCATCACGTGACCACCGGTCACCTGTCATATAAAATGGTCAGTCGTCTCGGCCCGGGCCCGGGACGTTCTGGCGTGGGTCATCCTTTAGACTTGTGACTTTGACAAAGTGAAATTGTAATATCGATTAAAATTGTAGAGTCGGACCAAAAAAAGTCTGCAGCGGATTTGATAGCCCACGCAGTGCAAATGTCATTTATACGTCATAATTTCATAGAAGTTTGACGTTTAAAATAACACTTGCATTGCGTGGAATATCAAATTCGCTGCAGACTATTCTTAGTCTGACTCTAGTTGAATTCATCTGAATATCGACTGAAATTGATTATGCAAAACATTATCTAAAAAAATCATGTTTAGAAATAGTACAAATTTACGCCTGAGAGGCTTTCCTTCCATCTAGTTATAACATTGTAAAAATTATGACATATCTTATTCATTTTAGTTAGTATCTTATTTTTGTTTATACCTCAAAATCCATACTAATATTACAAAGGCGAAAGTGTGTCTGTCTGTTACCTCTTCACGCTTAATCGGCTGAACCGATTTAAGTAGTTGAAATTTGGAATGGAAATAGTTTGAGTCCCGGGGAAGGATATAGGATAGTTTTTATGTCGGAAGTCATCCCTGAAGAGAGTGCAAAGGGGGGTGAAATTGAAAGAGTTAATGAATTGCCTAATAATTGAAGAAAGCAAAGCGCGAATTGAATGATTGCTATTAGCATTACCCGGGCGCTATACCTACTTTAGCTGTTGTCACTAAATCCACGCAGACGAAGTCGCGGGCAAAAGCTAGTGTATAATATGTTATTTAAACAATTCACTGTCTTCATAAAAAACAGAATCTTATGCTGTTGTTGCCTTTACAGCTTTTATCTTTGCCAGAAACTAGTCGTTGAAACATTGATTTGTAAGAAGTTTAAAAACACATCGAAGCTTTTTTACCCATTTTACATTTTTATCATATATATTAACATTTTGATGTTTTACTTTTTAATGAATTGCTGTTTCTCTTTCGCCGATAAAATTCAGTTATAGCAACATTTTTCTTGTAAATACCTTCATATTTAAAAGAACTTTAAAAACATTGAGTAGGTACTAAACCCTCGTGTTACTGAACGTCCTCGCTTGAGCTCGGCCGTTAAATTCATGCTCGGCAGGCAATCCCTGTTCCGATCGATGTATGGTGCTTTTCTTAAAGAAGAAAATTCGATTAAAAGTACAGACGTAGTGCATAATGGTTTTCCATCGTATTTTCTCGGAAACGTTCGTATTTGTCATGCTGCTTCAGTCAACCTCAGAACTTTTTGTACTGAGACTGACTGAAATAGCAAGACACGTTCGTGCGTTTCCGTGAAAAAACGATGGAAAATAATTATGCACTACATCTGTAACTAATTTCTTTGCTGGCGTGTAAACTTTAAAACGTATTTCAAGACCAAAAAAAGTAAGACAATGTTGCCACTGCAATAATTTGTTTGTAAAATAGTAAATTCCTTTTGATAAATAATCAGGCTAAGATAATTTATTTATTAGTAATTTTACTCCTACGATTTAAAAAAAGTACTTTTATTTACTTAGGGTAGGGTTGCCATAAGTGTGGGGGCTCAGACCGGGACATTTAACGAAAACCAGCCAAGTGCGAGTCGGACTCGCCTTCCAAGGGTTCCGTACATTACACAATTTTCAACAATGTATATTTTGATGTGAAACGTGAGTGAAATGTTTAAAAAAGACCCGTAAGGGACGATCAAAAACTAAGTAATAAGTCCGACGCACGCTTGACTGCATATTTCTAATAGGTTTTTCTGTCGTCTATAGGTAAGGAATTATTTAGTATTGTTTTTAAATTTTAGTAGTTTCGGAGATAAAGAGGGGAAGTGGTAATTTTTTGTCTATTTACTTAAATTACTTCTAAACTATTAATCTTAAAATTATTAATAAAATATTTTGAGATTCCCACAGCTCTATCACTTGATATATAACACCATATAGTTTGCAAAACTTTGTTTATTAACTGTCTCATTTACCCCCAAATAAGTGCTCCCTATGTTTAAAATTCATTTTACTTACGTTACAGGTCCGTCTTCGGGTTATAGATTGACATAATATATGTGTACCAAATTTCAACTTAACTGTCACAAATAATGTAGGTACCTAAATGAAAACGCGAGCGAAGCGAGCGCGAAATTTTTTCGAGATAATAGTAGGTAGATTTTTAGGATTTCGTACTTCAAAAGGAAAAAACGGAGCCCATATAGGATCACTTTGTTGACCGTCCGGCCGTCTGTCTGTCTCAATGCCCCCTACTAAATAACTATGATTTATAAACCGGGACAATTTGTTTATGGGCCGGGACACCGGGACATCATGCTTCAAACCAGGACATGTCCCGGCGTACCGGGACGTATGGCAACCCTAACTTAGGGGCTATTCATAAATTACGTCTTTTCAAATTAAGGGGGGGGGGTCACATCGGGGAGACATCGTATGATAGTAGCATGCCGTAGGAGGAAACGGGGTCATTCGATGCATGATTTTTGGATGATTTTAGGAGGGAGGGGGGGTCAAAAATCGTCAAAAATCGATGACGTAATTTATGGACAGACCCATATTTTTACATAAATACAAGACGCGCTAGTAAAAAGTGGCAACATTTTCTTACTTTTTTTGGTCTTGAATTACGTTTTGCATTATAGATTGTTGGGTTTTGCGGCATGTTGTAGTAATAATAATAACGAGAATAGGTAAGCAGTATCACGCTTAGTCAATTATCTGTTTTATAATAGGCATTTATATTAGAATATCATCACAAAAAAATATATATGTAAATTACTAAAAAAGAATCTCGAAAATTACCAGTGTCATAATATTGTTATTAAGATTAAGCTATTGTATAGAAAACTAATGTAAAATTCTTCCCTTCTGTAATTAAGTATTAATAATTTAATTTTATAGATTTTAAGTACATGCGGTGTGGGATGTTATTCAAAAAATTGGGACACGCCCCGGCTTCGCACGGGTTGACAAATTATACACTTAAACCTTCCTCAAGAATCGACAGGTGAAAACCGCATGAAATTCCGTTCAGTAGTTTTTGAGTTTATCGCGAAGATTCATACCCACAAACAGACAGACGCGGCGGGGATTTTGTTTTATAATTAAATGCACGAAGGTAGGGGAGACCGAGGAGAGTTGTGACAGAGGAGAGTTGTGACATCGTCGATTTTTTGGAATCTATTAACTAGAAACTAGGTCGCAATAGCGCGCGTTTGTTAGTTCAAGTTACGAGCTAACAAACGCACACTGTGTCTTATATTCATTATATAAACGTCTTATATCCAACTATTGAAGACCCAATTTAGAGGCCCGGCCCGTTCTCGAAAACTCTTCTAGAACTACCCCCGCCACTTGCGCGTCTCATATATTTGTGTTGAGGACATTATACATAATTTATAATTCGTTTATTGTCTGTAGAACATTGGTATATACAATGATGGAACATGATTTAATATAGAATCACCATGTTCTTACCAACAGGCGTACAGTCAAACTTATAACTAAACACAAACATAAATCATGCAAATGCAAATTACAATAATATTATCCTCTAGCCGCCCATGCGTCAACCCTTGCCAAGCAAAATGAAATTTTATTTTGTCAACACAAGGTTCAAATTAGGATGGAACAGGAGACCTTTTTATATGTCTCTGGGCGGCTAGAGGTTATACTGAATGCATTAATACCATCTTCACACATATCTGAGACGACATGAACGAAAACTGACGTAAAGCCTGTTCGGCTGGGATACTAATTGCCTTTGTGCTAAATAGACTTGAATAAGATCCCACATTGAAATATTTTTAGTATTTTGCTACTCTCCGCTTACAAATGTCTATAACGTTAAATATAGCTTAACATATATGTACGATATATATAATTATCTAGCCTCTAGTATAGCACAACCAAAGGTTCTTGAAAATGCAGTGATGGATCATTTACTCTAATTCGTTTTTTTTAGCATTATAAACAACTTGAAAGAAGGTAAGCGATCTTGACATGTCTTTTAATTGAATAACGCTTTTTAAATTCAGTAACTATTACTTATTAAAGCAGAAGAATATAAATGATCGTATTAGATTCATAATTGTTACATATTTGCCGTAACGTATTTTTAAAATGTGTTTTTCAATTAAAAGACACATCAAGATTGTTTATCTTATTTGTAATGCTAAAAAAACGTACTATAAGGACAAATTAAGGTTGCATGTGCTATGCCTGAGATATAAAATGGCGCATAGCGGATATAATGAATTACTGAGGTTTAGTTACATAATAATTATAGTGTATTCGGGTAATTTCTACTACATCAAAATGTCGGCTAATTCCTAAAATCTCCCATAATTCCAGCATATTAGAGAATCTGAATTTATCTGAATCACCCGAATACACCTTACTTACTGAATGACTGGTATATGCACATCCTGGACACTGCATGCATTTTTTTAGGTGGTAAATACAATCTGACTATAGTTTGGGTTTTTTGAGACTCGACAACGCGCATCTGAGAGTTGCAATCGTTCAAAGACTAAAGCCCGCTCCACACTCAGAGATCAGCTAATTCGCCTCCACAGTCGCGTTCGCGACTTCGCGCCGCGATTCGCGCACGAGTGTAGAGCGAGCTTAAGGGCCGGTTCGTCTGCCGATTAAAATCTAAAAAACTGTTTTGTATAGTTCGTAGTTTTGTAACTTGAGCCCGAGCTAATCCTATTGTCTATTGTTAAGTAAAACCGCTCGTGCCACGTGCCACAACCACCTGCATAAAAACCTGCGTAATTCGGTTACCGAGCCGGCGAGTCGAACACTACAGAACCAGTCTAAAATGTGTCATCGAGATGCGTAACAAAGGCGCGTTATCGGAGAGCGCACCTACACTGGTTTTTTGAGCGTTGGACTAGCCCGCGCTCAGGTGCCAAATAGAATGAGTATGACCCTTTTTTACAGGTAAGTAGCACGTGCGGTTTTACTTAACAATAGGCAATAGGATTAGCGCCGGGACAAAACAAAACAAAAAACCGGGCAAGTGCGAGTCGGACTCGCGCACGAAGGGTTCCGTACCATAAAACAAAAAAAAAAACGGAAAAAAAACAAAAAGAAAACGGTCACCCATCCAAGTAGTACTGACCACGCCCGACGTTGCTTAACTTTGGTCACGGGTCACGTTTGCTGTATAGGAACCCCACTTAAATCTTTATTTTATTCTGTTTTTAGTATTTGTTGTTATAGCGGCAACAGAAATACATCATCTTTGAAAATTTCAACTGTCTAGCTATCACGGTTCGTGAGATACAGCCTGGTGACAGACGGACGGACGGACGGACGGACAGCGAAGTCTTAGTAATAGGGTCCCGTTTTACCCTTTGGGTACGGAACCCTAAAAAAACAAAACTACGAACTATACAGAAAATGACAGCCAGAGCGTCTCCTGCAGTTACTAAATGCTCTAAGGTACATAAGGCAAGGGATGCGTCACAAATGTTTGCTATACGATTATCTGTGTTGCTGGGCATTACATTTAAAGCCAGTCTGACTGACCGCTTTACCTATTTGTGAAAATCCTGCTGGCAAATTTTTGGTGAATATATTTTTGAAGCGCTTATAACATTATAGTAGTCATCGGAAGCTTTCTTTCAACTGAGAGGACAGGGAAATAAAATACCCATTAAATTGTTTATACGACAACGGTTTCACTCACTTGAATTTTTAGTCGCTATTGGCGACATGTTTCGGGCCCGTCGGGGGTCCTCCCTCAGGCTCGAGTGTTCGCGGCGACTGCAACTCGTGCACTGATCGCGTCGCCCGCCTCGTCGCTCGTTGCGCGCGCGCTGACAGAACGGGGGCGGGGGGCGCGGTGCACTCCTACCTAAAATACCTTTTCTCAAAAATGGACGGCAAAGTCGACTATGCCGTCTAAAAAATAGGTCGCGAAGCGCGGAGTTTATGGTCAGTCAAAATTTAAAAAGTTAAAAACATTGCAGTCTCGATTTTGGGACTGCAATGTTGCATACAAATTCCATTATTTGTCGAGTTCCAAACTTTTTAAAAGTTCAAATGGCCATATCAAATGAAGGCACAGGCCCATTAAACAGCCAAACAGATGATTAGTACCGCGACTATTTAGTTGTCTCAAATAGGTTGGCGTATTTTCGGCAGAAAAATACACTTCTATTTTTTTATTAAAAAAATAAAAAGGCGGCAAGGGCTTTTCTCTGTGAAAATATATACGTAAGAACGTTGCTTTTGTAAAATGTTTCTATGATATTTATGTTTCTTGCACCATTTTTGAGAAAAGCACTATATATGACTCGGCTGGAAGGCTACTTGCTGGCTTCGGATTCAATTAAACGGACTCCCAAGGTCGTCCGTTTAAAACGAATCCTCAGCCTGCAAGTAGCTACTTCCGAGCCTCGACAATAATGTACTATTTCTCAAAAATGGACGGCAAAGTCGACTTTGCCGTCTAAAAAATAGGTCGCGAAGCGCGTAGTTTATGGTCAGTCAAAATTAAAAAGTTAAAAACATTGCAGTCTCGATTTTGGGACTGCAATGTTGCATACAAATTCCATTATTTGTCGAGTTCCAAACTTTTTAAAAGTTGAAATGACCATACCAAATGAAGGCACAGGTCCATTAAACAGCCAAACAGATGATTAGTACCGCGACTATTTAGATGTCTCAAATAGGTTGGCGTATTTTTGGCAGAAAAATACACTTCTTTTTTTTATTAAAAAAAGTAAAAAGGCGGGAAGGGCTTTTTTTTGTCAAAATATATATGTACGAACGTTGCTTTTGTAAAATATTTCTATGATATTTATATTTCTTGCACCATTTTTGAGAAAAGCACTATATATGACTCGGCTGGAAGGCTACTTGCTGGCTTCGGATTCAATTAAACGGACTCCCAAGGTCGTCCGTTTAAAACGAATCCTCAGCCTGCAAGTAGCTACTTCCGAGCCTCGACAATAATGTACTATTGTCTCTTCAAATTAAGCAAATGTGATAGGGACAGCATGAGCCAGTCATTGAGTAACCGTTAGCTTGGAGGCAGTTGTAAATGTGTGCAAATGTATAAATGTATATGAGTGTACAGCGCGTAAGTCGGTGCTAGCGTTAGTACGTGAGACGTTATGAGAAAATAAAGGCTATTACAGTACCTACTACATACTTTCATTTATCCCATCAACGCTGGATTTAATTAGTTTCTGCTATAATTTTCATTCTTCGAATTAAAACTATGACGAGACATACATATAGCGACTAAAATACAAGCACAGAATAAATAATAGTACTAGAGAATACCGTACAGAAAGGAAACTTATTACAAAACCGAAGTTTGACACGTTATATGTGGTTGTGGAAAGGGACGTCAAGTTGTGCCAACCCTAATTGCTCGGAGCAATGCTGAGCCGAACGGAGCCGAGTTTGCCCGCAGGGAGGAGTCACGAGGGGTGTCTCAAGTTATATTTTTAACGTCAAATTTCTATGACATTATGACGTATAAATAAAACTTGCACTGCGTGGGATATCAAAATCGCTGCAGACTTTTCTTGGTCTAACTCTAGAGGAGAGAAAAGGTCGGTACAATAAAAGTGCTGAAACATTACAAATTAAGTTATTTAATTATATTAATCAGTATGTCCATGAAATCAATTATTATATAATTACAAATTAATCTGTAGTAAATCGATACAGAGCAATAAAACGCTATTTTGTGATAAAAATGAAAAAGTAAATAAAAATTTATTTTTTGAAGACAACATAATGGTCCATAAAATTTGTTAGTAATTGCTTATCATTTGTAACAATAATAACGTAATTAGATATTGGAGTCGCTTAACTTCAAACACGTCGCACTTTTGTTTATTTATTGTACTCAAGAATCTGAATCGCTTTTTACATATTTCTCTCTGCTATGGACTCCGCGTTTATGCGTGCCTAATTGACCATATTGTCTAAATGTTTTCTTACATATATTACATTGATGTGGTTTTTCACCACTGTGTATTAGTTTATGATTATGTAAAGTACTCAATTCTCGGAAATACTTTTTACAAAATTCACATTGATATGGTTTCTCACCAGTGTGTATTAGCCTATGCCTCTTTAGACTACTCAATTCGTTGAATTGTTTGTTACATACTTGGCATTTATACGGTTTTTCGCCTGTGTGAATTCGTTTATGTGCGTTTAATCTATCTATTCGTGAGAACATTTTTTGACACATTTCGCATTGATAAGGTTTTTCGTCAGTGTGTATTAGTTTATGCATTATTAGCTTATGTCTCTTTACAGTACTCAAATCCCTGAATTGTTTGTCACATATTTCACACTGATATGGTTTTTCACCGGTGTGAACTCGTTTATGCGCGTTTAATTTATCTATTCGTGAAAACTTTTTTTGACACATTTCGCATTCAAATGGTTTTTCGCCAGTGTGTGTTAGTATATGTCTATTTGACGTTCTCAAGTCGCCAAATTGCTTTTTACATATTTTGCATTGATATGGTCTGTGTTTCTGTCGCGATGTAGCGCGTTCAGCAAGCGTTGGCTTACTCTTGGTCTTCTTCTTAGTCTTGGTCGTGGGTACGTGGTGTGATTTGGGGTCGTCTGCGTCACCGAGCGCCCAGTCTGTAAAAAACTATTTATTTAGAGATGCACCGGATATTCGGTTACTATCCGGTATCCGCACTATCCGGCCCTTTTTTAATAACCGGCCGGATACCGGATAGTGATCTACCATCCGGCCAGATAACGGATAGTAATTATGCTTGATTTCGGAGTCAACAAATTGTATTTAAGAAACCGTCACTGTCATAATCGTACTCGTTTATTATTTTAAAACAAGTTAAACATTCCACTCCCTTGCACGCCCACTCATTTAGAATCTACATATGAATCCGCGCGAACCTACACATTAACAACGAAACAGATCAAAGCCTGCGCAAATGCGCAATACGCAACGGAAAACCGAAATGTACGTATATTTCCGCCGACCGAATATTCGGCGGCCGGATACCGAACATTCGGCCGATGGTCAGGCCGAACATCGGAAAGACATGCTTTTCACTTTTTAACACATCTAAATTTTCTACTCCCGTACTTTTATTTGTCATATAAAGGGTCGTGCACACATACGGAAAATGGTTCTCAATTTATAGAGTAACGAAATCCCTCTATATAGTTAGTGTGCCATACTATAATTATTAATAGAGATGCAACGGATAGTTGTTGTAGGCCGAATATCCGGTATCCGGCCGACGGATATTCGGCCAGTGGAACTCTACCTACATTTCGGTTTTTCAGGTGCGCATTCTGCAGGTTTGACCTGTTTCCTAGTAAACGTTGCGCGGACTTATTTCTAGGTTCGAAATGAGTGCGGCTGTAAGTCAGTGGAATGATTAAATTGTTTTAAAATAATATATAAGTATGATTATGAGCGTGTCTGTTTCCTAAATCCAATTTGTTTACTCCGAAATCAAGCAATGTTACTATCCGGTATCCAAATATGGCCAAATAATGGCCGGATAGGCCGGATACCGGATAGTAACCGGATATCCGGTGCATCTCTAATTATTAATTAATCCGTGCTATATGAAATAGTACTAATTCTAATTCTTGTAGAATTAACTAACACTCTTCCAGCTGTCTCAACATTACTCTTTTAAGATATAAATGAAAATCATAATTCAAGACCAAAAAAAGTAAGATAATGTTGCCACTTTTTACTAGAGTGTTTTGTATTTATGTAAAAATAAGTAAATAAAATTACAATTTTAAATCGTAGGAGTAAAATTACCAATTCGCGCTCGACTTGGCGGGGGCACTGCCGTGCCCCCCGATAAATAAATATCTTAGCTTGTTTATTTATAAAAAGGAATTTACTATTTAACAAACAAATAATTGCAGTGGCAACATTGTCTTACTTTTTTGGTCTTGAATTACGATTTTTCAGGTTTGTTATATTTTGATTATTTTATATTAATATTGTCTTCAGTTACCGCGATAGTTACTCATGAAAGTCATGAAATAAAACTATAGAAACGAATGAAACTATTAAAACTATTGGGATGAACATAGTATGAATTCAATACACGCGATATGATCCGTTTCAATAATTTTATTTCATATTTTATATATACATACATATACATACATGAAATTTCTGTTTCTATTCGCAGTTTCTTTGTGAGATCTGGTGCCTTTGCATAATAAAATACAAGCTAATGCTATTAGTGACTTTCTTCTTACTCATAAAACTTTAACGACCTGATTTAGGTAAATTACGAAAATGAAATGAAAAAATTCTTTATTCGCGTAAAATATGGTAAAACAAGGTGTTATTGGAAAGATATTTCCGTACAGAAACATATTTTGCTGGTTAAGCATGCAAATATTATCTTGAAGCTATTCATGCCATCATATTCTTCTTCTTCTTCGTGGTTGTGACCTCATGTTTGAGGGACGTGACTCCTATGGGTTATTCTTCCTACCACTGCTCTCCAGGCATCTCGATCTTCGGCCATCTGCATCGTTGCCTGGAGCGAAGTCTGGGTAATATTTTGGACCTTTTATTTTGCTATTATATTGCCGAAACCCATATGCCGCCCCTGGGGGTTAGCACCCTGGGCCTTGGCCCAGATAGCCCTCGGGTAAATACGCCCCCCCTTAACATACCACATAGGAGGTCAATACAGACCTGATATGTACATATATTACATGTATGCAATTATGTGATATAGAAATTATTGATAAAATGCACCTTACTTTTTATAAGTATCTGTCATTGCCACACCTGATAAGGATAGCATGTATTGAAACTATTGTTACTGGAAGACCTTATATGTATATACATGTAAGCAATTATAAATAAATAAATACAATATGAATAAAATCCAACTTCATCTTAACCACCCATAATAAATAATAATAAAATAAATAACCTAACCTTAAGTATTATCAACTTTTTATTGTCACTAGTTGCCTTGGTTACAGTCTCCTGAGTTCTTAAAATACTAATTATGTATTTCGTATTTAAATTGAACCTAACTTGAATTTTTTGGTAGTTTATAAGGCCTTTCCATAATGGGACATCTACAAGCATGTTTGTAGAACATGGTACAGCTGCTCTTCTAAGAAACTATGCTACTATTGTCTCCTGGCTGATGGGACAGAATAACAAGAAATAGTTGATCGACCCATGGTAATTGTGATTGCAAGTGGACATATTAATCCAAATTCTTTGCTAATAAGTCAATGCCTTTGTCTGAGATACAGGATTATATGCCTATAGTTCGTTTTTTTTAGCATTAGAAAGAACTTGGAAGAAGGTAAGCGATTTTAGCATGTCTTTTAATTGAAAAACGCTTACTAAAAATCAGGAACTATCATTTATGAAAGCAGAAGAATATAAATTATCGTATTAGATTCATAATTGTTACATATTTGCCGTAACTTATTTTTAAAATGTGTTTTTAATTAAAAGACACATCAAGATTGTTTACCTAATTTCTAATGCAAATAAAACGAAGTATAGTTCAGGTGCACATAATGTACATAATGTAAAAGTGCATGCATAATGTAACATTGATTAATCCATTTTTACCTATATTTATATTACATTTAGATATTTATTCTCATAATATTAAATTACATTATAAATTATGCTAGACTAATCTACATGAATTTATATTATGATCGTGATTATTGTATGCTTTTGTAAATATTGCCTGTTTTTACAATATTTGCATTTCATTTCATTTATTTATTTCAATATAAACTTATAGTTCGTTTTTTTTAGCATTAGCAATAAGGTAAACAATCTTAATGTGTCTTTTAATTGAAAAACACATTTTTAAAATAAGTTACGGCAAATATGTAACAATTATGATTCTAATACAATCATTTATATTCATCTACTTTCATAAATGACAGTTACTGATTTTTAATAAGCGTTTTTCAATTAAAAGACATGCCAAATTCACTTACCTTCTTCCAAGTTCTTTCTAATGCTAAAAAAAATGAACTAGTTTAGCACCAAAACGTTTACATGAGACTTAGACTATTATATTACACTAGCTGTTGCCCGCGACTTCGTCCGCGTGAAATCTTATCTTCAACATTTTACATCTTTAGTAGGTACCTATAATTATCATATCCAAGCAATGTTGAAATTACTTTTCTTTTTTAGCAAGTTGTATGAAGTTTTAAGTCAAGTGGATTTTGATGTTGGTTGCTGAAATTACTTTTCTTGTATTCTAATAATAGGTACCTATGTATCTATCTTATAGAAATATTCAAGTTCCGCACTCACAAAATATCTGATTTCCATACAAACTTTCAACCCCATTCTCACCACCTTGGGGGATGAATTTTCAAAAATGCTTAAATTCGTTATCATGTTTTTTTTTTAATTTAATACCTTTGCAAAAAGTTCAAGTTCCTAGCTGAAAATTAAATTTACACCCCAAGACGAACTTTCATCCCCTTTTTAACCCCCTTAAGGCTTGTATTTCCAAAAACGTTGCAATTACTTTTTTTTGTAATCGGCTAATATGTCTTTCTAAGAAGTTTCAAAGCATTTGTAATGGATTCAAACTTTGAACCCCATTTTAACCCTGTTAGGGGATGAATTATACAAAACGCTGAAATGAATTTTATTATCTTCTAATAATATCTCCAAATACAAAGATTCAAGTCCCACACTCGAAAAAATGTTTGATATCCATACAAACTTTCAAGTCCGTTTTCACCACCTTAGGGGATGAATTTTCAAAAACGCTGAAATTAGTTTTCTTGTGTTCTAATTTAATACCTTTTTACAAAGTTTCAAGTTCCTAGCTTAAAATAAAATTTGCACCCGAAGTCGAACTTTCATCCCCTTTTTAACCCCCTTAGGGCTTGTATTTCCAAAAACGTTGCAATTACTTTTTTTTGTAATCGGCTAATATGTCTTTCTAAGAAGTTTCAAAGCATTTGTAATGGATTCAAACTTTGAACCCCATTTTAACCCTGTTAGGGGATGAATTATATAAAACACTGAAATGACTTTTATTATCTTCTAATAATATCCCGAAATACAAAGATTCAAGTGCCACACTCGAAAAAATGTTTGATGTCCATACAAACTTTCAACCCCTTTTTCACACCCTTAGGGGATGAATTTTCAAAAACACTGATATGAGTTTTCTTGTATTTTAATAATATATCTTTGTACGACGTTTCAAATTCCTAGCTTAAAAAAAAACTTTAACCCCATACAAACTTTCATCCCCTTTTTAACCCAGTTTGGGGATGAATTTTACAAAAAGCTGAAATTACTTTTATTGTCTTCTAATAATATCCCCAAATACAAAGATTCAAGTCCCGCGCTCGAAAAAATGTTTGATATCCATACAAACTTTCAACCCCTTTTTCACCACCTTGGGGGATGAATTTTCTAAAACGCTGATGTCAGTTTTCTTGTATTTCAATTTATTACGTTTTTACAAAGTTTCAAGTTCCTAGCTTAAAATAAAATTTGCACCCGAAGACGAACTTTCATACCCTTTTTAACCCCCTTAGGGCTTGTATTTCCAAAAACCTTGCAATTACTTTTTTGTGATTGGCTATTTTGCATTTCTAAGAAGTTTCAAAGCATTTGTAATGGATTCAAATTTTCAACTCCTTTTTAACCCTGTTAGGGGATGAATTTTACAAAACGCTGAAATTACTTTTCCTGTCTTCTAATAATGTCCCTAAATACAAAGATTCAAGTTCCACACTCGAAAAAAATTTTGATATCCATACAAACTTTCAACCCCTTTTTCACCCCCATAGGGGATTAATTTTCAAAAACGCTGAAATTAGTTTTCTTGTATTTAAATAATATATCTTTTTACGAAGTTTCAAATTCCTAGCTTAAAAGAAAACTTTACCCCCATACAAACTTTCATCCCCTTTTTAACCCCCTTAGGGGATGAATTTTGAAAAATCCTTTCTTAGTGGACCCCTAGACCTTATAAGGAATCTAGTTGCCAAATTTGGACTTTCTAGTCCCAGCGGTTTAGGCTGTGCGTTGATTTAAGTCAGTCAGTCAATCAGTCAGGTCTTTCACGTTTATATATTTAGATTATATGTTATACTTATATCTAAGAAAGAAAAATAAATATGAAAACAATGTCAGCTAAATGATAAAATGAATAAAAATTATAGATTAAAATTAAATAATTACATCAATAAAAAATATGTCAGATCATTGCCAATAATAATAAAAATTGAGACAAAAATTGCATGCCTGCATGCAGACTGAATGCACGGAAATCTTTTATTTTGTAACAACTTCTCATAACTGTGTTCTATGCAAATAAATTCTTTGAATCTTTGAATCTTTAGCAATGTTCTGTCAATAAATTGTTCTTATTCTTAATGAGTTAAGAAACCAACTGTACTTCCCAAGGCCCAATGATTTTACAGCTTAGAGTTAGAACTAGAACTGACCTGTGGGTGACTCATCTTTGGCGGCGTGGTCGTACAGTTCCGCCGCCGCGCTGACGCGAAGCGAGTCATCACACGCGTCATCCAGAGGTTCGTCTTTCACAAACACTACCTCGAAAGTGGGCTCATCTGTACACACGTCCTCAAAGGGCTCAGCCTTCACGTGAATCTCTGCGCCCTGTAACGGTGTAGACTCCATCGTCGACTATATAACGTTTATAACTGTACGATATTATCTTCAACGTAAACGGCTAATAAAGTAAGGGTATTTATTCTATTGGGTTATTGTTTCAAATTCGTGCAATTTTTACTTTAAATTTTTATGTAAAAAATTCTAAAATTCGGAATGAAACAGTATGAAATGCTACTAATATTGTCATTGTCAAATTTGACTTCTCGCCATTTTTTTTTAACAATTATAGCCTGGATGCGAGTCTTTTCAGCCAAGTCTTTATTTTGCTTTGCTACACAAAACAATGGCGTGCGTTCGAATACTTCCAATCAAAACCCAATATCGAAAGTTTAGTAGTTCCTTTTTATAGTTGGTCAAGCAAATCTTGTCAGTAGAAAAAGGCGCGAAATTCTAATTTTCTATGGGACGATAACCCTCCGCGCCTACAGTTTTTAACTTTGCCGCCTTTTTTTACTGACAAGATTTGCTTGACCAACTATATAACATTAAGTATAGATGGTCAAGCAAATCTTGTCAGTAGAAAAAGGCGCGAAATTCTATTTTTTTATGAGACGATATCCCTTTGCGCCTACATTTTTCAAATTTGCCGCCTTTTTCTACTGACAAGATCTGTAACTATAACAATTATTGCATTTATAGTTTATTTCTTTCTATAGAAAGGACGATATTTTAGTTTAATAGATAGACCTATCTTAGGATGGCCTCATCCGCACGGAATTTTCATTTGTTTTCCGTACGGAATGACAGATGGGAGCGGGACGTCGTTCTACACATGCATCGTGCTGTCTCGCTTGCACCTGTCATTCAGTACGGAAACCGAACGAAAATTCCGTATCTTTGGTAGTGAGTATTGTATTCTTTGATCTTTGCGCTTGGCGTAACAGGGATTTAATAGTACCTATATTACGTTACAAGTGCCGAAAAAAGAAAAAAATCGCAACGAGTGGCGATATTTTTTTTTGTTTGCTAGTACTGTAACGAATCGTAGTAACGAAAGAAAAGGTTGGGATAAAAAAACTACTGAGAATTAAAGTTATTTATTAGGATTATATTAGAAAGTGAATATGTACAGACACCACACGGGAATCTTACGCCATTTAGGGTCTTAGCTAAATTGGACATTACATAGCGCAAGTATTAAAGAACCAATTTAGCTAGGACCCTAAAGGCCTGTCCAGACGGGAACAATTTTTCGCCAATACGATTATTGTCCGATCAAATCAGGCCGCGAGGACTCAAACGCAAATTTGGCTCGCCGAATTCGACCGCCCATTATACCGATAAAATGGAGTGCGGACGCAAGAATACCAATTTGTGACGCTAGTATTCGAGTTAGGGGACTTTTTTTAATTTAGAGCGCTCAAATATCACCATAAATTTAAAATTGGGAAAGTGGCCAAATTGGCGCTTGATTTGATCGGACAATTTAATCAGATTGGCGAAAACTTGTTCCCGTCTGGACAGACCTTAAATGGCGTACTTGCGGAGCGTGATGGTACATGGAATGGATTGTTATCATTACAATTTATTTATTTCTACCTTTCTCGATATACAGGGTGGCTAAAAAAATACTGCATTCCTGTTGCCAGGGAGGTTTTGAGATTATACTGAGCAACTTTTACTATGGAGAATAACCCCGAAATCACGAAAAAAAAATTTACCATCCCATAGAAAATGGACCAGCCAAAATGCATGTTCGAGATTTCGCGTGATTGCTTGATTGATTCCTTGGCAACGGGAATGCAGTTCGTTTTTGGCCACCATGTGTTAACAGATTCCAAAACTTATACTACATTGTTGTTACATGTTCTTGCAAAAGATTTTTGCGTTCGCTAGCATCACTACACTGGCCATATTTGTAAAGCGTTAAATTTGTCATTTATAAAAATTTTACCTTTGTTTTCTATTTATTAAAATTTATTTGAAAAAGTAAACACTAACACACAAGGTTTAGGCACATAAATAGAGTACAAAGAATAATTGAGGGTGAGACCAACAAAATGGTCCACAGTCAACATTTGTAGATACTATCCATCGGTGGACCTTATGCCTTTTGTAATAAGGTCCACCTATGGACAGTTAGGAGTGTTGCTGTTTGTACATCATTTTATGGGTTTTCAATGTATGTTTCGGTTGCTAGCATAACAATACTGATTACACAAGTAAAGTTTCCTATGGTTAGGTATGTCTCTTTACATGAACTTTCAAAGCACTTTTGTATGCACTAGCATAACTACATTGTTCACAATGATATGGTTTCTCGCTAGTATGCTTCAGTAAATGACGCTTCAAACTACCTTTGTATGCGCTAGCATAACTACATTGGCCACATTTGTGAAGCTTTTCACCAGCGTGATTTCTTATATGCATTAATAATTTATTTTTGTAACTACTAGCAAAATTACAATGATCACATTTGTAAGGCTCTTCGCCAGTGTGTTTTCTTGTATGGATTAATAAATAATGTTTGTCATTACTAGCATAACTACAATGCTCACATTTGTAAGGTTTTTCACCCGAGTGTTTTCTCATATGGATTAAGAAATTATATTTGAAACTACTAGCATAACTACATTGATCACATTTGTGACGCTTTTCACCAGTGTGTTTCCTTAGAATATGCTTTTTTAAACACTGTTTGCTGATACTACAATAACTACAGTGCTCACATTGGTAAGGTTTCTCATTATTGTGTGTCTTTACATGAACTTGCAAAGCACCTTTATATATACTTGCATAACTGCACTGACCACATTTGAAAGGCGTTTCACCTGTGTGTTTTCTTACATGACTTTCAAAATTACTTTTGAATGCACTAGTATAACTACACTGGTCACATTTGTAAAGATTCTGTCCAGTGTGTTTCATTACATGAACTTTTAAACCGGATTTGTGTGCGCTAGCATAACTGCATTGGCTACATTTGTAAGGCTTTACACCAGTGTGTGTTCTAGCATGGATTAATAGACTTTTTTTGTAATTACTAGAAAAACTACACTGGTCACAATTATAAAGATTCTCTCCAGTGTGTTTCATTACATGAACTCGCAAATGACGTATGTTTGCACTAGCATAGCTACATTGTTCACACTTGTAAGGTTTTTCACCAGTGTGTTTCCTTACATGAACCTGAAAATTACTGTTTTTGTTAGTAGAATAACTACACTCACTACATTTGTAAATATTCCGTCCTGTTTGTCTCTTCTGTGGAGTTTTCTCTGCAACAAAATGTTATATTTATTCAATTGTCGGGTATATTGTACAACAATCAAGGAACTAATGGAGGGATGAATCCAAGTATTGTCTATGTCTCATGTACAATCCAGTTTTTACATACATACATAGAGTAGGTTTGAGGTTGTTAACATGAGAGACTCATTTATAAAGAATGAATATAGAATTCAACTAATTAAGAACTTTCGAATAGGGTTTACATTAGCTGGCTTGCACCCGGGATCTTGGCGTTTGAGTGATGTTTGTGTTTATGACATAAAGCATAAAAGGGTTAACAACTTCAAAATCCAAATACAAAAAAGCGGCCAAGTGCGAGTCGGACTTGCCCATGAAGGGTTCCGTACCAGCAAGTAACATAATAAAATTGCGGTTTACGATTTATGACGTATTAAATAAAACTACTTATCAGATCTCGTTCAAACCAATTTTCGGTGGAAGTTTGCATGGTAAATCATATATTTTTTTTAGATTTATCATTCTCTTATTTTAGAAGTTACAGGGGGGGGGGGGGGGGGTACATTACATTTTACAACTTTGGAAGTGTCTCTCGTGCAAACTTTTCAGTTTAGAAAAAAATTCTCAACAGTACGCTTTCCCAATATGAAATGCGTTTAGATTTTATTATCATTAATAAATAGAGCCTAGCTGTGCAGAGGGGGAACGCGGCCAGCGTCCTGGGAACAAAAAGAGCAAAAGTAATTGCAATTTATAAAAAGGGATGTAAGTCTGATGTTAATAATTTTCGCCCTATATCCATACTTTCGGTATTATCTAAGATTTTTGAGAAGTGTTTGTCTGTCAGGTTGGAAACACACTTTAATAGAAACGGTTTATTCTCCAACTGTCAATATGGTTTTAGAACTAATAAGAATACTTCAACTGCGGTTATTAATTTAGTCACAGAAGTAATGCTGGCACTCAATGACGGATACTATTGTGGAGGGGTTTTCTGCGATCTCACCAAGGCATTTGATTGTGTTGATCACGGAATACTCCTCACAAAACTTGAATCATACGGTGTACGTGGTATGGCTTGGAAACTGATAAATTCATACCTCACTAAACGTTCACAGTATGTAGAGATCAGAAAAACCCAGAGTATATTTCAATCGGATGAAACTATCATAAAATAATCATAATCATAATCATCATTTATTAATAATATAAAATTACATGTCAAATAGGTACTACAATATGTAGGAAGGTATTACATAATATTATTCTTATTCTATGACATAGGTTTACTTATAAATAGCTCTTTGTGGTCATAGAACGTCTGCTCGAGGAGCCAGTGTTTCAGTTTAGTTTTGAACATTGACGCACTTTTTGCAGTAACAATTTCACGCGGAAGGCAATTGTACACTTTTCGACCCATTACATGACTTAGCTTTTTGGTTTTCGCGAGTCTGTGCGACACGAGTGGCAGCATTCCAGCGCGCGCGCTGCGCGCTGCGTACCTACGCGGGGCTTCGATTATTGGATTGGAGTCTACTTCATCACGTGTATTTATTGCCATTTGCATTATTAGAAGCGAGGGAAGCGTGAGTATTCCCAACGACTTGAACAGTGGCCTCGCGGAGTCACATTGAGGGACGCGACCTATCGCGCGAAGGGCGCGCTTTTGAAGCCGGAAAACTCTCTCCCAATCGGCGGCCCCGGCCCACAGTTCGACTCCGTACTGCAGGAGAGCGTGGACTGAGGCGAAATAGCACGCTCGAACCATTTCAAATGGAAGTACTCGAGCCAGCCGCTTTAACGCAAAGCATGCCGTTGCGAGTTTCTTGCACATTTGATCTATATGGCCACTCCAGGTGAGGCAGCTGTCTAGCTCAAAGCCAAGAAATTTGGAGTTCATTACTTGGTTGATTACAGTGCCATTCGCTATTACTGACAGCTGCCTAACCTGCCGCCCAGACAGATCAAAGCTGATGTACCTAATGCGTTTTGCTCGTGTTTAGGATAAGTCCATTAATGCCAAACCAATTAGCGAGTGATGCGGCGATCGAGTTAAGTTTGAGTTCAAGCTCATCGTATGTAGGAGCGGACACAACAACAGCCACGTCGTCGGCATACATGAAGGTCTCTCCGCCGGTGACCGCCTCTGGCAGGTCGTTCAGAAGTATAGAGAACAGAATATTTGAAACCGACGAGCCCTGTGCGACGCCCATACTTGTGGTCGCGGCGTCAGATCGAACTGTACCGCCATCAGAGACCACGACTTGTGTTCTGTTCCGTAGAAGGTCAGATAGCAATGTCAGGGCTGATCCTTCGAAGCCATAGTGACGAAGTTTGCTGGTCAGGACTTTGTGATCCGCAACGTCGAATGCCTTTGATAAGTCGCAGCATAAGACTGCGACTTGGTTTCTGCACTCGCGGGCCTCTGTAACCTGCCGAATCACGGTCCGAGCCAAAGCGGTTGTTGAGCGGCCTTTTCGGTAGGCATATTGCCTCTCCGAAAGCGCATTTTTGGAAGATAGAAACTCCGTTAATCTGGAACTTAACCCGCACTCAAATATCTTAGCTACCACTGGAATTATTGCTATAGGTCTGTAAGCGTCGATATCCTCTCTCTTTCCTTTCCCTTTGAATAACGGAGAGATTCGGCTTTCTTTAAGTGGGTTCGGAAAGATACCTTCGCTTAGACACCTGTTATAAACTATAGCGAGTACGGGTGCTAGTTCCGCGGCAACGGAGTGGACTAAGTTCACAGAGATGTCAAAAATATCCCTAGTTGGTTTTTTAGCTAATCGGGCCGTGATAATGTGAAATACTTCGTCAGGCGTGAAAGGTTTCAACCTGATGCAGGAGTCGGCGGGCGGGCGCGCGGCACGCAGCGCGGCGAGCGCGCGCGGCAGGTCAGCAGGCGTCGCGCTACAGGCGGCTGCCGCTCCGGCAAACCGTTTGTTTATAGCATCGGCTGCCGCCTTTTTTGTTTTAAATTTGTTTCCACCTAAGTCGGTAATTACCTCTGTAAAATCGAGTTGATTGTTGCAAGTTTTGCCCCTTTCCCTGTTTAATACTCCCCACATACATTTCACGGTGTTCGAATTGTTTTTAATTTTTTTGGTGTAGAACTCGGCTTTTTTTGAGTTAAGAAGGCTGATGTATTTGGTGTTCATACTTGAAATAATTAAATTTAGTTTCTCGTTATTGGGAAAACGTCGTCCTAATTCTATTATTTCAAAGAGTAGGTTTTTGAGGTTTGAAGTTTCGTTTGTGACCCACGATTCTGTTTTTTTATTAAACACGGTTTTAATCGGGAAGCAAATATTAAATTTATTTTTTAGTATATTTATAACTGATGACGTTAGATTTGTGACGGAATTTTTATTTTTGTGTATAACATCACGCCAGTCCACGCTTTGCAGCGCGGTTCGAAATTCGTTGTAGTTTCTCGTGGAGTAAATCCTAGCGCGGCGGGTGCGGGGCGCGGGCGGGGCGCGCGGGCGCAGCAACTCAGCGCGCACAGCGAGGTGGTCGCTGAGATGAGTGGTGACAGGAGAGGCGCTCAGCGCTGAGCGGTCCCCGTTCCAGTACACGTGATCTAGATTTGTGGACGTAGTACCCGTGACTCTAGTAGGAAAATCGACCACATTCCTAAAGTCGTGGGCCCTAAGTACGTCATATAATTTTCTTAAGTCTGGCTTTACGTTACTCACTGTGTCGTCTATGTTCGTGTCCCCCAAAATAATACACTCCCTATCAAAAATACTTAATTTATCGAGCAGACGTTCTAGGTACCCTAGGAAGTCGTTACCACTAATTTGACAGTTCGATCTATAAATACAGACTATTGTTATATTATAATCTATAAGGTCAATAGCCGATATTTCGCAATATCGTTCTTCAGATAATGCTGTCAGTTCTAGATTTTCGATGGCCCGTATGTTATTGCGTACATAAATACACGATCCACCGTGTTCATAACAAGAGCGACAAAAATTTGAAGCTAGATAATAATCATCGAGATATATGCATTTTAATTTAGCACTACTCAACCAATGCTCGGTCATAACGAGTACGTCACATTGCAATTCATTCTGCAGTAGTATTTCGAGGCGCTGTGTTTTGTTGTCAAGCGCGCGTATGTTTTGGTTACATATTATTAACTTGCGCGGCGCTTCGGACTCATTAATTTCGCTTGGTGCGGGTGGATTAGCTCTGCCGCGCCGGTGACTCGGAGGTGGTCGGTAGTGCTGCGCCGGAGTGACGTCGTCGGAAGCCCCGCGCGGCGCGGGGGCGGCCTTGAAACCACTCTGTGAATCTTACGCGCGGTGGCCACACAGTAGGCGAAATGAATTTTTCGTATATGTATATTCTCTGGTATACCTATTAAGAAGGATGCATGCCTATTTGTTTTTATTTGTCTCTTCTCTACAACGTAGTCGTCGGAGCTTACAGTATCCTTCAGAAAATTTATAATATTTTCCGTGGTCGTCTCTGGTCTGAAGGACCAGGCTTGAATATATCTTAGTTGTTCAATAGCTTTGATATCGTTATGATTTGAGCCCGTGCCTACGATAATATTGCTACGATTTTTATTCCTGTTTTTTCGAGAGCTAGCTACCTCCCATTTATCAGCGTCTGGTACTTCAGTACTGGTCAACGTGCATCGTACGTCTGACTGATCCGCAGTTTGAGTGGGCACGCCGGACAGCGCGTTGTTGTTGCTGATCGGCGCAGGCTCGGGGTTGTTCGGGTGCGGGTTAGGCGTTGTTGTAGATGCGGGTTTAGGCTTACTCACAGGTGCGACGGTGACGGGTGCAGTCGCTGGCGGCGGTGGTGCCGGGTGCGATAGAGACTTGCGTGTTGCGTAGGCTTGTGCGTTTATAGTCCTCGCACTCGCACGCGCGCTACGCGCTGATGTTGACATCGCAGTTGTCGCTGGTGACGTACCTGTCGGCTGGCCTCGTGTTTTCTTCGGGGCTGGATCGTCAGTCTTCGTAACTTGCTGTGAGCGATCTTGTTCTGCCGCTTTGTCGCCATCTTTGCTGTTCGTCGGTTTGGAAGTTGAATTGGCCGGCTCTAATTTAGCTAATATCGCTTCCATTTTAAAGTGTAATTCGTTAATTTTTAGCTCAATCGGTTCTACCGCTTTTTGAATTAGGTTTTCTATAGCCTGTAGAGTGACTTTCGCCATATTAACTCGAAAATTAAAAAACAATTCACGAGAGCTTATTTAGACGACCGTTCGCGGTGGGCGCGCGGGTTATTAAATACGGCGTTCCACAAGGATCTGTATTAGGCCCTCTACTTTTTATTATATTCATAAATGATTTACCACACTGTATTACCACCGGAACACCGTATCTTTATGCTGACGATACCAGCATCATTATTAAAGCTCGCACTGAATATGAATTAAATATGAAAATGCAAAAATGCTGGTCAGATTTGTGTAAGTGGTTCTCGGCTAACTGTTTAAAAATGAACTATGATAAAAGTTTTTACATGATATTTCGTCGTGGGTTTAATAGCGCAGATCCTATTTGTAACATCCCTATTACAAAATCAGACTGCATTACATTTCTAGGTGTTGAATTAGACCCATTTTTAAGATGGCACAAACAAACTGAAAAAGTCTCCAACAGGCTGGCCAGTGCTTGTTATGCTCTAAAGAGCTTATCCAGTTTTGCAGACAGTAATACTCTAAAAATGGTTTATTATGCATATTTCGAGAGCATTATGAGGTACTGCATAGAAGTCTGGGGCAATGGCATAAACATACAAGATGTGCTCATAAAACAGAAAAAGGCTCTAAGGTTTCTTGTAGGGTGTTCAGATGTACCTGACACGCATAGATATATGTATATTTATAGAGCATCAAATTTTAACAGCTATTTCTCTTTACCTTTACTCCATATGCCTATATGTTTTTAAAAATAAAGACCAATTCAAAACAGCCAGACAGAATGTTCGCAGTAATTTTAGAAATAGAGATGACATGTTAGTAATTAAAAGTAATTTTCGATATTTTGACAAGAGTTTAAACAACACCGCAGTAAGGGTGTATAATAAATTAGATAGGGATATAAAGGAATGCCAGGATTTTAAAACATTTGAAAGAAAACTGAAACAATATTTTATTAGTAAGCCCTATTATTCCATTAAAGAATACTTTGCTAGAGCTTTAGATTAAATTAATATTTGTTTTTATATTTTTACTCTGATTATGTATTCTCTTTTTGTACTTCTTCTGTTTTAACTTATTTTCTTAATTTTATTGGTAAACTAATTAACTGACATTTAATATACAGGGTGATTCCGGGGTCGTGGAGCAAGCGATCAAGGCATGATACACAAGCCCATACTGAACAACTTTTACTATGGGACCAACTCCGAAATCGCGAAAAAAAAAATTGGTAGTTTCATACATTTCGGCCGATCACATGTTGTCGTGTTCTATGGGAAGGCCAGTTTTTTTTCGCGATTTCGGATTTGGTCCCATAGTAAAGCCAGCGATCAAGGCATAATTTATTTGTTATTATGATTTTAATTGTAATGGATTTTAATTCTTTTGATTTTTGTAATTAATTTTAATTTTGACATTACCGGTGATGTAATGTTAATATAATTGTATTTGCATGCATTGTACCTACCATGTTTTATCTGCAAATAAATAAATGATTGATTGATTGATTGAATGCCTCAGGCTAATTTAGGGCTAGATTTATGATTTATTTATTTTGTTATTTAATATCTGTTTTAATAAATATCCCTTCAATTGTTTTACAGCTCTTATAAAAAATAAATAGAAGATCATAGTAGAAACTAGAAAAATGCTAGTTTCATTTACATTCTTACCAAAAGGGCCCCAAATTCTTATGTGCCCAAGTGACCCAGCATAGTTTAAGACGGCCTTGCCACGGGCAAATTAAATATTATGCCCCTAATTTCTAAACGCTCTACAATCTTCAATTAGCTAATAATTGTTTGTCTGTATCTATCATTTTGACTTATGTATTTGTAAGAAAGGGATAAAACATAATTTAACTAAATCAGGCCTGTAATTTTTCATGAATAAGGGGGTACATGTCTACACGGATCCATTACCTCCTTTGTTTCTTTTAGCTTTCCCAACTTTGGCGTTCCTTTGTCCCTTTACATCAGCTTCAGGAACTTGTCTTGGGCTGTCTCCGTCTGTGTCGAGTCTCTCGTCTCGTCTCTCAGGGACAATTTCACATGACTGCTTTGCTTCTATATCTATGTTGAAAACTGAAATCACCCGCAGATTATAACAATATTTACCCGTAGATAAATATTAGAGGACATCTAACACAGGTCAACCTAGACTCAACTAAGCAAGGCTTGTACTATGGGTACTAGGAGACGATATATACATACAGTAGGATCCGCTTATAATGATATTGAAGGGAAGTGACAAACACGTCATACTAAGCGGATGACATATAAAGCATAGTGGATTACCTTCTATTTTGTTACTTTTCCAAATTAATCTCAAATTCCTTTGCGAGAGATGAGTTTTATTAACCGTATACCCGTATAATCAAAAATAAAACAACTTAAACACCACGCACGCATCAAACGTTCATCACAAATATATGTTCATCACAAAAAGAAATGCCTTTATAGTTAGATCATGGTTAGATCCCACAACTGACCTGTTGGTGCGTGGCGCATGCCGCACCGCTCTACTAGCTCGGAGCCGAGCACAAGCTCATCTTTAACGGCGTGTTCGGAGTACAGCCCCGTCGCCGCGCTCACGCCGGCCGACTCGTCTTTTATACTCACACCTGAGTACGATGGCTCAGCTTGTATGTATACACATTCGCGTTTGGACTCGTCTTTTACATACACATCATACTGTGGCTCAATCTTCACAGACACTTCCGCGGACGGGGGCTCATATGTTATCACTTCCTCATAGGGCTCGATCTTTACGCAAACATTCTCTGTGCCCTGTAACGCTGAAGACTCCATTCGAAATAGGGATATTGTTTCAAGTCCATATAGAATATACTAAAACAGGAATTGAAGTTATACAGAGAACACTGGCTGGAACACTACGTTTTATAATACTAGGAGATTATTTGATAATACTATTCCAATTTGTTAAATTTTCCGTAGAGAATCACAGTACAGTAATACAGTAAATAATAAAATGCAAAATTGCAAATGGCGTTGGCGAGTTGGCGACAGGTTTTTTTTTTGGCAGCGGGCCTTAAGGCCCACCCAAACGGAATGATTAAAACGACCCATTTGATCAGAAAATAAATTTGCATCAATCTCATTTAGCGTCTACGCTAAGATAAAATCTGCTAAAATCCTACTTTATCCGATTTTAAAAGCCATTACAGACGGCAGACGGGCGTACCGGAAAAAATATCTTATTCGCTCTGAAGCCCCCTCCACACTCGTGCGCGAAGCCGCGAACGCAAGTGTGGCGTCGATGTTCGCAGACAGCGAAATCGACTCCACACTCGCGTTCGCGGCTTCGCCCGCGTTTCACACGCATAGTCTGGAGCGGGCTTGAGACTTATGATTTTATTTTAGCGATCACACCTTGGCACACATCCTGATAAAATCAGGCAATTTAATCAGAATGTAAGAAAAATTGTCCTGCTTGGACTGGCCTTCAAATATACAAAGAACACTTTTTTTTTCAAAAATACGTTTTATTTCATGATAGAAGTATTGGAACGCATCGCACGTCATCGCTACATACATGACATGTGTCATACTGATATTGGTTGGTTGCTGTAGAAAAGAAATAGCTTTTTCTGTTTACTTTTATTAAATTTTTTATGGATATTTACGTGACACTAAAGAATAATGGAACCTAGAGAGTTGACAATGGTGTCAGCATTACAGGGTACAGAGAATATTCGCGTAAAGGCTGAGCCCTGTGAGGAAGTGTGTATAACAGATGAACCCACGTTCGAGGGAGTGTCTGTTAATGTCGAGCCTTTACTGGATGCTGTTATAGTAAAAGACGAGCCTAGGTGCGAGAGTGTGCCAATAAAAGATGAGCCCAGGTGCGATAGTGTGTCTATAAAAGACGAGCCCAGGTGCGATTGTGTGTCTATAAAAACCGACCCTTTAGAGGATGCTGTTTTTGTAAGAGACGAGCCCAGGTGCGAGATTATGTCTATAAAAGACGAGCCCAGGTGCGAGTTAATGTCTATAAAAGACGAGCCCAGATGCGAGATTATGTTTATAAAAGGCGAGCCCAGGTGCAAGAGTATGTCTATAAAAGAAGAGCGAAGGTGCGATAGTGTGTCTATAAAAGCCGATTCTTTAGTGGATCCTGTATTTATAAAAGACGAGCCCTCGTGGTCAGATGTTTGTGTAAAAGAGGAGTCGCTCGGCATGAGCGCGGCGGCGGCGGCGGCGGCGGAGCTGTATACCGATCACGCCGTGAAAGATGAGCTCGTGCTCGGCCCCGTGCTAGTGGAGCGGCGCGAGCGCCACGCACCAACAGGTTAGTTCTCAGTAGACTAGAATCAACTGTCATGCTTTGTGACCCCTGCAACGCTTATGATTCGACAGTTTTGAACCACTCCATAACTCCCAAGTTCAATTTTGCAATCTTACGCTTTCTCGGGTATCAAAACAGTGAGCACGAGTGGCATGAGTGGTTAAACAATTACTTTGCCCCCATGGAAAACAATTAACTATTATTAAATTACATATGGTATCTATAAATCAAAATCAAACATTGTTGCAGGACAAATTCGACAGAAGAGGCCGGGAATAACCTCTTTTACACGTAGTGTAAGGACACATTCTAAAAACAAACCTTACAAATGTGGCGAGTGTAATTATGCTAGTGCATTCAAAACCAATTTGCAAATTCATATGTTGAATCACCCTGAAAAGCTATACAAATGTGATAAATGTAGTTATGCTACTGATTACAAAGGAAGGTTATCAATTCATATAAGAACTCACACTGGAGAAAAACCTTACAAATGTGAGTACTGTAGTTTTGCTAGCAGCCGCAAAAGTTTTCTGCAACTACATATAAAGGCACATGCTGAAAGTTACCAGTGTGAAATGTATAATTATGGTAGCGACCATGAAACTAGTTTGGAACATCATGTAAAGAAACACGAGGTGAGGTGTTATGTGAACAAAAAACGTGCGCTTATGCAGACAGTCGACGAGTCGCACGATGTAGCATAGACACAGGGCTATAGCCGCGAAAATCGAAGTTCGCAAATTGCGGGCATTTTTCTCTGTCACTCTAATTACTCCTTCATTGGAGTAAAAGAGAAAGATCCCCGCAATTTGCGAAAAACGGTTTTCGCGGTAGCCCCTCAGAATGAGTAGTACTCCCGTACAGAAAGGACACTTCCTACAATACCGAAGTTTGACAGTGATTCAGCGTTGAATCATTAAATTTCTTTTAGCTTGCATTAAAAAAATAAAAGATAAAAATCCCTTTTTTAAAGTATTATTTATTGACTTGATCCATAATTCCTTTTTTTGCATATTAAAATGTATGCATATTATTATGTATGTACTTACTTTTTAAAATATATAAATAATTAATCAATGGTGTATAATTATTACGGAGCTATAGTTCGTTTTTTTTAGCATTCGAAAGAACTTGCAAGGAGGTGAGCGATCTTGATATGTCTTTTAATTGAAAAACGCTTTATAAAAATATAAAACTATTACTTATGAAAGCAGAAGCATATAAATGATCGTATTAGATTCATAATTGTTACATATTTGCTGTAACTTATTTTTAAAATGTGTTTTTCAATTAAAAGACATCAAGATTGTTTACCTAATTACTAATGCTAAAAAAAACGAAGTATAGCTTAAGAAACGTTTTATATAAGTATGTATTTCGTAGAAATTAAAAAGTGGCAATACTATAGTGTCGTCCCTTTTAAACTAGTCTAAGAAAAAGGGACGACACTACTGTATTGCCACTCTTTAATTTTTACTCTTTTTTTGTCAGATCTTTAATTTAAGCTATTATTGAAGTGAAAACTTCTTTAGCGGCGCTGCGCACTTTTTGAGGTGGGGAAAATTTTTTAAACTCGAGACAGCGTAAGGCGTAACCCTCTCTTTCTACCGCGCGGCGAAAATGTATGCCTGAGCCTGCTGTTTCGTTTAGGCGGCGCAGGGCGATTGTGTGACGGACAATGTCATTGTGTTTTTTTATTCAAATGCCATCTAGTGAGTTTCCCTCAAACTGGTATTAATATAACTGCAGTACTCACAGTGATGTGCTTAGGGGTTTCAAGTAATGCGACGAAATAACGCTAGATGGCGTTAACCTCAATTATATATAGTGCTGCAGACATTTTGCACTAAATGGCGCTGTTATTAATATTTTGAGTTACAATGTCGTTGAGTTTTCACTTCTGCCGGCACTCCCGGAGTGCAACCCGTTGTTTTTTTAATAGAAAAATAAGGTAAGCATTTGACCACAATTAGGATTGTTCATTTTTTTTCAAATGTTCTATTTCGAAAACCATTTCGAGATATAAGGTTTTTAAACAGTTTCCGACATTTGCTGCGATATAATAATTGAGGATTGAAGATATTTCAACAAATATCCTTATGACCTTAGTTTGACCTTCTCCTGGGCTGAATGTAAAAGCATTGCATAATAAAAGTTATCGAACCATAGTAAATAAATCCGTCACTCACGTATTGTCAAAATTATCATTGTCATCGATTGTCATAACAAAATTTTTCAGTTAAACCGCTGCGCTTGTTTGTTACAATTTGATTTATAATTAATACCTAAACAGTAGATTTCATTGCTTAATAATATATCAAAAACCTTGTTCCTATGTGTGGGAATGATTCACAAAAATAATAGTTCGAATCCACGAAGACCTACGACGTGAAAGATGGTGCCGTGAATTAAACTTGGAATACCTACCTACTTCACGTGTTACACACAGTATTGCTGTGAGAATCACGTTGATGTAAGTATAAAATTAATATTAATTTACTACAATTAAGTATTTAAAAGCTCACTTTATTGGTAGGGTCGTGGTATCTATTTATTTTCTGTGGTAATGTAGCCAGAGTATCTAAAGGCAAACCGTTAAACAGAGATGGTGCCTACTAGAAAGAAGGAATATACAAGAATACATAGCCATACTCAAAATTCAGCCTGAAACTGCTTTAAAAAGATATAATTTCTAATTTCCAGGTACATGTTGCAGTTCAAGCTGCTGATATCATGGTGGACAAGACTTAATAAAGAGTTGTGAATAATAAAACATGTTTTTGTTTACCTACTTTTTTATTAATTTGGGAAATATGTTATATATGTTTCCAAAAAAAATAGTAACTTTACATTAAATGTATGTTTATCATGTTCTGCACGAGCATCTGACAATGGTGGCTTCTTGTTGACCATCCAGAAGAGAAGTGTATGGTTTGTTATTTACTCTGTTCCCAGGCATTATTTACGGTCGTAAAGTATTACGACGATTAATAATTAATATGACGTTCGTTTCAATACAAAATGCTCAACTTTGTTCTGGGCCCAAGTGCAGTTACATATCTCACAGCTGTATCTAAATAGGAATCACGATGACCTGAAATAATAGGATATAATTAGCAAAATTGGCATGTTCCTAATATAGTAGTATAAGTATGTAGTACAATATCCAAACAATGGTGACAAGCCGGCAGAAAGCACCCACTGGGTGCTAAGCTACCTTTAGCAATGGACGCTTGTAACGATTTTATGAATCCAATCTTCTTACAAATCGAATCAGTTAAAATATATATGATGTAGGTAACTTACATTTGTATTTTTGCTCCCTTGATTTCAGCCAAGTTATGGTTGGAGTTGGATGCTATATGGATACATACTCCAATAAAACTAAGTTATATTATATAACTTAGGCAGATTTCTGGAATCAGCTTTCTCAAATTTATAGCGTAGGTATTTTGAAATTAATGATTCAAAATAAACGAGTTATCCATTCCAGACGATTGTTATTTATAGAAACTCGTGACACTGACATTGTCGACAGGTGACATTACAATCAATTGACAATGACAACTATTTTTTTAAATGCTTGTTGTTGCTTGTGCATTATCCTAATCAGCCGACGACATGTAATTTACGAAAAGTCGTATCTCATATTTTCAATAAATTATAAATATTCAACCGAGCCACGAATGACTAAATCATTCAAATTGGTATCTTAAATTAACCTATATTTTCAGAAAATAAAATAAAAATGGGGGTCTAAAAAAAATGAACAATCCTAATTCAAAGACTAGTTTAATCCACAATCTCACCTGATGGTAATGCAGTCTGAAATGTATTTTTAGGTAATTAAATAATTTGTACATTTTCGGGTAGTTAAAACTTTTATTCATTAACCAACCAAATACAAAACCACCTGGATCTGTCACTGAACGACCTGACTTTAACCTACATTACTTGATCATGTAATGTTTTCATCTACCCTCAACTGGTTTAAGTAGCCTTTTGAGGGTAGTTTTTGTTTACTATTATTTAAATACCTAAAGATACAGAGTATAGGATGTAATGCAATGAGTTATATTATACTATAACAAGCGGTTTACATTCTCGCGCGAGCCAGAGCCGTGGAGGAGCGGTTTTTTGGGCACGCGCCAAAGGAACTCGCGCGGGACGCGCGCTTGCGTTTACACTCGCGTTCGGCTTGTCATTCAGTTATAAACCTTATGCCGTGCCGTTAGTGTTTTAAATATATTAGCTCGACGAGCTTACGAGCCACAGCCACGAGGCGGGAGTGTAATCATTAGCTCGACGGGTTTACGCCCTTGAGGCGAGCCACGAGACGCGCCGCGAGCCGACCCGCAAGCCGCGAATCTAAACCGGCCATAATATATAGATCGAATGTAAAATATAATGGTACGTACACACCAAGCCAACGAATGGGTTTGTTGCTTAATTGTGCTTAATTTACTTACTAATATCTGGGAGACCGAGCTTTGCTCGTAAAACACAAAAAAGTAAAGATGCGCGTTTTCCAGAAATAAGACCTAGCTACGAGTAGATTTTATCGTCCCAGAAAACCCCCAACTGGCAACTTTCACCGAAATCGTTGGAGCCGATTCCGAGATCCCCGTAATATACACATATGTACATATATAAATAAATAAACAAGAATTGCTCGTTTAAAGATTAGATAAAGTAGTATGTCAGATCGTAAAAAGTCTGCAGCGATTTTGATAGCCCACGCAGTGCAGGTGTCATTTTAAACGTCAAACTTCTAATTCTAAAAAAATATGACGTATACATAACACTTACATTGCGTGGGCTATCGAATCCGCTGCAGACTTTTATTGGTGCGACTTATAGACAGGATCAAGATCGCGGTCGCGTACGCCCGTCTGTAACGACCCTTATTTCGACCATGCGGAACGTGGAACATTGGATATTTGAACGCACGCCATTATGACGCCATTGCCACCCACTTAAGTTTCACAAACTGCCAAATTTGACAATGACATTAAATGCATTAAATAAATAAATGTTTATTTTAGCATACCTTTGGGAGCATCGTCTTTGAATACATATTATTTTGTACGGATTTGAAACGATATCCTACTTAAACAAAGATTCTAGCTTATTACTTGGCGTTTACGTTAAAGTGAATCGAAAAACGTCGTACATGGTTGACGATGGAGTCATCAGCGTTGCAGGGCACAGAGAGAATTTGCGTGAAGACGGAGCCCTGTGTCGATGTGTGTATAACGGATGAACCCACGTTTGAGGGAGTGTCTGTTAAAGCTGAGCCTGACGATGCTGTTTTTGTAAAAGACGAGCCCAGGTGCGAGAATGTGTCTATAAAATACGAGCCTTTAGTGGATCCTGTTTTTGTAAAAGACGAGGCCAGGTGCGAGAGTATGTCTATAAAAGACGAGCCCAGGTGCGAGAGTATATCTATAAAATACGAGCCCAGGTGCGAGGATTTGACTATAAAAGCCGAGCCATCATGCTCAGATGTGTGTATAAAAGAAGAGTCACTCGGCGCGAGCGCGGCGGCGGCGGAGGCGGGGCTGTACATAGACCATGCTGTAAAAGATGAGCTCGTGCTTGTCCCTGAGTTAGTAGAGCGGTTAGCTAAAACAGGTTAGTACTCAATATACATCTTAAGGTATTGGTTATTGGCCGGTACTGTAAATTTTTAACATTAGTTTCATTTTCTAAAATATTTAACAAATTTTGCTTGATGCAGCTGGTTTGGCTGTAAAAAATACATAAAAGTAATCAACATGTATATGTTGCTAAGTTGACTAAAGCTATAATCACTAAATTATCTGTGTTTAGGGAATGCTCCCGGTACTGAGTTTGTATGGCGAGAGCCAGGAATCCCCGGTTCCAGTACTGTATTTGTATAGAAAGCCAGTACCGGGAGCACTCCCTATCTGTGTATACTCGAGGTTCAATTTTGCAATCTCATGCTTGCTTGGGTATCAAAATTAGCACCAGTTGTTAAACAACTACTTTGCCATCTTGGAAAATAATTTACTATTATTGATATAAATGATACAGTGCCGGCCAATAATATAATACTCGTATATCACCTCCATGTTTTACTGTACCTTTATTTTTTTTAATATTTGTAAGTGACTTCCATTAGTGATGAGAAAAATTGGAAAAAAAGAAAAATATTCTATATATTTCCCATTGTAATTCACAGTATTTCATTGCAAAATTCATCATATATTTATATAAAATGATACTAAAATATGCAATCTACAAACTAACCTATATTGTTTGCCTATACAAGTTCATACAAATCATAAAGGTGATATATGTATTATGGTCTCTATATATCAAACATTATTGTTGCAGGGCGAACTGGACAGAAGCCGGGAAGTAGACCTTATCGTTATAAATGTGCTGAGTGCGAATATAGTACAGTCAAAAAAACCACTTTGAGACGTCATGTAAGGACACATACTAAACACAAGGTTTACCAATGTGCCAAATGTAGATTTGCTAGTGCGTACGAAGATGATCTGGAAATTCATATGTCGAATAATCATGCAGAAAATCTTTACAAATGTGATAAATGTAGTTATACTAGCGGGCGTGAATGTAATTTGCAACAACATTTTAAGCAACATGCTTACTATTTTGAACAGTATAATTATGGTAGCAAGCAACATGCTACAACTTACCAGTGCGATCAGTATAAATATAGTAGCAAGGGTAGCAATTGTGATAGCCAAATATCTACACGTAGTAAAAGTAGATCGGAACTTCGTGTAAGGAAACACGACGTGAGGTGTTATGTGAACAAAAAACGTGCGCTCACGCAGGCAGTCGACGAGTCACAGGATGTATAGTTGTTTGATTTGTAGTTGGCCCCGAACGAAGAGAAAAACCTGCAAAAAAAGGGTCCTATAAATTCTAATTGGCACCTGAGCGCGGGCTACTCCAATGCTAAAACCCAGTGTAGGTGCGCTTTCCGATAACGCGCCTTTGTTACGCATCTCGATGACACATTTTAGACTGGGCTATAACCGCGAAAATAGCGAGTCGAGCGCTACAGAGCGGCTACCGCGAAAACCGAAATTCGCAAATTGCGGGAATCTTTCTCTTTTACTCCAATGAAGGCGTAGAGTGACAGAGAAAGATGCCCGCAATTTGCGAACTTCGATTTTCGCGGTTATAGCCCAGCTACAAATTGAACGACTATAGCATAGATAACAGCGCTGGCAGCGGATTGGAGGCACGCGTTGCGCGGTGGTTCGTCTCGCTCGCCGCGCCACGTGCGTCCAGTCCGCGGCCTTAAGACCCCATTCGCACAACAGCTTTTTCAACGCGCGTTAAAAGAGCGCTTGAATCTGTCCGCACTCTAAATTCGACTTAATGACCAAGGCTTAAAGTCGAAAATCCAACAACGCTTGATAAAAAGCGCCACCGCTGTCGTGTGAATACATACATGGTTATCCATTTGTGTCATTATAACGCTTTTTTAACGCGCGTTGAAAAAGCTCCCGTGGGAATGGGGGCTTAAGTGTTATAACCAAGGGGTTCTATTTAGTAACAAGGAGGGAGTTCCAAATTAATGGAATAAAATGGAAAAAGTTACGCTTCGGCAGGACATTCTTATTATAATAGAATAGAATAGAAGAAGAAAATCTCATTTAATCAAGCAGGATTTTACAATCTCTTTTGCATCGTCAAAGTACATTGTAAATAAATTAAAATAAAATAAAAAATAATAACAAAATACAAATATCAAATATCAACATTTATTCAGCAAATAGGCCACAAGGGCACTTTTACACGTCAACATTGAATTTACATAAAAGCAAAAATAATAACATCAACAATTTTATAAAATAAAACTAACAATTCAATCTAACGTATTACAATTACTAAGAGATGTATATGGTCTCTTAATGTCGAATTACATACAAAATACAGATAAAAAAACACACAAAAAAATCTATAATATTTAGAGGTGTAAATGTCTCTAGGTGTCAGAACTATAAGATTATATAGTTTATCAAGTTATCCTTAGAGATGTATAGGGTCTCCAAGAGTCAATATCCTGTATAATTAATACATTCATTAAGAGAAAAGAAACATACGAGAACAAAATGAGGCGTCTCACTGTAATTAATTAATAAAAATTAAGTTACTAAGTATAATAGCTCGTGTTAGCTTAAACAGACCAGTCTCCACAAACAGCACCCGTTCACGAGTATGACGCGTATCTCAGCCAACAAAATTCAACAATTACAATTTACTACTGATACAAATTCATTTCATAATAATTAATTATACATACACAGATTGACTAAGTCCCAGTCACAGTCCCAATCCCAGTTTAGATTTCACTAATGATTGTTGTACAAATTTCATATTCAGGCAAAGGAGAACCACGTGAAGTTAGTAGACTATGAATTTGACTCCAATGGTGATTTTACGCCTGATTCAGCTCAAGATCCTGATTCTCAGTATACGCCTCAAGAAGAGTCAGATAATATTAAAGATTTCTCAGATTATGGTTGTGATCATGAGGAAAAATCTCTAACAAGGAAGAGAAAGAGCAATCCAAACGTAAACAGAACCATAAACAAGGCGAAAAGAGCCAATTGCCTGCCTTATAAGAACAATACAAAGGATTGTCCAGCTAAAGCACCAAAATACATTGATTGCTCTCGATGTAAATTTAAGTGCACTGACAATATACCAGAAGAGATAAGAATTCGGATCTGTAGACTTTATTGGGGCCTTGCAGACTATGGCAGGCAAAAAGATTTCATTTTGAAATACGTCCATCTGGAATACCCGAAACGTAGAAAAGTTAATGTAACCGAAAAAGGGGCACGCAATGTGTCGAAAAAATATTATTTGGAAAACGGCAACGGTAAACAAAGAGTGTGTGCAAACTTTTTCCAAAAAACTTTGAATATATCAAATGGGCCTATTAACACAGCCGTTAAACATATGGGCTCTACTGGTTCCTTCATAGGACAAGACAATAGAGGTAAAAAATATCCTGGAAATAAAATAAGCGAACAAGCTAGAAATATGGTCAAAAGGCATATTGAAAGTTTACCGGCTATGGAATCCCACTATGTTCTTAATACATCAAAGAAACTCTACCTAGAGAGCAATTTGTCTGTTTCCAAAATGCATACATTGTATAAAGACAACTTTTGCCCGAAACATGGTATACAACCAGTAAGTGAAAAAACATATCGTCGTATTTTTTGTTCAGAGTACAATTACTAATTTTTTAAACCCAAGAAGGATCTTTGTGCGACGTGCTCCAAATATCAGCAAGCTACTGAAACTGACAAGAGAGACTTAGAAGCCGAATACACTTTGCATCGTATGCGGGCTACTCAATGCAACGAAGCTAAGGAAGACGATAAACTAAGAACCAAAGAGGATTCCTCATTCCTCACTTGCACCTTTGATTTTAAGCTTGCTTATATCTCTATAGTATTGACAAAGACTGTGGCTGATTTGCATTTGTGTCCACTTGACGAATCTTCCGTTGCTGCTATGTATTATTCAATTTATTCATGCATTTCATATGAAATAAATGTTTATATTATAAAAGTATTTTGTAGTGTCTCATTTACTTGCGTAAGAACTTTGAGTCGCTTAACTTCAATCTCTGTGATAAATCTGTGTGTCTGTGTTCTGTGATAACGGAAAATTGCGGATATCTTTTTAAGACGTAATTAGAGTGAGACGAAGTACGATTTTCGCGGTATCAGATTGTGCGAAAAATCGTCACGTCTGAAAGGATCTTTAAGTAAAACTTGACTTGCGGTAAAATCTCCTTGGTTTCTGAACGATCGTCTGTCAAAACAAATTTCTCAGTAAATAAGAACAAAAATTATACTCATCCTTTTCTTTTGGGTGCTAGTACTAGTGTAAGACAAAGATAGTATGATTCTCTCTGTCACTCTTTAATTTTAAATGAGAGAGAATTTTTAATGAAGGTCAGAAGACGAGGCAGTATGGCCTTTAGTCTTAGCCTGCAGTGTTGCCAGATGGTCACAAAAGTCACATTTTTCGTGACTTTTCGCCTTCTCGTGTGACATGTGCGTGACTTTCGATCATGAGGCAATTTTTGTGACTTTTCAAGCTAGTCGAATGTCGAATTTTGGATAAGTTTAATTCTGCAATTCGTATCATTTAGGAACGCAGTGAACGCACCCAAGTTGACAGTTGCACTGGCACTTTGTCGTTAAGCCCCCTCCAGACTATGCGCGTGAATCGCGGGCGAAGCCGCGAACGCGAGTGTGGAGTCGATTTCGCTGTCTGCGAAATTCGCCCACCACCATCCACCATCATGTTTATTATAATAGTCGTGGCAAAATGAGACTTGTTACCTTGACATGACGGTGTTATTTAGTTTGATAGTATACCTCGTAGTTTTCTATACGCCTCTGGCGGCCTCTGATTCGATCGGGCAATTTAATCAGATTGGCGAAAAATTGACTAATCTGAATACGCCTTAAATCGGAGATTGACGCCAATTTTATTTCTGATCAAATCAGTCGATTAGGTCATCCCGTCTGGATACCGCTTAAAAGCTCTCGTGATTGTTCAAAAACTGATAAGAAAGTTGCATTTTATCCACATGTGAGGCTGCTAGAATTGATTATTTTCAGGAAGAAAAATATCAATAGATTTATGGTGATATTAGTGCCCCCTAAATTGAAAAAATGCCCCAAAACGAAAATACTGGCGTCACAAAATGGTATTCTTGCGCCGGCACTCCATTTTATCGGTAATATCGGTCATAATCGGTGGTTTAATTCGGCGAGCCAAATTGGCGTTTGCGTCCGCACGCCCTGATTCGATCGAGAAATTTAATCAGATTGGCGAAAAATTGACTAGTCTGGATACGCCTTAAAATTCATGAAATCGATCACAAATAGCATTAAGTATGAAAATGTGTATGTTCAAAAAGAAAAATTATATAAAGTTAGTAGATTTTTTGTGAAATATATTATTTTCTGAATTTTTTCTAACAAAATCGATTTAAACTTGGTCAAGCAGATCTTGTCAGTAGAAAAAGACGACAAATTTGAAAAATGTAGGCGCAAAGGTATATCATCTCATAGAAAATTTGAATTTCGCGCCTTTTTGTACTGACAAGATTTGCTTGACCAGCTATACCTGCCCATACAATACAATAATATAAAAATGTGACTTAAGCAGCAAAAACGTGACTTTTAGGGAAACGAAATGTAACTTAGGACTCCAGAGCCCTGGCAACACTGTTAGCCTGTCCGGAAGGACAAATAAAAAAAAACAAGTGTCAAAGTCAACGTCAAAATAAATCTCTTCTCTTGTATCTCTTTATTCTCTTTTTATTATAATAAGTTAACAGTAACAATACTCTTACTGATTGCCACATTAATATCATTGTGTTTAATGTACCCGATTTCATTTCGAGTATAACGACGAATACAATATGTGCGAAGTTCATTTTAGATAGGCAACAACAGCGATGGCGTGCGAGCATTGAGGACGGCTGCATTCGACTTTGGCAAGTAGTTACAGCCAGGGCCGGATTAACCCTAAGTCAAAGTAGGCAACTGCCTAGGGGCCCCGCCTCGGCTTGGGGGCCCCGCCTCGGCTAGGCTATTCTTATAATAATGAATAGGTATGCTTTGTTATTGTTTTTTTTTCATCCATTCTTTAAATTAATGAAATACCTACTGTAATAAAATTGAAGCAATACGTAAAAGTTTACGAGGCGCATTCTGCGTAAGTACCTGTTGTAAAGTTGTAATAATAGAGGTTTTCAGGAAAAATGGTTCGAAAAAATTTCAAACAACCAACAACTTTTGGGTTATTTCGACTCAGAACCACGAAGACTAGATTGGTTGAACCAAAGAAAAAGAAAGATGACGAAAGTGTCCCCAGTTTTTCAAAGGAATGCTCGACCTTCAGCCTCAATTTACCATTGGTTTATTGTGTTCCACATCTCCTCTACTTCAGCTTAGCCTTTGGCGTCGCTGCGCCAAGCTCGGCCTGCGGTCTCACTTTTTAATATAAAGGACATTGGTTCGTGTCTGTGCTGAACTATTTCTCCTGAAGCCTGATGAAGCACGGCTTTGACTTCGCATGAAAGCTCGCCTCACTGGGGCATTTCGGACTTTTAGGCCCCGATGAAGATCGATACCCGGCTTTTTAACATGGTTTCACAATTTGCGATATTGTCAAAAAATTTCGCGCTCGCTGCGCTCGCGTTTATTTTTAGTTCTTTAATTTTGGCCCTGTATCTACATGTTAGCTTGGCAAGTGAATTAATAGAGCTATGATAGCATACGCAGTGCAAGTGTTATTTACACGTCATAATTTCATAGAAGTTTCGACGTTTAAAATAACACTTGCACTACGAGTGCTATCAATATTGTTGCAGGCTTATCTTGGTCTAACTCTAGTAATTTAAGTAATTTTAATATATGGATTTTTTTATTATTATTAGGTTGATTCTAATCATGTGGCTCGGCGTTTGGTCTTATGGTCGGACAATGGCTGTTCAGCCTCTCAATATATGTATTAACTATTGAGAAAATCAACTGTGCGGCTCTAGTGAGCTTAGCTTTTAGCCTCGCTTAAAATTGGCCATTAGAGGTAGATAAGAAAGTGACGCTGAAGCTCTCATTTTTGGTATTCCACTGGGAATTGGCCTTAAGCCTAAAGGGCTCTCCCCACACTTGACGCGACGCGGAATCGGCAAAAACCGATAGCATAAAGCTTTATGTCCATGCAATAAGAGCGAAAAAGACATCGTTCGATTTGGATCGACACGGCCGACGCCGGAAGATTGAAACTAAAAACGCAAACTTTTATTTCCCTGTATTGAATGTGCTGTGTGCAGAACTGACTGTAGGGGGCCCTGAGCTTCGCACTGCCTAGGGGCCCCGACATGCTTAATCCGGCCCTGGTTACAGCAATGATTTTTCATTATTAATTACAATAAAAAAATAATCGTAGTGCAATCTATACTATTTTTCACCATACCAACTGGTAAAGGTTCTCTTAATTGTTCCAGAACTGATAAGAAAGTTTCATTTTATCCACATGTGAGGCAAAGTAATCAAATGAAAATTTTGAGTTGTTTACTTAAGGTTGCTGGTAGAATTGACTTTTAAATGATAAATTTTGAATAATAAATATTTAATAACATTAATTTTGAATCGATTTGATTTGATTTTGTTTGATATTTTACAGTTAGTATTTTCCTTGTGTTGGTGTGATGAAAAATTTTGTGTTTCACTTGGGGCCAAATATTGTTTAACTCTCGTGCTTTGAAACCCTCAAAATGCGTAAGATTCCATTTTTCGTACCACATTAATATACACTTTGTCCCCTTGTAAAACAAATTCTTTAAATAAATACTATACTTCGTTTTTTTAGCATTAGAAATTAGGTAAACAATCTTGATGTGTCTTTTAATTGAAAAACACATTTTTAAAAATTTCAATTTCAAAGCCTTTAATTTCATGTCCTTATGACACAAAGGCCTCCTCCAATGCCTTCCATGCCTCTCTGTCTCTAGCTAGTCGTGTCCATAGTGGACCCGCAGTTTTCCTTAGATCATCTGACCATCTTTTGTATTGTCTGCCTCTTTTCCTTTTTCTGTTGTCTCGTGGGGTCCACACAGTCAGTATGTTTGACCACTTCTGCTTTTCCCTGAGCATGTGGCCCGCCCACTTCCATTTTAGAGTTTTTGATTTTAGAGTAACATCTTCTAATTTTGTGATCTCTCTTATTTCCGTCGCCCGTTTTCTGTCTCTTTTTGTGTACCCTAACATGCTTCTCTCCATTCCCCTCTGGCATGTTATTAGTTTTTGTGTCATTTTTTCTGTTGTGGCCCAGGTTTGGCATCCGTATGTTAGTAATTAGTATAGGCAATATACACATATTGAAAACTTTTCTTTTTATTGAGATGCGGTAATCTTTATTTTTCATGATGGTTTTTAGGGACCAGAACCTTCTGTTCATTTCTTGTTGCATTTGATCAGACATAGAGATGAGTTGGCCCAAGTAAATGTATGATTTTACCCATTCAATGTCTTCCCCGTCCACTGTGATTGGTACTTCCATTCTGTTGGTCATAATTTTAGTTTTGCTTTTATTTATTGTTAGGCCAACCTCTCTGCTCCTGCTTGTTAGGTCTTGCAGCATGTGTCTTAGGGACTCTGGATCGTTAGTCATGAGCACTATATCATCCGCGAATCTCAAGTGATTTAGTTTCTTGCCGTTTACATTTATGCCTGAATCGAACATTTTTAAAAATAAGTTACTGCAAATATGTAACAATTATGAATCTAATACGATCATTTATGTTCTTCTGCTATCATAAGTTAATGATTTTTAAAAAGCGTTTTTCAATTAAAAGACATTCCAAGATCACTTACCTTCTTTCAAGTTCTGTCTAATGCTAAAAAAAACGAACTATAGTATAAGTTTACAGCTCTAGATATGCCGAAACACTTATACTCTTAATACATAGTCATAAAGAAAGAAAGAAAGAAAGAAAGAAAATACATTTATTTACGTCAAACCAAATAAATAAATAACTATTATCAATTAATCAAAACATTATGCACACGTGTTGGGTTTGCACGACGGATCCGAAACCTATGGGAAGATCCGCGGATCCAGATCCAGATCCGGATAATTTCATACATTTCGGATCCGGATTGCAAACCCTACACACGTGGTAACTCCTGTAAGTGCTTGTGTGTACGTCATATGCTGTAACGTTTAGGGAAAAGCATAATGAAAAAAAGGTATGCTAACTCAAAGAGAACTCATTTATAAACTTTCACACTTTTTAGGGTTCTGTAACCAAGGAGTAAAAATGGGACTCTATAAATCCTAAGACTCCGCTGTCCATCTGTCTGCCACCAAGGTGTATCTCATGAACCAGAATAGCTAGGCAGTTGAAATTTTCACAGATCATGTATTTCTGTTCCTTAACAACAAACTTAATTTTTTTGCCGTTTTTATGTAATGGTACGGAACCCTTCGTGCGCGAGTCCGACTCGCTCTTGGCAGGTTTCACTTATAGTTGACCCGTTAGGCCAAGCTAAGTTGGCAGCGATTTTGATATGTTTAAATAACACTTATTCAAATTTATAGTCTAGTGTTATTTAAATGTCATAATCTCATAGAAGCTAACCAGTTCTTATGGCTCCTCTACACGATGGGCCAACGCCGGCCACTCCAAGGGACGCATTTATGCGTTAGAGGGAGCAAGTGATATTGCTATCTCATTCTACCATATGGCTGCGTCCCTTGGAGTGGCCAGCATTGGCCCATCGTGTAGAGGAGCCATTATCAAAACAGCAATGCTATTTTGCCAACGGTCGATGGTTTGCTGCTACTCAGGGTTTTATGGGATTAATTGTTTTTTTTTAGCCTACAAGTCATGTGGCATACGCTATTGTGTCCCGCCCAGGCCCACTGACTGAATGCTTAGTACTTTTTGTCCATGAATCTAGTATACATATAACTGGATCTGGCATGAAAGGTGGGGGGAAGTGAACAAACAGGATAGTCTTATGTATCTTTCAGTAGGAGTAGCAGCAAAAGAGCTATTATAATATTGTTTGTCCTTGTCACAGTCTCACATGTATACCACTTCTATGGGATCCTACCATCTATGTTTTTGTCACATTCTACTTCCATTGCAGATGGCCAGTGTAAAGAATAAAATGTCACTTAAAAAAATACATGTAAAAATGGAGATTGAAGAGGACTATGTGAAAAAGGAGCCTAATGAAGGGTTTTCAGAGAAGTTCAATGTAAAAGAAGTACTCAATGATATTGATATGTCAAGAAAGGAAGATATAGTGGAGGTAAAAGATGAAAATTTTCCAAATAAGGAGCCCAGAGTCAAGGAGGCAGTAGAATTCTTAGAAAAGGAAGTACTCAATGATGGGTCAAGGGAGGAAAATATAGTTAAAGAAAAATGTCTAAATAAGGAGCTCAGTGTCAAGGAGGCAGTAGAATTCTTAGAAAAGGAGGATAGTGTAAAAGAAGTACTCAATGATAGGTCAAGGGAGGAAGATATAATGGAGGTAAAAGATGGGGGAAAATGTCCTATTGAGGAGCTCAGAGTCAAGGAGGTAGTAAACATTAAAAAGGAGGATAGTGTAAAGGAAGTTGAGAGTCTAAAGGATATAGAGGCAGAAGATAAGTGTTCAAATAAGGAGCCTGAAACAGTAAAGGAGTTAATAAAGGACATAAAAGAGGAGGATGGTGTAAAAGAAGCGCCCTACAAGACTCCAAGGGATTTAGAAAATAAGGAGAAACGTGCAAATGAGGAGCGGTGTATAAAAGAGGAGTTAGAGGAGATTGCAGACTCCTGTGATCTGTATGAAGATGTGCTCCGGGCTTTAATGGATCCAGAGAATGTGGTGAAGGAAGAGATTGAGCCAGAATCCGTGCTCCAGGCCATGATGGTATCTGCTGTTCAAGGTCAGTTGTCAAACAGTGTGTATATTTAAGAGTCCCCGGCAACCTCGGCCAAATTTCACCTTCCCATACAAACGGAGTTTCATTCTCATTTTATAGAATAAGTTACTTTTAATTCTTATATCAATTGAAAGTATAAAATTATAATTAAATGCAGGTTATTTATTCTGGCAAACGCACTTCGTCAGTGGTAAAAGGCGGCGAATTTAAAAAATGTAGGTGTGAATAGTAGTCTTCCCATCCTTACTTACTTCTCTGTCCAGTGATAAAAATTTGCAAATATTATAAATGATTTTTTTGTCAAGAAAACTTTTTTTCTAATTGATTAATACATTATTTTTTTTTCAAGATTGCTGCAACAGGGCTTGCTCGGTCCGCCTGGAGCGTGTCATCGTGAACGAGAGGCGGCGCTCCTGCCGCGTCGGGCGCCGCGTGTATAAGCTCGGACCAGACTATACCTCGAGTGTCGGCAATTACCAGTTGCGACATACCAACCTATACAAACCACGAACTACTTTGAAGCGACCAAACAGAATGTTAAATACCAAACCAAATACTGTAAAGTATGAATGCAATGACTGTGGCAAGGGATTCAAAAGTAAGTCAGTCTTGACAAAACATATGCACACTCACTCGCGACATATACGTAATTCTGATGGAAAATTTGTCTGTGATTTCTGTGGTTCTTTATTTGAAAATAAATTACTTGTGTTAGAGCATGAGAAAGATAAACATGGCGTCGTCAGTTTCATGTGTTCTGAATGCGAGTTTACGACAGAAAATAAGAAAAGTTTGCAGGCACATTTAAAAAGTCACTCTTTGAATGGTATGTTTCACTGTCGACAATGTAGCTACAAAACTTCATATATAGGCAGTTTCCGCAGACATCAAACGACACACAGTAGCGAGAAACCTTACTCATGCGATAAATGCGATTTTAAATGCAAACGGAAATATAATATGCAAAAACACCAGGACACACATACGAATGAGAGACTGTATAGCTGCAATATTTGTAACTACAAAGGTAAAAGAAAAAGAGACTTACAGGGTCACAGAATTATACACACCGGTGAGAAACGATTTGAGTGTAACGATTGCGAGTACAAATGTTATACAAAGAGTGATTTACGTAAACATATTATGACACACACTGGAGTGAAACCCTATACATGTACTCACTGCGACTATAAGTCTTGTCGCAAGACATCCTTACGACTTCACCAAATGATACACTCTGGCGTTAAGCCTCTTAACTGCAACAAATGTAACTACAAGTGTAAAAGGAAAACAGACTTAATAAAACACGAATTAACTCACTTAAATAAAAATCACTTTAAATGTAGTCACTGTGATTTCGCGTGCAAGCAGAAAACTAAATTAAAAATACACGAAATGAAACACACCGGTGAAAAACCATTCGAATGTAGCCGTTGTAACTACAAGGGTTACCGGAAACGACACTTACAAATTCATGAGAGAAAACACAAGAATGATAAAGACGTAAAGCCCTTTAAATGTAGCTACTGCGATTACGTGACTACTGCAAAAAGTACCTTTCAGTATCATGAAATGAGGCACACCGGTGAAAAACCATTTAAATGCAACATTTGCGACTACAGATGCAGCAGGAAAGTGGGTATCAAAGAACATCAGAAAGTACATTCAGACGAAAAGCCGTTCAAGTGTACGTATTGTGCTTATGCGTGTAAAGTGAAAAAGTCCCTGAAAAACCACCTAATGATACACACGGGAAACAAACCTTATGAATGCGACTTTTGCGGTTACAAGGCTGCTTTACGAACAGATATGGATAGACATCTGCTGGTGCACACCGGAGAGAAACCCTTTCAGTGTAGTTTCTGTGAGTTCAGGTGTACACGCAAAACTCATTTGAAAAGTCACGAGATGAGACACACTGGCGAGAAGCCTTATCAATGTGCGCTGTGTGAATTTAGGTGTCGGCACATATCAGTTCTCAAAACTCATATCATGCAACACACGGGAGAGAAACCCTTCCAATGCGATGAGTGCGGGCACAAAACTCGCCATAAAACGGACATGCTAATTCATATGAGGATACACTGCGGGGAGAAACCGTACGAATGTGGGATATGTGGCTATAGGGCGAAAAGGATGGCAGACGTGAACATTCATATGAAGACACACAATAAATATGATATGGAAGAGGATCCCTTAGACTTAGAAGGTTTAGAGTAACAAAGAGTTAAAGTCATTTTAACCTTTTGAACGCCAAACGGCGCATCCATTTGCCGTGCCACTAACGCCACGGGGGTAAAATTTAGTTTTGTTAATAAATAATGACAACCTAAAAGTGGGGTGTTTTTCAATAGATTTTCATCAAAAAACGATCGACGTCAAATGCCGTCTTTGGCGTCGTTGTCACGATTTTGCGTTGACGTCAATTGCCACCTGTGGCGTTCAAAAGGTTAAAATAAGTAATTTTAATTTTATTATTAATTGATAAAATGATAAATTAATGTTGTTAAAGGCATAACAAAGGCAAGAAACTATGTTTCTTTTTAATATTTTTTTACGTACAGTCGCCATCAGATATATCGGAGCGGCCAAGGTGTTCACAATATTTGAACACGCACGCTAACTCCTTGACAATAGAGGCGTGTTCAGATATTTGTGAGCACCTCGGCCGCTCCGATATAACTGATGGCGACTGTACATTAATGGAATGGCAGTTACATATTTAAGTTAATAGAAATCGGATTGTTTTTATTTTTACTATTAAAATAAATCTGTACAGGTTATTTTGTTCATTAAATGTATTTTATTTCTTTATGTTATTTAATTTATTACCAATAAATAACTTCAATTCATTCAGCAAATGCGCCACAAGGGCAGTTTTACACGTCAAATACAGATCCGAATCAATTTGGACACACCACTTAGGGGCTGTCCATAAATTACGTCATCGTTTTTTGACCCCCCCCCCCTAAAATCATCCAAAAATCATGCCTCGAATGACCCTGTTTCCTCCTACGTCATGCTACCATCATCCGATGTCCAGACCCCCCCCCCTAATTGGAAATGACGTAATTTATGAATAGCCCCTTACACTCTTCTGCTGCTGATTGTATGTACAGCGTCGTATGTATGAGGGGAGGCTGAAATATTCGCGGCCTAAACTAGTAAAAAAGAAACAAATAGCTGCTACTTTTTTCCCCGCCTCTTTAGCAGTTTAATAATATTGCCGACATTACTAATTTTATTTTCTTATGCCGCGAACTTTTCAGTCGCCCCTCGTATGCAATTGAAAATCAGATTAAAAATAATTTAACTTATATACCAAAATATTTAATAAGATATATAGGTATATACTTTTTTTTTTGACGACCGGTCTGGCCTAGTGCGTAGTGACCCTGCCTATGAATGGTCCCGGGTTCGAATCCTGGTAAGGGCATTTATTTGTATGATGATACAGATATTTGTTCCTGAGTCATGGTTGTTTTCTATGCATTTAAGTATTTATATATTATATATATCGTTGTCTGAGTACCCACAACACAAGCCTTCTTGAGCTTATCGTGGGTCTTAGTCAATTTGTGTAAAAATGTGCTGTAATATTTATTTATTTTTAGCATTAGAAAAACATGATGCGATTGCGTAGTCTATGTTCCTGATGTTGTCACGCCGTTAAACGGTACGCCCAATTCGCTGCCCCAATATTACAGGGTTCTATGTATCACTTTTATCGAACTGAAATTTGAACATAGTCATAGTGATATTTAGGCCCACTTGCACCATCCCACTAACCCGGGGTTAAGCGGCTTAACCGTCAACCCAGTGTCAAACTGTACTGGTAACCATGGTAACTCCAGGAATGGTGCAAGTGGGCCTTAGTCGAATTTCAACTATCTTTAAAATGTAACATAGAACCCTGTAATATTGGGCCAGCGAATTGGCACCACAATAAAACAGGTTGTATCTATATTTCATTTTATTTGTATACATTACAACAGTACACTTATATATTATACATAATTTCTCATGATCCATGTAAACGTCACTATAGTATGCGGCGCGTCAATGTGAACCTTGGCAGAATGCACGAGGGTCCATGTTGAGATGTGGTACTTTTTATCAATCGCTGCAGAGTTAGCTTGGTGACACTTCACGCCAAAGCAAGTGCTGCCCTTTACAGTTCACGTACGTTTTCTTGTGCGTTTTAGGTTCTGCCATCTTGTGGGCTACATCGGAAGCATAAACGACACATTTAGGCCTCGCGCCAAAAATCTGACGGCTCCTATGCTGCCCCCTATAGTTCATGCACGCCTGCACGTTCCCTATAGGCACGGTTTGGCGTCCTTCTTGTTGCGCTTGCGCGGCGACGGCTTGACCTTGAGGTGCACGTACTTGACGTGCGTGTACAGTGAGCCGGACTGCAGGAACGCCTTGCCGCAGTAACTGCACATGTGCGTACGCTTGCCCGTGTGGATCTGTCCATAATTCTAACGGCTCCTATGCTGTCCCTATAGTTCATGCACGTTCCCTATAGGCACGGTTTGGCGTCCTTCTTGTTCCGCTTGCGCGGCGGCGGCTTGACCTTGAGGTGCACGTACTTGACGTGCGTGTACAGTGAGCCGGACTGCAGGAACGCCTTGCCGCAGTAACTGCACATGTGCGTACGCTTGCCCGTGTGGATCTGTCCATAATTCTAACGGCTCCTATGCTGTCCCTATAGTTCATGCACGTTCCCTATAGGCACGGTTTGGCGTCCTTCTTGTTCCGCTTGCGCGGCGGCGGCTTGACCTTGAGGTGCACGTACTTGACGTGCGTGTACAGTGAGCCGGACTGCAGGAACGCCTTTCCGCAGTAACTGCACATGTGCGTGCGCTTGCCCGTGTGGATCTGCCGAAAAAAAATGTTTTTTTTTTTTTTAATAAATCGCCTCTAGCGGCACAGAAGAAACAATAGAACTACCGTACAGAAAGGACACTTCCTACAATCCCGAAGTTTGAGAGCGATTCAGGGTCGAATCATGCTATTCCTTTCTAATATATAGCACTATCCCTTTCGGCTATTTAGGGTTGTCAAAATTCAAGTGATTATCTTATCTGTGATCGTGCACGCACAAGGAAGTCAAGTGGTGCCAACCCTAATAATTGCTCGGAGCAATGCTGAACCGAACGGAGCCGAGTTCGACCAAAGTCAGGTGTGTCTCCCCACTGCTAGCGGCTCCCCAAATAAGAAAATTCAATAATCATATTTTTTCTCGCGTGATTCCGGCATTTTGCCACGGCTCATGGGAGCCTGGGGTCCGCTTGGCAACTAATCCCAAGAATTGACGTAGGTTTTCCTTCACCGAAAAGCGACTGGTTAGTGATATTTCGTACATAAGTTCCGAAAAACTCATTGGTACGAGCCTGGGTTTGAACCCGCGACCTCCGGACATTTCCTGAGGATGCCTCGTAGAGAGGCGAAACACGTGTCGAGTATTGTTCTTCTGGTGGTGGTTTGTTATATTTATTTGCGTATTTATTTTTGCCGTGGGAGGGTTTTCATGCCATATCGAACCATGAAAACTCGGACTGCCGGACAGTAAAATTAATTGTAGTGCACAATCGCCCTTAACATTAATTGCATGTAAAAAATACGCAAGTAAGTAGGTATAACGGGTTAGCACTGATTGACTAGCACGTTATCTTTTAGATTTAGATAGGATTAGCAAAGTAATATTTTGGTTTTAATTATATGGCTGTCCCGCTTACTCACCAGCTTGTGGACGTAGACCGAGGACTGGTGGAGGAAGGTCTTCGGGCACTCGGAGCAGCGCCACTTGCGGATGCGGCGGTGCACGCAGTCGCTGTGGTTCTAAACATTATTTCATCATCATCATCATTTCAGCCTATTTACGTCCCACTGCTGAGCACAGGCCTCCTCTCATGCGCGAGAGGGCTTGGGCTATAGTCCCCACGCTAGCCCAATGCGGATTGGGGACTTCACATACACCTTTGAATTTCTTCGCAAATGTATGCAGGTTTCCTCGCGATGTTTTCCTTCACCGAAAAGCTAGTGGTAAATATCAAATGATATTTCGTACATAAGTTCCGAAAAACTCATTGGTACGAGCCAGGATTTGAACCCGCGACCTCCGAATTGAAAGTCAGACGTCATGTCCACTCGGCCGCCACTGCTTCTTAAACATTATTTATTTTATTTTTATTTATTTATTTGACGACCGGTCTGGCCTAGTGGGTAGTGACACTGCCTATGAAGCCGATGGTCCTGGGTTCGAATCCCGGTAAGGGCATTTATTTGTGTGACGAGCACAGATATTTGTTCTTGAGTCATGGTTGTTTTCTATGTATTTAAGTATTTGTATATTATATATATCGTTGTCTGAGTACCCACAACACAAGCTTTCTTGAGCTTACCGTGGGACTTCGTCAATTTGTGTAAGAATGTCCCTATAATATTTATTTATTTATATTTATATGAGCCTAGACTAGAGTTACCTACTGCTGCAAAAAATACCACTAGGTTTTCGTTGAAGGAAAACATCGTGAGGAAACCTACATACATGTATTAGGGAATTTTAAATGTAATTTTAGTACAGTCAACAACAGAGCTGTGAATACAGGCAAAGTGTCAAAAATATGTATACAGTACATTATTGCCTGTACATTAAGGTCGTGTATACATATTTTTGGCACTTTGCCTGTATTCATAGCTCTGTTGTTGACTGTACATGACATTTAAAAGTAAGACTATATAACTACCTACCCTTAGCTGCCAGGCATACAAGTAGGCTTTGGGGCACTGCGGACATTTGAACGGCCGGTCCCCCGTGTGGTCCAGCTGGTGGGTTTTCAGGACGGACAGGCACTGGAAATAATGAGACACGGTTCAACACATTCATTGCCACCAAGCCAAACAAGACATCCGCGCCAGGCCACAAAAAAACCGGGCAAGTGCGAGTCGGACTCGCGCACGAAGGGTTCCGTACCATAATGCAAAAAAAGGCAAAAAAAAAAGGTCACCCATCCAAGTACTGACCCCGCCCGACGTTGCTTAACTTCGGTCAAAAATCACGTTTGTTGTATGGGAGCCCCACTTAAATCTTTATTTTATTCTGTTTTTAGTATTTGTTGTTATAGCGGCAACAGAAATACATCATCTGTGAAAATTTTAACTGTCTAGCTATCACGGTTCGTGAGATACAGCCTGGTGACAGACGGACGGACAGCAGAGTCTTAGTAATAGGGTCCCGTTTTACCCTTTGGGTACGGAACCCTAAAAATCGTCATATAGGAGCGTTTCTTTTATTTTATGCCAGTTTTATATATTGTGACCTTTTTTGCCACTTTTGTGTTATTTCTACTCAGAATCACGAGCTCTTTCGATCCTAATGCGATAAAAAAATGTCACAGAGTTTTTTCCTATTGTTTTACCATTTCCCTATATACTTTGTATGGCGGTAACATAAAGGAGAGTTCGAAAAATGTATGGAAATTTTAGGACACTTTTTTTATCCTATAAGGATGAAAATAGCTCGCAATCCTGACTAGAAATAAGACAAAAGTGGCATAAAAGGTCACAATATATAAAAATGGCAAAAAATAAAAGAAAACTCTCATAAAGCTGTAGCTACGATCACGACTATCGGGTCAATGATTGTGTCACACACGTTCGTATGGAAAGGTTTTTTTTTTTTTATTTATTTAACATACACACAACCATCTTTACAGGCTATCCTAATTCGACAGTATGGAATTTTAACACAAAAGAAACTAAACAACATAGGTACATTATTACAAATTACAGTAACACAATACATATAACGTGGCCTTTGTGAATTCGTTCAAAGAACAAAAAAACAAATCTAACTCGATCGCTACTCGATTAAGGGTCCGAATTGCGCGCGTAAAGGGGGCTTGGCGAAGGAGTTGCGTTCGAGCGCGCGGCTCGGCCAGCAGGCTCGGCCGCCGCCGCCGCCACACATACCGGTCTGGTACGTTCAAACGCACCTCTGCCAGGACTCCAGGATTGCACAACTTCCCTCGTACCAACTTAAATATATATGAAACTAGCCCCAGTTCCCTTCTAACTTCAAGTTTATTGTATCCTACCATTCCTAACACGAACAATGTAGGATACATTAATGGATAAAAAGGGTATGTAAAGTAAAGTAAAGTAAAGTAAAGTAAAGTAAAGTAAACTCTTTATTTGCATTAAATGTGGTTAACAGTAGGTCTTATTGTAATTGTAAGTATCACACATTTAGCCGTATATAGCATGCAAAAATATGTACAGATATACAGTAGAGTCCGGTTATAACGACACCCATGGGACCGCTGATATTACGTCGTACTAACCGGACGTCGTACAAAACAAACTGCCAATTTTAATATATTTTTTCAATCAAAATAATTACATCATTTTGTATTTATTAATACTTATGCGACAATTAAAGAAAAAATAAACCATTTCTTTTAATATATTTTTTTACGGTAGTATTACGACACCTTGTCAAAATGGAGAGACTTGTGTGTTTAGAAGAAGCCACTGTTCAATATACGCGTACTCACTAAAAAGTCGTAATGCTTGGAGATTTAATCAAGATGACGTTTTATCACACAGTATCTATGGCCACCTCCTGTGTCCATCATCAGATCAGCTCGAAGGTACCTACCAAAATATTGCATTGATACCCAACTTACATAATTATGTACTTATGTGAAGTTTAAGCTCAATTGAATAATGGGAATTGGGTGTTATTTAGTTTACGTAAGTAAGAAGAGCAAGTTTACGTAAAGTCACGTGACTATTTCATCTTGCTCCTATGGTTATGTATCTATACATGGCGGGCTAGCTAAAAAAGCCTGGCGGGTCGTAGGTTGAGTATCATACAAACAGCAAAACACCTAACTGTACATCGGTGGACCTTATTGCAAAAGGCATAAGGTCCACCGTTGGACTGTTAACAGTGTATAGGCGATGGTACAGTCAACAACAGAGCTATGAATACAGGCAAAGTGTCAAAAATATGTATACAGTACTTTATTGCCTGTACGTGTACATTAAGGTTGTGTATACATATTTTTGGCACTTTGCTCTATAGCTCTGTTGTTGACTGTACCAGGGGTATGAGCACAGAATAAATAAATAATAGTACTAGGTACAGAAGACTCACTCTTTAACAAAACGCGTCTGTTACGATCAGCACAGATATGGCCGCTAGGCAGCGATAGCGCCACGCTAGCAGGCTAGCCACCAAAATTGGTGTGGAACGGATGTACTTGTAGCTACCTGTTGCAAAGCGACGAAATCGCGGAGTGAGCCACGCCTGGTATTAGTAATGAACAGTTTTATAACATTATCTTCGGTTACCGCGATAGTTACTCATGAAATAAAACTATTAATAAAAACTTTTTACAAAAAAAAGAAAACCGACTTCAAAAAGGATGAAATAAAATATTATCCTTTTTAAGTCTATGCGTTACCAACTGATATGTTTGAAGTCGGTGCCAAGCCAACTTTTGAAGCATACCATGATTTTGGTGCGATTCGATAAGGATGTACGTTGGATTGCCTTACACGACGACAATGAACGTACTTTTTGTAGGTACAGTCGACGTTAAAAACTGTACATGTTCGTACATGTTTTGTGATCGTCACGAATAAAAATCTTTTATCTTTTTTTTTAATATGTTTACACTTTTCGTCTTATTACAAAGGCGTAAGGTGCAAAAGTGTAAACATATCTTTGACGTCGACTGTACCTAAGAACACACCTCAGAGCACACGATCAAACCTTCTTGGCACAGTCCGTACCATGTTTGTCGGCACGCAAGCGTGGGATTGGGACTGAAGTTATTTCCCGTCCCTTATTTAGAGGACTACATTTCAAAATATAAAACAATTCAAGGATTTGTTGCCAAATTTCACCTAAAGCGGTTCAGTTGTTTAGCCATGAAAAGGCGACAAAGAGGCAGACAAAATTACTTGCACATTTATAATAGTTATTAAGTACAGTTCTAATGGGATTTATAGTCATAAAGCTGATTATTTTTGACGGGTATTGTTACTACTTGGCTTGGCACCGACTTCAAACATATCAGTTGGTAACGCATAGACTTAAAAAGGATAATATTTTATTTCATCCTTTTTGAAGTCGGTTTTCTTTTTTTTGTAAAAAGTTTTTATTTTTCCATTTTTAGTTTTAACGCATTGTTAAGAGCGCGACGCATGAATGAAAAACAACATCATGATTAACACTAAATTCGTGGACCTACTTTAATCAATATGTAATCAGGAATTTTTTCGAGTCCGTCTGGGAAATTATAATTCCTGTCACTACATTAAATCCATCCTCCGCCCCGCCACTGACCCAATCCCTCAACCCCCCGATCACTCTACCTCACAGCGCATCAACCCCTGATCCATGTACCCCTCGGCCCTGAACCAATAGCCCTTCAACCACCATTACCCGACCCCTTAACTCCTAACCCTAACCCCCGATCAGTATCTATCCTTACCAGCTTACCAAGAGTTTGACATTGATTTATTCGCTAGCGTGTGTGTAACTTACCTACTTTCTTTGCATCTCGCTCGTACTGGCATATTAGTGCGAGCGAGATGCATAAAAAGTAAGTTACGAAAGCGTTAGCGTCGCTAACTTAGCGAATATGTCAATGTCAAACTCGTGGTAAGGCTACAAGTGCACTACATCAAATTGGCGGTGTTCGGAAGCAAATGCTCAAGTTACTTTAGAAAACACCGAAATCACTTTACATGTGCCTTTAAAAATTGAGGAGTTCCCTCAATTCCTTATGGATTCCATCATCAGACCAGAACCAAAAATAATACGGAAACACCTTGGAGGCAACTCCTTCCAAACAAAAAAAGAATTGCTCAAATCGGATCACAGGTGCCGAAGTAATCGCTGAACATACTACATTTAAAAAATCATCATCATTATCATCAAAACAATCATCATCATCAGGTCTATTTCATCAAAGTGGTGGTTTTCGGGAAAAAATGCTCGAGTTGCTTAAGAAAACACCCAAATCACCATGCATGTGCCTTTAAAAATTGAGGAGTTCCCTCAATTCCTCATGGATCCCATCATCAGAACAGAACCAAATTAAAATGGGACCAACTCGGAGGTAGCTCCTATCAAACAAAAAAAGAATTACTCAAATCGGACTACGGATGTCGGAGTAATCGGTGAACGTACATAGAAAAAAAAAAAAATAGCCACAACCGAATACAGAACCTCCTCCTTCTATGAAATGGAAGTCGGTTAAAAACGGATTATATCGCGTATATTGAACTTATACCACTTCCCACATACATGATGGTTCATTATTTGTAAGTGGGTAGATTTGCACAGTGTAGTTTTTCCTCAGTCCCCCGTTGACCACGAACGCTGTAAAGGGTTCGAAACGTCGGATGTAGTAACAATTCAATATACGACATATAATCCGTTTTAATAGTTTTATTTCGTATGAACAGTTTTATAGAGACCTATTTATTTCCCGCAGACCTCGCAAACATTTTTCTTCTCCCTAGGCTGGGTCCCTTTGGGCTTATCCCCCCTCTTTCTCTGCAGCCGCGCGTAGTACTGCTGTCTAGTAAGTAGGGGGTAAATACCGGTTAAAGGTAGTTCTATTGAGACTCACCGTGAATGATTTCCCGCAGACCTCGCAAACATTTTTCTTCTCCCTAGGCTGGGTCCCTTTGGGCTTATCCCCCCTCTTTCTCTGCAGCCGCGCGTAGTACTGCTGTCTAGTAAGTAGGGGGTAAATACCGGTTAAAGGTAGTTCTATTGAGACTCACCGTGAATGATTTCCCGCAGACCTCGCAAACGTTTTTCTTCTCCCTAGGCTGGGTCCCTTTGGGCTTGTCCCCCCTTTTCCTCTGCAGTCGCGCGTAGTACTGCTGTCTAGTAAGTAGGTAGGTAGGGGCATAGACAAAGGGAAAGTGGGGGGGTAGATACACTAGATACCGGTTAAAGGTAGTTCTATTGAGACTGACCGTGAATGATTTCCCGCAGACCTCGCAAACATTTTTCTTCTCCCTAGGCTGGGTCCCTTTGGGCTTGTCCCCCCTCTTTCTCTGCAGTCGCGCGTAGTACTGCTGTCTAGTAAGTAGGTAGGTAGGGGCATAGACAAAGGGAAAGTAGGGGGTAGATACCGGTTAAAGGTAGTTCTATTGAGACTCACCGTGAATGACTTCCCGCAGACCTCGCAAACATTTTTCTTCTCCCTAGGCTGGGTCCCTTTGGGCTTGTCCCCCCTCTTTCTCTGCAGCCGCGCGTAGTACTGCTGTCGCCCTGATCCTGGCTTGATGTTCAGGTGGAGGCGGTCGATGTGCACAGAGAGTGACATTTTTGACAGGAACGATTTGTTGCACTGGAATAATTATAGTTTTAGCATTGAGTATTTTTATTTATTTTACTTGTTAGGTCATTTATCATATGAACATAAAAGTGAAATACAAAAACACGTAAAAAAGTAAGAAAATAATGTATAATCACACTATAAAAAAATCTAACCTAGGGTGCCGCTGCCAACGGGGCATGGCTTAAGTTAGCAACCTAACCCGAAATGGAATGTTACGCAGACGAAGCTAGTAATATTATAAATCGTCGGGTGACAAGCAAAAGTCACTAACTAACACCATTGAAATTATTGGACAATAAACCTTGTTACAAGTGTAATAAAGTGCATTGTTACTTTAATTTTTTCATAGTACTTAGTAACTTTTGTTTGTCACCCGACGAAATGTACAAGTAACTATGTCTGTGTGTTAAATAGTAGGTAAATATATACATATATATATGTATACAGACAGGGTGGCTAAAAAATAAGTGCATTCCCGTTGCCAAGGAGGTTTTAGGATTATACTAGGCAAGTTTTACTATGGGATCAACCCCGAAATCACGAAAAAAAATTTTCCTTTCCATAGAAAATAGATCAGCCAAATTGTATGAAACAGCCTAATTTTTATTCGCGATTTCGGGGTTGGTCCCGTAGTAAAAGTTACTCAGTATAATCACAAAACGTCCCTGGCAACGGGAATGCAGTTATTTTTTAGCCACCCTGTATATGTATCAGGCATAGTTTGTCTCCCGAAGAAGGACATAGCATAATTTGAATCCCGGAAATCATCACTTAAGGGGCCACCCCCTTTACTATGAAACTGGTATAGGGGTGAATATTTTTTTCTTGTCACTAATTTTTTTTTTATGATATAGGAGGCAAACGAGCAGACGGATCACCTGATGGTAAGTGATTACCGCCGCCCATGAACACCCCCAACACCAGAAGGGTTGCAAGCGCGTTGCCGGCCTTTAACATGGGTGTACGCTCTTTTCTTGAAGGTTTGAAGGTCGTAGGTTGCTACCTGTATAGTTGCTATGGTTACGGTCTCCTGGGTCACTCTCTGAATCTAGTAGACTAAAATGAAACTTACCGCGTCGCATGTGAATAATTCGACGCCGTGTATCTCGTGTTTGTGTTGTATCAAGCCCTCCTCAGTCTTGAACAGAGCACCGCACTGCTGGCACGCGCTATAAAATATAATTAGAGTTAGACCGTAAAAAGTCTGCAGCGATTTTGATAGCCCACGCAGTGCAAGTGTCATTTTAAACGTCAAACTTCTATAAAATTATGACGTATAAATAACACATACGCTGCGTGGGCTATCAAATACGCTGCAGACTTTTATTGGTGCGACTATACACACTTCAAAGGGTTATCATATATTTATAGAATAGAATAGAATATATTCGTAAGCACAAACAAACGAGAGAATACCACAGAATAAATAATAGTACTACCGTATAGAAAGGAAACTTCCTACAAAACCGAAGTTTGACAGCGATTCAGGGTCGGATCATGCTGTCCCTTTCTAATATATGACACTATCCCTTTCGGCTATTTAGGGTTGCCAAATTCAAGCCATTATCTTATCTGTGGTCGTGCACGCAAAGGGACGTCAAGTTGTGTAAACCCTAATAATTGCTCGGAGTAATGCTGAGCCGAGCCTTATTGGGATTAGTCCGGTTTCCTCACGATGTTTTCCTTCACCGAAAAGTGACTGGTAAAGATCAAATGATAAAGGAAACAAAAAAACCGGGCAAGTGCGAGTCGGACTCGCGCACGAAGGGTTCTGTACCATAATGCAAAAAAAAAAACGGAAAAAATGCAAAAAAACACGGTCACCCATCCAAGTACTGACCACGCCCGACGTTGCTTAACTTTGGTCAAAAATCACTTTTGTTGTATGGAAGCCCCACTTAAATCTTTATTTTATTCTGTTTTTAGTATTTGTTGTTATAGCAGCAACAGAAATACATCATCTGTGAAAATTTCAACTGTCTAGCTATCACGGTTCGTGAGATACAGCCTGGTGACAGACAGACGGACGGACAGCGAAGTCTTAGTAATAGGGTCCCGTTTTACCCTTTGGGTTCGGAACCCTAATGAGGAAGGTTAGGGTTAAAGGCTTACCTCTTCTTATTGTGGCACCGCTTCCCGGGCTGCTGTTCCTTGTGACGCAGCAGAGCCTCCTGGCTCTCGAACTGCAGCCGGCACTTGCGACAGAACAGGCTGCGGTCCAGCGACTGCGGGCAAACAGATTAGGTAAGTCTTTTAACCCTTTGGACGCCAATGACCGATATATCCGCACCGCATTCTGTTTTCATGTATAACTATTAGGTAGAATAAGTTTACACTAACTACTAAACTATACATTTGTTAACTAATTATCTTTGTAAATTAGGAAACTATAGGTCTGTACCGAAATTAATTTGTAGCTACTGGCTAAGTTGCTCATATGTTTATTTTAAGACTTTGTTTCTCAATAAAAAAAAGAATGTACAGATGGCGCTAGGCGTGCGCTATGCGCATATGCGTTGAACGTGTACTATATACATAATGTATGTACCTCCCTGTGGCTCCGGGTCTTGTGCATCTCGAGTCCCTGCCGACTCGTGAATATCTCCCCGCACAGTTCGCATGTGCCGATGTGCGTTCTCGAGCGTGCGCTATGCGCATATGCGTTGAACGTGTACTATATACATGATGTATGTACCTCCCTGTGGCTCCGGGTCTTGTGCATCTTGAGTCCCTGCCGACTCGTGAATATCTCCCCGCACAGTTCGCACGTGCCGATGTGCGTTCTCGAGCGTGCGCTATGCGCATATGCGTTGAACGTGTACTATATACATAATGTATGTACCTCCCTGTGGCTCCGGGTCTTGTGCATCTTGAGTCCCTGCCGGCTCGTGAATATCTCCCCGCACAGTTCGCATGTCCCGATGTGCGTTCTCGAGCGTGCGCTATGCGCATATGCGTTGAACGTGTACTATATACATAATGTATGTACCTCCCTGTGGCTCCGGGTCTTGTGCATCTTGAGTCCCTGCCGGCTCGTGAATATCTCCCCGCACAGTTCGCATGTCCCGATGTGCGTTCTCGAGCGTGCGCTATGCGCATATGCGTTGAACGTGTACTATATACATAATGTATGTACCTCCCTGTGGCTCCGGGTCTTGTGCATCTTGAGTCCCTGCCGGCTCGTGAATATCTCCCCGCACAGTTCGCACGTGCCGATGTGCGTTCTCGAGCGTGCGCTATGCGCATATGCGTTGAACGTGTACTATATACATAATGTATGTACCTCCCTGTGGCTCCGGGTCTTGTGCATCTCGAGTCCCTGCCGACTCGTGAATATCTCCCCGCACAGTTCGCATGTGCCGATGTGCGTTCTCGAGCGTGCGCTATGCGCATATGCGTTGAACGTGTACTATATACATGATGTATGTACCTCCCTGTGGCTCCGGGTCTTGTGCATCTTGAGTCCCTGCCGACTCGTGAATATCTCCCCGCACAGTTCGCACGTGCCGATGTGCGTTCTCGAGCGTGCGCTATGCGCATATGCGTTGAACGTGTACTATATACATAATGTATGTACCTCCCTGTGGCTCCGGGTCTTGTGCATCTTGAGTCCCTGCCGGCTCGTGAATATCTCCCCGCACAGTTCGCATGTCCCGATGTGCGTTCTCGAGCGTGCGCTATGCGCATATGCGTTGAACGTGTACTATATACATAATGTATGTACCTCCCTGTGGCTCCGGGTCTTGTGCATCTTGAGTCCCTGCCGGCTCGTGAATATCTCCCCGCACAGTTCGCATGTCCCGATGTTTGCGTTCTCGAGCGGGTGCGCTATGCGCATATGCGTTGAGCGCGACGTCTTCTTTCTGTCGCGAATAAAAAAAAGTCAGTTTCAAAATATGAGGACAGAGGAATTCAGAAATGACAACTAGTTGTAAGTCTTAAATAACACAGAAAAAGTAATAGTACTACCGTACAGAAAATAAACTTCCTTCAAAACCGAAGTTTGACAGCGATTCAAGGACGAATTATGCTGTCGCTTTCTAATGTATGTATACCATAAGTAGGGGTACTGATAGTTCCACTACTTGACGTTAGATGTCGACTACGAAATAACATGCGTTTTGGCAAGAAAACTGATGTATGGAGGTACCACTCTTTCTTTATATTACTCTATGGACAGACGGACAGCGGAGTCTTAGTACTATTGTCCCGTTTTTACCCTTTGGGTACGGAACCCTAAAAAGCCATACTCACAGGAACTGTTTGTCGCAGTGCGCGCACTGGAACGTGGTGCCCGAATGGAACGCGGCGTGCAAAATTGCGCACTGCCTGCGGACATACACCACGTATTGAAAATACAATATGTCTTGTACAAATAATTAAAAGATTTATAAGCAATATGACTGAATTTACAACAGGATAAATAGGATAATTATTACGATAAATGTATTATTGTATTGAGTTGCTAAATTATAATGTGTTTTTTGTAAGTGAAAATTAATTAGTTTGAACAATGTTTACTTCACGCCTGAAACACAGGGAATCCTAGTTCAGGCACATGTAAACTATCACTATTTTTAAGTCTTTGTTTTACATGAAATAAGTGCTTTTGAATAAATTATGTTTATGTTTAATATGTAGTATGGGGGAATCTTGGTTGGATCCCTTTGACATAATTTGTTTCTGCTTAGGGGTCATCCATTAATTACATCACACGTTTAGGGGGAGGGAGGGGGTCAAGAAAATGTGACATATTGTGACATGGGGGAGGGGGGAGACACAAACTTTGTGACGTCACTTTAACTTCATCAGTAATCGAAAATTTATTTAAATTATTTTATTCGCTATACATTTAAATAACAAGTTTTTAAAACGATAATCGTTTTATTCGTTTAATTTTCTTACCTTAGCAGTTTTGGGTTATAAAATGACTAATATTTATATCGTCAAAAATATTTTGATAAAATATTAATAATACTTAGGTACTTATATTATTTATACGATTTGGCGATTTCGTAGAAAAAAATGTGACGTCACACTAGGGGGGAGGGGTTTGCCAAATGTGACCAAATGTGACAAGGAGGGGGGAGGGGTCAAAAAACCTAGAAATTCGTGTGACGTAATTAATGGATGACCCCTTAATACAAACACATTTACACATTTATTGTAAACTGCGAGTATGTGAGGTGCGCAATAAAGAGTATTGTATTGTAATACAATAGTTATTTACGATACAAGTGCGTAAAAGAGAAAATTCGAAACGAGTGGCGATAAATTAAAACACGACCGAAGGGAGTGTTTTAAATCGACACGAGTTGCGAATTATCTATTCGCACGTGTATCGTACAACGTTTTACAGTACATATGGCCCTTTAAACTTTTGACATCGCACGAAAAGTGCTATTTTACGCACTAGTGCGGATAAATAGGACCATATGTACTGTAAAATAGATTTAAGATAAGATAGGAAATAGGAACTCACAATCCGGCCATGAACTTGCTACAGACGGCACAGAGGAACTTCAGACGGTGCGCGTTTCGCATGTGATCTCGCAGCTTGCCCGGCGTGTGGTAACGCAGGCGGCAGAACTGGCATTCGTGGTCGCCGCGCGTCTGGAAAACGAAGTAATAAATGACAAATGAAATAAGTGAATAAATGACAATTCAATTCAAAAATAATAAGTACGTTTTTTTGTCTAAAAAATAAACATTTTTGATAGGTACGGTCAGCCAAGAAAGTGGTCTACCACTTTTCGACTCTATCAATCAGATGATAGAGTCGAAAAGTGGTAGGCAGTGGTACAAGTTTTTATTGCTGAATGTATTTTTCTTTATCAGGCAATTGTAACAAGCCTTAACATGTTTGAAAAAGTTTTTAATACAAATGTACACCTATGAAAAGTATGAAATACAATGGAACTTTACCCCAACCTAATATTATATTAAAAAAAAGTTTTATTTTATATGTGGTGACTGCTATATCCTCTAGCCGCCCATACGTCAAACCTTGCCATGCAAAATGAAATTTTATTTTGTCAACACGAAGTTCAAATTAGAATGGAACAGAAGACCTTTTTATAGGTCTCTGGGCGGCTAGAGGATATTGGCCACTCCTAACAAATCGGAAAGAAATAAGCCAATAGAAGTCTCATTGTTAAGAGTGGCAAATAACTATAGCAGGTAAAATAAAAACGGGCCAAGTGCGAGTCGGCCTCGCGCACGAAGGGTTTCGTGCTACTACGCAAAAAACGGCAAAATAATCACGGCTGTTGTATGGGAGCCCCAATTCAATATTTATTTTATTCTGTTTTCAGTAGGTATTATTTGTTGTTATAGCAACAGAAATACATCATCTGTGAAAATTTTCAACTGTCTAGCTATCACGGTGATGCGAGATACATCCTGGTGACGGACAGTGGAGTTTTAGTAATAGGGTCCCGTTTTTCCCCTTTCGGTACGGAACCCTGGTATCGCCTTGGGTCGTCCCATTAGTTTTTCGTCAAGTTCTTAAATTAGTCCTATTCTGCTTTCGTCACTCATTCTACATTCGTCACAATCGTCGGTGGCTTTCAATCTAGAATGAGTGACGAAAGCAGAATAGGACTAATTTATGACGAAAAACGAATGGGACGACCCAAGACGATACCGGAACCCTAAAAAGGTTAGTCACTTTCACATAAAGAAAACCACATCGAAATCGGTTCATCCGGTTGAGAGCTACGGTGCCACAGACAGACATTGGCGTCAAATTGTGGGTTAAAAAAATAGGAGATGAAAATCATTATAGGTATGATCTGTTAATTGTCTATCGGTGGACCTTATTACAAAAAGCATAAGGCCCCCCCCCCCCCACATCTGGCGTCTTTCGAGCGTCGGCGTCTACAATTCTATGGCCTCTGATCGACGCAACGTAGACGCAGCGTCGACGCAACTGCGCAGCGACGTCATTTTCCATAGCGCTGACCAGACGCCGACAGACGCCGACGCTCGAAAGACGCCAGATGTGGGGGGGCCCTAAGGTCTACAGATGGACAGTTTACAGGGTTGCTGTTTGTACTCTCATTCTCATTTCTTTTATTGATTTTATTTATTTTCCTTTTGTAAGAATTTGATATGTTTTCTGAAAGAGCTACGAATTTGTATAAAGTTATGTACTCACTGAGTATAATTGCATGAATTCTATAGTAATTTAAATTGTATTTTTCTTAATTACTCGTAATGCATGTTAATTATAAGATGTAATAATTTTTTGAAAAGATGTGTCCCGCCGAGTTTGTTTCCGGTCCCATATTGGGATAGCCTCCTCCAATTGAGGGGGGATTTAAATCTTCTCGGGGCAGAGGTGTACGGTTGGAGCCGGTAAAGGTTTATTTGACGTTCATAAGCGCATTGTAATATGCCTACTTGAATAAACTATTTTTTATATTTATCTTATCTTATCTTACTTACCATATCATGAGACTTCAAATGGTTATTATAAGATGTATGTGTCAGGAATCCTTTATAACACAATTCACACTTATACATTCCATTCAAATAGTTATCCGACTTCTTTCTTTCTTCCATGTCCTTCGCCATTTCTTCTTCTGTCAAATTCTGCACTTGAAAATTGTATTTCTTTTCAAATTCCCTAATTTCTTCTTCCGTCCCTAACTTTTCTATGAATCTTTGCGGCTTTCTTTTTCTTACTTTTACTGTGCCATCTTCTCTCTCTATATCTTTGGCTGGTTTATCTTTAACTTTTAATTTACTTTTAACTTGTGATGTACTTTTTACTTTTGCTTTACTTTTTTTCACTGTAACTTTTTCTTTCACTTTTTGTGTTTTCTGTCTAATTGGTCGTTTTCGAGTCTTTCTTTCATCAACTATTATATCTTGGGGCTCTAAATTTATTTCTACTATCTCTACTCTTGGTAAGTTTTTCGCATCTTTATTTGTGATTTTATTCTTATGTTTATATATATTAATCTTATCTTGTTCGTAATTATCATCAGAGCTCAGTTTGTTTAGAAAATCATCATCATCATCCTCCCAATTCAAGTCAAGTTCTGGCTTGTCACATTCTGTGTCATTATTTTTTATTATATCTTTACATTCAAGTTTGCTATCATCATCATCGTCTAATGATGTTTTATCGTAGACAGAAATTTCGATTACGTTTTTTGAACTTTTATGACAAGAGAGTGTGTTTGTCAATCCGTGCATGGAGCGGTCAATGGTGCGAATGAATGTGTCTGTAATCTGTAAATAAAAAAACGGTCAAGTGCGAGTTGGCCTCGCGTTTCAAGGGTTCCGTAAAAATGTATTTATTTTTGGAATGTGAAAAACATTTCTAATAGGTTCTCCTGTCATCTATAGGTAAAGAACTATTTTTTGTATTTTTTTCAAAATTTAGGCCCAGTAGTTTCGGAGATAAACGGGGGGAATAGTCGGACAGACAGCAGACGCACAAGTGATCCTTTATACTTATAGGATCCCCCCTTACCACAGAATAAATAATAGTACTAGGTACAGAAGACTCACTCTCTAACAAAACCCGTCTATTACGATCAGCGCAGATATGGCCGCTAGGTGGCGACAGCGCCACCGCCACGTGTGGCTTATGGCTTTCCCCTAAATTGGCGTCGAACGGATATACTTTTAGCTACCTGTAGCAAAGCGACGAAATTGCGGAGTGAGCCACGCCTGCCCTTACCTCTATCGTTACCCTTTTTACCCTTATGGATTCGGTTTTTTCCTTTTGAGGTACGGAACCCTAAATACAAATATTTCAAAAGTAAAGAGTGGCCCGTTCATAGCAGTACAATAATTTTGTTTCCACAGTCCTTTGGCCTAAAGCAGCGGTCGGCAACCTGCGGCCCGCGGGCCGCATGCGGCTCGTGAACCTGTCACTTGCGGCCCGAGTGCTGCCTTGGCTATTTTGTATGTAATAGTGACAAACTACTATGTGGCCCTTGGCTGCTAAAAGGTTGCCGACCGCTGGCCTAAAGTATGTATACTTATGTTGGACACTCACAAAGTGCTGGTGCTGGAGTGCCTGCTTGAGCAGCACGTCGGCGCGGCGGCAGCGCGCGCGCAGCGCCTGCGCACGCGCGAGCTGCGCGCGGCACCACGCGCACAGGTGCTGTGGCAGCCCATCCCACATAGATAGCTGCAACAAATATTAGACAGATATAAGAAATAAGATATAAGAAATATTTGTGATCTCTCTCTCTCTCTCTCTCTCGCTCTCTTTCTTTCCTACACGTGTTCTGTTCCTGTTTATTAGTTTTAAGTTTTAGTTTTTAATTTTGGGTGCCCTGAAAACCAGCGCAGTATCTTACAGACACTGCATATGCTGAGCGGTATCCTATTTGGTGTATGTTTCTTTTATAATCTTTATGTTGTACCTACCAAATGTATGTTATTTTACGCCAAATTCTATTTCTATTTCTATTTTCTATATAGAAAAAAATATAGCATATGGTGCAGTAAATTGACATATGAGCAAACTCACAGAATACATAATAGTACACTTCCTACAAAAATTTGACTGTGATTCAGGGCAGGACAGATGCGAAACTCCTGACTTTGGTCAAACTCGGCTCCGCTCGGCTCAGCATTGCTCTGAGCAATTATTAGGGCTGGCACCATTTGACTTCATTTTGCGTGCACAACCACAGATAAGATAATCACTTGATTTTTGACAACCCTAAATAGTCGAAAGGGATAGTACCATATATTAAAAAGGGACAGCATGATTCGACCATGAACCGCTGTCAAACTTCGGTTTTGTAGGAAGTTTCCTTTCTGTATACTAGTACTATTAATTATTCTGTGTCTGTGGTTGTGCATGCAAAGGGATGTCAAGTTGTGCCAGCCCTTAATAATTGCTTGGGGCAATTCTGACCCGGAGCCGAGAATGCCCGAAAAGTGGAGTGACGCCCCTGGCGACAGTTCATTCCACAGTTTAATTTTGCAGTGGAGGAAGTTATTAATAAACAAATAATACAAACTCACTGTTATTCCCATAATCTCCGCGAACGTATCACTCATCCCCCATTCATGGATACTGTACAGCTTCACATCCCACGCCAGACAGACCCTGCAGGCTTGGAAAGATTCGTTACCCACTTCCAACTTCACTGGGTCCTCACTCAACACTGATGAAGACATTTTATTTGATTTTTCACCAGTAAGATATCCTATATTTAGTCCTTATGACCTTATAAGACTACATTAATTTATACACACACATACACGCAAAAAACGAGTGACTCTTTTTGCTCTTTAGTCTTTACGGCACAAGGGCACTCGAAATGGTTTGGATTAACTCGGATAATATAAGATTTATGAGACAAGTAGTCGCTGCTATAATAATATTAATTAGAGGATTACTTAATAATCAGATACACTTTACTATCCCTTATAAACTATGGTTTTATCATTAAAAACGATCGTATTGGAATTTTATGTATTTATAGATTTTAATCTCTAATGGTAAATACATATTTATATATCAGTATTTTCGGGTTAACTGTCAATGTCAATTTTGTACATTCGGATACAAGCAACGCAGTTTTACAGAATTACACTCTGAGATTATCTCAGATATAATCAATAGGAAAAACTTAATTTCTAAAAAATAAATTATCTTAAAGGCTTTGTTATGACAAAACTAAAGAACGTTTAGTTACTCGGACCGCAGCAAAGATGCGGTCGGGTACGCCCGACTGTTATGGCTTCTATCATTATTATTTTGCGCTTACAACACTGACTAAAATAGGTTGACGCTAGTTCCATCATTTTTATCTTACTTATGTCACAAAATCAGTGTCAATTTTCATGCAATTTTCTCCCTTAAATCTATCTCTTCAACGAATAGCGTTAGAAGTATCTTATAAAAATTATGAAGTAAAATGGAGAAACTTTCGTCAATCTCATTTTAGCGTTGTATTATTTTACTGTTTATAATTGGCATAAACTAAACTTAGCGTTTTAATGTAATGTTAGCTTATTTATATAATTATACTCCTAAACTTAGAAATTTACAATCAATCTCATATAGTTAAGAGCCATGAATAGGGTAAAAGAAGAACTGGAATCCGATATTTTGGTGGCGTGTCGTGTTTGCCTAGCTTGGGAGGGCAGACTTTTTGACATCAGAGAATGGGGTCTAGACCAGGTCTATGTGGAGATTATGGGCACAACTGTGAGTTTTTCTTGATATTTGAACTATTCTAAGTTATAAATGTATAAAATTTCATAGATAGATTTCGTAGATAGATTAGTATTAAGTATTTTAGTTTGAAAGCCCATTGAATACATGCTATGGTCAGTTGCTAATAAGTTTAAGAGGTTTATTAGTGAAATTTATTGCTCTTGTTCTATTTGCCACCTTTTGTTTGTATTGTCAAAGAGATGTATAACATTTTATTGACAATTTAAGAACTTTAAACTTACCTGTAACATTTTATCTAATCATTTAGCTGTTAAATACAAATTTCTTGCTATGATGTCTACAATTGGAAATGATCATTTTTATTGAACAATAATATTACAAACAAATCCATTACAACCAAATTTTCGATCAACGAATAAAACTTTCTCCATCCCTAAACTGAAAGAATTTTTTGCAAAACAGTAACAAAATATAAATGTGTCTTACGAAAACTATGTGTAGCACCGAAAAGTATGTGTAGCACCGAAAACTATGTATAACACCGGCCAACAGGTGGATTCGTAAAAAAAAATGTTTTCTTTTACTTAATTTTAGTCATTTTTAGGGTTCCATAGCCAAATGGCAAAAAACGGAACCCTTATAGATTCGTCATGTCTGTCCGTGTATGTCACAGCCACTTTTTTCCGAAACTATAAGAAGTATACTCTTGAAACTTGGTAAGTAGATGTATTCTGTGAACCACATTAAGATTTTCACACAAAAATAGAAAAAAAACAATAAATTTTGGGGGTCCCCATACTTAGAACTTAAACTCAAAAATTTTATTTTCATCAAACCCATACATGTGGGGTATCTATATCTATATGGGGATAGGTCTTCAAAAATTATATTGAGGTTTCTAATATCATTTTTTTCTAAACTGAATAGTTTGCGCGAGAGACACTTCCAAAGTGGTAAAATGTGTGTCCGCCCCCTGTAACTTCTAAAATAAGAGAATGATAAATCTAAAAAAAATATATGATGTACATTACCATGCAAACTTCCACCGAAAATTTGTTTGAGCGAGATCTGGTAAGTAGTTTTTTTTTAATACGTAAACCGCAATTTTATCATGTTACTCGCTGGTACGGAACCCTTCATGGGCGAGTCCGACTCGCACTTGGCCGCTTTTTTAATTACTCAATGAGTTTGACTTATTTTTTATTTTTTTTTTTTTTATTATGCGTGGGTTTACTCATGGCCACAGACTAGCCGAGGCGTAGACGTGGCCTACGATGGAGCGAGCTCGCCCAGAAGGTGCCTGTTCACTCTTGATTTGAAGGTTGCCGGGTTATAAGAGCACGGAAATATAGACGCCGGCAAGGAATTCCATTCCTTGGCAGTGCGCATAAGGAAAGTAGAAGCAAAGCGCTTAGTGCGAATTGGCGGAATATCTACCAAGTAAGGATGGAAACCGGCCGTGCGTCTAAAAGTCCGATGGTAGAATGGGGACGGTGGAATGAGCTCGTGTAGCTCTTGGGCACACTCCCCGAAGTGCAACCTGTAGAATACCGACAGGCTGGCGACTTTCCGCCGATGGGCCAAAGTCTGAAGCTTAGCCGTTAGCTTCTTGTCGCCAATCATCCTCCTGGCTCTGCGCTCCACTGAGTCCAAAGCGGCGAGTTGGTATTTAGCTGAGCCATCCCACAGGTGGCTGCAATACTCCATACACGACCGGACTTGAGCTTTGTAAAGTGTTAGAAGCTGTCCAGATGTGAAGTATCGCTTCACCTTATTTAGGACGCCCAGCTTTCTGGCCGCAGTTTGTGCTTTAGACTCAATGAAGCTGCCGAAGCCGAGGACTGAACTCAGCTCCATGCCGAGGAGTTCCAGGCTGTCGGTAATAGGTACAGATGCACCCCGGAAAGAAGGAGTCAGGTCGAATGGACTCCGTTTAGCGGAAAATAGACACGCCTGCGTTTTGGAGGCATTGAACGTGACCAGATTGTCATCACCCCACTGGGAAACGAGACTAAGGGTCAAGTTCATTCGCTCAACCATGGCCTCTCTCTGTGAACGTATATCCTCCCTGCTGTCCCTTGCACTAGCCAAATATCTCTCAACAACCGTACTGTCATCTGCATAACCTACAATGCTGGGTTGCAGCATGTCGTTAATGTGGAGCAGGAAAAGGGTTGCGGAGAGAACAGACCCCTGAGGAACACCGGCGTCAATGGCCATGAGGTCCGAAGAGCAGCCATCAATAACTACTCTGATCGACCGTTCACTCAAGAAATCAGATAGCCAGCTACAAAAATCAGCAGGGATGCCGTAAGCAGGAAGCTTGCTAAGGAGACTTGCGTGCCAAACCCTGTCAAAGGCCTTCGAGATGTCCAGTGAAACAGCAAGCGCTTCACCGTTCCTCTCGATGGCCTCGCCGCAGCAGTGCGTGACATACGCTAAAAGATCCCCAGTAGACCGACCTCGGCGAAAGCCATATTGACGGTCACTGAGCAGATCATTTGCTTCGAGGTATGCCAGCAGTTTGCCGTTAAGTACCCTTTCCATGACTTTACAGAGCATGGAGGTAATGGCGATTGGTCGGTAATTGCAGGGATCAGCACGACTACCCTTCTTGGGTACTGGCTGCACGTTTGCAAGCTTCCAGGATTACGGCACCGTTCTTGTTTGGAGAGAGAGGCGGTACAGGCGTGTCAGTACAGGAGACAACTCAGGCGCACACTGCTTTAGTACACGTGCAGGTATACCGTCTGGTCCATTGGCCTTATTCACGTCAAGATTCAGCAGAGCTCGGCGTACCTCTTTTTGATGTATAGCAATTCTTTGCATAGAGGAACTGCAATGAGATAGCGTAGGTGGAAGTTTTGAGCCTGCATCTAGACGTGAATTGCTCGCAAACAGAGAAGCAAACAAGTTAGCTTTCTCTGTCGCGGAGTGGGCCAGTGTCCCATCAGGTTTCTGCAGAGGTGGCAATGTGGGTCGGCAGAAGTTGGATTCGACCGCTTTCGACAGGGACCAGAACCGCTTGCTACCAGGAGGGTAGGAGGCGAGTTTGGCCCCTATTCGACTGACGTGGTCGAATCGAGCCTTTCGAAGCACCCGTTTGCAGGACTTGGCATTATTTTTTTCATTGTAGGGTAGACTTATCACTTTTAACTGGTTCATAAATAATCAACCACTTTCAGAGAAATTAAATACTTGTTTTAACATTTCATTACACAAACGGGTCTACCGCGATAAGAAAAACAATTAAATTATATTGCGGTCTACCGTTTGTGTAATATTTAATTACAAAACGTGTGTACAAAACGTGAGAGTTTAAAGTGTTATCTTGTTTTAACCCCCCAGCTGTCAGCATGGGACGGGCTGCCACAGCACCTGTGCGCGTGGTGCCGCGCGCAGCTCGCGCGTGCGCAGGCGCTGCGCGCGCGCTGCCGCCGCGCCGAAGCGCTGCTCAAGCAGGCACTCCTGCACCAACACTTTGTAAGTTCATTTTTCTCTAAAAATATACCGCGTTGAATTGCGATGGACAGCCTTTGCACCAGGAAAAACCCGGAGCGCGGGTCAAGGCCCTTTTCTTGCAGGCGGCGACCTACTTCCATGAGAAAAGTTTTTGGCCCAGTGCATCAACAACCGGGCGTCTCTAACAGATTTGTCGACTGATTTATGAACTAGTGGCTCTGAGCTGTAGACTTAAACCTTGAAACTCCGAAATCTACATCATTTTTAAAACTTTCCAAAATCTACATTGACAAAAAAAATTTTTTTTATCATTCATAAGTGCAATGTAATGTAGCTAAATTGAAGAATAATGATCTATATTGTAATTCATAATTCATTTATTGCGCCTCATAGAGGCCTCCGGTGACCAGAGGGCTGGCCTATATTTTGCCCAAAGGATCAGCATTGCCATCCAGCGGGGCAATGCGGCCAGCCTTCTGGGCACCCTACCTACGGACCATGACTTAGGGCAAATTTTTTATTTATAAGTTATAGTGATTTGTTATAAAGTTGTAAAAATGTTATTAAATAAAAAAGTTTTATTGCATTTATAATCATGTGTTACATAAGGCCTTACAAAGAGCATTTTACAGCTAGTGTTCACATGCACCCTGTTAGGGTACATAGCAATGTACTTAACTAAAACTTAATACTATAAGTAAATTTAAACGAATTCTTATATGGCATGCATATAAAAGTATGTATTGTATCCGTTCTTAATATTATTATTTATAAGTAAAATTGTGTATTTACAGATAACAAACAGCTACATCCAAACTATTGATAGAAAAGCACACAAACTAACACATCCTCTCTCTAACCACATTACTAAAGAAACTATAGATATTGTATTTGAAGAAATACAGACAAGCAATGATGTGAAAGATGAAATAGTGCCGGATATGATAGATGATGATCATGTTGATATGGATGATGATCTATTTCTACCCAATGATGATATGAAACCGTTTGATATCAACTTTGCAGATGTCTCTCTAGTTAAAGATGATGATTTAACCGAAGTAAGTCTAGATAAGAGTAAAATTATAGTAGAAGAAGATATACTACCTAAAAGAACAACCAGAAAAGCATCTAAAAGAAAAAAAGCAGACATAATTGAGGTTGAATCTCCTAAAAGGAAAAGATCGGAAAAGAAAACTCGAGAGAAAGAATCATCAGTTAAATTTGTAGTTAAAAAGAAGGAGAAACGTTTAAAGAAGAGCAAAATTAAAAGAGAAGAAGATTACAAAGAGTTTGAGAAGAAATATGACTTCCAAGTGAAGTGTTTGACAGAAGAGGAGATGGTGGAAGATATGGAGAGGAGGAAATTGTCTGACAAGGCCATTAAGGGCGTGGTGAAGTGTCAGCTGTGCTATAAAGGGTTTATGAATAATACTACTTTGGAGAATCATATGAAGATTGCGCATGATCCGGTAAGATCACTACCACTACGCACTATTTATTTTTAACTCTCAGATGTATCCATGCACGATTTAATTTCGTTTTAATATCGTAACTGCCACTTGATGTTATATTATTTTCGAAGTAAACGTAGTATGCGTCGATGATAGATAATTTATTTTACTATAATTGCAGTAATCTTGATGAGTCATTTTTTTCAGTACATGCAAAAATGATGTATACGCACAGGACAAAATTTCGGCAGCGCTGTAAACACCACACTCGTTAGGTCATGATAAACCGAAATAGGCTTAAGTGTACTCGTTTAAAAATTTGCTACTATTTGGGCGTTTACAGCAACACGAGCTTATTCCACCGTCCCCATTCTACCATCGGACTTTTAGACCGGCCGGCCGGTTTCCATCCTTACTTGGTAGATATTCCACCAATTCGCACGAAGCGCTTTGCTTCTACTTTCCTTATGCGCACTGCCAAGGAATGGAATTTCTTGCCGGCGTCTATATTTCCGTGTTCTTATAACCCGGCAACCTTCAAATCAAGAGTGAACAGGCACCTTCTGGGCGAGCTCGCTCCATCGTAGGCCACGTCTACGCCTCGGGTAGTCTGTGGCCATGAGTAAGCCCATTCATAATAAATAAAAAAAAAATTTGAAGGGGGCATGGTCAAAAAAATACATTCGTTTTGCGATGCTGTCCAGTTTTTTCTAAGCGTCTTAGAGCCATGGGACCCAGACCATTCGACGCAGAAAAAATTGCTGATTCCAAATATGCAATAAAATTTTTTTTGACCACGTGGCGGTTACAGCAGTTCCGCTTTTTGCCATCGATATTACCAATAATCAACCTACATTTTTCGTGTTTGACTTTCTTCATAGTCGAAATAAAAAGTACAATGTTTAACTCGGGTAAAACTCTCTTCGTTCGAGCGCCAGAATATCTCGGGTGAAATGGATTACTTTCCACCCTTGGTTAACAATCTGCTATTAACTGACCTGAAAAAAATTAACCCTCCCATAGAAAATGGACCAGCGAAAATGTATAAAACAGCCAAATTTTTTTTTTCGTGATTTCGGTGTTGGTCCCATAGTAAAAGTTGCTCAGTAATCCCAAAACCTCCCTGGCAACGGGAATGTAGTTATTTTTAGCCACCATGCATATCTTTTTCAGTCCGTTGGTTCGAATGAGTGCCACCTCTGCCACTCTCGCTACCGCTTCGCCGTGAATCTCCGACAACATGTTCAGAATGCGCACCAGCTCATGTTCAAATGCAGACAATGCGGGGAAATCGTGTGGGGCGAGTGAGTACAATAACTACCTTAGCACCATTCACTAACCCGGGGTTAACCGGTTAAACCTTTTTTTTTCGCAGGGGTAAATACATTTACGTATCTCACCCCCGGGCTGCGAAGGCCCGTTGGGGATGGGGTGGTATGTGGAACTCGCTCCACCCGTATTCCCTCTTACTCAAAGGGAGGGGAGGAGAATACCCACTAACTTCCCCTGCGGCGTTACCCTCTCTGCCGTTTTTGGGGAGCATCGTGAGATCACGAGTATTCTACCACGATGCTCCCCCGAACCGGTTAAACCTAGAGTTACCATGGTCACGAGTACAATTTGGCACTAAGTTAACGATTTAACTGGTTAACCCCGGGTTAGCGGGATGGTGCAAATGGCGCTTAGCTAACTCACCAACTGACTGTCAATGGTAAAACCACTGCTGAATATTGTATGAATAATTTCATAGCACGAGAACATTCGCAATTTACCATGGGAAATACAGACCGCTCGAGAACATTCTCAATTTACTGAGAATAATATTCTCGGGGGAGAATATTCGCCGTACAAAAGGGAGATCGTTCTCGAGAATGGCAGAACTCTGACTTTGGTGCAACAAAGTCTATTCGTGAGGACCTCTGCTCCATTCTACTTATTGTACTTGGTATTTATAGGTATTAATTATTGTATGCGGTGTTTTTTTTTAAACTCCATTAACTTCAGGGTATGAAACTGACTCTAACCTACGACTGCGAGATCTTGTATTCTGCGAAAAAACAATGAAAACATGTATTTAGAGCGCGTGTTAAGTCGAAATTTGATTACCTATACGCACCTATACATGCATACTGCATACCTATATGTACCTATGATGAGTTGACCCCGCCGCAGTTTTAGTTGCAATAAATAGTCATAAGAGTATGGACCTGTTTTAATTTCTTCTAACACCTTCACTCCAAAATGAACCTTAACGCCTAAACATTATGGTCCATCGACCACGGATATCATTTACGGTGACCTATTGCGCGGAGTGAATTTTATGTAATTTGGAGTTAAATATGGACAAATCAGTGCAAAAAAGTGGACAATATAACGGATTAAAATGTGTTTTAGTGAATTAAAGTGAAAAGAACGATATAGACTGGTAAATTTAGGATTTACAAACAAATATTTCTACAACCGTTATTGTACGAACTAAATTGAACTGAGTGATTTGGCATGTTTCAAAGGACAGTGGAATAGTGTATTTATACATAAACAGCGGCAAAATAAGATAGCAGTGAACATTACGTACTTATATGCAGCGCGTACTTACCTACGGACTTATGCGCTTACCTACACGGTAAAAAGTGAGTGCCGCGTTGGAACATTCTAGAACTTGGTGATTTGGTATTTAATTTGGTGATATCGTAGTAGTGAAATTACACAATGGAGCAGATAGAAAAACGTATACTACTTCAGAAAGATACTTATGAAAAGATAGAAAAGGCTTATAGCAACTACAAAAAGTCGCCTAAGGAGAGGATAACTATTGGATATGTACAAGGAAGAATGGATACGTTAGATACTTATTGGAAGGAATTTAAGACAGTTCACGAGAAAATACTTTTATCGATTTCCATAGAAGACAGACAATTACTTCCGTACTTCTCCGAGGATATGTTTGACCAGTTTGAGGAGTTGTTTTATACATACAAAGGAGAGTTGAGGACGGTGTTATTGAAGCTTAGTTCTGAAACCGCCAAGGTGGACACGTCCAAACAAACTGTGAGTAACACAAGTACATCCAATAGTGAAGTCCGTTTGCCTAGAATTTCCATACCGACGTTTAATGGGAATTATACAGAGTGGCAATCATTTCACGACCTTTTTGTGGCATTAATTCATAACAACTCGTCATTAGAAAACGTACAGAAATTACACTACCTGAAAAGTAGTCTGACGGGCGATGCTGAAGTATTATTGCGGCAGTTTTCTATCACCGGAGAAAATTATACCGAGGCATGGGCGATTCTGAAAAAGAGATATAACAACAAGAGATATATAGCGAATACAGTTTTTAAGAAGTTTTTTGGACAACGAGCGTTATCTCAAGAATCGGCCTCCGCTATTAAACAGCTGTTAGATACCACTGTAGAATGTATGAACGCGCTGAAGAATTTGGGTTTGCCTACCGATCAGTGGGATGCAATCGTCACGTTTGTCGTCATATCTAAGCTAGATGTCAGCAGTCATAAACAATGGGAAGAGACAATTAGTGAAGATAGTAGCGATGACTTGCCTGGATTTGAAAGACTAAAGCAGTTCTTGGAAACACGGTTTCGCACATTAGAGATGGTAGAACCTGCAAATAGAAGTTACAAACAACCACCGAGTGTTAAACCGAAGTCATTTCACACAACGGCTAGCAACGACGATCTGCAATGCACCTTCTGCAAAGAAAAGCACTACATACATCATTGTAAGCAGTTTAGCAAGCTACCTATTGAAGAGAGATACAGCTACGTTCAAGGCAACAACTTGTGCTTTAATTGTCTCATACCTAATCACACCGTGTTTAAATGCAAACAACGCACGACATGTCAAATCTGCAAGAGAAAACACCACTCCTTATTACATAGAGAGAAGAAGACAGCAAGTGAAGACAAACAGGTTACAACTGCAACGAAAGAGGATCCGCCTGCACACACAAACGAAGAAAAGTTTGTCACCAAGGTCACAGCGCATGTGGCAAGCGGAGAACAGCCTGGTGAGAATATATGGTTAGCCACAGCACTGGTAGACGTCACGTCGAGTTCAGGTCAGTCACACGTCTTCCGTGCTCTCATTGATCCAGGTTCAGAGGTGTCACTAGTTACATCAAGAGTCGTCGATTTATTAGGTTTAAAGAAAAACGAGATCAGCGGCGTCATGTTTGGTGTTGGTGAAGGTAATCGCACATCTCTTAAGCACTTAGTAGATTTACAGATTACGTCTAGATATGATACAAATTTCTCATTTGATGTAAACAATGCATATGTGTTGAGGTCTATAACGCGTTTGTTACCTGAAAGGGAAATTAGAGGTTATACTTGGCCACAGCTTAAGGATATACAACTGGCTGACCCCACCTTCAACGTACCAGGTAGGATAGATATTTTACTTAGTGCGAAAATTTATGCTAAGATAATGGACAATGGTTTGATTAGGGGGCCAGGCGACGTAATCGCGCAGCACACCCGTCTCGGGTGGATCTTGTCAGGTGATATTGAGGTAAATTCAAGCAGGTCTCATAATGTCAGGAGTTTTCACATCACAAGACAGGTCGAGGAAGATAACAATCTACTAAGAAAATTCTGGGAATTGGAAACAGAACTTTACACAACCAAGAAAGCTTGGTCTAAGGAGGAAGAAAGTTGTGAAGAAATCTACAAAAATACAACGGTAAGAGATGAAACAGGAAGGTATGAAGTGCATCTGCCCCTGAAACAAACTAAAGAAGAAACAATAAAGCTTTGTGGTGAAACAAAGCAGCAAGCAATTACTAGGTTCCAACAAATAGAAAGAAAGTTCCAGAGAAATGGCAAACTGAAAGAAGAATACACAAAGGTCATCAATGAATATTTGAATTTAGGGCATATGAAGAAGGTAAAGAAGGAAGATGAAAGGGAAGCTATTTACCTAGCCCACCACCCTGTAATTCGTGAGGATAAGGACACTACAAAGGTAAGGATAGTATACGATGCGTCATCGAAGGGTTCCAACGGTAGATCCTTAAATGACAGCATGCTAGTGGGGCCTACCTTGCAACCTGATCTACGCAGCCTTATCATTCGCTGGAGATGTCACAAAATCTGTGTGGTAGGCGATATAGTCAAGATGTATCGTCAAGTAAAAATGACAAACAACCATACCGATTTACAGCGGATAGTGTGGCGAGATGAAGTTTCTGGCATCTTGGAAAGTTATCAGCTGTTAACAGTCACTTTTGGGACCGCTGCGGCACCTTGGTTAGCAGTAAGAACGCTACTTCAACTCGCTGACGATGAATCTGAAAGGTATCCACGAGGCGCAGCAGTGGTTAAGGACTCCTTTTACATGGACGACTTGATGACTGGCCATGAAGATTTATCTGAAATGAAAGTAATATGTAATGAAGTTAATAAGTTACTAAAAGCAGGGGGCTTTCACATGCAAAAATGGTCAAGCAACTCTGAGGAGTTGTTAAAGTACTTACAAGAGGTTAGTGACAGTAAAGAAACAGTGAACAGTCTAGAAATAAAGCTAGATAAGGTAATAAAGATACTTGGACTTACCTGGGACAGGAACGAAGACACCTTTAAAATTACTGTGAACTTACCGGAACTCAGGAATCCTGTAACAAAAAGGTTAGTATTATCAGATGTGGCGAGTCTCTTCGATCCCTTAGGATGGCTAGCTCCAGTCGTCATAACAGCGAAGGTCATGATACAGAAATTATGGCTTTGCAACCATGGATGGGATGAAGAACTGCCCGCAGAAATAGTTAACGAATGGGTTACTTACCGAGATGATCTGAACGAGCTGCAAATGATAGGAATCCCACGGTGGATGAAAATCACAGCAGGCTGTAAGGATATACAACTGCATGGGTTCGCTGACGCATCATCAGTGGCATACGCCGCAGTAGCTTATGTGAGAGTCGTTGATCAGGATGATGAAGTCCATATTACAATGATAGCAGCGAAAACAAAGGTGGCGCCACTGAAGCAGTTGAGTATCCCGAAATTAGAACTGTGCGCCGCAGTCTTGCTTGCAAAGCTATTGCATGAGCTCTCAAACTTACTGAAGATACCGATGGAGAAGACATATGCCTGGACAGATTCGATGGTGGTCCTAGCCTGGTTACAGTCTCAGCCAAGCCGATGGCAAGTTTTTGTGGGCAACAGAGTCTCAGAAATTATACAAATAATCGATAATGACAGATGGCGACATGTTCAGTCAAGAGACAACCCTGCCGATCTTGCCTCTAGGGGAATCAGAGCAAGAGAAATAGTAGATAATGGACTATGGTGGACTGGACCAGAGTGGCTGAAAGACAAAGATACCGAGTTCACTAGAGTTGACATTAAACCAACAAGTTTAGAAATGAAGAAGACGTTTCACATTAACCTAGGTGACACTCCTATCTGGGAAAGGTTCTCATCCTTGACAAAGTTGAAGAGAGTACTAGCTCAATGCCGAAGATTTATAAACTGGAAAAATAAGACAAATCGAGAAGATTATTTGACAGCAGCTGAAATGGAAGAAATAGAAATGAGATGTATAAGATACTACCAATATTCGATATATGAAGATGAAATTAAAGACCTGAAAAAGAATGGTAAAATTAAGGCAAAGAGTTCTTTAATCACGCTGACTCCATACTTAGATGAACGTGGTCTGTTGAGGGTCGGTGGCCGCCTTAACAACTCTTCCATAGCAGAAGAAGCAAAACACCCTATCATCATTCCCAGCAAGCAACATATCACAAAACTGCTGATCAAAGAAGCGCATGTCAGAACATTGCACGGAGACATACTGGCTATGATGACATACATTCGAAGCAAATATTGGATTATTAGTCTAAAGGCAGCTGTCAGACAAGTTACCCACAGTTGCAGGACATGTATTGTGGAAAAGGCTAAAACTCAACAGCAACTGATGGGTCAGTTGCCCGCCCCGAGGGTTACACCTCATCGTGCGTTCCTTAACAGTGGAGTAGACTACGCAGGACCTGTGCAGTTGAGGACGTCGAAGGGTCGCGGTCACACGTCGACAAAGGGATATATTTGTCTTTTCATCTGCATGTCCACCCGAGCGATACATTTGGAGGCTGTGACGGACCTCACAGCACAAGCTTTCATTGCAGCTTTCCGTAGATTTGTTGCCAGAAGAGGCCGCTGCTTGCATCTTTGGAGCGACAACGGGACTAATTTTGTAAAGGCCGACAAAGAGCTTAGAGACATGTTCGCAAAGAGCAACTCAAGTGTAGCTAAGGAAATAGCGGAACTTTTAGCCAATGATGGCACAACCTGGCATTTTATTCCCCCGAAGGCTCCCAACTTTGGTGGACTTTGGGAAGCTGGCGTACGCTCGGTAAAAAGGCATCTAAATCGTGTTAATGGCACCACAAAGCTGACTTACGAAGAGATGGCGACTCAACTGGCTCAAATTGAGTCTTGTTGTAATTCAAGGCCTTTGTCACATTTAGATGAAACGTTAGACACCTTAAATCCACTTACACCTGGTCATTTTTTGATCGGAGAACCGGTAACTAGCGTTCCGGATATAAACTATGAAAATAGAAATGTTAACATGCTGACCAGATGGCAGCTTATACAAAAACAGACGCAAGATTTTTGGAGAAGATGGAAAGCGGAATACCTAAACACCTTACAGCAACGGTACAAGTGGCAGGATACAGTTAATCCACCAACTGTTGGAGATATCGTTGTAATCAAGGAGGATGACATGCCGCCGGCAAAGTGGCTATTGGGAAAGATAACAACATTACATCCAGGACCTGACCAGCTGGTGCGAGTAGTTACGGTGCAGTGTAAAGGAAACAACCTTCTGAAAAGACCCTTGTCAAAATTGGTACTCTTGCCAAAGCACCCCGATAATTAGGATATAGTGTCCGCTTACCATTACTTTAGTATAGGCCGTATACTTGTGTTTCACCATCGAGATGGACAAACCCGAGTATAAAAGGGTGGGCGGTCAGTCTTTTAAAATATACCTAATTAAAGTTTAAAATAAATACCTACTTACTTACCAGGTAAAACCTCTAATCAACTCAATCAGACATCATTAGATAATCGCTTTCCCGTTGTTTATGTCAATACATATGCATACTATACTTAGATACTTACCTGGACGTAACTAAGTAGTAAACGTTAGGATGATTTAGATAGTTATTTAACAAATAAACCACTCCGGTATTAATTCGCCAACATATACAAAAAGAGACCTTATCGTGTTAGCATAAGAATCATACTCGAGTGTGTTCATTAGATAGTTCTAAAATCTAAGATGTAACGATTTTCTATGTTCGTACTTAAACTAAGCATTGTTTACTAAAGACATTATTTGTTTAGCTAACATCAAGTACCTAAAACAATCTATACAGTCCATTTCAATTGAATCTAATCAAATTACGTTAGCAAACAAGATGTTTTTTTTGTAAAATAAAATAATTTTATAGTTAAAAATAAGTACGTAAAAATATGTTACAATGTCTTACCTACATGTTACATTCTAATATGTGAGATTACATTACAAATAGTTATTAAGCAATCAATTTCATCTATTTGTAATCTATTTGCCTTAATTATTTTGTTAAACTGCTCAATTTACATTATTTAGAAGCGAGACGATGTAACTAGATAACATGAACTATGGAAAATTACACTTTATTTCTATGAATGTAAGATTCAAAGTAGTTCGCTTATTGTTGATAACATATGTACGTATATCTCTCAAAGGTAAACGAGCAGCTGGGTGATGGGATTTTGTTTATTTCTTTAACATTATTATTGGTTGATAGTTGGTATACATTTGTGGGTAGGTACCTAGCTTGACCTAGTTATGCAGCACGTAATTAGCACCAAGCTAACTTGTTTGTGAAATTATAATATTCTCTAAGGCCCGACCATAGATAGATATTGTGTTTCTTACGAATAAAATGTACCTACATATTTAGTATAAATAATTAGCGCCGATAGTGTAGTTTAAGTTTGTTCCTACCTATTGTACTGAGTAAAGACTTATATTTTTTATAATGATTTAGTTTCACAGTTTGCAGGGCTGTTATTTGTTAACTTAACGCTTAATGTAAACTTAATCGACTTTAGATTTTTGCCTTACGTAACTTATGTTTCGGTTAAAGTTTACAATGTACCTAGTGTTATTTTGTGGTTTTAGGTTAACGAATGTTTTGTTATCCATTCTAGAGCTTAGTTTAAAAACTGTTGTTTTTGGTAGGCGGTATGTTAAGTCGAAATTTGATTACCTATACGCACCTATACATGCATACTGCATACCTATATGTACCTATGATGAGTTGACCCCGCCGCAGTTTTAGTTGCAATAAATAGTCATAAGAGTATGGACCTGTTTTAATTTCTTCTAACACCTTCACTCCAAAATGAACCTTAACGCCTAAACAGCGCGATTGATGCTTTTAAATGGAGTTGGCCGGTCGAAGTTTTTAGCAGATGCCGCCATCATAGCTTGCCCTGTCAATTCCTAGAATCGTGTCAAATTATTGTTTTTTACTGGATGCCAGCCCTTTACAGGCGTGGCTCACTCCGCGATTTCGTCGCTTTGCTACAGATAGCTAAAAGTACATCCGTTCCACACCAATTTTGGTGGCTAGGCATAAGCCGCGCGTGGTGCTGTCGCCACCTAGCGGCCATATCTGTCCTGGTCGTAACAGACGCGTTTTGTTAGAGAGTGAGTCTTCTGTACCTAGTACTATTATTTATTCTGTGCCATTTAAGCTAAATCTCGTAGAAAATGGGGCAAGTTATGATGGCGCCATCTATTGTAGAACTTAATTAATTTTATATAAAATTTGATTGATATGCTCGGAGTTTCTCTGCGTGATCGAATCAGAAATGAGGAGATCCGTAGACGAACTAAAGTCACCGACATAGCCCACCGGATTAGCAAGCTGAAGTGGCAATGGGCAGGCCACATTGCGCGCAGAGAAGATCGCCGATGGGGTCGAAAAGTGCTCGAGTGGAGACCACGGACTAGCAAACGCAGCGTAGGACGTCCACCCACAAGATGGACGGACGACCTTGTTAAGGCCGCCGGAAGACGCTGGATGCGGATCGCTTCCAACCGGTACGAGTGGAGGTCCAAGGGGGAGGCCTATGTTCAGCAGTGGACGTCTTATGGCTGAGATGATGATGATGATGATGAACATTTGATTATCCTATGTGTCACAACAATGTGTAATGTAAAATGTATCCACGAATGTCGTGTCGGTACAAACCCGATAGGGTTTCACGGCACTTTTCTGTTTGATTGAATGTAAGATTTTAGTATAGAACAAATAAATAAATAAAAAATGCAAACATTTGACAGTTGCCAACCCCGTTGACGACCGTTCTGGCCTGGTGGGTAGTGACTTAGAGACCCGCTTCATTATGGTTATGTTTGTGCAGGTCGCACGCGGTTCTTCACGCCGGCATACACGCGGGGACAACGCTGAAGTGCCGACATTGTGACAAACAATTTGTGTGAGTTACTACTTTTTTTACACGCCTCTATTAGGGTTCCGTACCCTAAGGGTAAAAACGGGACCCTATTACTAAGACTCCGCTGTCCGTCTGTCTGTCTGTCACCAGGCTGCATCCCGTAAACGGTGATAGCTAGACAGTTGAAATTTTCACAGATGATGTAGGTATTTCAGCTGTCGCTATAACAACAAATACTAAAAACAGAATAAAATAAATATTTAATTGGGGCTCCCATACAACAAACGTGATTTTTTTGCCGTTTTTTGCGTAATGGTACGGAAAGCTTCGTGCGCGAGTCCGACTCGCACTTGGCCGGTTTTGAGTTATTTTACAAGCTTTTATTTAACATGCCCTATTAGTTTAAATTTTTTACAATAAAATTATTTATACAGGAAGAAAACGACCCGAACGACACATATGCGTATGGCGCACCCGGTGGAGAACGCGGCCGGGGGAACATGCGAGGTGTGCGGGGAGACTTTCACGAGCCGGCGCGGCCTGCGGAGCCACAAGGCGCGCACACACAACAAGGTATACTATCATTCAACTATTTTTAGGGTTCCGTGGCTTAAAAGGAAAAAACGTAACCCTTAAGCTCCGTCTCCATATCGCGCGGCAAAGTTTTTATGTTGCTGGATTCGTCAAACTATGAACCAAAAAACCGGGCAAGTGCGAGTCGGACACGCGCACGAAGGGTTCCGTACCATAATGCAAAAAAAAACAAACAAACGTTTTACCCTTTGGGTACGGAACCCTAAAAACGGCCGTTTTAACTTTTAACGCATAGATTGACGAATCCAGTAACATGAAAACTAGTTTAATGTATTCAAAAGGTACTTAAATACAAAATACAGTACGTAGCGGCCCCCTTTTTTTAAATATCTGTCGTTAAATTTAAATAATCACGATTATTTAGCAGTGGCGCTAGTGTGCACGTTGATAGGCTCTTAACTTCCTTTGACTTTGTTCGCCCTGTTTTATTCGTTCAAGCAATGATCGTATTATCGTCGGCTGAGAATACGTTTGTGCCATATCCATTTTTGAGAAAATAGTTTTTTAATGATTTCTAAAATACCAAAAAAATATGCTACAATTGACACTAATCGGTTTTTGAAAAAATCTATTTTTGAAAAATGTTGTGCCATATCTGAAATTTACTATAGGAAAAATTACACTCTGTCAACAGAAAATTATCACAAAAGTGTGACATATCCACAACTTTTGTGACATGTCATACATTATACGTTTAACATTTACTCATCAAAACGGATATGGCAAAAATATAAATGCTTTTATTTTATGATTACCACTGTATTCACAATATTTGTTTGGTACTATAAATAGTAAACATATGTGCCTAAATAATATATACGTTCAATATTTCCTAAATGTAAAACTTTCCGAAAAAATTTTTTTTTCACCTCAGCAGGGTACTTTGCTTCTTAAAAAGCAAAATCGCATTTTGCTCACTGAGTGAGACAAAATGACATTCAAGTGACCTTTATAGTCAAATGTCATTTCAACATGCGGGGTCTAATACAAGTCCCTCTAGGTATGTTCTCACTGCTTAGGGTGAAAATTTTTGTGTACTACACGAGATCAAAGTTATTTACATCTCGTGCGCTTTTGAATCCCTTACTACGCTTAAGATTCTAAATTAGATTCACTCGCTACGCTCGTGAATCTATTATAGAATCTTTCGCTTGCACGGGACTCAAAATAAGCACTCGAAGAAATATCAAACTTTGATCTCTTGTTGTACAAATAACTATTGCTTATTTTCGCTCTCCTGCAAACCATGTAAGTGGCGTATGGCACAAACGTATTCTCACCCGACGTTATATTGCAGCAACTGCAGCCATCGGTGCCGGGCCTGTTCTGCCGCAAGTGCCGCGTGCAGTTCGACTCCAAGCAGGCCCTCCAGCACCACAAACAACAGCAGGAGGGCCAGCGCTGCCACAACGACCACAGGTATATGAACCCACGTGGACGTCAGCTGCCGCTCTGTTGGTGGCTTGAGGAACGACCATAGGTAATGCCCTGACAGGATCTTAAGGCCCGGTTTCATTAGTCGATAGGGCCCGCATGCGGCGTGCGGGAGATTTCCATAAAACTGAAGAAAAGATGCTTGTAACAAGGATTTTCGTACACTGACCGGCCGGTTGTTATCTCTATTGCCACAACGAGCATAGGTATCCTAGGTCTGTCTACAAGGAGGTCCCGGGTTCGATTCCAAGCATGCATTCCAGCACCACAAACAACAGCAAGAAGGCCAGCGCTGCCACGACGACCACAGCTACCCTATGAACCCTCGTAGACGTCAGCTGCCGCTCTGTTGGTGGGTTGAGAAACGACCATAGGTAACTAAAGTGTCATTCTATAGAACTTGCTAACTATGTAAACAAACCGCCATACTGAAATCATAATTTAGTGACAGTTTCAATATGGCGGTTTGTTTACATATTTAGCGAGTTCTATAAAATTACACTTTATGCCTTGACAGGATCTTAAGGCCCAGTGTCATTAGGCGACAGGCCCCGCATGCGGGGTGCGAGAGATTTCCGTAAAACTAAAGAAAAAACGCTTTCCACAAGGATTTTCGTACACTGACCGGCCGGTTGCTATCTCTATTGCCACAACGAGCAGAGGTATCCTAGGTCTGTCTACAAGGAGGTCCCGGGTTCGATTCCAAGCAGGCATTCCAGCACCACAAACAACAGCAGGAGGGCCAGCGCTGCCACAACGACCACAGGTATATGAACCCACGTGGACGTCAGCTGCCGCTCTGTTGGTGGGTTGAGGAGAGACCACTGACATTATCTTAAGGCCCTTTCATTAGTCGATAGGCCCCGCATGCGCGGTGCGGGACATTTCCATGAAACGAAAGAAAAGATGCTTTCACAAGGATTTTACCTGTTGAAAGAAAGAAAGAAAGAAAGAAAATACATTTATTCACGTCATCATAGTTGCTATCTCTATTGCCACAACGAGCATAGGTATCCTAGGTCTGTCTACGAGGAGGTCCCAGGTTCGATTCCAAGCAGGCATTCCAGCACCACAAACAACAGCAGGAGGGCCAGCGCTGCCACAACGACCACAGGTATATGAACCCACGTGGACATCAGCTGCCGCTCTGTTGGTAGGTTGAGGAACGACCATAGGTAACTAAAGTGTCATTCTATAGAACTTGCTAACTATGTAAACAAACCGCCATACTGAAGTCATAATTTAGTGACAGTTTCAATATGGCGGTTTGTTTACATAGTTAGCGAGTTCTATAGAATGACACTTTATGCCTTGACAGGATCTTAAGGCCCAGTGTCATTAGGCGACAGGCCCCGCATGCGGCGTGCGGGAGATTTCCGTAAAACTAAAGAAAAAACGCCTTCCACAAGGATTTTCGTACACTGACCGGCCGGTTGCTATCTCTATTGCCACAACGAGCACGTATCCTAGATCTGTCTACGCGGAGGTCCCAGGTTCGACTCCAAGCAGACCCTGCACAGTCAACGGTAAAAATATGGGTGTAGACAACTTACTCAAAAATATGTCCCATAGTTCTTAATTCACTGACATAAGAGTTATGGGACATATTTTTGAAATGATTTGTACACCCATATTTATACCGTTGGCTGTACCACAAGCTGCAAGAGGGCCAACTCTGCCAGAACGACCACAGGTAATCTAGGCACAATAAATAATAGTACTACCGTACAGAAAGGAAACTTCTTACAAAACCGAAGTTTGTTCAGGGTCGAATCATGCTGTCCCTTTCTAATATATGGCACTACCCCTTTCGGCTATTTAGGGTTGTCAAAATTCAAGCGATTATCTTATCTGTGGTCGTGCACGCAAAAGGACGTCAAGTGGTGCCAACCCTAATAATTGCTCGGAGCAATGCTGAGCCGAACGGAGTCGAGTTCGACCGAAGGACTGTCTCCCCACTACTGCGGGGTATTTGAAAGAGCTTCGTATATTTCCGTGTTTAACCTGTCTCCCTCTGTCGCAGTGCGTGCGAGCAGTGCGGCGCGCTGTACCCGACCGAGGACGAGCTGATACGTCACAAGCACGAGGCGCACGGCGTGCAGCTGTTCACATGCGACGCGGTGAGTCTGTCTCCCTCTGTCGCAGTGCGTGCGAGCAGTGCGGCGCGCTGTACCCGACCGAGGACGAGCTGATACGTTATTATGGGACCAACCCCGAAACCGCAAAAAAAAACCCTCAATTTACATTTGTATTTTGTTACAGTGCTCCAAATCCTTCCTGTCCAAGGTGTCCCTGTCCGTGCACATCGACCGCGTCCACCTGCACATCAAGCCCGTGCGGCCCAACCGGCCCAAGCCGGCCGGCGAGCGCCGCGGGCAGAAACCCAAGCCCAAGCAGAAGTTCAAGCTGGACAACATGTGCGAGATCTGCGGCAAGGCTTACTCGGTGAGTGGTCTACACACACACAACCGGCCCAAGCCGGCCGGCGAGCGCCGCGGGCAGAAACCCAAGCCCAAGCAGAAGTTCAAGCTGGACAACATGTGCGAGATCTGCGGCAAGGCTTACTCGGTGAGTGGTCTACACACACACAACCGGCCCAAGCCGGCCGGCGAGCGCCGCGGGCAGAAACCCAAGCCCAAGCAGAAGTTCAAGCTGGACAACATGTGCGAGATCTGCGGCAAGGCTTACTCGGTGAGTGGTCTACACACACACAACCAGCCCAAGCCGGCCGGCGAGCGCCGCGGGCAGAAACCCAAGCCCAAGCAGAAGTTCAAGCTTGACAACATGTGCGAGATCTGCGGCAAGGCTTACTCGGTGAGTGGTCTACACACACACAACCGGCCCAAGCCGGCCGGCGAGCGCCGCGGGCAGAAACCCAAGCCCAAGCAGAGGTTCAAGCTAGACAACATGTGCGAGATCTGCGGCAAGGCTTACTCGGTGAGTGGTCTACACACACACAACCGGCCCAAGCCGGCCGGCGAGCGACGCGGACAAAAACCCAAGCCCAAGCAGAAGTTCAAGCTGGACAACATGTGCGAGATCTGCGGCAAGGCTTACTCGGTGAGTGGTCTACACACACACACACAACCGGCCCAAGCCGGCCGGCGAGCGACGCGGACAGAAACCCAAGCCCAAGCAGAAGTTCAAGCTGGACAACATGTGCGAGATCTGCGGCAAGGCTTACTCGGTGAGTGGTCTACACACAGACAACCGGCCCAAGCCGGCCGGCGAGCGCCGCGGGCAGAAACCCAAGCCCAAGCTGTTGCCAGCTTGCAAATAAGAAAAAAAAAATAAAGACCTGGGTGGCCTAACGGTAAGGCCCCGGCTCGTACCAATGAATTTTTAGGAAAATGTAATGTACGAAATATCACTTGATATTTGCCAGTCGCTTTTCGGTGAAGGAATACATCGTGAGGAAACCGGACTAATCCAATGAGGCCTAGTTTACCGGCCTTACGGGCAATAAGAATGGAGCCACTACAGCGGTGTCACGCACACCAATTCGAGCCAATCGTGCAGCCTAACGCCACAACGCGATTGGTTGATGAGTTCGCATCACGCGGCCGATTGGTCGCAACTGGTTGCGTTAGACTGCACGATTGGCTCGAATTGAGTTGCGTGAGTGACACCGCTGAAATGGTACCATTCTTAGTGTCTTTAAGGCCCGTCCTTAGATATATGTATGTCAATCGAGATGGGCTGTACAAGTATACTACAGTCCATTTTTTTAGTATTAGAAAGAACTTCGCAGAAGTAAGCTTGTAGTTCCAAATCCGGCACTTTTAGCTGTATTAATTTGAAGTAAATTATACGTATTGACCATGCTACATTAGATAATTCAATAATTACTAACAATTAACCCTTTGACCGCCGTTGTCCGGTATAGAAGACAACGATAGAACGATACGCTGGCGCCGTCGTCTTGTATACAAGACACAAATTCAACCACTGAGTTAATGTGAAAATAATAACAATTGCAATTTCATTTACACTCGTGTTCATATTTAAGGTCTTTGTTTTTTCATTTATTTGCTTTTTAAGCCGCTATATAAATCCCTTCTTTTATAATAAGGCATTTAAAAAAATTGCTCCAATTTTCAACATTTTTCATGTTCCTCGTCGCCGTTGTCTTGTATAAAAGACAGCTAGGGATGGGAATGTTAACTCGATATGGGAATTTTTAAAGTAAATATAAAGTCAGAAATATGTTTTTATCTAAGTATTTGGACACTTGTTAATCGCCAATTTTTTTTAACGAATAGTAGGTAACTACTTACTAGAATACGTAGAACGAGAGTCAGATAGGCATAACTATATTTAAAGTTCAGGTAGCTTCTTTAGCTCTATAAAGTAGAGTCAGACAAGTAAATTTGCCATTGTAGATTGTGGACTATTTAATTGCAGAAGAGATAAATAAAAAAAATAATTGATGTTATTTTATAGCTTAGTGGGAAGGGATACACCGCAGCGACCGCTTCGCACAAGTGTGGTACAGGGACATACCTGTTTATCAGACTTTACTTTTATTGTTATAACATTGAAGTTAATGTGTAATTTTTTTGTAACAAATCGTTGAACTTTTTTTTGATAAGAGTTTACCTACAGATTAATGTAAACCAAACTGAAATTATAATGATAGATTCTAATTCCGGAATAATATCTTCACTCATTAAAAATTCAACCCACGTGTAATTTTCACTAAAACAGTTCCGGTATATTGACTTTATCGACACATGATGCGCAGCTTTAACGTTACGCCAATAAAGTTTACGTACCGACAAGCGCTTACGCCGTTGACCTAGAGACTATTATTACTTGATCCGCGCGGAAACAGTCCTTGTCGGTCTGCATTGCGGGCAGTCCATGGGCGCCGTTGTCTTGTATAAAAGACTTCTCGTACAGCCTAGTGCGGCGATATCACGTCTTGAATCGACATTGTTTAGTGGTTGTTTTTTATGTTAAATCCCTATATTTTAAACATTTTCGGGTGTAAAACATATGTTTAATTTTGGCAATTTGGAATGAAATTAAAACAGGATAAGAACAAAGCTAAATTAAAAAGATTTTTACCATAATATTTTAAATATCGATATCACTATTTGCAATCCCTAAACTTTTTATTAGTTGTTTACTTAAAATTTGCTCTGGCGTGTGAGTGAGCGTCTTTGCGGACTAGGTCCGGCGGCCAAAAGGTTAAAGAGCCTGATAAAAACTGCACGCTTGCTTCTGTGGAGTTCTTTCTAATGCTAAAATAATGAATAGTATGTTACTTTCCGAAGGCGGCAAAAATATGTGACACGCTCTTATGGCTCTACAAATAAGATCGTATCAGATATTTTTGCGGTCTTCGAAGAGTAACATACTATTGCAGGTGACTGTACCCAGCAGTATGACGTATATAATTATTAATATTGTTGGCAGTGCCTGGCGCTGCTGAAGACGCACCAGATGCGTCACACGGGCGACCGGCCCTTCAAGTGCACGGAGTGTCCCAAGGGGTTCGTCACGGCCACGCTGCTCCGGGTATGTTCATCGTATTGCAGGTTTAGTTGGAGCATTGTCCGCAGTGCCGGGCGCTGCTGAAGACGCACCAGATGCGTCACACGGGCGACCGGCCCTTCAAGTGCACGGAGTGTCCCAAGGGGTTCGTCACGGCCACGCTGCTCCGGGTATGTTCATCGCATTGCAGGTTTAGATGGAGCATTGTCCGCAGTGCCGGGCGCTGCTGAAGACGCACCAGATGCGTCACACGGGCGACCGGCCCTTCAAGTGCACGGAGTGCCCCAAGGGGTTTGTCACCGCCACGCTGCTCCGGGTATGTTCATTGCGTAGCAGTTGGGCATAGAATAAGTAATAGCAATGTTTAGTAAATATAAAAGACTCCCAATGCCAATCCTCATACAACGCGACGGCTCGAGAATAGGGGGTATTACTGCAATGTTCTGCCGCCAGAGTGCAGCACTCAGCTAGCTAGTAAACCATAGAGTAACTTATACTTGCTGTGCCTTAAACTGTTTTATGACAAGTTTTCACAGATAATAAAATATGACATTGATGCATCAAGGCGGTTTGTTAACAAGGGCCTATCGGGAAACGCAAAAATCGAAATTTAGTTATCTGCCTCTTTATCGCTCGAATACCTATGCAAGAGTGATAGAGAAATTAGATAACGAAATTTTGATTTTCTTGTTTCGCGGTAGACCCCCAGATTGTGATGGATTGTGGTAGTGGCGCCCCCTACGCAGAGTTTCGCGTAATATTCCCTATTATCCCTATATTAAAATGCAGTATGACGTTATACTAATCTAAGTGCGTGAATGGTAGTATTTTTGTGATCCATATGTGGGGCACGGACGTGTGTAGATAGTTTAGCGTGACCTATACCGGGTGTGGCCTGTAATACGAGCAAAAAATTAAACTGTAGGCTGTACTCCTCATACTGACCAACATTTGTTCAGCGACTTTTAAAAATAACTTGTGGTTTAATTTTTAATACACTTTAAAGTTTATTCTAAGACGCAATGTATTGCGAATTTTGTTATGTTTAAGGCGTGACAAGCAACGTCCATCAGAATCATATGACGTGGCGATGGCGTCCATCGTCCATTGAAGATAATATTTATTTTGTATGAAAAATAGGGAGTCTAAATACTTCATAATTTTTTAAAGTTGTTGAACAAAAGTGTCACCGCTTGAGGAGTCTATGTTTTAATTATTTGCTCGTGTTACAGGCCACACCCGGTGTATGGAGCACAGCCGGCCTAGCCGAGGTTACAATCGCTATCGCTTCGACAACGAAAAGCATCATGTCTCTCTATCACTCTTCCGTATTAGTGTGACAGTGACAGTTGCGTTTCGATCGCTACGGAGCGTAAGCGATGTGCATCTTGGCTACGCGGCCTGGACTGTGACCGTGTTAAGATTTCTATGATTTTATGTATTTTTTATGTATGATTTCTATGCCTTATTAGTTGTCTGAAATAAAAGATATTTGATTGATGTGCGCAGGAGCACCGCGACATCGTGCACGCGCGCCTGCGCAAGTACCGCTGCCCGGAGTGTCCCAAGACGTTCCTGCACCAGTCCTCCGTCTACGTGCACCGAGCTGTAAGTTCAGAGGAATACAAACGTAGTCCCCATTTTACTCTAGACAAAGAGAATTAAGAAGACAATGAGTGCTCATTCTATACATTTTGACGACCGGTCTGGCCTAGTCGGTAGTGACCCTGCCTGTGAAGCCGATGGTCCTGGGTTCGAATCCCAGTAAGGGCATTTATTTGTGTGATGACATAGATATTTGTTCCTGAGTCATGGTTGTTTTCTATGTATTTAAGTATTTATATATTTTATATATCGTTGTCTGAGTACCCACAACACAAGCCTTCTTGAGCTTACCGTGGGGACTTAGTCAATCAGTGTAAATAATATTTAAAAATATTTTTTTTATTTTATACATCAGTTTTTTTACCAAAACGACTATTGTTTTCGTAGTCTACAATTCTACATCTACCGTCAAGTAGCGGAACTATTAGTACGGGTCAAATCTTGCAAGTCAAATTTGACCCACACTTCCCGATCTCCAATGAAGCTGAAAATTTGCATACATCATATGTAAGTCGGGCGACAATGCAATCATCCATCCAGCTGATCTGATGATGGAGACAGGAGGTCGCCATAGGAACTCTGTGATAAAACACGGCAACCTAATTGTGTTTGTGTTTTTTAGAATTGTCTGGATAGGTATTAAACTGCAAAACGTAATTCAAGACCAAATAAAGTGAGACAGTGTTGCCACTGCAATAATTTGTTTAAAAATAGTAAATTCCTTTTGATAAATAATCAGGCTAAGATAATTTATTTATTAGTAATTCTACTCCTACGATTTAAGAAGTACTTTTATTTACTTATTTTTACATAAATACAAGACGCGCTAATAAAAAGTGGCAAATTTTCTTACTTTTTTTAGTCTTGAATTACGTTTCGCAGTATAGTTGACTGTGGAAAGAAAGTACAGTCAGCGATAAAAGCTTGTACCAAAAATTTTGTCGTTGCCAAAAACTATTTTCGTTGTCAGATCCACACGGGTGAGAAGGCGTATGAGTGCAGCTTCTGCGGCAAGGCGTTCACGCAGGCGGGCACGCTGCACACGCACGTGAAGTTTGTGCACATGAAGGTCAAGCCCCCGCCGAGGAAGCGGAACAAACACTTGATGGACGCCTAACACACATTTGTATACCTAGTATTGCAGATATCGCAGCGATATGGTTTTGCTCCTTTTTGTAATAAGGCGTTCACGCAGGCGGGCACGCTGCATACGCACGTCAAGTTCGTGCACATGAAGGTCAAGCCCCCGCCGAGGAAGCGGAACAAACACTTGATGGACGCCTAACACACATTTGTATACCTAGTATTGCAGATTCGCAGCGATATGGTTTGCTCCTTTTTGTAATAAGGCGTTCACGCAGGCGGGCACGCTGCACACGCACGTGAAGTTCTTGCACAGGAAGGTCAAGCCCCCGCCGAGGAAGCGGAACAAACACTTGATGGACGCCTAACATACATTTGTATACCTAGTATTGCAGATATCGCAGCGATATGGTTTGCTCCTTTTTGTAATAAGGCGTTCACGCAGGCGGGCACGCTGCACACGCACGTGAAGTTCGTGCACATGAAGGTCAAGCCCCCGCCGAGGAAGCGGAACAAACACTTGATGGACGCCTAACACACATTTGTATACCTAGTATTGCAGATATCGCAGCGATATGGTTTGCTCCTTTTTGTGATAAGGCGTTCACGCAGGCGGGCACGCTGCACACACACGTCAAGTTAGTGCACATGAAGGTCAAGCCCCCGCCAAGGAAGCGGAACAAACACTTGATGGACGCCTAACACACATTTGTATACCTAGTATTGCAGATATCGCAGCGATATGGTTTGCTCCTTTTTGTAAGAGCGTCAGGAGGGCGAAACTGTCCCGTTCGGGCATTCTCGGCTCCGTTCGGCTCAGCATTGCTCCGAGCAATTGTTAGGGTTGGCACCACTTGACGTCCCTTTTGTAGACCACAGATAAGTTGTCAACCCTAAATAGCCGAAAGGGATAGTGTTAAACATTAGAAAGGGACACCATGATTCGTCCCTGAATCGCTGTCAAACTTCGGATTTGTAGGAAGTTTCTATTCTGTACGATAGTGCTATATTACTTATTCTTTGATAGCGTTCGCTAGCTGGCGCGGTTGCACGGAGCGGGTGAGCGGGTTAACGAAAAATAGTATGAGCGTTGCTAACAGAGGGTTTACCACTTGTAAATTGGTACGTAAGTGTGACAGGGAGGCAACACGTCGAACGTTATTCGCGGTAGGCCCCCTGGCGCGAACGCGTGCGATGGATTTTAAGTACAATGGCGCCCGCGGCAGCCAACGGACGCCCGAATATGTAGGTACAAATTACTAACACACTGCATATATCGCAACAATATGGTTTTGTTCTTCATTTCACAAAATCTAAACTTGAACAGAAAGTGAAAGAGTGTCATTATAAATGTTATATTTACATAGAAATTTGACGCTTATAAAGACATTGCCACACTATATTAATGCAAATGCCAGACAGAGTTCGTTTGGTATTTGTTTTATACGGAACGACAAGTTAAATGTCACTGTACTTTTTCATCATTCTCTCCGTCATCTCATCATTCACTTGCGTTTATTTCATATCATCTCTCACACAGTCCATCCACCTTTTCCTCGGTTTTCCTTTCCTCACGGTCACGGTACTTTTTATGTTGGTATAAAGTATTTTAATATATTATGTACATACATGAGCATTTTAATTTTATTTGTTACAATAAATAATTAATATAGTTCGTTTTTTAGCATTAGAAAGAATGTAAACGATCTTGAGAATTTTATTTAAACATATTGAAATACGCTTTATAAAAATCTATATTACTTATGGAAGCAAAATAATGTAAAAGATCGTATATGATTTATAATTCTAACATATTTGCTGTGAGTTAGTTTTCAATGGTGATTCTTAATAAAAATATACATGCTGCAATATAAATAAATATGCACGATCGCTTACCTTCTTTCTAATGCTAAAAAAACGAACTATAGTTAAATTAGATTCGTAAAATCTGACTTATAAAATATTGTATTTTTTATCATAATGTTTTAGTTTTATATTAATGAAATCCATTAATATAATTTTTTTTTCACCACACCAGCTCGGAAAGGCTTACTTTGCACTTCAAGAAGTGATAGCAAAGTTGCATTTTATTCACATGTGAGGCAAAGTAATCAAATGCAAATTTTGAGTTGTTTTCTTATGTTTGCTGGCAGAATTGACTTCTAAATGATGATTTTGAATGATAAATATTTAAATAACATTCATTTGAATTTGATTTGTTTTGATTTTGTTCGATATTTTACATTTAATATTTGCTTCGGGTTGGTGTGGTGAAAAATGATGTGTTTCACTCGGGGGCAAATTTTGTTTAACCCTCGTGCTTTGAAACCCTCGCGACGCTCAAGATTCCATTTTCGAACCACTCGCTACGCTCGTGGTTCAATTTTGGGGTCTTTCGCTTGCTCGGGTATCAATATTAGCACGAGCGGTTAAACAACAACTTTGCCCCCTTGTAAAACAAATAACTATTTTAATTCTGATGACTTCGAAATATTTATAAACTTTTTTTTAAGTAGGGAGAGTAAAATGTAAGCATACATTGTACACAATAAACATTATGAGATGACACGATACTCGTTTTAATATAAACATTTATTTCATATGAAAATCATGAGTACAGATGTAGGTAATGCACAATTCTGCCCTGCTTATCGTTAATGCAATTGCAGTACTTGCATAAAAACATCGTTTAAATAAAAAACTTAATCAAAAAGAACAATATCCATCTTCCTCGCGTTGTCCCGGCATTTTGCCTCGGCCCTTGACAACGAATCCCGAGAATTAGTGTAGGCACTAGTTTTTACGAAAGCGACTGCCATCTGACCTTCCAACCCAGAGGATAAACTAGGCCTTATTGGGATTAGTCCGGTTTCCTCACGACGTTTTCCTTCACCGAAAAGCGATTGGCAAATATCAAATGATATTTCGTACATACGTTCCGGAAAACTCATTGGTACGAGCCGTGGTTTTAACCCGCGACCTTCAGATTGAAAGCCGCACGCTCTTACCGCTAGGCCACCAGCGCTTGCGGTTGGCCGGTCGAAGTATTTAGCAGAATATGGCGCCAACATAGTCTGCCCTCTCATTCCCTAGAATTGACAATTTTTGTTTTTTTAATGCAGTAGGGCATTTGCGGCCCGCGAGCCTCCCTGGCTATGTTGTATGTAATATTGACAAATGAGAATGTCTGATAAAGTCATAAATATTAACAGAGTGCGGCCCGCGTCCACTCCGTTAACTGCTATGTGGCCATTGGCTGCTTGTGCCGACCGCGGCTTCGTACGTTTCCGTGAAAATACGACGGAAAATAATTCTGCCGTTCTAACAACATATGCAATCATGCACCCACAAGATGGACAGACGACCTTGTTAAGGCCGCCGGAGGACGCTGGATGCGGGTCGCTTCCAACTAGAGATGGGTCGCGGGTATTTACCCAATTTACCCACCCAGGTAAATACCCGGTATATACCCATCTACCCGGTATTTACCCGTATCTACCCAAATGGGCGGGTAGATTCATTTCTTGTTGCACATGTCGATTTGTGTTAAAGTGGAGATATAAACCGAGTTAATGGTTGTAATTATTGTATGTCATTTAAAATGAAATGGTTTAGTGAACCCTGCAGTTGTAACTAAGGAATTTTGGGCACAATTTTGATAAATATTTAAAAAAAGGCCGTCATAAGAGTATTTTATTTAGATTTGTGTAAATTATCGTACTTATACGTTGATAATACACATTCTAACTTCGATCGGCGGGGGGTGTGGTTGGGGGGAGGGGGGTAAAAGTGAATTTTTTCATATTTCTTCGAATCTGTCATTAATATTGAAAAGTCTTGTATGTACAAACTAAAGTAGACAGAATTTCCTACAAAAAAGGTTATAAACATTTTTGTCCTAAAACTAACTGTATTTGACTTATGAGCTTGCCAAATTGTGACACTGCAATTTTTTTTTTATTATCATTCATAGGTAGTCTTTATTTTCATCTTTCTAATGTATATTAAAAGCATTTTAATACATTTCCGAAAGCCAGGGAATGATTTTACACGATATTCATAATTGGACTGATATGTTAAAATCGAACTTCAGCTCATAGCAACCTTTTCGTAATTAATTTGAACATACATTTTATGTAACATTATAAAAAAATACTTAAATTAATCTTATTTATACTCATATACCATTAAACACATCAAATTTAGAAGAAAAACGAAAATACCCGCGTATTTACCCGCGGGTAGGTAAATATCGGGTATTTACCGGGTAAATACCCGCTCTCGGGTATTTACCCGGGTAGTTACCCATCTCTACTTCCAACCGGTACGAATGGAGGTCCAAGGGGGTGGCCTACGTTCAGCAGGGGACGTCTTATGGCTGAGATGATGATGATGATGATGCAATAATGCAGTTATCGCAATGGGGTTGGCAAGTGCCATAATAGCTTGCCCCTTTTTCTATGAGATTTGGCTTAAAGAGCTGGCATCCAGTAGGGACTACTGCTACAAAAAACGAACTACATATAGTTTCAAATTACAGAGGCAAATTTCGGTATTATTATTTGGGCAGAATTATTTTCCATCGTATTTTCACGGAAACGTACGAACGTGTCTTGCTATTTCAGTCAGTCTCGTTACAAAAAACAAAAAGTACGGATGTTGACTGATGTAATGACAATATCAAACAACCATGGAACATACGATTAAGGATTCTAACCTTCGAGGGGTCGTTCAAGATCTGATGAACTATTATTTGTGCTCATTAAAGAGGCTCAGTGATTAACAGTCCGCCGGTCGGTATCGGCCCGTCAGTTAGAACAAAAATTTGACAGTTCCGAACAACTGACAGGCCGATACCGTGCGGCGCACTGTTAATCAGTGGGCCACTTAAGTGTTTTTGCTTTCACATTTGTGAGGCTTCTCACCAGTGTGTTTCTTTACATGATATTTCAAACCATTTTTATGGTTGCTAGCATAACTACACTGCTCACATTTGTAAGGCTTTTCACCAGTGTGTTTCCTTATATGAAGTTGCAAATAACCTTTATAGGCAGTAGCATAATTACACTGCTCACATTTGTGAGGTTTTTCACCAGTGTGGTTCCTTACATGAAGTTGCAAATAACCTTTATGGGCAGTAGCATAATTACACTGGTCACATTTGTGCGGTTTCACACCAGTGTGTTTGCTTACATGAACTTGCAAAGCACGTTTATCGGCAGTAGCATAATTACACTGCTCACATTTATGAGGTTTTTCACCAGTGTGTTTCCTTACATGAACTTGCAAACCACGTTTATGGGCAGTAGCATAATTACACTGGTCACATTTGTAAGGCTTTACGCCAGTGTGTTGTCTTACATGACGTTGCAAACTTCCTATATGGGCAGTAGCATAATTACACTGGTCACATTTGTGAGGTTTTTCACCAGTGTGTTGTCTTACATGAACTTGCATATCACATTTATGGGCAGTAGCATAATTACACTGGTCACATTTGTAAGGCTTTATACCAGTGTGTATCCTTACATGACGTTGCAAATTTCCTATATGGACAGTAGCATAATTACACTGGTCACATTTGTAAGGCTTTACACCAGTGTGTTGTCTTACATGACGTTGCAAACTTCCTATATGGGCAGTAGCATAATTACATTGGTCACATTTGTGAGGTTTTTCACCAGTGTGTTGTCTTGTATGAACTTGCAAACCACGTTTATGGGCAGTAGCATAATTACACTGGTCACATTTGTAAGGCTTTACACCAGTGTGTATCCTTACATGAAGTTGTAAATCATTTTTATAGATAGTAGCATAATTACACTGGTCACATTTGTGATACTTTACATCAGTGTGTTTTCTTACATGACGTTGCAAACCACGTTTATAGATAGTAGCATAATTACACTGGTCACATTTATAAGGTTTTTCACCAGTGTGAATCATTTTATGTCTTGCTATTCCACATTTATAGGCACTAGCATAGTTACAAAGGTCACATTTGTATAGCCTCTCATTGACATGTGTTCTTAAATGACTAATTAATAATGGTTTTCTGCTTGTTGTATATTTACAGTGGGCACAATGGTAAGTTTCGGGTCTACTGCTTGGTTTCTCCTGTGGAGTTTGCCCTGCAACAATAATTGTGTGTTTAAATCAGGGATGTTGCGGATGCAGATTTTGTGACATCCGCGGATGCGCATCAAATATTACATTTCTAGTCATTTTTATTAAAAAAAAAAACGAAACAGTACCTATTTGAGCAAGAATATAGGTGCGTTATGTTTAATAAACAGTAACTTGGCCGACTTTTCTTGATCTAGACGATTTCGTTATAGTTAATGACGAAATTACCTAGCACTTACGCCGCCGCTAAGACGTTTCTGTACCGATTTGTTCGACTTCCGCATCTGCATAAGCTCCGCATCGATTTCATGCGGATGCAGATGCGGGTGTTGAAAATAATGCGGATATTAGCGGATGCGGATGCGAATATTCGCAACATCCCTGGTTTCAAAAATTTATTGAAAGAATCGCATGTTAATAAATTAGCAGTTCTGCACCTCGGTAAACATCAAACATCAACATTTATTCAGCAAATAGGCCGCAAGGGCACTTTTACACGTCAACATTGAATTTACATAAAAGCAAAAATAATAACATCAACAATTTTATAAAATAAAACTAACAGTTCAATCTAACATATTACAATTACTCAGAGATTTATATGGTCTCTTAATGTCGAATTACATACAAAATACAGATACAAAACACACAAAAAAAAAAAATATAATATTTACAGGTGTAAATGTCTCTAGGTGTCAGAACTATAAGATTATATAGTTTATCAAGTTATCCTTAGAGATGTATAGGGTCTCCAAGAGTCAATATCCTGTATAATTAATACATGCATTAAGAGAAAAGAAACATAATGAGGCGTCTCACTGTAATTAATTAATAAAAATTAAGTTACCAAGTATAATAGCTCGTGTTAGCTTAAAGAGACCAGTCTCCACAAACAGCACCCGTTCACGAGTATGACGCGTATCTCAGCCATCGCCTCCCTCAACCTTCATTCGGGAAAGTGGCGACCCGATCAACGACGACGCCACCGTAATCACAGACTTTTAAGCGAGCATGACATGTTCAAGCTACCGGCCTATATTAATATTAAAATAGTAATAACATGTAGCTGTAAGACACGGCATTTTGTGCTCATACGTTACATAAAAAGACAGTATAGCTTCACATAATTACTAGCCTAAGTTGACTTAGAGATGTAAAGGTCTCTAAGTGTCAGAAAATATATATCAAAAATAAAAATCAAATAAATAAATATGTACTTAGAGATGTATAAGGTCTCCAAGTGTCCAAAATTAAAATTAAATTAAGCAATATAATCAAGCGGCAACATTGTCTCATGTGTCAATTCTACTGGACACTAGCATATTTAATTCACAATGTAAAAAAAACCGGGCAAGTGCGAGTCGGACTCGCGCACGAAGGGTTCCGTACCATAAAGCAAAAAAAAAACTGAAAAAAATGCAAAAAGAAAACGGTCACCCATCTAAGTACCGACCACGCCCGACGTTGCTTAACTTTGGTCAAAAATCACGTTTGCTGTATAGGAGATTAGGAGCCCCACTTAAATCTTTATTTTATTCTGTTTTTAGTATTTGTTGTTATAGCGGCAACAGAAATACATCATCTGTGAAAATTTCAACTGTCTAGCTATCACGGTTCGTGAGATACAGCCTGGTGACAGACAGACGGACGGACGGACGGATGGACAGCGAAGTCTTAGTAATAGGGTCCCGTTTTACCCTTTGGGTACGGAACCCCAAAAACAATATTATAATAAAAGAAGTCCTATGGTCCAATACATCAAAGGGAACTCTCCAATTGCAGCGGCGACGTCTCAAAAGGATCTCGGTGTGACAGTTACAAATAACCTGAACTGGTTAATATCATAGCCAAAAAGAAAAATTAGTTCTTGTCTATTTTATAAAACGCTCATTTCAATGCATATCTGTTGAAATTTTTATCAAAATTTATATAACATATCTCGGCCCTTGCTTGAATATGCTTTTCAAGTATGGAATCCTTATAACGCCAAGCGCGCACCACGATTTTAATTTTTGCGACACGATTTTAGAATCGCGCTGTAATTTATCGCAGAAAATTCAGTGCGCGCACTGCGATGTCTGCGATGAAAAAGTCGACGATTTGTTCATTCTCGACATGGATGTCGTACCAGTCGCTTGTCGTGAAACAATATGCAATCGCTGTATGACTGAGTATTTATACCACAAAGGTGATCTCCTTCTATTTCTATAATTAAGGTGGTTCGCTTTTCATACAAAATTCAATCAAAGTTCATTAAGTAACTACACACTATTAGTACACAAATATTTCCGCATTTATCTTCTTTCGAATATTCGTTTGCGCGAAATTAACAGGAAAACAATGTTTCATACAGAAATCATGCAAAAATCATAGTTAACTTTTCATCAATTTTACGTATGTGTGTATCACAAATGTCGTGTACAGATACATTTGCGACGTTGCCATACCATTTCCGACGTTGCCGGGCTGACCACGGCTCGAATTTAGAGTGCCGTCATGTTTAGTGCAATTTTGTTGACACTGATATTTGACAGGTAGTTAATTGACCTAAGCGAGAAGTTCGTCAGCTTAGCTAAGAACTATCATGGCGTGTTATGCAAACAGTAGCTTTTTTGCTTGCAAACGGAAGATTCCCGGTTCGATCCCCAGTCATTGTATGCTGGAACATAACTTTTTGTATTTTTGTTACACCTAAATTTCGTATTGTTTTTTTATTTTTTTTTATTTTTCTTATTATCATAAATCGATTATTAAGTATGCGCTACACGTATTCTCTTATTTTTACAAAGATAATTAGAAATTAAACTCTACCTAATCTCTCTGATTTTTACAATCAGGATATCCTCACTGCAATAAAAACCGGGCAAGTGCGAGTCGGACTCGCGCACGAAGGGTTCCGTGCCATAATGCAAAAAAAAAAACAAAAAAAAGCAAAAAAAAACGGTCACCCATCCAAGTACTGACCACTCCCGACGTTGCTTAACTTTGGTCAAAAATCACGTTTGTTGTATGGGAGCCCCATTCAAATCTTTATTTTATTCTGTTTTTAGTATTTGTTGTTATAGCGGCAACAGAAATACATCATCTGTGAAAATTTCAACTGTCTAGCTATTACGGTTCGTGAGATACAGCCTGGTGACAGACGGACGGACGGACGGACGGACGGACGGACGGACGGACGGACAGCGAAGTCTTAGTAATAGGGTCCCGTTTTACCCTTTGGGTACGGAACCCTAAAAAGAAGTGTATAAAAGGGATCCCTTTGTTTCCCATAAACTTATTGTTTCGAATTTCGATAGTCAGAAATTGATGTCCATATAATTTATGGGCACAAACATCAATAGTCATAATTTTTGTTAAGTATAACGTTTCATAGATATAATATTAAACATCTATAATATTAAAGGCTATAATCACAAAGGATATAAAATTGATGAGTATAACATTTAAAGGTTATATCAATAATTATTCAGAAATATTTTAAGGCATATAATTTATCTGACTAATGGTTGTTAATCATATCGTTTTAATGTCATCTCTTTGTTTCCCATAAACTTACTGTTCCGAAATTCGATAGTCATAAAATTATATCCATTATGTTATGATTTATGGACACAAACATCAATAACATAATTTTTGGCAAGTATAACGTTTAATGGTTCTTATATTTAGGACCTATATTATTAAGCATTAGAATCACAAAGGTTATAAAATTAATGAAAATAACATTCAACGGCCTATCAACAATTTATTCAGAAATATTTGAAGGCATATATTATAACAGACTAATGGTCGTTAATCATAATTATTACTCAGAAAAATTTAAAGGTAAGGTATATTTGGAAGTTTTTTCAATTCGTTATGACTTTCGATAATATTGCTTATTCAAGTTGTGATGAAAAACGTTATGGACTATGATAAAACACTCCCGATTTAACCTAACGTAAATTACGTCTAAGCAACCAGTATAGAAACGAATTACAACAAAAGAAAATTACCTCAGGTAGGTTCGTTAGTTACCTTGTGTCCCTCAGAGCGGAAATAGGAGCCCCGCAAAGCGGGGCTCCGTCGACTCGTTGGCGGGACGAAATGGCTTAATAAGCCACATGAAAAATAAGAAATTGCGCGAAATCAGTAAGCCAAACTAAAGAAATCGGTTTCCTCAGGTAGGTTCGTTAGTTATCTTGTGTCCCTCAGAGCGGCAATAGGAGCCCCGCGAAGCGGGGCTCCGTCGACTCGTTGGCGGGACGAAATGGCTTAATAAGCTACATGAAAAATAAGAAATTGCGCGAAATCAGTAAGCCAAACAAAAGAAATCGGTTTCCTCAGGTAGGTTCGTTAGTTACCTTGTGTCCCTCAGAGCGGAAATAGGAGCCCCGCGAAGCGGGGCTCCGTCGACTCGCTGGCGGGACGAAATGGCTTAATAAGCTACATGAAAAATAAGAAATTGCGCGAAATCAGTAAGCCAAACAAAAGAAATCGGTTTCCTCAGGTAGGTTCGTTAGTTACCTTGTGTCCCTCAGAGCGGAAATAGGAGCCCCGCGAAGCGGGGCTCCGTCGACTCGTTGGCGGGACGAAATGGCTTAATAAGCTACATGAAAAATAAGAAATTGCGCGAAATCAGTAAGCCAAACAAAAGAAATCGGTTTCCTCAGGTAGGTTCGTTAGTTACCTTGTGTCCCTTAGAGCGGAAATAGGAGCCCCGTAAAGCGGGGTTCCGTCGACTCGTGTGCGGGACGAAATGGCTTAATAAGCTACATGAAAAATAAGAAATTGCGCGAAACTAGTAAGCCAAACAAAAGCAATCTGTTTCCTCAGGTAGGTTCGTTAGTTAACTTGTGTCCCTCAGAGCGGAAATAGGAGCCCCGCAAAGCGGGGCTCCGTCGACTCGTTGGCGGGATGTAATGGCTACATGAAAAATAAGAAATTGCGCGAAATCAGTAAGCCAAACAAAAGAAATCGGTTTCCTCAGGTAGGTTCGTTAGTTACCTTGTGTCCCTTAGAGCGGAAATAGGAGCCCCGTAAAGCGGGGTTCCGTCAACTCGTGTGCGGGACGAAATGGCTTAATAAGCTACATGAAAAATAAGAAATTGCGCGAAACTAGTAAGCCAAACAAAAGAAATCTGTTTCCTCAGGTAGGTTCGTTAGTTAACTTGTGTCCCTTAGAGCGGAAATAGGAGCCCCGCAAAGCGGGGCTCCGTCGACTCGTTGGCGGGACGTAATGGCTTAATAAGCTACATGAAAAATAAGAAATTGCGCGAAATCAGTAAGCCAAACAAAAGAAATCTGTTTCCTCAGGTAGGTTCGTTAGTTACCTTGTGTCCTTCAGAGCGGAAATAGGAGCCCCGCGAAGCGGGGCTCCGTTGACTCGTTGGCGGGACGAAATGGCTTAATAAGCCACATGAAAAATAAGAAATTGCGCGAAATCAGTAAGCCAAACAAAAGAAATCGGTTTCCTCAGGTAGGTTACCTTGTGTCCCTCAGAGCGGAAATAGGAGACCCGCGAAGCGGGGCTCCGTCGACTCGTTGGCGGGACGAAATGGCTTAATAAGCTACATGAAAGATAAGAAATTGCGCGAAATCAGTAAGCCAAACAAAAGAAATCTGTTTCCTCAGGTAGGTTCGTTAGTTACCTTGTGTCCCTCAGAGCGGAAATAGGAGCCGCGCGAAGCGGGGCTCCGTCGACTCGTTGGCGGGACGAAATGGCTTAATAAGCCACATGAAAAATAAGAAATTGCGCGAAATCAGTAAGCCAAACAAAAGAAATCGGTTTCCTCAGGTAGGTTCGTTAGTTACCTTGTGTCCCTCAGAGAGGAAATAGGAGACCCGCGAAGCGGGGCTCCGTCGACTCGTTGGCGGGACGAAATGGCTTAATAAGCTACATGAAAGATAGGAAATTGCGCGAAATCAGTAAGCCAAACAAAAGAAATCTGTTTCCTCAGGTAGGTTCGTTAGTTACTTTGTATCCCTCAGAGCGGAAATAGGAGCCCCGCGAAGCGGGGCTCCGTTGACTCGTTGGCGGGACGAAATGGCTTAATAAGCTACATGAAAAATAAGAAATTGCGCGAAATCAGTAAGCCAAACAAAAGAAATCTGTTTCCTCAGGTAGGTTCGTTAGTTACCTTGTGTCCCTCAGAGCGGAAATAGGAGCCCCGCGCGGGGCTCCGTCGACTCGTTGGCGGGACGAAATGGCTTAATAAGCCACATGAAAAATAAGAAATTGCGCGAAATCAGTAAGCCAAACAAAAGAAATCGGTTTCCTCAGGTAGGTTCGTTAGTTACCTTGTGTCCCTCAGAGCGGAAATAGGAGCCGCGCGAAGCGGGGCTCCGTCGACTCGTTGGCGGGACGAAATGGCTTAATAAGCCACATGAAAAATAAGAAATTGCGCGAAATCAGTAAGCCAAACAAAAGAAATCGGTTTCCTCAGGTAGGTTCGTTAGTTACCTTGTGTCCCTCAGAGAGGAAATAGGAGACCCGCGAAGCGGGGCTCCGTCGACTCGTTGGCGGGACGAAGTGGCTTAATAAGCTACATGAAAGATAGGAAATTGCGCGAAATCAGTAAGCCAAACAAAAGAAATCTGTTTCCTCAGGTAGGTTCGTTAGTTACTTTGTATCCCTCAGAGCGGAAATAGGAGCCCCGCGAAGCGGGGCTCCGTTGACTCGTTGGCGGGACGAAATGGCTTAATAAGCTACATGAAAAATAAGAAATTGCGCGAAATCAGTAAGCCAAACAAAAGAAATCTGTTTCCTCAGGTAGGTTCGTTAGTTACCTTGTGTCCCTCAGAGCGGAAATAGGAGCCCCGCGCGGGGCTCCGTCGACTCGTTGGCGGGACGAAATGGCTTAATAAGCCACATGAAAAATAAGAAATTGCGCGAAATCAGTAAGCCAAACAAAAGAAATCGGTTTCCTCAGGTAGGTTCGTTAGTTACCTTGTGTCCCTCAGAGAGGAAATAGGAGCCCCGCAAAGCGGAGCTCCGTCGACTCGTTTGCGGGACGAAATGGCTTAATAAGCTACATGAAAAATAAGAAATTACGCGAAATCAGTAAGCCAAACAAAAGAAATCGGTTTCCTCAGGTAGGTTCGTTAGTTACCTTGTGTCCCTCAGAGCGGAAATAGGAGCCCCGCGAAGCGGGGCTCCGTCGATTTTTAGGCGGTACGAAATGGCTTAATAAGCTATATGAAAAGTAAAAAATGGCGGGGAAATCAGTAAGTCAAACAAAACATAAACCCCAGGTAAGTAGGCACGCATGCACGCAAGCAAACAATAACGTGTGCATAAAAACAAGTAGGCATAAGAACAGTGACGGAATTAAAAGTTTTGTCACTTTACAAATCCAAATCCTTTATTTACCAAACATTTGTTACAAATTGACATACTTAATAGACATACTTTACGATTCTGTGACATGTTCATTTGTTCAAAAGTGACAAACCTTCAACTTCCGTGACTGTACAAAATTATACGTGCTTCTTGAGTACCTAACTTGCTTGTTTGATTGCTGTACCATGACTTTACACTTGACGTTTACGTTAGCCACTGCGTATAAGTACTCAAGCGCAGTCTATCTCGTTCGCACTGATGTATTGGTGCGATAGTCAGGAAATGCGATCGAGTCAGGCCGACCCAAACGCATATGTCAAATGCCAACTCGTGGTACGGCTACTGGTTGTTTATGATGAAGAAAACAATAAATCTTTAAATCATTTATTTTAGTAACAAAAAATAAACATGTATTATTGAATACATAATTATGTTATTATCGAAATGGATAAAGTCAAAGGAATCCAAGAAATAATATTGCAAATATACTTTACAATTATGATTGACCAATGTACTTATAGAAAAAAAAAACATTATTATATCCATATTATTTAATGAATAACAAAAGTTAGATAAATCATAAAGCTCATGTCTTTTGTACAGTCGCCATAGATATATTATATCAGAACTGCCGAGGTGCTATTAAATATCTGAACATCTGATATATCTGATGGCGACTGTACACAAATAATTATTTACATTTGAGCAATGCATAGAAAAAACATTACCGATATTATTTAATAAGCAACAAAAAATATAATTCGTATACCTATGAGGTAGTAATAATTTACATTTTAACAATAGGCCATTGCATTAGGATGTTACATTAGGAAGGATAAATCGTCAGTTATGGCCACTTATTAATAACTGGCCACCTTATTAAATAGGTAGGTATTCTAACAACGCATATAGAAAAAAGTTACTATAGTATTTTAACCTGGAAAGTCACCTGCAATAATATATTATTACACAACAAAAAAGGCCAAACAAAGGCCGCAAAAATATCCGACACGATCTTATAGCCATAACAGCGTGTCTCATATTTTCGCGGCCTTCAAAGTGTAACATATTATTGCAGGTGACTGTACGCTGATACATGTCAATTCAATACAATTTTGCAACAATTGGCATTTTTAGGCAATAAATTGTATGGAGATGACACATGTCAGCGTACCCTCCCAGTTTGAAAGGAACTATTCATATAGCTCATGTACTTAAGCCTTTTGTACACAAATAATTTTAAGCCAATTTTAAGTTGGCAGCAATAGCCTGTAAATAATGCGTTTTACTAAGATATTGAGATTTGTTTTCCAAAATTTTTTTTATCCGGGTTTCTTGGTTAACATATTTTCTTTTCTTAGCCGGTGGTGGTGCCCCATACATAAGTTTTTGTATTTCGGACGTTGTGTATTTGATTTCATTTAACAAATGTCTTGATAATTTGTAAAACTGTTCATGATAACGATCGACTAATACCTGTATTCTTCTATGCCATGACTCAGCACTATTTTGCGTGCGTGGGATATTGGTTTCATTCGACTCGTGTACACTCCAAAAATGTGGTTCATATTTAGCTGGCGATGTGGCAGTTCCCCAAATATAGTTGTCTGAAAACCACTCTGCTATCACTTTTGCTTCCGAACAAATATTTTCTTTCAATCCTGGCATTGTGGTTCTGTCAAGGTTCATGGGGTCCGCTTTGCAACTAATCACGAGGATTGGCGTAGGCACTAGTTTTTACGAAAATGACTGCCATCTGACCTTCCAATCCAGAGGGTAAACTAGACCTTATTGGGATTAGTCCGGTTTCCTTCACTGAAAAGCGTCGGTAAATATAATATTTTTCGTACATAAGTTCCGAAAAGCACATTGGTACGAGCCGGAGTTTGAACCCGCGACCTCCGGATTGAAAGTCGCACGCTCTTAGCAGCGCTTCTTGCCTTCAACATTATGTAAAGTATGCTACGTGGACTTTCAATATTATGAGTGACAAATTTTATGACTAACAATAATTATGACCTGTAAAAATCGGAACTGCAATTTGTACTGTTCAATTTTATAATTATTGGCAACATGACTAATAAAAATTATGATGGAAAACGATATGGTCTAAAACAATCGGAACTTAAAATTTATGGAATGCAATATAGACCCCTACTTATCATTATAACCTGCGATAAAAGAACTTACAACGATTAGTTTAAGCAAGTTTATTGCCTTTCAACATTATGTAATGGTATACCTTCTGGACTTTGAATATTATGAGTAACAAATTTTATGACTAACAATAATAATGACCTGCAAAAATCGGAACTGCAATTTGTATTGTTAAATTTTATGACTATTGACAATATAACTAATAAAAATTATGATGGAAAACGGTATGGACTGAAAAAATCGGAACAAAAAATTTATGGGAACCAATAGAGACCCGTATAAAATTTCCTGTGGTTAAAAATAATGGATTTTGTCTATGAATGAAAAACACAATTATTACTATAGTTTGTTTTTTTTAGCATTAAATAAGGTAAACAATCTTGACGTGTCTTTTAATTGAAAAACACATTTTAAAAATAAGTTACGGCAAATATGTAACAATTATAAATCTAATACGATCATTTATATTCTTCTGCTTTCATAAGTAATCGTTTTTGGTTTTTTTTAAAACCTGATAACACTGAGTATGTGGGGGAAGCGCTGCTGGCCTAGCGGAAAGCAATTCGGAGGTCGCGGGTTCTAACCCCGGCTCGTACCAATGATTTTTCGAACTTTTGTACGAAATAGCATTTGATACCTACCTATTTATACACCGATACCTATTTTTCGGTGAAAGAAAACAATGTGAGGAAACCGGACTAATCCAAATAAGTTTACTCTCTGGGTTGGAAGGTCAGGGCAGTCGCTTTCGTAAAAACTAGTGCGCATGCCAATTCTGGGATTAGTTGCCAAGCGGAGATTGAATATCTGGGAGACCGGCCAAAGCTTACAAAACATAAAAACTCAAAAATGCGCGTTTTCTCATAGACCTAGTTAAGAGATCAAACCCCTTATAGCAAATTTCATCGAAATTGTTAGAGCCGTTTCTGATACCATCCAAATATATAAATAAATAATTATATATCTAATAATTGCTCGTTTAAAGGTACTATAACACAAAGGAGAAACAAAAAGAAATTACCTACTCGCACCAGTCTTGAACCCCAATCCTCTTGCACGTATTTCCACGAACATACCGTTACGCTATTGCAACATACTTACGTTGTGTGAAATTGTCTACTACAAGGATCACGGAAACACTGTTTGCATGTGTGAGTAATAGTAGGAAAAAGCGTGACAGCAACACTCCGTCGAATTAAAAAGGTGGTTTTTGCACAATGAAGTATTCAATATTTATTTTAATAGTTCAATATTTACTTAAAGAGTGCGCGAAACATACTTTTAAGTATACAAATACCAAGACCATTTCACAAAAAAATAAAATCTGAAATTTTGCAAAAGTGGTGCCATCTAGCGAGAGTTAAGTTTTGAGTAACCTAAGCGAACCACCTTAAACGGTCAACATCTAGCGTCTCATCTTGCGATTTTATTATCGCAGTGCGCGCGGGGCCATACAGCTTCGTATGCTGCAATTCACTTTGCGACAATCGCGTCGCGCGCTGTCGCGGAAAAATGTAACAAATCACAATTTTCAAATCGCTGCGATTTTTTTGTCGCATATGCGCGCACCGCCATATAAACCCATACGTTACATTTCTGCGACTAAATTATCGCGCGACAAAAAATCGTGGTGCGCGCTTGGCTTAAGAGATGCAACGGATAGTGGTTTGGCCGGATACCGGATATTCGGCTTGACCATCGGCCGAAATCCTTATTTCGTCAAAGACCTTTTAGAGAGTGCGCATTTCAGCATTAGAATAAACCAAACTAAATAATTAAACCTACCACACATCGCCATCGAACGCAGTAGAACGACGCCAACGGCGGCGATGGAGGTCCTGCTAGACCTCCCGCCGCTACACCTAGTGATACAATCTGAGGCGCGGAAATTGTTACACAGGTTGGCCCTAACAGGCCTCTGGAGCGATAGCAAGCCAAAGACCAAACACACAAACATGGAATGTGACAATTTCATGAAAAGGATTACGAACATGGGCTGCGATAAGATGCAACCCAAGTTTGTGTTCCATAAGAATTTTAACGTTAAAATTTCAACAAGGGCTGAATGGACCGAAGGTCTTGAAGCACCAATCTCAGATGAAAACGACATCATATGGCACACAGATGGGTACAAGACAGAATCTGGTACGGGGGCAGGCATTTATGCAAATGACTTTAGTAGTAGTATAAGCATGGGCAATTACGCCACTGTCTTCCAAGCCGAGACATTCGCTATAATTGCCTGTGTGCATGAGAATATAGATAGGCAAACCCAAGGGAAGAATATCTATATACTCAGCGACAGTCAGGCTGCACTCAAAGCAGTTGAAGCGCCCAGAGTGGACTCTAGACTGGTATATAACGGCGTCCAAGCTCTGAACCAGCTTGGAAGGCAAAACAACTGCAACTGCAACTTGCAACTGGTATGGATTCCAGGGCACGAGGGATTCATAGGCAATGAAAACGCAGATGAACTTGCCAGGGCCGGATCTGCAAGTAACCTTATAGGTCCGGAACCTTTCGTGGGGCTCTCACAGGGAACCATCACAATGGCTATTAAAGACCACACCAAGACCAAACATCAAGAAGAATGGGACAGTCTGATGGGTCTAAAGCATGCAAAGCTCTTTATGCAAGGAATAGACTCCGGCTGGAGCAAAAAGCTTTGGAAACTTAGTAAAAGACAGCTCCAAATGATAACGGGGGTGTTTACTGGCCATTACGGGGTCAAAGGAATTCTGGCCAAAATGGGACACTGACAACACCGATTGTCGTATGTGTGGTGAAGAGGAAGATACAGTGAAACACTTAATGTGTGAATGTCACGCCCTCGCCAGACAAAGAATGAAGGACTTTGGAGCAGGATACCTGGAACCAAAGGACTTTAAAACGCTACCCATGAGCTCCATCATCCGACACATGGATATGGTGGGAAAAGCTCTTGAGTAGCTGACGGATCTTCTCTAGGGTGTAACTGCACAAAAGATCCCTATGGGTCGAAGTGTATCCGCAAGGGCCCCCGAAAACAGTAAGATAAAATAAGATACCACACATCGCCTCTTTAACGGCCTCCTAGCCTAGCATTTATTTGTGTGTTTAACACAAATATTTGTTCCTGAGTTATGGATGGTTTCTACGTATAATATTTATGTATGTGTAGGTATATTATATATATCGTCGTCTAGTACCCACAACACAAGCCTTATTGAGCTTAATGTGGGACTAAGTTGATCTGTGTAAAATTGTCCTATAATATTTATACCTTGATAATGTTCTTTACTATCCTCAACTGTAGTGTTCTTGTGTTCACGCTCTTCATCAGCTCCATGAACTTGTCTCGGGCTGTCCCCGCCTGTGCTCTGAGTGCCAGTGAGCAGCGTGTCCATGAAGAGGCGCTCCAGCCTCACACAGCAGTCCCTCAGCATGGGCTTCCCTTCTATCGCCAGGTTGGAAGTTGAAACCACTGTAAAACGTTTACTGACGTTTAAACACAACACCATCACGTTCTACGCAAATTTCCACAGATTACTTAAGCTATAAAACTCCTGTGAGACTCAAACATATTAAAATTAGTTTAAAACGGGTAGAGCCATCCTCGCAATGGTGGCGCCGCCGGTCGTGTGTGGCCGTGCGAGACAGCTCGCAGTACACGGCGCGCCCTTGACGAGTGAAGGCGAGTCACTGCTCTCCGTGAAGAGGATCCTCGAAAATTGGATCAAAACATGATAAGATAATTTATTGTCCATGTAATATACATTACATTTAGCATGTCATACATTACAGTATCTGTACACTGTACAGTATACATGTTCACTTGATAATATGTGAGTAGGGAATGCAATACCGGGATACCAGGATCCCGAAATACCGGGATCCCGCATGCAATTTGCGGGATTAATCCCGCTCGTAAATTAAGCGGGATCCCGCGGAATTTGCGGGATCGAAGAGCGACGTGGTTCTTATGTGTTTACTACAAGGAACACAGGCTCGGGCACGTGCCTACTGGCGAAAATTCTTCACGGAGCCTAAATGCATCTATGGAGGAAAGGGGTAATGACACGGAAGAGCATTTTGCCCGAATTTGTCTATTTATTTCATCACACTTTCTCGTAAAAGGTGTTATTTTACGTAGGCGACGCGGTCCGTAAATCTTAAATTTGTACCCAGGGAATTTTGTTATGTAGGTTAGGTACGTCCGAAATTAGGCAGATTTTTTATTGTTTTCCCTCTTTTTTCCTTACAGGTGTGATGAAAAACATTGTGTGTGCCACGAGTAGTACAGGACTTACGAAATCGCGTTAATTAAGCCTTTACAAACGTTCTTAAATTCTTGATTACTGTCATTATACCATATTCTTTTAATACAAAATGTACTATTTCTAATTTTAGTTTACTTTTTGTTTTCAACCTCAAAAGTACTAATTCGTAAAATTTTATACTAACTTGCGGGATCCCGCGGGACTTAAAATGGCAATCTCGCGGAATACCGGGATTGAGTTCCTCATGCGGGATTGCATTCCCTATATGTGAGTGACCCGTTTTAAAATAAATTTAATAAACCATAAGCTCTTGAATGTGTGAATGTACAGTTCATGAACGACAGCTATAATACATGCCATGTTCGCACAGCTCCATGCAACACATGGTTAAGCCTGTGCCAGACTGCAGACAATCACAGTTTCTGCAACATGACCTTGGTAGAAGCGAGGTAGAAGCACGGCTGTCTCCATGGTTTACAACTAGCCTAAAACTTAATGGTTGGCAGAGCACGCCTGTCTACCAAGGGCGTTTAAAGGTCATACAGAATTAGGTTTCAACCACTACCACATGGCATAAAACCACTGTTTTTCTACCAAAGTCATGTTGCAGAAACATTATTGTCTGCCGTCAGCACATGCTTTAGCTTAGAGTCACAATCCACAACTGACCTGCTGGTGCGTGGCGCACGCGCCGCTCCACTAGCACGGGGCCGAGCACGAGCTCATCTTTCACGGCGTGATCGGCGTACAGCTCCGCCGCCGCGCTCACGCCGGGCGACTCGTCTTTCACACTCACATCTGCGCACGAAGGCTCAGCTTTTATAGACACGCTATCGCACCTGGGCTCGTCTTCGTCACCCAGCTCAGCTTTCACAGACACGCTCACGGTCGTGGACTCATCAATTATATACACATCCTCACAGGGCTCAGCCTTCACGCAAATCACTGCGCCCAATAACGCTGACGGTTCCATCGTCAACTAAATCTCGTTGTGATTTAAGTATTCTTTAGCGTCACTTTTCAGTTGGTAACTTTACTAATTACTAGATATGCTATGCTAGATAGCTAATGCGATGATAAATGTTAGACAAATCACAAATTCCTTTCAGTATTGTCCATGCATTGTCAATGTGTGGTCAATGTCACCTTTGACGTTTCTGAAGTAACTTTTTTTTTTCGTCCATCTTCGGGGCAAAGCACGAAGCCATTTTGCCCCTCGCTAGAGCTGTAACAAACGGGCGAACTGGACCGCGACCTTAGTCCGGTCCGATTGTATAGAACATGGTCCTCGTACGTCTTAAGTCTCCTCCACACTCGTGCGCGAATTCGCGCACGTGTGTGGAGGGGGCTTTATATCTTCTTCAGATGGTAAACTGAAAGAGAATATGAAGCTCCCTCCAGACTATGCGCGTGAATCGCGGGCGAAGCCGCGAACGCGAGTGTGGAGTCTAGTTCGCTGATATGCGAAATCGACTCCAGACTCGCGTTCGCGGCTTCGCGCCGCGATTCGCGCACGAGTGTGGAGCGGGCTTAAGACTAGTACATATAATATAAATATAATCACTTGTTTATAACTTTAAAACTTATAAAATAAATAATAGAACTAACACACAATCGCACCGCACCGCGATCTAGATGCGTCGCACCCATAAGTGAGAGCGAGGAAGAGATATGTTTCGATCACGGATGTTATAACTTCATAGTTAAATTTCGATTTTCGCCGACAGCGAAAACGACTCCACACCAAACAAGAATAATTATATTCACGCGCGTAGTCTGTAGGGGGCTTTGATGTTTGCGTTCGCACTACCTGATTTGATCGGACAACTTAATCAGATTGGCGAAAAATTGTCTTCGTCTGCAAACCGTCCTATAGTCTGGCAAACATCCCTAAAAATGATTAAATTTAACTCAGGGTTAAATAAGAAATACACATCTTTCTAAATTTATTTATTACAAAATAATCATCTTTTACACTTTTATTTAAATTCACACGATAATATTTCTTCTAATTTCTGGGCATCATTGAGTATCTGTGTAAATAAATTTGGTAACCCCGGCTACTCACGTAACGATAAATCGTTGCGATAAAACTGTGCAGTCCGACTGTGCAGATAAATCGAACCGTGTGTATGACAAATCGTTACGATAATCGACATACACACGGTTCGATTTATCTGCACAGTCGGACTGCACAGTTTTATCGTTACGTGAGTAGCCGGGGTAATTCGCCTAGAGTTAGACCAAGAAAAGTCTGCAACGATTTTCATGTAGACATTCACTCGCCTAATGCACACGCTGCTGCTGGTGAAGAATTTAGATATCGTATTGTAAATTTGTAATTAATAATTAGCGACTCTGTAAATGCTATACGAATAAATAAATAACGATTTTAATGGCACACGCAGTACAAGTGTTATTTTAAACGTTAAACTTCTATGAAATTATGACGTGTTCAATAACACTTGCACTGCGTGTGCCATCAAAATCGCTGCAGACTTCTTGGTCTAACTCTATTTCGCATATATATGGAGTTATTATAGATGGTCAAGCAAACCTTGTCAGTAGAAAAAGGCGCGAAATTCAAATTTTCTATGAGACGCTATCCCTTCGCGCCTACATTTTTCAAATTTGCCGCCTTTTTTTACTGACAAGATCTGCTTGACCAAGTATAATATTCACGTAAACGGGAACGATTTTTCATTAAATTACAAATGGCAGTGCTAAAATTAAATTAACTTACAGTGTTTTTTTAAAATATGGATGCAATCGCGACACCGTGATTCCAGCCTGCCGCTGTACCAACTAAGCTACCGAGACCCTTTGACAGCGAATATTTCCACCAAATCTCTCCCGGGGTCGCGATTTCGAGACAGTCAGTTTTTCCACTTTTCCTAGTCATTGTGGTATCTTACAGAAGTTTCTGCCTAATACAAAATTAATCGCAGAGCCACTAGCCACCCAAAGTCCTACAATAATTACTTATTCAGTTTAATTAATGTTCAATTGGAATCATAGAGAAATGAGTAATGATAGAGTGGTAACTCCATACATCATTTTTCTTACCAAAACGCGGGTTATTTCGTAGTCGACATCTATCGTCAAGTATTAGAATTATCAGTAGCACTACTTGACACCAGATGTCACGAGTGTCGCGACTGACGAAAAATGTATTGCTAAAACAATGTACAACTAATATTACAAGCAGAAGGAGTTGAAAATAGAGTTCCGGTTAATCTCTTTATAATATTAGCTGAAAATTGTGTCGCTTAACTTCAAACTCTGGTAAATCCATTCGACCCTCTCAGCAAATACCTAGCCTACTTTTCTCTTCTTCTTCTTCTTCAATTTAAGAGGTATCCTCTTGTCGGTGGAGTATTTTCCATTTCTCCCTCTCATAAGCCATAGCTTTGACCTCTTGATACGACACGACACCAGCTATTTCTTTTATTTGGTCTATATAGCTACGTCTTGGTCTGCCCCTGCCTCTCTTTCCTTCTATCTTGCCTTCTATGATGGTTTTAAAGAAGTTGTCGTGCCGTAACAAATGTCCAATCATTTTTCCCCGTCTGTTGTTGATGGTGTTCAATATCATCCTCTTCTCTTTCACTCTTCGTAATACCTCTTCGTTCGTTATCTTCTCCGTCCATTTTATACCTTCCATACGTCTCCAACACCACATTTCGAAAGCTTCCAGTCTTTTTCGGTCTCTCTGAGTCATAGTCCACGTTTCACTACCATAAAGTGCGATACTCCAAATATACACCTTAATCATCAACTTTTTGCTCTTACATGACAAACTAGATCTTAAGAGTTGCTTCTTCTGGTTAAACGCCTTTTTTGCCATGGCTATCCGTGTAACAATTTCTGGCGTACATCTGGAGTTCTTTGTAATTAAACTACCTAAATATTTAAAACAATCCACATTTTGTATGGGTATATTTTTGATCACTAATGGTGTATGCTGCCTATTGCATTTTGTAGTGGTAAGCGTTTTTGTTTTTTTGCAGTTGATACTCAAACCTAATTCATTAAATATTGTATCCATTGTTGATATTAGTTCTATTAGTTTATCTGTTGTTTCTGCAAATGCTGCGATATCGTCTGCGAACCGGATAAAGTGAATTGTTTCCCCATTAATTTTGACCCCACCCTTGTCAGCTTCTTTAATTTTCTTAATTGCGTACTCTATATATATGTTAAATATTAGTGGTGAAAGTGGGCACCCTTGTCTGACACCTTGCCTGATTCTTGCACTCCCGTTTTCCTCTCCAATCTCCACCCATGCTTCTTGCTCCTTATACAGTTGGTAAATAACTCTCCTATCTCTAAAATCCAGTCCGGCTTCTTTCAAAATACTCAACATTTGCCTCCAGTTGACTTTATCAAAGGCCTTCTCTAGATCGATAAATGCAATATGCGTTTCAAGGCCAATATCTAGGCGCCTATCTACAACTAATCGAAGAGCTAGTATTGCTTCTCTGGTACCTTTATTTTCTCTGAATCCATATTGATCTGGTCCTATATAAGCTTCTGATATGGGTCTGATCCTATTTTGTATTATCTTTAGAAGAATTTTGCTCGCTTGTGAGACTAAACTAAGTGTCCTATGCTCTTCACAGAGAAGGGTGTTAGGTTTCTTTGGTAATGCTACAATTTTACTAATTTTAAAATCTTTAGGGATTTGACCAGTCAAATGAGTTAGTTTAGTAATTTGGAATATTTCTTCAACTATTGGTTCACAATTTGCATGCTTGATAAATTCAATGTGTATGTTGTCAATACCAGCTGCCTTACCATTTTGGATTCTGTTTAGTGCTTTGTCAAATTCATCCCGAAGTATTTCTGGCCCCAATTCATCCCCAGGTACCAGTTGTTCTTGCTCTATATCGCCTTCTGTCATTTCTTGTCCTTTGTACAAATCCTCCAAATATCCTACCCATCTGTTGACTATATCTATGTTATTTAATAGTATTTGACCATTTTCGTCTAGTATTGCTGTGCTTTTACTTTTGTGTTTCTTGTTCATACTCCGTATTATGTTGTACGCCTGGTCTAGTTTTCCTTTGTTCATTAATTTTTCTATTGCGTCGCACGTCTCAAACACCTCCTTTTCTTTCTCGGCCCTGCATTTTAATGTTATTTGATTGGTCAGTTTTTTGTATTCCTTTATACTGCCATCATCAGATTTATTTCTATATTTCCTTCTTTCTATCATTAAATTAATAATTTCTGCAGTAAGCCATTTCTTCCTAGGAACAATCTTCTCTTTCTTTAAAATTTCTTCGGCTCCTTTACTTAATATATTCTTAACATTAATCCATCTATCATCTATATTAATATTGCACATGTCGCCACTTATATTGTTCTTAACATCTACAAATTTATCACCAATGTTATTGCTGTATTGCGCTCTAAAATTGCTATTAACATCCTTAAGTCTACTGAGATCAATCTTTTTTGGCTTCGTCTTCCTTTTACTTTTATTATTCGTGAAATTGAGTGTGCTGAGCAGTAAGTTGTGGTCAGTATTAACGTCTGCTCCAGGGAACGTTTTACACAATCTGAGTTGGCTACGAAAAGTTTTCCTTATCAATATATAGTCAATTTGATATCTACCAATATCTCCCGGCATCTTCCATGTATACAATCGCCTTTTATGCTGTTTGAAGAGCGTATTCGTTATAATTAATTCATTTTCCATGCAAAATTGTACCAGACGATCACCTCTTTTGTTCCTTTTCCCAAGTCCAAAATTCCCTACAATATCCCCCTCCTTTCCTTCCCCTACCACCGCGTTAAAATCTCCCATTACTATTAAGTTGTCCCTTAAGCTAACGGAGTCTAAGATGTCGTCTAAATGGTTATAAACCTCCTCTATTTCATCGTCTGAGTGGCCTCCTGTAGGCATATATACTTGTACTATGATGGCATCTGCTGGGTTGGACTTTATCTTAACTGCAGTTATTCTGTCGCTACGGTGTATTGTATTTTCGACCTGAGAGCCCCATTTTTTGTTAAGTATAATTGCTGTGCCATTTTTGCCTTGCTGCTCTCCTGTGAAAATCACTCTATGTTCGTCGCCTACTTTTAATTCGTCGAAAATCAGCCTACTTTTATTAATACCAAAATCGCATAATCTGACAGATGGATTTACCCGAGTTTGAAGTTAAGCGACTCAATTGTTGAGCATTAGACTATTTGTTCATCGCGACATCTATTGTCAAGTAGCGGTATCGATAAATTCGCTACTTTCCGCTAGATGTCGACTGCCAAAATAACGTTGTGGTAAGAAAACTGATGAATGGAGTTAGCACTCTATCCTTACTCATTTCTCTATGATTGGAATAGAGTTGCATTTGTTATCACACAAATTTTCAAACAAAACAAAAAAAAAACTCTATTCCCTACACCAGCGGTAGGCAAGAGGCGGCCCGTGAACCTCTCACTTGCGGCCCGCGAGCCCCCCTGGCTATTTAGTATGTAATATTGACAAACGACAATGTCTGATAAAGTCACAAATATGAACAGTGCGGCCTGCTTCAACTTTTTTACTACTATGTGGCCCTTGGCTGCTAAAAGGTTGCCGACCGCTGCCCTACACTACTTTTCATCTTTCCTAGCATTAGAAAAAGACTTTTAATTGGAAAACGCTTTTTAAAAGTAACTATTACTTATGAAAGCAAAAGAATGTAAATAATCGTATCTGCTTCATAATAGTTACATATTTGCCGTGACTTATTATTCAAAAGTGTATTTCAATAAAAAGACACGTCAAGATTGTTTACCTTTTTAGTAATGCTAAGAAAAACGAACTATATTATAGGTTCAAATTACAGAGGCAAATTTCGGTATTATTATTTGGGCAGAATTATTTTCCATCGTATTTTCACGGAAACGTACGAACGTGTCTTGCTATTTCAGTCAGTCTCGGTACAAAAAACAAAAAGTACGGATGTTGACTGATGTAATGACAATATCAAACAACCATGGAACATACGATTAAGGATTCTAACCTTCGAGCGGTCGTTCAAGATCTGATGAACTATTATTTGTGCTCATTAAAGAGGCTCAGTGATTAACAGTCCGCCGGTCGGTATCGGCCTGTCAGTTAGAACAAAAATTGGACAGTTCCGAACAACTGACAGGCCGATACCGTGCGGCGGACTGTTAATCAGTGGGCCACTTAAGTGTTTTTGCTTTTACATTTGTGAGGCTTCTCACCAGTGTGTTTCTTTACATGATATTTCAAACCATTTTTATGGTTGCTAGCATAACTACACTGGTCACATTTGTAAGGCTTTTCACCAATGTGTTTCCTTACATGAAGTTGCAAATTACCTTTTCGGGCAGTAGCATAATTACACTGGTCACATTTGTGAGGTTTTACACCAGTGTGTTTCCTGACATGACGTTGCAAATGACCTTTATGGGCAGTAGCATAATTACACTGGTCACATTTGTGAGGTTTTACACCAGTGTGTTTCCTGACATGAAGTTGCAAATTACCTTTATGGGCAGTAGCATAATTACACTGGTCACATTTGTGAAGTTTTTCACCAGTGTGGTTCCTTACATGAAGTTGCAAATAACCTTTATGGGCAGTAGCATAATTACACTGGTCACATTTGTGAGGTTTCACACCAGTGTGTTTCCTTACATGAACTTGCAAACCACGTTTATCGGCAGTAGCATAATTACACTGGTCACATTTATGAGGTTTTTCACCAGTGTGTTTCCTTACATGAACTTGCAAACCACGTTTATGGGCAGTAGCATAATTACACTGGTCACATTTGTAAGGCTTTATACCAGTGTGTATCCTTACATGACGTTGCAAATTTCCTATATGGGCAGTAGCATAAATACACTGATCACATTTGTGAGGTTTTTCACCAGTGTGTTTCCTTACATGAACTTGCAAACCACGTTTATCGGCAGTAGCATAATTACACTGCTCACATTTGTGAAGATTTTCACCAGTGTGTTTCCTTACATGAAGTTGGAAATAACCTTTACGGGCAGTAGCATAATTACACTGGTCACATTTGTAAGGCTTTTCACCACTGTGATTTCTTACATGTTGTTGCAAACAACCTTTTCTTGCACTGGCATAGCTACACTGCTCACATTTATAAGGTTTTTCACCAGTGTGAATCATTTTATGTCTTGTTAAAACACATTTGTAGGCACTAGCATAGTTACAAAGGTCACATTTGTATGGCCTCTCATTGATATGTGTTCTCAAATGACTCATTAATAATACTTTTCTGGTCGTTGTATATTTACAGTGGGCACAATGGTAAGTTTCGGGTCTACTGCTTGGTTTCTTCTGTGGAGTTTGCCCTGCAACAATAATTGTGTGTTTAAATAATTTATTAAAACAGTCGCATGTTAACAAATGCGCAGTTCTGGACCTCGGTAAAAGAAACCCTATGGTCCAATACATGATAGGGAACTCTCTAATAGGGAACATTAGGCAAACTTCTGCGTAGGTGGCACAACTAGCATATACAGTAAACAAATATCAATTACACATCATGCGTCACTACGTCAGTCACATGGCCTACCGTGAAACACGACAATCCAAAGTTCGGTTTCTACCTCTCTATCACTCTTGCATATTCGAGCGATAAAGAGGCAGATAACTAAATTTCTATTTTCGCGTTTACCGGTAGGCCCTTGTTAACAAACCGCATTGATGCATCAATGTCATATTTTATTGTCTGTGAGAACTTGTCAAAATAAAATACAGTTTAAGGCACAGTACGATGTATAAGTTACTCTATGAATTTACTAGAGTCGGTAGTGCTGCACTCTGGCGGCAGAACATTGCAGTAATATCCCCTATTGCAGCGGTGACGTGACCTATCAAAAGGATCTAGGTGTGACATAGTGATGAGTCAAATCGAAAAAATTTCAAACCGAATAAGTCGACTCCGATTTAAACCCAAATCGGTTTGCAAACCGATTTGTCCAAGTCGATTTAACTTGTACTTTTTGAGTGTCAGTAGTTCAAACCGCTCCGTAGTCACTTGGTTTTGAGTGGAGGAAAATGAATTGTGAATTTTACGCTTTGTTCGATTCTTAGAATCCTTAGACTAACACGACAGCAAAAACTGTGACTTAAAACATTTGTAATATTTTTTTACTTTTCGTTGCGCGGTAAATCACAATTTTATAATTTCTTAAGCTAAAACGGGAAACCACTTTACGAGCAATAAGGAAAGAGCGTGTGATTTCGTATTATTGCCGCGAATTCGTTGTGTTAGCAAATCGACGCGGCGCAAAACTGCCAAACCGATCCAAGTATACCGCCAAATCAATCGCTTTAAGCCCATGCGAAATTGAATTAAATTGAACACTGTGACAATTACAAATAACCTGACGTGGGGTGAGCACATAAATAACATAGTCAAAAAGGCAAATTCGTTCTTGTATGTTACAAAACGCTCATTTCAATGCAAATATGTTGAAGTTATTATCAAAATTTATAAAACATATATGTCGGCCCTTTGTTGTACTGCCTTTTTGCCGAATTATCTTTCGTCAAATTTCATTTAGCAACCAACTTTTCGCCGAAAATTTATCTCGCAAACCAATTCTTGGCATAATTTTACTTCGTGTTTTTTTTTAATTCGCTACATTTTTATATTGCAAAATTTTATTACGTCAAATTTTAGGTGGTAAATAATTGTGTAGCAAATGATTTGTTAAGGCCAGTAGGTAACATATTGTCAAATTTAATGTAGTGAATAAAAAACTAATTAAACTGCTTCCAGAGACCTATCTCTGGGTTAGGGTTAGGTTATATTTTTTTGACCCTAAAAACGAAACTGGTCCCAGAGATCTTAGGTAGGTTAGGGTTATTTTGTTTGATGACCCTAAAAACGAAACTGCACCCAGAGATAGGTAAGTTAAAAGTTAGGGTTGTTTTTTATGACCCTAAAAACGGAACTGCTCCCAGAGATAGGTAGGTTAGGGTTATTTTTTTTATGACCCTAAAAACGAAACTGCTCCCAGAGATAGGTTGGTTATGGTTATATATATATGTACCTATAATCAAATCAAGGTATACCAATCAATATTTTGACGAAAATATAATAGACATCTTAAAAAAATCTCAGGTAATATTTGTCTAACAATAATTTATCAAATCATTATTGTAGTTGGGAATTGATATCAATGCGAAACGTTGAGTTGGGTAATAATAATTTGACCAAATAAAAATATGGGATACGTAGTTCGGGGAGTTAAGAATATGCTAAATAAATTATCGTTGAAACATAAGTAAACCCGGCCCTTGCTTGAATATGCTTTTCAAGTATGGAATCCTTAATTCGTCAAAGATATTGACCTTCTAGAGCAGGGGTCTCCAGACCCGTTCTAATCCGGCCCGCCGACACCCAAAGCAAGTGCCCACTGTCCGGCCCGTGGGAGCCATGCTCCAAGGGTCCAACATTCATAGAGAGTGGAACTGTTCCTAACAGCAGCTACCAGACACCCTCCCCCGGCGCAAAAACCGACGGTGGCCCGCGCGAAAGTCTCTGAGGTGCAATATGGCCCTCAGGTAAAAAAGTTTGGAGACCCCTGCTCTAGAGAGTGCGCAGCGGAGAGCCACCAAGATTCTTTTTAAGGCGTTTCACACCTACCTTATCAAGAAAGGCAGTAGTAGTAGTAGTAGTAAAATACTTTATTGTACAAAAAGAAACATAAAACATGAAAGAACACACATCATTAGTACAAAGGCGAACTTATCCCTTTCAGGGATCTCTTCCAGTTAACCCTTGAGCAGTTGAGGGAAAATTGGAGAACGGTAGACATAAAAGCTGTACTAAACGGCATAAAGATAAAATATTTAATATCCTACAAGATAGGTAAACCTATATCCTACTATAATTATGTACCTATATACAAAGTATGGGATATGAAATATAACAAATATGTAAACAACTATATATATTTAAAATATATAATACATATAATACATTGTATATGATATAATACATATATACTAAAACTACCTAACCGCATACATCTTTTAGATTTCAAGTTCCGTCAGAAAGCCATAACTTTTTTAAATTCGCCTAAAAAAAAAAAGGCCTAGAAAGGCTAAAGGTATTGAAGCTGCCCACACTCAAAGCCCACCTTATCAAGTGTTTTAAGATTGTTACCCACTGTTACAACCTCCCTGACATCCACGAAATAATCAATAAGAGAACTGTCAGCCGCAAGACCCGAGGTCACAGCCTAAGAATTGTTCGCACTCCCCCTACCACTAAAGCTGCATATCATTCCTTGTCCAACCATGTTGTGGCGGCTTGGAACCATTTACCGTATAGTGTCGTGACTGCCCCCTCGGTCAATGTGTTTAAAAACAGATTGGACAAGTGGCTTTAAACAATAAGTTAGACTGATGTTACTAGGGAATAGATATGACTTTACAAGCTTTGAACTATATATATATAGTCCTCCTCATCGTTTTCGATGACGGCGACCCCAGATAAACATCATGGACGCTGTCTAGCGTGAGCCCTTATGTGACTGGCCAGGCCGAACTTGGTCTTAAACACTCTATTGCACGTGTGACAATACAGTTGGCCAGCTTCGTTGAGCGTGTATACGTAGGAGGGCTTAGGTCTCTCTTTCCGTAATTGGCGTTTGGTGTCTAAGCTTTTGAGACGGTTATCCTCAAACATTTTGACACCGTTATGGATGGTAGAACGCCAAGATGACCTTCTTCCAGCAAGCTCCTCCCAATGCTCAGGGTCGATGGCGCAAGCGCTCAGATGCCGTTTGAGCACGTCCTTGTAGCGCAGGTGCTGACCACCGTGCTTCCGCTTACCCACTGCCAACTCAGAGTAGAGGACAGCTTTAGGCAAGCGGTGATCATCCATTCGAAGGACGTGCCCACACCATCTGAGCTGCCGCTGCATTAGTATGGCCTCCATGCCATACATTCCGGAACGACGCAGGACCTCGGAGTTGGGAACATGGTCCTGCCACTTAATCCTGAGTATAGACCGCAAACACCTCAGGTGGTAAGTGTCTAGTTTCTTTATGTCTGTTTTGTAGAGGCACCATGTCTCTGCTCCATATAAAAGGACAGGAATGATTAGCGCCCTGTAGACGCTAATTTTTGTCTCGAGCTTGAGATCATGGGACCTCCAGACGCGATCTGTGAGTCGTCCGAAATTAGCAGCGGCGTTGGCGATACGTGAAGGTATCTCCGAGGCTAGGGTGTTATCACGCCGGATAGTGCTTCCAAGATATTTAAAGTGTGATACTTCATCTAGAGGTCTCCCATCTAGATTCAGCACCGTTGGGTCAGCCTCACCTCCTCTTGGCGGTTGTTTGAGAATTTGAGTCTTGGAAGCACTAATAACGAGACCAAACTGTTGACATGAGCGATGTAGTGCGTCAACGTAGCCTTGGAGATACGCCATGGTGTCGGACATGAGGCATATGTCGTCAGCATAAAGAATCTCCAAAATGGAGATCCTCTGAATCTTGGACTTCGCTCTAAACCTAGAAATGTCAAATACACCCTTTTCAGTTCTGACATTCAGCTGAATTTGGTCACCACAATACTGCAGAGCATCTCTCATGACCACTGAAAAATAAATTGCGAAGAGTGTAGGTGCTAGAACACATCCTTGTTTTACACCACTTGTAATTTGGATCTCCTCGGAGAGTTCGTTTTCGTGCCGAACCTGGGCTTTCATACCAATGTGGAATTGGCGAATCAGGAACTGGAATTGGCTATCCGAAGAAGTTTGAACTATATGGGCACTGTGTGACATAGGCTCATCAGCTAAATAGCTGCTCGCCTATAATTAATTAATTATACAGATACTGACAGATGAAGCACAGCCTTAACCATTAAAAGTAGTGCTTTTTATCAATATTACAGCAAAACCATTAAAAGTAGTGCTTTTTATCAATATTACAGCAATATTAGCATACCTCGCATTCGAGTCAGCAAAACTGTAGCAAATGACAGTTGAATGTAAAGGTTAGCATTCACATGTCATGAATCATCATCATGGCTCACAATAACATAGCCGCTATTTTTTTAAATTTTAAAGTGAAATTTGTGTCTCTGGAAAGTAAATTATTAAATTACTTCTTTAAATTTTTGTTTATTTGGTCACATTTTGTTTACTCTTAATTTGAAGTCCAAAATAAATTCTATCTACTTATAATGTAATGATGTAAGTATAGCATCAGGATGTAAATACCTTATTTAGCGTAATCACACGCAAACAGATCTTAAATAATTAATTTATAACATAGTTTTTGTATCTAGACACGCGGCAGCGTGTCAAGCCAAGTTCAAGCAAAGGAACTGGCTAGCCAGCGCCGAGTGTAATATTACACGAACCACTTGGTGCCACTTTTGACCCTTCTATAACTCAAAACATCTTTGACGTAAACACATAAAACTACGTGTGTTTAATTATATCCATAAGGATATCTAGAAGCCCAAATTTCATGAAGCTAGCTCAAACGGTTATAAAGGTATGAAGGTCAAAAAGTCGTAAATTTTAAGACTGACTTATGACTTATAGTACCTAAACCTAACCTACTTCCAGATGACCTAGAAGGATGAAATTTGGAATCCAGCTTGGTTATTGTGTGTAACCGTAGGAAAAAATCTAAAAATAAAATAAAGTTAAAAAATAGGGGGGGTCCCCATACAAAAAAACCACTTTTTATTGGGACTGACATATAAGTACCTAAACCTAACCTACTTCCAGATGACCTAGAAGGATGAAATTTGGAATCCAGCTCGGTTATTGTGTGTAACCGTAGGAAAAAATCTAAAAATAAAATAAAGTTTAAAAATAGGGGGGGTCCCCATACAAAAAAACCATTTTTTATTGGGACTGACATATAAGTACCTAAACCTAACCTACTTCCAGATGACCTAGAAGGATGAAATTTGGAATCCAGCTCGGTTATTGTGTGTAAGCGTAGGAAAAAATCTAAAAATAAAAAAAAGTTAAAAAATAGGGGGGGTCCCCATACAAAAAAATATTTTTTTATTGTAGCGTTGGAACCGTTACAAGCAGATATTTGAAACTACCCCAATATATGTATTATTATATTTGCTATATTAAAATAAAGTTTAGTCAAAAAATAAGTGGTGTCCCCATACAAAAAACTTGTAATACGCTCTAAACAACCGGCCAACGGTGTGTCGTCGGCGGCGCGCGGCACCACATAATTACACAAAGAACAGAAGTAAAAACCATACAGCGGAAACACAAGAAAAAACATTAAATCTCAATACCTGCCTAGTTTTCTTTACAAAAAGTATTGATATCCCACCAAAAACATAAATGTAAAAAAGGAGAGCCAAGTTCAATACAAAAATTATGCTTGGCTGTGGGGCTCGCCGCAAAAAGAATGGAGATCTAAATGAGTGCCACTGCCAAGTTCTATGCAAAATCCAAATATGTATTTATAGGAACAAAATAACATTATAAACAAGTATTAAACTCTATTTCTTTGCTTTATTGGATACCTATAACAATTGCTGTTATTTAAAAAAATGTGAGATCTTAAAGTAGGTTAGATTTGGCTTGGTCAGGTTTTATCAGAATTACAATATATATAAAATGATTGATATAATGAAAACTGGCCAAGTCAAATGTAACCTACTTTAAGATTTCACATTTTTTTAAATAACAGCAATTGTTATAGGTATCCAATAAAGCAAAGAAATAGAGTTTAATACTTGTTTATAATGTTATTTTCTTCCTATAAATACATATTTGGATTTTGCATAGAACTTGGCAGTGGCACTCATTTAGATCTCCATTCTTTTTGCGGTGAGCCCCACAGCCAAGCATAATTTTTGTATTGAACTTGGCTCTCCTTTTTTACATTTATGTTTTTGGTGGTTTGACTTAGTAAATACGTATATATGTGTCAACACTAATGTGCAACTGCTACGGTTTTGCCGACTCGATTGTGAGGTATGAATATTACCTATGCATGTGGATTAAATACACCAGCATTTCAGCATTAGAGTAAACCAAACTAAATATTTAATTAGACCTACCACACATCTACATACCTTGATAATGTCCTTTAAGATCCTCAACTGTAGTGTTCTTGTGTTCATCAGCTCCATGAACTTGTCTCGGGCTGTCCCCGTCTGTGCTCCGAGTGCCGGTGAGCAGCGTGTCCACAAAGAGGCGCTCCAGCCTCACACAGCAGTCCCTCAGCAATGACTTTCCTTCTATCGCCAGGTTGGAATCTGAAATCACTGTAAAACATTTACAGATGTTTAAACACAACACCATTATATTCTACGGAAATTTCTACAGATTACTTAAGCTATAACCCTCCCGTGACTCGAACATATTAAAATTATCCTAACTATCCGTTGCATCTCTAGTTACCATCCACAACTGACCTGTTGGTGCGTGGCGCACGCGCCGCTCCACTAGCACGGGGCCGAGCACGAGCTCATCTTTCACTGCGTGATCGGCGTACAGCTCCGCCGCCGCGCTCACGCCGGGCGACTCGTCTTTCACACTCACATCTGCGCACGAAGGCTCGGCTTTTATAACCACGCTATCGCACCTGGGCTCTTCTTTTACACACACATCATCCAGCTCAGCTTTCACAGACACGCTCACGGTCGTGGACTCATCCATTATATACACGTCCTCACAAGGCTCAGCCTTCACGCAAATCACTGCGCCCAATAACGCTGACGGTTCCATCGTCAACTAAATCTCGTTGTGATTTAAGTATTCTTTAGCGTCACTTTACAGCTAGTAACTTTACTAACTACTAGATAGGGTATTGTTCTAATTCCATACGAAATGAACACAAACACGATACACGATTTAAAGGCTATGATAAATGTTAGACGAACTTCCAGTATTGTCCATGTATTGTCAATGTCAACTTTGACGTTTCTGAAGTAACTTTTTTTTTCGTCCATCTTCAGGCAAAGCACGAAGCCATTTTGCCCCTCGCTAGAGCTGTAACAAACGGGCGTACTGGACCGCGACCTTAGTCCGGTCCGATTGTATAGAACATGGCCCTCGTACATCTTAAGCCCCCTCCAGACTATGCGCGTGAATCGCGGGCGAAGCCGCGAACGCGAGTGTGGAGTCGATTTCGCTTTCTGCGAACAAGCTTCGCGCCGCGATTCGCGCACGAGTGTGGAGGGGGCTTTATATCTTTTAAGATGGTAAACTGAAATGGAGCCGCCATTAACAGGCGTTCCCCTCTGTCGAAAATAGGCGGCCAATGGTCAACCACATGTCAACCATATGTATGGACTGACGTTTATCTGACATGACGTACCTATACATTTGATGTGCCCCTCCCCCGCAAAAACGGCAGACTATTTTGTACCGAAAATTTTAGACATGGCGTCTCCGATGGTTATATCCTCTAAGACTGAAAGAGAATATAAGAGTCGTACATATAATATATAGATGGTCAAGCAAATCTTGTCAGTAAAAAAAGGCGCGAAATTCAAATTTTCTATGAGACAATATCCCTTCGCACCTACATTTTTCAAATTTGCCGCCTTTTTCTACTGACAAGATCTGCTTGACCAACTATAAATAAAATCACTTCTTTATAAGTTTTAAACTTATAAAATAAATAATAGAACTAACACACTATAGCACCGCACCGCGACCTTGATGCGTCGCACCCCTAAGTGTGAGCGAGGAAGAGATATGTTTCGATCACGGATGTTATAACTTCATAGTTTCGATTTTCGCAGACAGCGAAATCGACTCCACACCAAACAAGAATAATTATATTCACGCGCGTAGTCTGTAGGGGGCTTTGATGTTTGCGTTCGCACTACCTGATTTGATCGGACAACTTAATCAGATTGGCGAAAAATTGTCTTCGTCTGCAAACCGTCCTATAGTCTGGCAAACGTCCCTAAAAGTGATTAAATTTAACTCAGGGTTAAATAAGAAATACACATCTTTTTAAATTTATTTATTACAAAATAATCATCATTACACTTTTATTTAAATTCACACGATAATATTTCTTCTAATTTCTGGGCATCATTGATTATCTGTGTAAATAAATTTGGTAATTCGCCTAAAGTAAGACCAAGAAAAGTATGCAGCGATATTGATAGCACACGCAGTGCAAGTGTTATTTTAAACGTCAAGCTCCTATGAAATGATGATGTGGTAAATAACACTCGCACTGCGTGTGCCATCAAAATCGCTGCAGACTTCTTGGTCTAACTCTATTTCGCATTTATAGAAAGATATTTGTATTATTCGCGTAAATAGGAACAATTTTTCATTAAATTACAAGTGGCAGTGCTAATATTAAATTAACTTACATACAGTGTTTATTAACATTTGGACGAACTCGCGACACCGTGATTCCAGCCTGCCGATGTACCAACTAAGCTACCGAGACCCTTTGACAGCGAATATTTCCACCATATCTCTGCCGGGGTTATTCCGGGGTCGCGATTTCGAGACAGTCAGTTTTTCCACTTTTCCTTCATGCCTAATCATTTTGGTATCTTACAGATGTTTCTGCCTAATACAACATTACTCATAGAGCCAGTAGCCTGTAGTATTTATTCAGTTCGGTGAAATTTTATCAATTTAAATAATATTCATACTTCGCAATCGAGTTCGCAAAACCGTAGCAGTTGCACATTAAGGTTGACGCATATATACGTATTTACTAAGTCAAATACAAAAACTGTTTTAAATTAATTATTTAAGATCTGTTTGCGTGTGATTACGCTAAATAAGGTATTACATCCTTGTGCTATACACACATCATTACGTTATAAGTAGGTAGAATATATTTTGTATTTCAAATATTAAGAGTAAACAAATTGAGTTCAAATAAACAAAAATTTTAAGAAGTAATATAACAATTTACTTTCCTGAAACACAAATTTAACTTTAAAATTTAAAAAATAGTGACTATGTTATCATGAGTCATGATGATGATTGATGACATATGAACGCTAACCTTTACATTCAACTGTCATTTGCTACGGTTTTGCTAGCTCGATTGCGAGATATGCTAATATTATTATACCAGGTGTGGCCTGTAACATGAGCAAATAATTAAAACATACATTGCACTCCTCAAACGGTGACACTTTTTATCAAGAACTTTAAAAAAATATGAAGTATTTAGACTCGCTATTTTTCATACTAAATAAATATTATCTTCAATGGACGCCATCGCCACGCTATATCATTGTGATTGACGTTGCTTGTCATGCCTTAAACATAACAAAATTCGTAACACATTGCGTCTTAGAATAAACTTTGAAGTGTATTAAAAATCAAACCACAACTTATTTTTAAAAGTCGCTGAACAAATGTTGGTCAGTATGAGGAGTTCAGCCTATAATTAAATTTTTTGCTCATGTTACAGGCCACACCCGGTATAAGTAAGGATAGAGTGGTAACTCCATACATCAATGTTCTTACCAAAACGCACGTTATTTCGTAGCCGACATCTATCGTCAAGTAGTGGAACTATCAGTACAGCTACTTGACACCAGGGCCCTATTTCACCATCGTGACAAATGTCACATTTGTCGACATCACTGTTACTGACGTCACAGGCCTCCATAGGCTACGGTAACCGCTTACCATCAGACGGGCGGTGTGGTTGTTTGCCACCAACATGTTAATTAAAAAAAAACTCCACTATATCGCCAGTTAATAAGTATTTATTTTGCGAAGCTAATCATAATTGTCACAAGAAATACGACAATTGTCACGAAATTCCGACACAGAACTCATTTGCTGTCAAGAATTACCTAAAGTTCTTTGAAATCTTGTGACAATTGTCATCATTATCATCATAAACATCACAAGAGAAATATCTGTTTTTTGCCGATATAATAAAGTTTTTTTAAATAATACAATGATGGTGACAAACAGGAATACGGCCCGCCCGATGGTAAGCGACAACCGTAGCCCATGGATGCCTGTGACGTCAGCAACAATGAGACTTGTCGAATTGTCGCACCTGTCACGTTGTTGAAATAGGGGCCCGATGTCACGAATGACGAAAATTTATACATAAGAGTGCGCGAATATCTACCCTGCAGCATTAATTTACTTGAACTCTATTTCCCAGGTAATAAGGGTGACGACAATTTGACTAAAATATCAATATCTCAGTTCTGCAATGGAATTCCGCTTGGTGCCCATAGAACAAAATGAAGTACATGAAAATACCTATCTAATGACGTAACTCTCATTTCTGTTGGTTTTTGGACCAGGCTCCTTTGACCATGGTCCTTTCAGAGGCAAATTTTGGTATTTACATTAGAGATGCACCGGATATTCGGTTACTATCCGGTATCCGACCTATCCGGCCATTGTTTTAACATCCAGCCGGATACCGGATAGTAACATTGCTTGATTTCGGAGTAAACAAAATTGGAATAAGAAATAGTCACGGTTACAATCGTACTCGTTTATTATTTTAAACCAATTTGAACATTCCCACTTGCACGCGCACTCATTTCGATCCTAGAAATGAGTCCGCGCGAACGTTCACTACGAAACAGGTCAAAACCTGCATAATGTGCACCTGAAAAACCGAAATATAGGTATAGTTCCACCGGCCGAATATTCGGCTGATGGTTAGGCCGAATATCCGGTATCCGGCCAAACAACTATCCGTTGCATCTCTAATTTACATCTGTATGGCTGGGCCCTAGGAGGTCAATTTAGATTTCCGTCTAAGGTCCCGCGGTGACCGTGAAGTAGACCTCACAGTTGGGAATGTTGGGTCGCCACGCGTCGAACACTATCTGGGGCTCCTCTTTGGTGAACAGATCTAGCTTTGGCGGGTCCTCGGAGGCCGGGGGCTCCTGTTTCGCCTGAAATTAAATTTATTTTTTTATTCGGTGGAACTAGGGTATAATAACCGGTAGTGACCCTGCCTGCGAAGCAGGAGGTTCAGGGTTCAATTCCTGGTAAGGGCATTTATTTGTGTGTTCATCATATATATTATATATTGTTCCTGTTATATCGGTATTTTTATGCATTTAAGTTTTTATCTATTCTACGTTATTTTATTACAGCCGTCGCAGCTATAACCGTAAATCTGAAGTTATTTGGGCCGCAAGTTTCGCACGAGTATGGTTTCTCCCCAATGTTTGTGCGGTTCTGTGGCTCTATATGGCCTGAGCGCGAATGTGTGACAGTATACCTTTCCGCAGCGCCGCTTAAGGTGCACCAGGTCCATGTCGGTCCTCATCGCTGTGCGCCCGCAACCCGCATGTTTCACAAGACTATGGTTTCTCCCCAATGTTTGTGCGGTAGTGTAGCTCGATATGACCTGAGCGCCTGTGTGTGATACTATACCTTCCCGTGGCATCACTTGACATTTACCCGGTCCACGTGCGTCCGCATAGCGGTGCTGTGCGAGAACTTGCAGCCGCATCTTTCGCACGAGTAAGGTTTCTCCCCAATGTCTGCGCGATTCTGTAGCTCGATATAGCCTTAGCATGTGTGTGTGATAGTATACCTTCCCGCGGCGCCGCTTGAGATGCACCAGGTCCACGTGAGTCCGCATGGCGGTGCTCTGCGAGAACTTGCGGCCGCATGTGGGGCAAGAGAATGGTTTCTCCCCGGTGTGTGTGCGGACGTGGTTGATTAGCACTGATTTGCCCTGAAATGTGAATCAATTACAGACATTTTCAAAGGTTATCCTACATAAACTCTAAAATACATTTTAAATTAGTTTATTTATTAGACTTTGTCTAATTACTCTCACTTCATCGATCCGATGCTTGAGCTGCCGAACGAAGCTTTAGAGTTAGGCCATGAAAAGTCTGCAGCGATTTTGAGAGCCCACGTAGTGCCATTTGCACTGCGTAGACGAAATGTGCGAAGTGCGTTGGTGAGCGAGGCTCTAGACACGAGCGCTGCGGGACAGCATCCATCTCACTCACCCTAAAGGCCTTCCCGCAGGCGTCGCAGACGTGCCTCTTGGCCGGGCGGGCGCCCTGGTGCACGTGTCTGCGGTGCTTGGCGAGGGAAGCCCTGGAGGCGAGGGCGGCGGGGCAGACGCCGCAGGCGTGCGCGCGCAGGCCGTCGTGCTGCACGGCGTGGTGCGCGGCCAGCGTGCGCGCGCACTCGAACCGCTTGTCGCAGCGCGTGCACGCGAACCTGGGGAAATTACTTCTTTACTAACTACCAAAGACATATGTAACTTCGTATAAAATGAATAAAGTCTAAGGAAAACCGTGCCTCGGAAATCAAGAAAAAGTCATTCTCGGATAGATGCCGCACACACCTTTAGCCTATAATCGGCTAGATGGTGTGACGACACCGTTTCATATTTAACAATTTTAACACATAGATATCAGTGAATGAACATGGATCAAAATGATATAAAAATAATAAAATCCTTTATCCATATATATGATTTTATTTTTGATAATTTTATAAGTTTTCATTTTGAGTTTTAGTCGTGTGTCGATAGATGGCAGTAAATTTACGGTGACTACAAAATTTACAATGACAGGACCCCTCTATACTATCTTTCTATTGCTTTTGCTAACTACCTGCGTATACAGGATGTAACAAAAATTAAATAGTCGGGTTCCATTTAAGGGCATATTCGGTATCATGTTCTAATTAGGAAAAAAAACCGACCAAGAGCATATCGGGCCATGCTCAGTGTAGGGTTCCGTAGTTACCCGTCCGTCATAAAAAGAAGATTATTAAAAAGGGATATGTGCCTTTCACCCGAGTTAAACAATCTAATTTCCGTTCTAAAACTGGTGCGATAATTTAGGTATCATGTCAAACAATTCTTTAGAGCACAGCTCATTGTACAAGCGGTAGAACATGCGTATAGAGTTGGAGATACGATAAGTGTATTTACACTACATCAGCGGTTCTCAAACTTTTTTGGTGACGGAACCCTTTCGGCAAGCGAAATATTTGACGGAACCCCAAATAAAAAGTTTTCGTTCATCACTGTGGACCAGATATACCTATAGAAGAGCTGGTTTTATTCTTATTATTACAAGTATATTTTCGCGGAACCCCAACAGAGGCTTTGTGGAACCCTAGGGTTCCGCGGAACACACTTTGAGAATGGCTGCACTACATGAATAAAATGTAACCCCATAACAATAAGGTTGTAATTTGCATTTAGTGACCGTAAATCCCAAGTAAATTTGTTTTCAACATATTTTATACGACAATTTATATAAATAATTTTATATGATATTTAAATAACCTACTCAACATTAAAAATACGTCATTTACCTAGTTATAGTAATTATAGTGATGTAGTAGTAATTATAGTTGTAGTGTAGTAGTAGTTAGTAATAGTTGTTGTTGTAGTAGTAATTGTAGTAATTATAGTAATAGTAGTAGTGTAGTAGTAGTGTAGTACTACTTACTTCAGACTCTGTTTGTCCTTGTGTTTCAAACTCTTCACTAGATGCTGACGTAAACTGTGCGCCGACTTGAATCTGCAGAAAAAAAACATGGTTATAAATATCATTCTTGAGCTTACCGTGGCGCTTAGTCAATTTGTGTAAAAATGTCCTATAATATTTATTTATTTTCACCACACCAACTCGGAAAGCCTTACTTTGGCACTTCAAAAACTGATAGCAAAGTTGCGTTTTATTCACATGTGAGGCAAAGTAATCAAATGCAAATTTTGAGTTGTTTTCTTATATTTTCTGGTAGAATTGACTTTTAAATGATGATTTTGGATGAAAAATATTTGATAACATTCATTTGGATTTGATTTGGTTTGATTTTGTTTGATATTTTACATTTAATATTTGCTTCGGGTTGGCGTGGTGAATAATGTTGTGTTTAACTTGGGGGCAAATTTTGTTTAACCCTAAAAACCCTCAAGATTCCATTTTTCGAATCTGAGCACGAATAAGATAAGATAAGATACCTGACGTCACACTCCACGCAGTAGTACTCCTTCACGTCGGTATGTTTCAGCTGGTGATGTTTGATCTGCGTCCGCGTCCGGAACCGCTTGCCGCACTCCGAGCATGAATAAGATAAGATAAGATACCTGACGTCACACTCCACGCAGTAGTACTCCTTCACGTCGGTATGTTTCAGCTGGTGGTGTTTGATCTGCGTCCGCGTCCGGAACTGCTTGCCGCACTCCGAGCATGAATAAGATAAGATAAGATACCTGACGTCACACTCCACGCAGTAGTACTCCTTCACGTCGGTATGTTTCAGCTGGTGGTGTTTGATCTGCGTCCGCGTCCGGAACTGCTTGCCGCACTCCGAGCATGAATAAGATAAGATAAGATAAGATACCTGACGTCACACTCCACGCAGTAGTACTCCTTCACGTCGGTATGTTTCAGCTGGTGGTGTTTGATCTGCGTCCGCGTCCGGAACTGCTTGCCGCACTCCGAGCATGAATAAGATAAGATAAGATAAGATACCTGACGTCACACTCCACGCAGTAGTACTCCTTCACGTCGGTATGTTTCAGCTGGTGATGTTTGATCTGCGTCCGCGTTCGGAACCGCTTGCCGCACTCCGAGCAAGAGTAGTTCTTGATGCCCTGGTGTATCCTGGGCAGGGGCACCAAAATGTAACACTTAAAGTAACGATACGAAAAATATAAGTAGCAACAAAGAGAATAGAATGTGTAGAGACGGATTGTCAAAGTAAATTATGCACACATACTTAATTACACAAAATAAAATTAAATTATGTAGCCACTGTAAATTTACTGCTATCTTTCGACAGAATATTAGAACTGTTAGAACGCCATTTGACTTTGATCCTTATTCTTTCACAGATATGTCTTCTTCTTCTTCCTCGCGTTATCCCGGCATTTCGCCACGGCTCATGAGAGCCTGGGGTCCGCTTGACAACTAATCCCATGATTTGACGTAGGCACTAGTTTTTACGAAAGCGACTGCCATCTGACCTTCCAACCCAGAGGGTAAACTAGGCCTTATTGGGATTAGTCCGGTTTCCTCACGATGTTTTCCTTCACCGAAAAGCGACTGGTGAATATCAAATGATATTTCGTACATAAGTTCCGAAAAACTCATTGGTACGAGCCGGCCACTTCCACTTCTTCTTCTACTACTACTTCTTTATTCTTTCACTGATATGTGCCGTTGACTTATTAAATATTAATATTAACGCCATCTACTCGACTATAGGCAAAAGGTATGGTACAATATTTTCGAGGGATGGCGCCATAACTTTCAGCCTACTCTCGAGTAGATGGCGTTAATATTAATATTTAACAAGTAAATTAAACTAATGATCAAAGACAAGTGGCGTCTCGCGTAGTAAAGTTTATGAGACGAGTATTGTCCAATTTTATTTTAGGAACTAAAATAATTTTCAGAAATAGTGCTTTTAGAAAAATGTCCAGAATAATCGCGATTTATGTCCCGCGTCGTTGGAAAAGTTGATAACGACTGTCTGAGATCCTCGCATATTACCCCAAGAATCAGAAGTGTCTATAATTAAAAAAGCTAAATTGTAATACGGGGTGTTTGGTACATCGCTTGCCAAATTAAAACGGCAGATAGGTTGAGTCATTTGCTATCTACTCATGCCTAGAGAAACAAAATTGGCCATGGTTTTTTTACTGTGCAAGTAAAAATTTGAAATTTACGAAAAACTGGCATAGAAGTGAAAAAATTTTTTTACGCCAAATTAAAAACTTCTAGGCCTGAGAAGATAGCAAATGACTCAACCTATCCGCCGTTTTAATTTGGCAATACATCGTTTGCATACATACAAACACCCTGTATATTCACAGCACTCACTGCCTGTGTTCCTCTAGTGAGTCCTTGTTGACGAAGGTCTTGCCGCACTGCTCGCACTCCGGCCGCTGTCCGCCGTGGTGGTTCCGCATGTGGCCGCGGTGAGTTTTGCTATTACTGACAATATATACATTTGTTAACTTGTGTAGTTAACAGCGCCATCTATCTCACCTCTTACGTACTTTATCGAGCCTAGAATCCTTAGATGGCTTAGGCCGACTTGCACCATTATACTAACCCGGGGTTAACCGGTTAAGCCTGAAGTTACCATGGTTACCAGTACAATTTGACACTGGGTTAACGGTTTAACCGTTTAACCCCGGGTTAGTGGGATGGTGCAAGTGGGCCTTAATGATCTACATAAAGGCACAGAATAAATAATAGTACTAGGTACAGAAGATCCACTCTCTAACAAAACGCGTCTGTTACGATCAGGACAGATATGGCCGCTAGGTGGCGACAGCGCCTCGCGCGGCTTATGGCAAACCCCAAAATTGGGGTCGAACGGATGTACTTTTAGCTACCTGTAGCAAAGCGACGAAATCGCGGAGTGAGACACGCCTGATAAAGGTACCTGCTTGGTTCCCTACACAGTGCATAGGTGGCGCTGTAATTAGTTTAATTATTTTAGGCTAGCTAATTTGTAATGTACTCATGACACTTTTCCAATATACATCGTAAGAAGCACACGCTGTTATGTCTCCAACTCCCTCAAGATCCTTCGACCTCCGCCCACGTGCCATCAACATTTTTATTAGAGATGCAACGGATAGTTGTTTGGCAGGATACCGGATATTCGGCCTGACCATCGGCCGAATATCCGGTATCTGGCCGCCGAATATTAGCCAGGGGAACTATACCTACATTTCGGTCTTTCAGGTACGCATTGTGCAGTTTTAGACATGTTTCATAGTGAACATTCGGGCGGACACATTTCTAGGTTCGAAATGAGTGCGCGTGCAAGTCAGGGGAATATTTAAATAGTTTTAAAATAATGAACAAGTACGATTATGAGCAAGACTGTCTCTTAAATCCAATTAGTCTACTCCGAAATCAAACAATGTTACTATCCGGTATCCGGCCGGTTAGTAGGTCACCATCCGGTATCCAGCCGGATAGTAGGTCACTATCCGCTATCAGGCCGTATAGTAGGTCACTATCCGGTATCCGGCCGGATATTAAATTTATGGCCGGATAGTTACGGAATATCCGGTGCATCTCTAATTTTTATATATTCCTCAATCTATTAAATATGTGTGAACTATATGTGACGTGTGTAGAGTTCTTATTTAACTTTATTTATAAAATATCTCCATTTATCGGGTTCTACCGCCCACATAGACTAGGGATCCTCTAGACCGAGTTTAGAGCAATTATTTCATGCAACCGATGATGCCAAAAATGCGGGGGTGCGCGGGACGAGGTGAGCGAAGTCCCGTGCCGTGATTGGTCCGTTCAAAGACACGGACGTCACACAAAGACACTTTCGACTCAAACATGGAGTAAAATTACCGTATGCGTGGCAGAGGGGGTAGCGCGACTATGCTCTGTTTGGAGGATGTTTTGTCTGTGACCGTCCATCCCTCGAAATAAGTATTGTTCTCCGTTTCATCTCATTAATACTATAAAATCTTGCACTTACTTGGAAACTTTTCCACAGAGATGGCACGTAAAGTGTGACACCAGCCCTTCGTGTTGCGTTCTGTCGACAAACAGTATATTTATACGCATTTGTTTTGATCCAATAGTTGACTGATAGAGAATGCCTTTTGGAATTAAGTCCGCCATTTGTACATTTTCCTTTATTTGTGCAATAAAGTTTAAATAAATAATTTTACAAATTTGTACAGTTCGTTTTTTTTAGCATTAGAATTAAGGTAAACAATCTTGATGTGTCTTTTAATTGAAAAACACATTTTAAAAGTAAGATACGGCAAATATGTAACATTTATGAATCTAATACGATCATTTATATTCTTCTGCTTTCATAAGTAATAGTTACTAATTTTAAAAAAGCGTTTTTGAATTAAAAGACATGTCAAAATCGCTTACCTTCTTCCAAGTTCTTTCTAATGCTAAAAAAAACGAACTATAGACTGGTGAATTAAAAGAGGGTCTTCTTTTTATCACCCACGCAAAAAGAGCGGTGTTATAAATTTGACCGCTGTGTGTGTCTGTTGCACGGTAGCTCTTAAATAGCGATTCAGGGACGAATCATGCTGTCCCTTTCTAATGTATGATACGATCCTATTCAGCTATTTAGGGTTGTCTAAATTCAAGCCCTTATCTGTGGTCACAAGACCACACGCGTGCTTTGCGTGCACGCTAAGGAACGTCAAATTCAAGCCCTTATCTGTTGTCACAAGACCAGACGCGCGCTTTGCGTGCACGCAAAGGAACGTCAAATTCAAGCCCTTATCTGTTGTCACAAGACCAGACGCGCGCTTTGCGTGCACGCAAAGGAACGTCAAATTCAAGCCCTTATTTGTTGTCACAAGACCAGACGCGCGCTTTGCGTGCACGCTAAGGAACGTCAAATTCCAGCCCTTATCTGTTGTCACAAGACCAGACGCGCGCTTTGCGTGCACGCAAAGGAACGTCAAATTCAAGCCCTTATCTGTTGTCACAAGACCAGACGCGCGCTTTGCGTGCACGCAAAGGAACGTCAAATTCAAGCCCTTATCTGTGGTCACAAGACCACACGCGTGCTTTGCGTGCACGCAAAGGAACGTCAAATTCAAGCCCTTATTTGTTGTCACAAGACCAGACGCGCGCTTTGCGTGCACGCAAAGGAACGTCAAATTCAAGCCCTTATCTGTTGTCACAAGACCAGACGCGCGCTTTGCGTGCACGTAAAGGAACGTCAAATCAAGCCCTTATATGTTGTCACAAGACCAGACGCGCGCTTTGCGTGCACGCAAAGGAAAGTCAAATTCAAGCCCTTATCTGTTGTCACAAGACCAGACGCGCGCTTTGCGTGCACGCAAAGGAACGTCAAATTCAAGCCCTTATCTGTTGTCACAAGACCACACGCGCGCTTTGCGTGCACGCAAAGGAACGTCAAATTCAAGCCCTTATCTGTTGTCACAAGACCAGACGCGCGCTTTGCGTACACGCGAAGGAACGTCAAATTCAAGCCCTTATCTGTTGTCACAAGACCAGACGCGCGCTTTGCGTGCACGCAAAGGAACGTCAAATTCAAGCCCTTATCTGTGGTCACAAGACCACACGCGTGCTTTGCGTGCACGCAAAGGAACGTCAAATTCAAGCCCTTATCTGATGTCACAAGACCACACGCGTGCTTTGCCTGCACGCAAAGGAACGTCAAATTCAAGCCCTTATCTGTTGTCACAAGACCAGACGCGCGCTTTGCGTGCACGCAAAGGAACGTCAAATTCAAGCCCTTATCTGTTGTCACAAGACCACACGCGTGCTTTGCCTGCACGCAAAGGAACGTCAAATTCAAGCCCTTATCTGTTGTCACAAGACCAGACGCGCGCTTTGCGTGCACGCAAAGGAACGTCAAATTCAAGCCCTTATCTGTTGTCACAAGACCAGACGCGCGCTTTGCGTGCACGCAAAGGAACGTCAAATTCAAGCCCTTATCTGTGGTCACAAGACCACACGCGTGCTTTGCGTGCACGCAAAGGAACGTCAAATTCAAGCCCTTATTTGTTGTCACAAGACCAGACGCGCGCTTTGCGTGCACGCAAAGGAACGTCAAATTCAAGCCCTTATCTGTTGTCACAAGACCAGACGCGCGCTTTGCGTGCACGTAAAGGAACGTCAAATCAAGCCCTTATATGTTGTCACAAGACCAGACGCGCGCTTTGCGTGCACGCAAAGGAAAGTCAAATTCAAGCCCTTATCTGTTGTCACAAGACCAGACGCGCGCTTTGCGTGCACGCAAAGGAACGTCAAATTCAAGCCCTTATCTGTTGTCACAAGACCACACGCGCGCTTTGCGTGCACGCAAAGGAACGTCAAATTCAAGCCCTTATCTGTTGTCACAAGACCAGACGCGCGCTTTGCGTACACGCGAAGGAACGTCAAATTCAAGCCCTTATCTGTTGTCACAAGACCAGACGCGCGCTTTGCGTGCACGCAAAGGAACGTCAAATTCAAGCCCTTATCTGTGGTCACAAGACCACACGCGTGCTTTGCGTGCACGCAAAGGAACGTCAAATTCAAGCCCTTATCTGATGTCACAAGACCACACGCGTGCTTTGCCTGCACGCAAAGGAACGTCAAATTCAAGCCCTTATCTGTTGTCACAAGACCAGACGCGCGCTTTGCGTGCACGCAAAGGAACGTCAAATTCAAGCCCTTATCTGTTGTCACAAGACCACACGCGTGCTTTGCCTGCACGCAAAGGAACGTCAAATTCAAGCCCTTATCTGTTGTCACAAGACCAGACGCGCGCTTTGCGTGCACGCAAAGGAACGTCAAATTCAAGCCCTTATCTGTTGTCACAAGACCAGACGCGCGCTTTGCGTGCACGCAAAGGAACGTCAAATTCAAGCCCTTATCTGTTGTCACAAGACCAGACGCGCGCTTTGCGTGCACGCAAAGGAACGTCAAATTTAAGCCCTTATCTGTTGTCACAAGACCACACGCGTGCTTTGCGTGCACACAAAGGAACGTCAAATTCAAACCCTTATCTGTGGTCACAAGACCACACGCGTGCTTTGCGTGCACGCAAAGGAACGTCAAATTCAAACCCTTATAGTGGTCACAAGACCACACGCGTGCTTTGCGTGCACACGCAAAGGAACGTCAAATTTAAGCCCTTATCTGTTGTCACAAGACCACACGCGTGCTTTGCGTGCACACAAAGGAACGTCAAATTCAAACCCTTATCTGTGGTCACAAGACCACACGCGTGCTTTGCGTGCACGCAAAGGAACGTCAAATTCAAACCCTTATAGTGGTCACAAGACCACACGCGTGCTTTGCGTGCACACGCAAAGGAACGTCAAATTCAAGCTCTTATCTGTGGTCACAAGACCACACGCGTGCTTTGCGTGCACACAAAGGAACGTCAAATTCAAACCCTTATCTGTGGTCACAAGACCACACGCGTGCTTTGCGTGCACACGCAAAGGAACGTCAAATCCACGTTTTTAGCGGTCAAAGGGATATTTAAAATGTTGTACAGCCACCCTCAGATATATCGGACCGGTCGAGGTGCTCAAAAATATATGAACACACACTTTAACACCTTGACAATAGAGGCGTGTTGAGATATTTGTTAGTGGCTTGGCCGCTCCGATATATTTGATGACATGTTTTACCTGTAATGGTCCAGTATGGAGGCGCGGTCGATCATGCGGCGTCCGCAGGCTACGCACTCGTAGCGCCGCGTGTGGATATGTGCATGCACGGTGCGGCTGTATGCCGACGGGAAGTACATGGTGCATAGCGAGCACGAGAACTGGCCCCGGGACTGAAAACGGAAACAAATATTTATTCACATCACCTATTCGAAAAAGGGCTTTTTCTTCCCCGCTAGGAGGGATCAAAGTGGCACTTTTCTTCCCTGCTAGGAGGGATCAAAGTTATACTGTACTGTTCTAGGACACGTTTTTTTTCTTTCTTGCATACTATATTTTTTTTGGTCAAATACATGGAAAACAACAATTTCCTCATAGTTGATGTGAAAAGCAGTATGTGACACACAGTATCAAAATTATTTCGTCTTGGGCTACTACACTCCCCAACTCCCCAGCCCCAAGCAAACCTGTCTTTAAACGACTACTCCGCAAGCATCTTCTGTCAGAAGAATTTAAATAATGTTCTCCGTCTTCATATTATAGGTACAATATATATATATATATATATATATAATTTATATTTATTAGTTTATCTTTGTACATCATATAAGTATTAGTATTTTATCATAATTTTGTAGGTTTATGTTATTATGTTTATATATAATATTTGACTTCTCGGTTACATTTCTCTTTATAAATTATGTATCTCCTGCACCAACATTTGTCTCTGTTTGACCCAATGGTTGACTGGTAGAGAATGCCTTTAGGCATTAAGTCCGCCATTTGTAAATTTTTCCTGTGCTTGTGCAATAAAGTTTAAATAAATAAATAAATAAAATACACTCAAGATTTTTCAACTACAAACCTTACTAAGGGGTATTCCACCTGTCCAACTTCTTTATCCAATGTGCATGTCGCCTCGTGCTCATAGTAAACGTTTAACCTCCTAAGGCCCAGCCATACAAATGAAAAATGCATAAATAGCCACAGAAATTTGAACCTACAATGTAGGAAATAGAGTTGATTTTGCGTTGTTCAAAAACTGAACGAAACAGAGCAAAAGCAACTCTGTTCCAATCGAATATGATTTAAATTTCTTTGAACTGAATAAGTACTATAGGTAGGACCTTGGGCCTTAGGAGGTTAACCTAGTATAGGGCTAGGTCGATCAGTGTAAGGTTGATGCAAATATTTATTTATTTATATTTTAGCCGCCTTTCATTTATTACGTAAGACGATTTTTGCCAGTTTTTGACCCCATCCCTGTACGAAAAAATAAGAATAGGCTGACCCCCCTCCTCCCAATATTACCATATATTACGTAAGAATCTAAAGGAAAAAATTAGTACCTACACGTTTGGTTTGATTTAGTGTTTATTTTTAAAAAAAAAAAGAGGTAGGTATGTCAGGATCGTAGCAAGTGGGAATCCGTGGTCTCTGCCTACCCCTCCGGGAAATAGGCGTGATTATATGTATGTATGTATGTATGTATGTATGTATGTATGTGTTTTCAAAAAAAACATTTTTGGAATTCTTATTTTTATATCTACAGTCAGCAGCAGCAAATGTTGCAAAGCGGGCGAGGTGTTCAAAACTACCTTGACACACTCATATTTCTCTTAACAATAAAGTCGCGTCAAGATCATTTTGAGCACCTGGCCCGCTTAGCAACTTCTGCTGCTGACTGTACAAAGGTACTGGAGCCCGTTTAAGCTCACTCTGCACCGTATTTGATAGCATAGATCACTATCTGGAAGTATTACTTTAAACGTCATAATTTCATTAAAAAAAAAATTACTTCTTTGTGATCTTACGTAAGAACTATGAAAACCCCCTCCCACCCCCTTGTAAAAAAAAGATTGGTCCCCCCCCCCCCCTAAACCGTCTTACGTAATAAATGAATGGGGCCTTAGTTAAATACTTACCGGGCTGTGCTTCCGCATATGATTCTCCAGTTTGGTGTCGAAATTGAATCCCTTGTAGCACAGGTGGCACTGGTACGGGAACTTGGCTTTGCTCTCTTCCTGCAACAAATATTAACAGTCTAGAGTGGAGTTCAATAGAAATGGCAATAGTACATTATTGCAGAGGCCGGGAAAGGGCAATTCGTGGATGAGTTTCGATTTTGTCGGACGACGCGAAGCGGAGTCCGACAAAGAAGACGAATCCACGAATTGCTATTCCTGCCGAGGCATATATAGTGCTTTTCTCCAAACATGCGAGGAAATAAGCTAAAATAATTATTATTTAACCATCAAGCATCACTCAAATCAAACCTTCACATCCAAAATGTCAAAAACAATTTCCCTCTTTAATTAATTTTTAAAAGTTAAAGTTACAAACTTATTCTGCCATTAAGTATTCGTTCATTCAATATAATTGTGCAATATAGTTGGTCAAACCAACTTTTCAGTCAGTAAGAACCAGGAAAACTATACCCATCCTTTTCTTTTGGGTGCTAGTACTAGTGTAAGACAAAGATAGTATGATTCTCTTTGTCTTTGTTTGAAATGAGAAAGTTCTTTGACAAACTATATAAGCTTTATGAACACGGATGACATTTAAAAAAAATATAAAAATAATCTTTGATTTTATTAAGCAGTATTCGCACGATCATACACGTGAAATGATAGCTGATCGGGTCGTGTAGAAGCGGCTCGCGGCAATAATAATTGGCCGTTTGCGTTTTTTATTATCAAAAAGTAAAAAACACTACAGTAATAAGTTATTACTGTAGTGTTTTTTTACTTCCCGTCCGCTAGAACAGGACAGCGATAGTTTGATGTTTTTTAATTAGAGTTTGACATTAACGAAGAACTTCCCGTAGTATTTTTGCTACAGTAAGGTGAACATTTCCGAGCATATTGGAGAAAATATAATTTAAAAAAAAATAGGCAATGAGCCGGCGATGGCGGTACGCATCTACACGTGGCCCAATCCACAGTGCGTGCTCGAACGCGGTCGAGTGTGGACGTTTATGCTCAGTATCAATTTACGGTTTTTTTTAATTAGAAATGACGAGTACGTGGCACCGTCGTTCCACCGTCTTCCTGATGCTGCTCGGCTCTTCACCCCCCGGCTCTTTGCTGGGACAATTGTTAAACAGCTACAACTAACCTCACACTGTTTGATCTGTTCTTCAGGGTTGAGCATGACGATGCGTATCTTGGTGGGGTCGAGTACCACAGTCTTCCTGATACTGCTCGGCTCTTCACCCCCCGGCTCTTTCCTGGGACAAGTGATAAACTACAACTAACCTCATACTGTTTGAACTGTTCTTTAGGGTTGAGCATGACGATGCGTATCTTGGTGGGGTCGAGTACCACAGTCTTCCTGATGCTGCTCAGCTCTTCACCCCCCGGCTCTTTGCTGGGACAAGTGATAAACTACAACTAACCTCATACTGTTTGAACTGTTCTTCAGGGTTCAGCATGACGATGCGTATCTTGGTGGGATCGAGTTCCACCGTCTTCCTGATGCTGGTTTTCGGCTCTTCACCCTCCACTGGCTCTTTGCTGTGAAAGGACGAAATTAGATATACAATTAGAAAACAATGATTGGTATGTTACCTCTCGCTCGTCCTACAAAACAGGGAACTAATTAATTAATTATTATTGCAATGTTCGTCCGCCAGAGTGCAACACCAGCGCCTTTCGTAAGCCATAGACTAACTTATAGATACTGTGCCTTAAACTATTTTTTGACAAGTTTTCACAGACAATAAAATATGACACTGATACATCAAGGCGGTTTGTTTACAACCTACCAGGAAACGCGAAATCGAAGCTATCTGCCTATGTGATTTATTTTATTTAATCGTATGGCATGCATGGTTAGGCAATCAGAGAACAGCTTTGAGGTTGTTAAGCCAGGCAACTACGTCGGGTGTCAGGGCATCCAGATCCTCAGCTGGGCGAGGATAGGAGTGAAGAGGGCAGCGCCGTAATATGTGCGCAGTGGTTTGTTCTTCTTCGCCGCACTCGCTGAGGGGAGATTCCTTCCAACCCCACTTATGTTGGAAATAATTACAGCGGCCGTGAGCTGTTCTCATCCTATTTAAACGGCACCAGATCTTACGAGTTAGGTGAAACCCTTTTGGCTATGTGATAGAGAGGTTAGATAACAAAATTTCGACTCTCGTTTGCGATAGGCCCTTAGATTGTGACGGACTGTGAAAGTGGCGCCCCCTACGCAGAGTTTCGCGTAATATTAAAGAAAAATGTAATATAATAATTATTACCTCTTCTTCCGCTTGGCCTTGGGCTGTTCCTTCTTCTTAGCCTTCCTCTTTCTCTTGGTCCCCTGTTCTTCCTTCACCAGAGGCTCTTCAGGTACCTCGTTATCAGACTTTACCGCCGTATTTCTGAAATACATACATTATAAACATTTGTTCCCTTTAATAATTCCTTGTCTAGTCTAAAAATGCTTGTGAGACGTAAACTCTTTTAGCACCTAATTCCTAACTGTAGCAATTCATTTCGACATATGTATATTATTACTGCACACTCAGGGGTATTGGGGATGGGTCTGTTTGTGTGGTAATTACTATTTCCCTGTGGTGGTGGCCTGTTTTCATTGTTCCTTGAGATTGGATGCTTATTTGTGTATTCTTAAATTACTTACTAAGTTGTTCTTACCCACCTTTTTATTTTATTTATATTGTCTTTAATGAACCTCCAGGTCTGTTTGTATCACCTCTCAGTTTCTGTATATTGTGTACAACATACGTATTATGTTTATTATGACTGTTTGTGTTCTAAATAAATCTAAATTAAAAATTAAATTTAAAATCTGACGGCTCCTGTGCTGCCCCCTATATTCCTATAGTTCATGCATGCTTCCTATAGTGAGGAGGGCCTCATATAAGTCTCACCTGAACTCCTCCAATGTAATGTTGTCCTCATAATCGTCGAAGGAGTCAAACTCCTCCTTGAGGATTTCTACAGTGGGAGGTCCTGCTGCAGGTATCGGTTCTATCGGAGGCAGGTCTATAGTGTGGAGAGCCGATTCTACTGGTCTCTTTTCGTGCTGCAACAAAAATTTATTTTTATGTAGGTCTCAAGGGCTCTTTCACAAGTCAATACAACATTTAGAGCCGCCATACACGGACTGCTCGAGTAGTAACCCAGTGATCAATATACACAGACTGCCCGAAGCAGTTGCAACTGCTTGAGCGGTTCCTGTATTGCGAATGACGATTTAGTATTGCGCCAAGACCCGCCGCGTCTGTTTGTATGTGTGTTCACAAACGATAAACTCAAAAACTACTGGATGGATTTTCATGCGGTTTTCACCTATCAAGGTTTAGGTGTATTGATCCATTATAAGTGTAACATTATTTTTTTTGTTTGATGGGAAAGAGAAAGGCAAGAAAACCACGAAAAAGATGGGCTGACGACATCGTGGAGACAGCGGGACGGGACTGGATGGATACCGCTCAAAATAGAGTAACGTGGCAAAGCTTGGAGGAGGCTTTTACCCAAACAGGGACCACAAGAAATTAAAAGAATAATCTTTAAGTAATTTGTAATGGAAATGAAAAAAATATTTGTGGAAATAAAAGGCTATAATAAAAAAAATACTTTTAACATAAATCTACTTGTAATCACTACATTAACAACATATTATAAAACAAAGTCCCCCGCCGCGTCTGTCTGTATGTTCGTGATAAAACTCGAAAACTACTTTAATTTCAATTTATTAATAGGATTAAAGGGAGATTTATCAATTAAAGGGAGAGTACTTCTGCACCACCTCACCTCTCCCGGATCACATTTAATCTGTCTAAGCCTAGATGCAATCCGATGCAGTATACAATTGGTATTTACGCATTTACTAGATAGATTTTCATGCGGTTTTCACCTATCAATGGCGATTCTTGAGGAAGGTTTAGGTGGATAATTTCAGTTCAGAACTCACCTCCAACGTTTTGTAGTAGCCAAGCTTCTTACCGCTGTTTTCAAAGGCAAGAGTATTGGTTTCCTTCAGATTCGGTGTTGAGTACTTGCTAAGTTCCGGGTCTTGGGCGTCGATGGGGAACTGAAATACAAGTATTGTCTTTAGTTTTTTTTTTTTTTATTGTGGCACTAATATTGTTTTCTTTTTTTTTTTTAAGTACATTCTTAATAATTTTAATTTTTTTATTTTTTATCCAGATTGTTAAAAATTGTAATATGATCTTTCTCTTTTCTTTTTGTACTTACCTATTGATGTACCTACAAGCACCACCAGAATTTGTTGTTTGTTTGTTTGTGACCGACACACAACTCAAAGGCTCGGTCTGAAAACCAGCGCTGAGCCACCGGCACAGCACATGCTGAGACTGAGACCTATTGCCTCACAATAATTATTAAGTACATATATGTATTAGTAAGTCTTTTTTTTTGTGGCAATAAAATATTTGAAGTTTGAAGTTTAGTATGGTAACATTATGTCGTTATTTTCAAGGTGATATTACTACAGCCCAATATCTGGGCCTTTCCTGTTCCTTATCTACATAAATGACTTGCCATTCCTTGTAAAGACCCACCATGACATAGTATTGTTTGCAGACGACACCTCACTTATTTTCAAAGTCAAACGACAGCAACAAGCTTACAATGATGTAAACGATGCTATTTCAAAGGTAGTAAATTGGTTCAATGTTAATAATTTATTGTTAAATGAGAAAAAGACTAAATGTATTCAGTTTGTCACTAGTAGTAACGTAAGGCATGTGCAAACAAGTGTCATTGTGAAGGATGAGGAATTGGAATTAGTTGATAGTACAGTTTTTCTTGGTATAACTTTAGATTCTAAACTTCAGTGGGGTCCCCATATTGCTACTCTTTCGAGTAGACTGAGTTCTGCAGCTTTTGCAGTGAGCAAAATCCGTCAGCTAACTGATGTGAAAACAGCTCGATTAGTATATTTTAGTTACTTCCATAGCATTATGGCATATGGTATTTTACTGTGGGGCGGTGCTTCAGAGATAAATACCATTTTTGTTCTGCAGAAGCGGGCTATTCGAGCAATATATAAATTGAACCATAGAGACTCACTTAGAGATAAATTCAAGGAAATTGACATAATGACAGTGCACTGTCAATATATTTATGAGAATATTCTGTATGTACATAAAAATATTGTTAATTTTAGGAAAAATTGTGACATTCATAATATTAATACTAGAAATAAACATAAGCTCGCAGTGCCCTTCACACGGCTCCATAAAATTAAAAAATCATTCATGGGTAATTGTGTAAGATTTTATAATAAACTTCCAAACCATATTACTGAATTATCAATTAATAAATTTAAAAATTATGTAAAGCGTAAACTTATTTCTAAAGCTTATTATACCACACAAGACTACATGAGTGATAAAACAACGTGGGATTAATGGTGACTCGAAATAGATAATTCAATGTATGTACTTCTTTGTTAAGTTTTATTGACATTTGTTATTGACATTTAGATTTTATTCTAGAAACATTCTAGACTAGTATTTTTTATACAATTTTTTTTATGTTTGACGATCTTTTTGTGAAATTCTTAGTATTAAATTTGATCTGTATAATAATCCAATATTACTATGGAATAATATTAACTTCAATAAATTGCTCTGATAATTAGCTTAAGATAATATATTATTATGTAAAACGTTCATAAGTGCTTGTTACTAGGCCTACATGAATAAAGTATTTTTGACTTTGACTTTGACTATCAATTCTGATAAATTCCACTACTTAATGCTACAGTTCTTTTTTTTAGGATTAGAAAGAAGGTATGCGATCTTGACATGTCTTTTAATTGATAAACGCTTTTTAAAAATCAGTAACTATTACATTTGAAAGCAGAAGAATATAAATGACCTATTAGATTCATAATTGTTACATATTTGCCTTGACTTATTTTTAAAACGTGTTTTTCAATTGAAGGGATGTTTACAAAAACAACATAACTATTCTTAAAAAAGTGTCAACTGCTCTAAGCAGTTATGTTGTTTTTGTAAACATCCCTTCAATTAAAAAACACAAAGATCGTTTACCTTATTTCTAATGCTAAAAAAACGAACTATAGATGTCGACGAAATAATAATAATAAATAAGGCAGTTTCAGGGGCCCATCTAGTAAAGTAAGCCATCTAAGTAGTAGTAGTAGTAGTGGTAGTGGTAGTAGTCCATTACTACTATTACTTAGATGGCTTACTTGACTAGATGAGCCCCTGAAAGTCAGCAGCAAGTCACCACCTGCCTCGATAACATGACATGTGTTAGCATTGTTATGACAGGTGTCCTCTCTTTACAATAGCCCAGTCTCATTGTCCACCCAAACTTCAATCCATATACTATTCACTTTTTCTATAATAGTCCCAATGCCTGCTGCGTTCATGGGTGTTTATTGTTGGTTCTACATGACATTAAAGCTCTTCAAGGGGCCTCTACGTGTTGGATCTATATCCCCACAAAAGACAGGGATTTATAGGCCCGTGAAATATAGAATGGAGATACAAATAATAAATAATTCTTGACACTTACAGGAGCACATCTCATGAGATAGTCGTAAAGCATAGAGTTGGCTTTGAGCAGCTTCTGTTTAAAGCGGACCGCCTTCTGCAGCAGCGCAGCACACTCGTGGCACAGCCATGGCGGGAGCCCATCCGAGTCAGATACCTGAAGAGAACAAAAAATGTCCATTTAGTTGAAACATATCATTCCAAAATATACAGGGTGTCCCAGAATTCGACGTCAAGCCGTAAACGGACGATAGACCAAGTCATAACAGTTATCATAAAAATACAAAAAAAAAATCCAACTCATGTTTTTAAAAAATTATGGTCACTTTAAAAATTCACTAAAAAATCCACACCCTGTAATGGTTCTTTAACTCTTGTTACTACAAATTCCATAATTTATTCTAATTTTTTTATTATTGTGTAATCTTGAATAATTACAGGGTGTGGATTTTTTAGTGAATTTTTAAAGTGACCATAATTTTTAAAGAACATGAGTTGGATTTTTTTTGTATTTTTATGATAACTGTTATGACTTGGTCTATCATCCGTTTACGGCTTGACGTCGAATTCTGGGACACCCTGTATTGCATTTGCAAGTCTCAATAAGTTTGTTTAGCTGTCGTTGTTAAATAAGATTTAATAAAAAGTGCCCCTGTGGTTATTAATCATCATCATAAATTAAGAGCTGTGCTCTTGTCAGTGGAGTAGGTATTAATAAAAAGTGATATTTAAATGGATGGATCCGATGGATAATTTATACGGGCTAGCCAAAAAATAACTGTATTCTGTTGCCAGGGAGGTTTTGGGGTTATACTGAGCAACATTTACTATGGGACATTCCCCGAAACGGTGAAAAAAAATTCGCTATTTCATACATTTTGGCCGGTACATTTTCTATGGTGGTGGTAAATTTTGGGGTTTATATACCATTCGTAATAACCTCTCTTTGATATTTAAAAATGAATCAAACTATAACTGGTTCATAATATGTCAACAACATTTTTAACTGTTTTTATATTTATTTAAAAGCTTAAAACTTACATTTAATCCAGCTAAATCCCGAAAATGTGTAGCGAACAGCGAAATACTGAACATACGCTTGTCGGTCGTCAGACAACACCTGCATATTGTTTTCTCAGGCTCAAGCTCGGGTTTATACTCTTCTTCAGACTTGAAATAAGTCTCCATTGTTGAAAATACAACTCACATTTATTTCATTGAGTTTTTGTTTCAGATGCACAGCAATAATCAAAAGCAAAACAATTGGTAAACAATATGGCGTCGCAGTGCATTATGCATGTACAAATTGAATCATTACTGTTCTGTTGTTCAAATAAGATCTATATGTCTTTCTATTACAATACATTTTCATTTGATAGATTTACATCAAATGAAAAATAAGGATAACAGCATGATAACAGCCTTACAAGATGGTACAAAGCGTTTCGTTTACTGCAAAAGTTACTACATGGCATTTAAAGAATAAAACTTTCTTGTCGTATTGCAAAAATCAACTTTATGGTTTGTTTTCACGCCGAATGTTTTAATTTTATTCGTTTGCAATACTTAGAGGCAACCCGTTATTCATCCTAATATATATTCGTGGTGGTAGGAAAATGGTATTTTTTACTATTCGATTCTAGCAGTATTGAAACGCATATACAGGGTATCCATATCCTTAAAAATTCTTCTATATGGTAGAAATATAACAAGTAGTAGAGAGTTCTAAATATTTATTAAAATTTATTAATTATTTATAACATGATATCGTTGCAAAATAAATGGCACTTACAGTTCCTTACAAATTATAAGATTTACATTATTTATATACATAACTTTACATTATTAGTTTTTATTATGATCACACGTTAATACATAAATCGGTGGAGCGGAAAGGACATAAAGCGGCGTATCTGAAAAAAAAAAGATTTACAGTTAGAATTACTTATTATTTTCTATTACCATGTAACAGTTAGGTTATACAAACTCAGTAGTTTGTGTAATTGATTAATAATAACAACACATACATTACAACGCATATTCAATGATAAACTAACCTGAGGTAGTTTTACAATTTATCTTCAAGTTGTCAAGAGAGCCACTGTGGTGCCCGGATTCGTTACTGAAAAAATACAAATAAGTCTTAGTCATGATTGATGTGAGTAAAAAAAAAATTATTAAGACTTATAGGTACAGAGTTACACTCTTCTTGGTCTAACTCTATTAAATCTTAGTACCTAATAAGTGCATGTACCCAGTTGTAACTTACCAGTTTTCAGTGTTAATATTATTTAAAGATTTCGACAGCACACAAGACTGCATCGCAGCTTGCAAATCAACCAATGAGCAGGCTTGTCTTGCACGAGCAATCAAACTATGCTGTAACATGCTATGGCAACATTTCTGTTCATCGTTTATTCGTATTTCCGGTACTTTCTCTGATTTCCCGCTTTGTTGGCAATCACAAGCTTTTCTTCCATTTTCAGTAGTTGAATTTTCGATTGTTGGTTTCGAATCTTGGTTAAGAGATCTGTGAATATTAGGGTCAGATGCGTAGTTTTGTTTATATTTATCAATAAACTGAACAGTTTTGCGGTTCCTCATTGCTGATAGATGGTATTGACCTCTCCGGAAGGCTGCAGATGACATATTAGGGGATCTGTTGGGTGATGCGTAGGCGGATGCAGTTTCACTTGGCTTTTTGATTGCGTCTTTGATTTCATATTCTGTTGCTATTGCTTCGAAAACCTGTAAAATTTAAGAATAATTAAAAACCATAAATGCTGTTTATCTCTTTTTATTAAACATATTTCCTGACCTCTAAACTAGCGGTATAGTATGATATGGTCCTTTGCAAATAAGCACATTACAGTCTTATTGTATTGTGTTTTTTGCAAGAAGAACCAATACACAAGAAAAACACAATACAATAAGACTGTGATGTGCTTATTTGCAAAGGGCCATATCATACTATACCGCTAGTTTAGAGGTCAGGAAATATGTTTAATAAAAAGAGATAGACAGCATTTATGGTTTTTAATTAATGTCAGGTAAATATTGCAATTTTTTTATATGTTTGGCCTTCATTATGAACAAAGTTCTGGTATGCTATGCAATTAATTTGGGAAACAAGTGATCGCTAACGCCAAAGGGAAAATTCTTACCTGTTCAGCGACCAAATTCCTAGCATACGGAGAATCCTTGGGCGGTAGTGCTTCTCTGCATAAAGCACAGCGTTCTAGCCTCTTCCAGCATGCTTTAATAAAACGTAAAGGTATCGTTAATTACTTATACAAATCAGTTTATAGTGCGTTTTTTTAGCATTAGAAATGAGGTAAATAATGGACATGTCTTTTAATTGAAAAACACGTTTTAAAGTATTTTACGGCAAATATGGAGCAATTATGAATCTAATATGATCATTTATATTCTTCTGCTTTCATACGTAATAGTTACTGATTAAAAAAAAGCGTTTTTTTAATTAAAAGACATTTCAAGATCGTTTACTTCCTTTCCAATGCTAAAAAAATGAACTATAGTGTATGTCGGAATTGTATAGAGGTTTAAATTAAAATATATAATGGAACTATCTAGTTAATTGTTATAACGCTTTCTTAAGGTATTTAAGATGTGAAACTGAAAATTTACCGCAACTTTCAATCATCAGGTTTTAACTTAAGCAGACGCCTCCAGTAAACATAATAGCAATTTTAAAGTAAGGTAAAATTTATAGTGTTTTATGTGAATAAGTTTAAGTTTTTGTTAATCCTAATTTTAAGTACTTACTATGTAGAATTGTGTAGTGTCTGCCCAAGCTAAAGGAATTTGCAGCGACAACGTGTAGTAATGTCATTAATATAAAATTTCTATGGAAATATTGTGTTTATAATGACACTCCTTCACATTGTTCTGTTGATATCGGTTCAAAGTTAGCTGAGACGTAATCTAGCACAGTTTTATTGCTAAACTTCAAGGCTCATAGGTAGGTAGTTTGTGAAGGAAATAAAGAAAACCAACCTTCGCAGTACAAGTGTGACCGTGCACAGTTTAGTGCTTTTGTGGCAGTAGCGGCGCAGACGCAGCAGGACAATGCTTTTACGACTCCCGCCAGCGCTCTCCTTGACTTCTCACCGCGAGATCCTCCACCACAACTCCAGAGGAGCTACAACATATTTAGAATGCAGTTATCTTAGTGAGAATTGTGTTTGTCTAATCTCCAACCCACACTGGACCAGCAGGGCTAGAAGCCAAGCCATATCCCGCATGAAAGAAAAAGACTGGCTGGCATTGGGACGCCTAAGCCTAGGCTGAATTATTATTATTTGTATTGATTGTATTGACAAAAGCGCTGGTGGCCTAGCGGTAAGAGCGTGCGGCTTTCAATCCGGAGGTCTCGGATTCAAACTCCGGCTCGTACCAATGAGTTTTTCGGAATTTATGTACGAAATATCATTTGATATTTACCAGCAGCTTTTCGGTGAACGAAAAACATCGTGAGGAAACCGGACTAATCCCAAAAAAGCCTAGTTTTCCCTTTGGGTTGGAAGGTCAGATGTCAGTTGCTTTCGTAAAATCTAGGTTTACGAAATCTCATACGTCAAATCATGCGATTAGTTGTCCTTGTAATACAAGCATACCTCTGGATCATCTTTTGGATCCACTCCACAGTTCCAAACAAGAAGTGAAATGCCGTGGCCCGCTCCATCTCCCCTGATCAACCCAGCCACTTGTCCGACCTACAAATAATAAAATAATAATCAGGAGTCTATAATATGAAGACTGGGTGTAGCTTACAATCACTTAAATCTTAATTTTACTAAAAACCAACGTTCACTCCATGGTGAGTAGTTTTTATTTCTGTATCATGTAAAATATTATTTCAAGTTTATGTAAAGACGTTTGTTTGTAGAGATACTTAAAGTAAATAGAAATTTGAACTACATCTCAAATTTTGAACTTATATAACATCATTTATTTACATGCAAGTTATAAACGAGTACAGTGGTATGTGTATGAACTACCAAAAAAATTAATAACTAGCTTAAATGTAAAATAGGCCCTTGAACGAAGGATGCTGGCGGCATTTCCTTGCTGTATGCTGATAAGTTGTGCAAGGTAGCGGCCAGCTCTTCGGTCACCAGTTACGTCAACCAGAAGCTTGCGATTTCTGCGAACAACTTGTGCGCGCTGGGGCCCCATGGACCTAGTGTTTTAGTGTTTCAACTTCAACTCATATTAAATTGAGTATTTACCGGTAAACCAAGTAAATCTTTTCCGTCAGCCTGAAGCAAACAGTCCCCTGTTTTCAGTCCCGCCAAGTCAGCTCTAGCTCCTGGCGTTACTTCACGAACCTGACAAGAAAAATTAGGTCGCATAGATTTTTTATAAATTTCAATGTTAAGCTAATACAAATGTTTTTTTTTTTAGCCAAAATAATATTTAAAATTTCCGCGTTTTCATATTACTCACGTTTATAGACGAGTCTATCGCGAATTTATTAGCCAAGTCTACAATAAATTATATTTAAAGGGCACTTATAAGATAGAAAAGCTAAAAAGTTTTGAATTCGTGTTAAGACATATGGGCGTAAAGAGAAGGCCAACGGTCCTAAAAAGACCTTAGAATATCATTCTAAGATACAGTAACAGATATTATTTAATGTTAAAACCTAGAAATCATAGGGAAAAATGATATTTATATGTACACAACGAGTGCCCAACTGAGGCGCCTGCGTTTAAATTCGTTACACTATATTTAAAATAGAACCAGATTTTACTGCGTTTGATTGGCATAATGAAGTTTATGTAATGATGATTTATTTTTACATGAACGTTTGTAAATATTATTTTGAATCTTACATTTACAGATGGGTAAAATATACTTTTAGCAAGTTAAAACAATTATATGTACTTACCCAAGGATAAGGGTCCCATAAAGTTCTAGTTAAACGGAAGCCTAGCCCCTCGCCCTCATCTTCTGGTAAATTAAGCTGAAAAAAAAAACACATGAATGGATGGAAGAACTGTAGGGCTAAGATGATCGGCTTTTTATCATTTGTCACAGTTCCTGTCACGTTCTAACAAATACGTAAGTGCGAAAGAGACGCATGGCATAAAAATGCGACCATGATACCGCATCTGATTATATATACTTCAGTCGTACCAATCTTTTGATCGATACATGTAAACTATTCGTAGTTTATCCCAGTTTAGGTACACTTTGTAAATGTTTATATTCCCCCTAGTAAGTTATATTTCTTCTTCCTCGCGTTATCCCGGCATTTTTGCCACGGCTCACATAGGAGCCTGGGGTCCGCTTGACAACTAATCCCATGATTTGACGTAGGCACTAGTTTTTACGCAAGCGACTGCCATCTGACCTTCCAACCCAGAGGGGAAACCAGGCCTTATTGGGATTAGTCCGGTCTCCTCACGATGTTTTCCTTCACCGAAAAGCGACTAGTAAATATCAAATGATATTTCGTACATAAGTTCCGAAAAACTCATTGGTACGAGCCGGGGTTCGAACCCGCGACCTCCGGATTGCAAGTCGCACGCTCTTACCGCTAGGCCACCAGCGCTTCCTAGTAAGTTATATTTAGAAGCATTATTTCAAGTAGCTACAAGTAAAACAGTATAATTCAAATTATCTCACGACTACAAATCACGTTTAAGATTTATCCACTATTAATGAGTTTTCCGCATATGACGACTTCGCAATCGCATGCCCCAATCATAATGTGATGATCTGATGAATGATATACTTTATTTCAAGGTACAACAGGCTATTTTTGAACAGATCCGGATTAAAATACTTACGACAACTAGTCTGACACCTTCGCAATCTTCACTTCCGCTTCCGCTTGGATTGTCCGCCATCGTTTACGCGCTAGATTAATTCATGATTAATTAGTAAAATATGGGGTCGTTTTTGTGAATCTTTGGGGAAAATTGGCGAACAAATTAATATATTATTATAAATTTAAGTAAATTTAAAAAATTGTTATTTGTTTTACAAGGGGGCAAAGTTGTTTAACCGCTCGTGCTAATATTGATATCCGAGCAAGCGAAAGACTCCAAAATTCAAAACATGGAATCTTGAGCGTTGCGAGGGTTTCAAAGCACGAGAGTTAAATAAAATTTGCCCCCGAGTGAAACACAAAATTTTTCACCACACCATCTCGAAGCAAATATTAAATGCAAAATATCAAACAAAATCAAACCGAATCAAATCCAAATGAATGTTATTAAATATTTATCATCCAAAATCATCATTGAAAAATCAATTCTACCAGCAAATATAAGAAAACAACTCAAAATTTGCATTTGATTACTTTGCTTCACATGTGAATAAAATACAACTTTGCTATCAGTTTTTGAAGTGCAAAGTAAGCCTTTCCGAGCTGGTGTGGTGAAAATAAAATTATTGGAGCATTATTGGCCAATTATTGGATATTAAAAAGAATTCAACCACTAATATCATGTTTATTCTGATATTTAAATAATAATGAACAAACCTTACAATTAAAGCCTGTTTTTAATAAAATAAATAAATACAGAAAAATTAAAAATATTTCCTAATTTGTCTAAGCTCGATGTTATTATAATTATTCGTAAATTTTTAACATAAATAAATATTGTATTATCATTACACTAAAAAGAACTGAAAATTACGTAACGCACTTTTTTTGGACTCCAAATTAGTTAAAAATAAACGCAACCGTTCACAAAAATAAACAAGCCATAAATTAAATGCTTAAGCACAATAGTGAGCGAGCTTTGAGATTCACGAGTACGATTGAACTGTTGTCGATAAAAAACTTTATCATGACATAATAGTGCTGTGCTCATAACATCGACAAAATAAATATCTTCTAACAGTATTTGGCGATAAGTATTTTCACAAAACAAAACATATCAAACAATATCATATTCAAATAAAACTAATTCTAAAATATATTGTATCAAGTTAACTTTGAGATTTTATTTATTTACAAGTAAGAACAAATAAATAATTGACTACAAACCAATTACGAAAAAAAAAGTTAAACACCGGAACGTTAGAAGTACAAATCACTAATGCCTAATAACTAATGCAATAATACCTTATTAAACATTTATAAAAACACTATTTATTCTTTATACAAATAAAAAAAAAACATTTATTGTGATGGGTACCTTTGCGCCAGGGACAACTCGGGGGGGACTGTTTGACTAGTCTTAAGTTTTTGTTTTATTATATTGTTGTTTTGTATATATTAATAAATAAACAAGTTTATTGGTCAACAAACAAACAATCTTAAAATACTTATATAAAACTAAAAACTAAACTAATCTAAATTAAAATACGTCAAATTAGGCCCCCGCGATATTGTGCCAAAGATGCTGGCAGCATTCCCTCCCTGGACGGCAATGCTAATGCGAAAACACTTGCCACTCAAATTAATTTTGCAAAGCCAGGCTACCACAAGTTTGCAACTTGTGTTAGTTAAATCCATACAGAAAACTCGATATAAGTAATCGATATAGGTAGCGTTACATCTCTATAATCAAACCAGTTATCCTTACTTCACGGTCGCCGTCTGACCTACGATAATGTAGGTTACGAGACCTTTCACTATCCATTGATGAGGTAAGATACGTTTTGTCACATGTACACCTGTTATAATATCAAGCGTATCATTTTTTTTAGCATTAGAAAAAAGGTAAACAATCTTGATGTGGCTTTTATTTGAAAAACGCGTTTTAAAAATAAGTCACGGCAAATAATTGGGTAGGTAAAGTTTTTTGAAGATAGGCAAATTATATTTTTTCCCGGTAGTATTCATTATAGCGATCACGGAAATGCAGCTCTTTTATTTTTATATCATTTTATTGATTAAATATAATTTTTTAAATGATCGATATGACGTTTGTGAGGTGAAATGGCAGACTCGAGTAATTAATTCCTTGGCGCGTAGTAAATGGGACGAGATAGAAAAAAAATCGATGTCAACTGTCAGTGTCACTTAGCTCTCATTCCCGAAAAATAACGGACAAGCCTCATGTTACCTTGCGAATTGCTATTAATGTTATCATTGAGATTTTCGGCGACCTCAGCACGACCCACGGTCTTCTGATTCCCCACGACATCTGCGCGTATTTGGACAAAGATTGAATTTACTTTCGATAACTTGGCACTGCATAAATTATTGGACAACGTTTTCTTCCCCACCCCTACACGACGGCCCCTACGCTGACCCTTGGACAGAGTTTTGCAAGAAAAATAAGCGAGTTCATACGAGATTGCGAGCAGATTCTACAAATTTGAAATTAAGTTGACTGTACCTTGTTCCAAGCCTTCAAATTGAGATGGCGACATTCGTTTCATACTGGCAACACCACAGTTCCGATGACGTCAGGCGCAATACCGGCTTTTATAACGGGTTTTTTCCATGCTTTTTCGAATCCAGCTGGCAGGCTGCGCGCCAATGCTCAGGTCATTGGCGATTTGTTTCTGGCAGAGGAAACACCTATTAGTTTAGAAAATTTTCTAAGTAATTTTCTAAATAATTTCAGTTCCATTATGGCGAGTTCTAATACTAATAATGTTCAACATGATCCGGGTGCAACGGCTTTAACTGAGCATGAGCGGATGACCAGGTTAGAGGATGTAGTGTCCAAATTGGCCAATGAGGTAAGGTCTTTACGTGACAATTTCTCTACTCGCCCGCGGGAATACTCCAGTGATTCGGACGTGCTATCAATTGTCTCGCCTGAAGATCTGGAGACTCCAGAGGCTCCTCCGGTGCCTGTCCCGGGGCCTGCAAAGGATATTAGTTTCAAACTTGAGACTACCCTCAAGTCAGCGGGCGCGATAACCTCAAAGGAGCATGCTGATATTTTGGACAAGTTGCAGCATTTCAATTCAAACGACTGGTCGCAGGTACGGTACATAGATGCTCAGAATACGTACGTGTCATCGCCTGGCTTTACTGATTTGGAAAGTAATGACATGATAAAGTCTTTTGATCGTAACCGTGCCCTCGCCGTTACGGAAAAGACTCTAGCTGCTGTGTCTCATGCTCTCATCATACAAAATGAGAAATTGAAAGCTGGCTTTGAGACCTTCGTGTCTTGGATAAGCTCGCAAGGCGATTGCACGGTGGAGGCGGTAGCAGACAAAATCAACGAGGTGTTCTCGGAGGGTGACTATTCTCGCATTCACTTGGACCTCTTGCAGATGGTCTGTGGCCGTCGCGCAGACATTATCCAGCAACGGAGAGATGGAGTACTGCACTTCGTCAAGGACCGCTACATGAAGGAATCTCTTCGAAAGATCCCTCCAACACAAGAGCACCTCTTCGATGACAAGCGGTTTTCTGACTGTATAACGAAGAATGGCGGAATCGACAAGGTATTTTTCTGTCCACGCACTCCTGCGCAAGGAGTTGCTAGCAAACGAGCTCCTGCGCAAGGAGTCTCACAGCCGGAGCAGAGCAAGAAGGCTGCGGACTATTCTGGTTTCCGCGTGTATCCTGGGCCCTCTGCTGCTCCCGCTCAGGCTCCTCAGGACAGAAAGCGAAAGGCTGGGCCATTTCGATCCAATCAGCGAAGCGACAAATATTACAGGAACAGGCAAGGTAAGCGATCTCGCAGGCGCTACGACTGACTATCTCGACTTTCAAGCGGGTCAACTGGAGCTTTATATAAACCAATGGAAAGCCATGGGGGCTCCAGACTACATAGTCAAAATTCTGTCTGGGTACCGGATACCCTTTGTCAAAAAACCGCCTCTAGTTCACCCCTCCAGACTTTCATCAAAATTATTCACGAAGGAAAGTCCAGAAATGATCGCTCAAATGAAAGGCATGATAGAACAGGGTGTGCTAGAGCCGGCTTCATTGACCCCAAGTTTTGTTTCGAACATGTTTCTGGTTCCAAAAAAAGGTGGGAGCGTACGCCCAGTCTTCAACCTAAGACAGCTAAACCAGTACATATATGTGGCCAAATTTCACCTCATCAATATGTACAAGGTCCCAGACTTTCTTCAACCACGAGATTGGCTCGTAAAGCTCGATCTCCACAACGCATACTTTCATATTCCAGTCAAGGCCTCACACCGGAGATTCCTGAGGGTAATGTTTCAGCACCGGCTTTGGCAGGTGACCTCCTTGCCGTTCGGTCTCGCATCATCTCCGAGGACATTTGCTCTAGTCACCAACTGGAATGCGGAAGTGCTGAGATCTCGTGGTATCAGGGTCATCGTATATTTGGACGACTTTCTTCTTGCATGCCAGAGCCGATCATTGCTTCAGAATCAAGTAAGACTCACCCTACAGATTCTCGAGGGCCTAGGCTGGACTATAAATTACGGAAAGTCCGTCTTAATGCCCCAGCAGTCCATGGAGTTCCTGGGTATTCGATGGGACCCTTGGAGCAACCTGAAGTCACTCCCAGAAGCAAAGATTCAAAATGTTGTGCAAAAGTGCCAACAGATGGTAAATCACAGGTGCGCTTCATTAAAACAGGTCCAATCTTTGCTGGGTCTAATGAACTTCGCCAGCTTCGTTGTTCCAAGGGGTCGGCTCAACAGCAGGCTGTTGATGACGTTTTGCAACCAGCTGCTGCACATGACCCCAAGAACGAAGGTAAAGCTTCCAGTAACCCTATACAACGAGCTGGATTGGTGGATCCACAACGTAACTGCCACATCTCCTCTTCACCCTCCAGCGCCCCAGTTCTTTTTGACTACGGATGCGTCGGGCCAGGGCTGGGGCGCTCTGCTCAACAACAAGCAGTTAGCTGGCCAATGGTCGCAGTGGGAGGCTCGTCAACATTCAAATCTCCTAGAGATGATGGCAGTACAGAAGGTAATAACATCGCAGAGCCACTTACTGACGCAATCGTCTCTAATGATTATGTCGGACAATCGAACGGTTGTGTCATATCTGCGCAACGAAGGCGGTACGAGGTCACAGCAGATGATGGAGATGACTTATCGGGTACTGGATGCGCTGGACCGCTATCATGTTCACATGACAATCCAGTTCATTCCCGGCAGATACAACACGGAAGCAGACAGACTCTCAAGGTTTCGCGGTCAGTCGGAGTGGCACCTGCTGTCGCCAGCGACACACCAGATATTCAAGGTTTGGGGTACACCGCAAATAGACCTTTTCGCGTCGAGAAGAGCCCATGTGGTGCCGGCATATGCGACTCTAGACCAGACGGATCCGGATGCGTCCTTCGTCGATGCGTTCAGTCGGAGATGGGTGTATCAACTGGCGTGGATATTTCCTCCGCCGTGTCTAATCCCGAGAGTTCTCGGTCACCTGAACGACGCGGAGGGTATGTACCTATTGATCGTGCCGAATTGGGAGAAGGTGTTTTGGCGCAGCGACCTGAAGAGCCGATCCCTGGCCCCTCCAATAGAAATTCGGGACCTGGAGAACCGGTTAGTAGACACGCAAACTCTGAGACCTCCAATCGATGTCAAGCGGATAGCTTTAGAAGTCTGGCTGATACAGGGTGGGCCGCATTGCTAGGAACGTGGAACGATAAGCAAAAGGATTTACTTGCAAGCGGTTGGCGAAAATCCTCGTTAGCTTCTTATAAGCCAGCGTGGCTAAGGTGGTGCAGGTGGTGTACTGCCCATAATGTCGCCAGAGACAATCCAGAACCGCAAGATTTGGCCAGATTTCTTACAGACTTACACTTAATAGAAAAGTTATCGCATAGTACGATTTGCCTACACAAATCTGTTGTTTCAACTTTTTGTCCCGTACGTTCAGGCCCACCGCTGAGCTCGCATATAGTTGTTCGCCAGGCTTTGAAAGCTATAGCTTTGAGTAGACCAATGTCTCGTAAGGAGAGTATATGGGATGTGAGAGATTTGTGTACTTATTTGGAGAATAACGAACCTTTACAAACCAGTTTATTTGAGGTGTCTAAGAGATGTGCGATTTTGTTATTGCTTTGTTCAGGGCGACGCGTACACGACCTGACGTTGTTGAGTATAAATGATTCCAGTTGTAAGATTGATTCTGACTGTATTATATTTTGGCCCGAATTCGGTTCCAAGACGGACAGTTCATCGCGCAGGCAATCTGGTTGGAAATTGTTAACGTGTGATTACAATAAAAATATAGATCCCGTTTATTGGATAAAATTATTAATTTCCTTGTCTCAGAACCGAAGAGGGAATATAAATAACCTATTTATTTCTATATGTGGTCCTGTAAAGCCAGCTTCACGAACCATCATTGGTGGATGGGTAAAGGCAGTCCTCAAAGACGCTAATATAAACAGTAGTGCGGGCAGTGTCCGTTCCGCAGTTGCTTCGTCAGGCTGGCTTGATAATCATAATATTAATGATATCTTAGAAAGAGGCAATTGGCAAAGTGCGACTACATTTCATAAGTTTTATAGAAAAACTGTTAGTACTCTTAATTCACATTCTAATCCTTTAGATAGATGTTTTGATACGATATAATACACGTACATTCTAATCAATATTAATATAAGGTCATACCGATCAGGTGTTAGTGATTTTTATAGTAATACAATACAGGTTTATTTATAAATCTATCTAGTCTTTTATTCACATTGGCGATCTTTTGAATACTAACAATCCTTTCTCATCCAGCAGTCGATAACAAACACTTCTCAATTTGAAGGCTTGGAACAAGGTACAGTCAACTTAATAGACAAATTTTACCTAAAAATAAAATTTATATTAAGTTACTTACCTTGTTCCAAGCCTGATTTCATTGCTGCCTGCTGGCATTTTGTAAAATTTTAGATTTTATTTTATACTACACGATTAGTTTCATTCACATACGCATTTTATCATAATTATAATACTTATATTTCAGCAAGAGTAAGTATTATTTATTAAAGCTTTTATTTCAGCAGTAGGGTTTAGTCTTAAGCTTGTTTGTTCAGCTACGGGTATGTCAATGAAATACCGTGCTACCTATGTAAACAAAACAAGTACCTTCAGCAACTCTGAATACTGTGTTTGTTTACATAACAAAACTTCGCCACCTGTCTACCTACAGTGGCTATTTTGCCACCTGTCTATCTACAGTGGCTACCTACCGTCCACCGTCATACTATTGGACGGTAGGTCAAGATAATCAAATTGAGAGTCCAATGACCTGAGCATTGGCGCGCAGCCTGCCAGCTGGATTCGAAAAAGCATGGAAAAAACCCGTTATAAAAGCCGGTATTGCGCCTGACGTCATCGGAACTGTGGTGTTGCCAGTATGAAACGAATGTCGCCATCTCAATTTGAAGGCTTGGAACAAGGTAAGTAACTTAATATAAATTTTATTTTTAGGTAAAATTTGTCTATTATTATCATAACAGTGATAAGCACAATGCCGTTGAATTAGAGGAGCAATGGCCGTACAGGAATACGTATCCGTGAAATACATAGGTACAGAAAACTTTCTTCACTTGTGTTTTGATTTTTATTATTAAATTGCCATGAGCTGTTAAGTTCGTAAACAAGAAATCGGTCTAATTTTTTCTAACAATTTCAACCATCTGTTAGTTTTGTGTGGTTATCCTCATTTTATGAATGTTGTTCTTATTTTCAGGTGGATGTAAACATTCATTGGCGGTATTATACTGATGGCTAATTAGAACCATTGAGCCATGACATACTTCCTTGCAGTGTTATTCGGCTAAGCCTCGAGCATCCTGTGAATCTGAAGGATATAATTATTTCCATAAAAAAGAGCAATCGAATTAGGACCAAGATATCCCGAGAATCTAAAGACATTTTATAAAAAATGCAATAAAATGAAAATGGGAGACTCTCTTATTTTAACAATGTTACAAGATCATGACAATGTTATGGTCTATACTTATTAAAATTTTAAAACCAACATGTCTTTATCTTTGACTTGAAAATGTACAAATGATTTGGGTTAAGTTTTATGAAATGCAACTTATGCTAAAAATCTATTATTATTATACTTGGTCAAGCAGACTTTGTCAGTAGAAAAAGGCGGCAAATTTGAAAAATGTAGGCGCGAGGGAATAGCGTCTCATAGAAAATTTGAATTTCGCGCCTTTTTCTACTGACAAGGTTTGCTTGACCATCTATATATGTCAAATTATCGTGAACTCGATGTTGCTTAAGGCGTATCCAAATTAGTCAATTTTTCGCCAATCTGATTAAATTGCCCGATCGAATCGGGACGTACCGACGCAAACGCCAATTTGGCTCGCCGAATTCAACCGCCGATAATGACCAATAAAATGAGGTGCGGACACAAGAACACCAATTTGTGAGGCTAGTATTTTCGTTATGGGGCATTTTTTCAATTTAAATGGGTCTAATATCACCATATATCTAAAATTGGAGATTGACGCCAATTTCATTTCTGATCAAATCGACCGATTTGATCAGTCCCGTCTGGATACCGCTTTAGCACCGCGAAAGGGCGCTGCGCGGTGCGCGCGGATTGACGCATGCGCGTACCGTATGCTTTGTATCTGTGGTAATATAATTTTAAAAAATATGCAAATAAAAGGCGGCAAAGTTTATTCGTTGTGCAATACTCAATAAGTTACCGCTTGTTATTTTAATACTCGTAATAAACAAAATGAGTTCAAGTGACGAAAACGACCTGGAATAGACGGCATGCACCGCCTCATTTTAAAGCAGAAGCAAACTTAATAATGAATAACTAGCTTCCTGCTAAGTCCTGGGACAAATACAACAGGACTTACGACATGCTCATGCTGTGGAAGGACACAAGAAGGACAGCCAAAACGCAAGAAACACCTACTCTGAAAGTGGTTTTTAGCGTATTTCTGTGACCAAGTGAAAACTAAAAAGCCATCTACATTTAATATAAACTAAGAATATGCGTTGTTTTTTTAATTGTATTCGCGTCACTTTACCCCTATTAAATACGCTTTACTAAATTGAATTTGTTTTATTTCCTCACATAATTTGAGAATAGTGCTTACTATGTATACCTCAATGGAAGCAAAAATGTAGTATTTTTGCGAGTTGATACACTTGCTACTTGTGTATAGTGGCAAATGTATTAAACCCGCAATCAACACTAATCAATATGTAAACAGGCCCCAACGTGAAGCACATTTACCCTACAGACATACTTATCCATATTGACCATATTTGAACCTCTCAACTCTCTTCAAGGGCACGCCACACAGCGTGATTCTATATACTGTTGTAATGTTAATGCTTAAGGATAATAATTTGTGGATTTTAAAATAAAACGAAACGAAATTTACTGGATTTATATTATATTATTTTGGATTTATATTATAAGTTTTCTAAAGTACAGTCGCCATCAGATATATTGGTGCAGCTAGGGTGCTCATAAATATCTGAACACGCCTCTATTATCAGGGCGTGCGTGTTCAGATATTGTGAACACCTTGCCGAGCCCATATATAATAGCCAATAACGACCTAGTTATTAACACTATTACAATCTTAATCATTACAACAATCACGTTTATATAGTCCTCACAAACGTATAAGTTACCATTTTGGCCAATATATCTTCAAAGCTTGGCACCGAATCGCTGTTAAAGACTTTGGTGTGCTCAAATACGCTGAATTTGGAAAGTAACGTCTGTACTTCCTACAAGACGGTACGACGCACTTTGAGTTCATCTCTGTAATATTCTATTTCCATTCGAACGTTTCCGGGATCGTCTCCATCTATTGTGTTAATTTGTGTTGATACTGAGATCCAAAATGACTCGTGTAGCAGTCCAAGAGTCGTGGTGGAGGTGTTAATGAAAATGTTCTCCAAGAAGCAGTGCCAAGTAGTCGAAAGCAATCGTTATCATTATCAAAATATCCGTGTTGATCGTGCTAGGGACGTTAAAAATACTTATTCTAGAAATCACACCGACATCCAATTACAAGAAAACACAAATGTTTCGTCCGACCATTATTTTCCAATTATTTGCAAGTTATTTTCCAAGAATGAGACTGACAGTTGACATCGATTTTTTTTCTATCTCGTCCCATTTACTACGCGCCAAGGAATTAATTACTCGAGTCTGCCATTTCACCTCACAAACGTCATATCGATCATTTAAAAAATTATATTTAATCAATAAAATGATATAAAAATAAAAGAGCTGCATTTCCGTGATCGCTATAATGAATACTATCGGGAAAAAATATAATTTGCCTATCTTCAAAAAACTTTACCTACCCAATTATATATGTAACAATTATGAATCTAAAACGATCATTCATATTCTTCTGCTTTCATAAGTAATAGTTACTGATTTATAAAAAGCGTTTTTCAATTAAAAGATAAAATTAGATTATTTACCTCTTTTCTAATGCTTAAAGAAACGAACTATAGCTGTGCCTGCGGCTCTGCTTGTGTGCGGGGGTAAATTTTCATTCAAAACAGTCTATGGCCCTTTTAGTGGTTTAGCCGCCTGCAAAGGTAATACGATAGGCTAACAGAACCTATGTTTGACAGTCTATTAGTTTACACAGTTAATATTTTCTATATAAAAAATCATATTGCAGAGTGTGGAACTTTTAGCTGTAAAAAATACACCAATATGATAGAAGCGACCAGCATTAAACAATGCGTTTATGTTAAAACTGAAATACGAGTAAAAGAGGCAGTAGGTATCGCTATAGCGAGTCTTTGCGCGATAAAGCTGCCTTCGCGTGGGTCTCCTGTTGCCTTTCTTAAACGCCTCCCGACAGTCCCGACCCGAGGTCCTTGGAAATGGAACTTTAGAATGGTTTGTGATTAAGGCGATCTGCTAATATATCAGGGTCAAAAACATTATTGTGTTACGTCTTTCCTGTAGACATACACAGGAGTTAAGGGCTATAAAGGTTAATTTTATTATTTAACCCTTATCCACGTGAAAAGGTCCTCCTTTTATTTGGAGAACCATGATAAAATCATTACTTACATGCCCACAAGCTGTTAACTATTGCCCACAGGAGAGAAAAATGTACAGTTCGCGCGAAAACGCACACAACGGAGAGAAAACTAGCTCTCCTGTGGGCAATAGTTAACAGCTTGTGGGCATGTAAGTAATGATTTTATCATAGTTCTCTATATAAAAGGAGGATCTTTTCATGTGGATAAGGGTTAAATAAGAAAATTAACCTTTATAGCCCTTAACTCTTGTGTATGTCTACAGGAAAGACGTAACACAATAATGTTTTTGACCCATCAATTTTCATAAGGATGTAGGTACAGCGACCTGTCAAAGTGCATACCTACCTACTTAATGAATTTTACTTTAATCATGAAATGGGTATGAACTTTTGCAGCTGGGTGTACAGTCAGAGTCAACCGGATGAGACTACGCGTCAAAACTAGGTAGATACTTAGTGATTAAGTATAGAATTTCATAAGGACTGACGGTTAAAATATCATAAATACATTACGCCTTGCATTAGGTACGGTTAATTTTTTTTATTGTATTTCTAAGAATAATTAATCTTCTTCTTCGATCCTATGCTAACCACCATTTAAATTTTCGCCCGTATTTAATTTACACACTGTATATTAAAATGGTCCATTTTGGTAGATATTATAATTTTCTAATGGCAACATTACTTATTTGTCAATGTCAAGCTGTCAAATGCATAGGAGAAGCCATATTTTACCTGTGGAACATTACAAAAAAAGGCTTTCCATTGCCGTTTCGCTACATAAAACATTTAATTCAATTAAGATTTTTGTATGAAACCCTCGCTAAAACAATGGAGGAATTACTTGCGTGTCGAGTATGCTTAATAACAGACGTTAAACTGTTCGACATGTTCAAATACAAACTTGCAGAATCATATCAAATCATAACAGGAACTCAGGTTAGCATTGTTTTGTTATTCTCCATAATTTTACTTATATTCGTGTAATTTACAGTTTTAATACAGTTAGGAAAATATAATTTAAACATACTGTAATTATTATAACTACCTATTTACTTAGTTACTGTGTTGAATTTCGATCTACATTATAATTCACGAAAGTCCTATTGGTTTCTCCAAATTACACACATATTTAAAATAATAATAATAAAGCCATTTATTCAGAACAATATAAATTACAATTGAATATTTTAAATTACCCGCCCGACCCGGGTATGTCCTTAAACTACGTCCAAGACCACCGGTGGACGGGCAGCAGCGTCCCTCAAATTCGGTATACTCGACTGCGATCGCCAACCCGCCTGCCAAGCGTGGCGATTATGGCATTCACCCCCCATAACAAGGGGGAGGTCTATGTTCAGCAGTGGACGTCTTATGGCTGAGATGATGATGATTTTAAATTATAATATACTTATCCCTCAGTTTGCAACTGTAGAATGCAAAACAAGAATCTAACCTGAATCAAGCCAGGGACAGAAGACTGGCAATTCTAGGGGAAGCCTTTGCCAGAAGGCAAACTGACAAGGAAACGTCCAGTTAAAAACACAATTTAAAAACATGTATATAGATTAAGTTTACTATGTCAGAAATAAAGGCTATATTATATTATATATTATTATATATATCCCTCAGTTTGGTGTGCCGTAAGGCACAGGCCTCCTCCAACTGTCTCCATTGGGCTCTGTCTGCAGCATCTCACATCCAGTATGGCCCCAGAGTCACACATATTATCCTGTATTAAAGTTAATTAATGTTATTTCAGATATCAGCAGATGGTTTACCATTACATATCTGCAGTATATGTGCTGTGTTGCTGCAGAAAAGTGTGTTGTTCAAAAGTAAATGTCATAATGCCGAGCATATACTGAAGTTTTCACTGATGCAACAACATATGGTAAGTATTTGTCTCCTTCTCCCAACAATAGCATTTTGAAACCTTGGACAGTGGGAAGACACTCCTGATTTCGGGCAAAATCGGCTCCATCCGAAGTTATTTTATTACCTTTGTTTATCGGTTTTCACACACAGGTTTCACTGATCGTGGGCACGGCTAACTGATGTCCCAGCAAAATGTCAAAACAGAGATTTGTGCAGCTACCCAATGAAAAGTGTATGAAAAAGTTTGGGGTAGACATCAGATTTTTAAACAACCCACTACACATAATGTTAAGCCCCATCTCCATATCGAGCGGCAAACCATCGAACATTGGCTCGCGCGGCAGCCCAGTATCCATTGTGAGCCAATGTTCGATGGTTTGCCGCGCGATATGGAGACTGAGGCTTTAAATATTGTCAATAGTCCGACACGCAACACTTACAATATCCACGCACTGTATGATGTACCTAATTTTTTAAATAATTATTGTTCCAGCTGACTACTGCCTACGTAAGGACCATAGACCGTAGCCTCCACTCCCTCACTCTACCCCTCGCCACTGCCACCATAAATAGCACCATAGACATCTCCTACCAAATAAAAGAAGAAGCCACAGACATCGAAACCACAGACGAAATAGACAACACAGATAACATATCCATCAAATATGAATCCGACGAAGAGCCTCTAGCCAAAAAAGTAAAAAAGAAAAGAAAAAAAAAGTTAAAAATAGAAGATGATATCAAATTCGTAAACGATAATGATAATGAAAATAAAGTTATTGAAGATATAACTTATTTAGAAGGTTTAGACGATGTACAAGTGGTTGTGTTGAGTAAAGAGGAACAGATAGAAGAAGTGTTGTTAAGGAAGAATTCGTTTAATTATTTAAACTCGTTTTATAAATGCGATAAGTGCTATAAAGGGTTTATAACGGATTCAACGTTTAAGAATCATATGGCACGGCATGCACTGGTAAGTTATGACTTTTTTTAGGGTTCCATAGTTCATAGTTCCAAAAAACGGAACCCTTATAGATTCGTCATGTCTGTCTGTCTGTCTGTCCGTATGTCACAGCCACTTTTTTCCGAAACTATAAGAACTATACTGTTGAAACTTGGTAAGTAGGTGTATTCTGTGAACCGCATTAAGATTTTCACACAAAAATAGAAAAACAACAATAAATTTTGGGGGTTCCCCATACTTAGAAGTGAAACTCAAAAAAATTTTTTTCACCACACCCGTATGTGTGGGGTATCTATGGATAAAAAAAAAATATTATAGGACATTTTTTTTTTCACAAATTCACTAAGCCAATAATAATAAAAAGCTAATTGGATAGGTCTTCAAAAATGATATTGAGGTTTCTAATATCATTTTTTTCTAAACTGAATAGTTTTCGCGAGAGACACTTCCAAAGTGGTAAAATTGTGGGAAGCCAGCGTCAACTTCTGAATTTGGACACCGCTTCTGTATCACCAATAATGTTTGATGGTTCGTCAATACCTTTCTCGAGCCAGGTTAAGGATCTCGGTATTATAATCGACAGGCATCTATCTTGGGACGGGCAACTTTCGGAGGTTAGTCGAAAGGTCACTGGTACTTTACGCTCTCTATATCCCTTAAAAAACTTTCTCCCAATACCCACCAAAAAATTACTTGTGCAGTCACTAATACTTCCGCTCATCGATTACGCTGACGTGTGCACAACAAACATTTCACAGTGTTCACTTAACAGGCTCGATCGCTTGCTGAATAACGGCATTCGTTTTATTTTCGGTCTACGCAAGTACGACCACATATCTCATTACCGTCGCCAGCTTAACTGGCTCCCTATTCGGCAGCGTAGGACTCTCAGAATTCTTTGTTTGCTTTTTTCGATACTGTTCGAGTCATCTGCTCCCAGTTATCTAAAATGTAGATTCAGTTTTGTAACCCCTCGCCCGGGTTGTGAACTACGTTCCTCCCGCTCTCTTAAACTTTCGGTATTTCCTCACCATAGTGGTTTTCTCTCTTCTTCCTTCACCGTACAAGCAATCCGCCTCTGGAATTCGCTCCCTCTGACGATCAGACAGGCTCCAAGCAAGTTAACTTTCAAACGTTTGCTTTATAACCACCTGCTAAGGCAGGCACAGTAGGAATTAGTAGGTAGGTAACCCTTAACGCATGTGCAATTATATGTATTTGTATATATCCTTGTGTATATATATATATATATATATATATATCTATGTATTTAGTGTACTCTTAGTCTTATGGTATAACATAATTAATATATGTATATAGTTGGTATTTAGAATGTTGATATTTAACTTCGCTCAAAAGTTACGTTTTTTTTTTTTTCTGTTTATTTCTCACTGCACCCACATGGACGCTTTTCTGTTTCGCCCTATGGTTGACTGGTAGAGAATGCCTATACCGGCATTAAGTCCGCCTGTTGTACTTTTTGTATGTGCAATAAAGTTTAAAATAAATAAATAAATAAAATGTGTCCCCCCCCCCCTGTAACTTCTAAAATAAGAGAATGAGAAAACTAAAAGAAAATTTATGATATATGTCATTACCATGCCAACTTCCACCGAAAATTGGTTTGAACGAGATCTAGTGAGTAGTTTTTTTTTAATACGTCATAAATCGTAAACCGCAATTTTATTATGTTACTTGCTGCTACGGAATCTTTCATGGGCGAGTCCGACTCGCACTAGGCCGCTTTTTTGAAAAATGGATGTTTCTTTGCTAGGAAGTCTAGGAATACAAAATCAGTGTTCTAAAAATTGATTCACCCATATATATGTAGATGAAGCACATTGGCACATTTTTAGGGTTCCGTACCCAAAGGGTAAAACGGGGCCCTATTACTAAGACTTCGCTGTCCGTCCGTCCGTCCGTCTGTCTGTCACCAGGCTGTATCTAACGAATCGTGATAGCTAGACAGTTGAAATTTTCACAGATGATGTATTTCTGTTGCCGAATAAAAATAAAGATTTAAGTGGGGCTCCCATACAGCAAACGTGATTTTTGACCAAAGTTAAGCAACGTCGGACATGGTCAGTACTTGGATGGGTGACCGTTTTCTTTTTGCATTTTTTTCCGTTTTTTTTTTGCTTTATGGTACGGAACCCTTCGTGCGCGAGTCCGACTCGCACTTGCCCGGTTTTTTAACTCCGAAAATGGTCCATATGATTGACACCTATCTGACACATTATCACCAAAAGTTATACCTTCTCCATAAATGTGCCCCGGCCGAAGCTTGCAGCAAAATTACATTTTTGGCAGAAACTTATTATGCATTTATATACTTTAATTAGTAGTTTTCGGTGAAGGAAAACATTGTGAGGAAACCTGCATACATCGGTGAAGAAATTCAAAGGTGTATGTGAAGTCCCCAATCCGTATTGGGCCAGTGTGGGGACTATAGCCCGAACCCTCTCATGCTCAAGAAGAGGCCTGTGCAGCAGTGGGACGTATATAGGAGTTTTTTTAATTAATTTATTTATAAAAAGATAATTTATATTACAGGCAACTATTGGCAGTAGTGGCCCATCATAAATGCCTTAAAAGTAGCATACATATTCATCATCATTCGCTTGCCCTTATCCCATTCATTTGGGGTCGGCGCAGCATGTCTTTTTCTTCCATACCTCTCTCTCGCCCGTCATCTCATCATTCACTTGCGTTCGCTTCATATCATCACTCACACTGTCCATCCACCCTTTTCTCGGTCTTCCTCTCCCGTTACTTTCCTCCACATTCATTCGTAATACCTTTTTCGTCACATGACTTTCATCCCTCTGCATCACATGCCCGTACCACGCTAGGCGATTCGCTCTTACTTTTTCTACTATGGGTGCAACTTTTAGGCTTCCTCGTAGTATACACACATACACACGTAGTATACACACATGAAATGTACATAACATGTATGCTTCTTCCTAGTAGGATACATATTATGAAAATATATTTTAAAACTAAAAACTACAAATCACAGTATGGTTGCGATGCACTATGCAACCCCGCAGTGTCTTGACACCCTTGACTTGACACCCTTCGGCCAAAATTCCTCTTTGGTGAAGATCGCTAAATGTTCAGTCGGAACGCTCACCTAAACTCATTTATACTTCAGTTAAGTGGCCCGCACGCGTGCGAGGTGTGTCTCACCCGGTGGCCGACTGTACGCGCGCTCCGCGCACACGTCATCACGTCGCACGAGCGCAAGTACGTGTGCCGCAAGTGCAACCACGTCTCTAAATCCAGGTGGGTGTATTCTTGGCCCTAGGGTCAGCCTAATAGTCTAACAATATCATTCAACCCTAAAATATTGTAAGTTGTCACACACACACAGGTAAGTATCACACACACACAGGTAGGTATCACACACACACACACCCACAGGTAAGTATCATACACACAGGTACGTATCACACAGTCACAGACACAGGTAGGTATCACACACACACCCACAGCACAGGTAAGTATCACACACACACGCACACACACACAAGTAGGTATCACACACACCCACAGCACAGATAAGTATCACACACACACACACAACGTATAAATTGTAAAATGTGTGAACGGGGACAGCTTCTTAATAAGTACATACATACTTTAGTTATTAAAAATTTTAATAAATGTAAAAAATACTGCCAGTACTGCTGGGCACAGGCATCCTCTCGTCATCATCATCTCAGCCATAAGACGTCCACTGCTGAACATAGGCCTCCCCCTTGGACCTCCATAAGTGCCGGTTGGAAGCCATCCTCTCATGCACAATAATAAAATTAAACTGTATATTTCCAGTCACAGAGCAAAGGAGCACAGCAAATGGCATCTCGGCTTCACTTACACGTGCAAGATATGTGGAGCTTCCTTCACGTAAGAATATTCATTTATTTAAACTTTATTGCATAAAAGAAAACTTATCGTACATAAAGCGGGCTTAATGCCAAAAAGCATTCTCTACCTGTCAACTTTAAGAGCCAACAGGAGTGGTCATTTCTCCATACAAACGTACTCGACTGTTCCCTCCGTGGGTTTTGATGCTAGAGCAATGATTTTTTCAACACAGATTAATATTGTCAATATCTGTGTCGGACCGTTTTGCATTTTTTGATATTATTGTTTTATAAGGCGCTAGAGCCCTTCAAAAATGGCCTAATTGACTATGCCGCAATGAGAGGCGTAGTATTCAAAACTGATATCAATTAGCCAAAAAAGCAAAACGGTCCGACACAGATAATTTCATAATCATCATCAGGATTTTTCGCCTTGTCCTTATCGCACTAGTTTTAGGAGCCGCTTCCGTTAGCGAGACGGGTATATTTACCTAAAATATTTAAAACTCAGCTCCTGTTTCGTCTTAAGGCAAAGAAAGCAGAAGGGTTAATACCCCTAAAATCTATATAATGTACACTTAATACCTGCACTGGAAGTAGGCAGAGACATAGTGTGGCCGACCTAAAGGCCTGTGCACACCGGCTGCGCGTGCGTGACGTGCACGTGCACGTGCGGCGTTGTAGTATACAGATCCTTATACACGGTGTAACATGAGTAAACCGAATAATTTTAACAGCGTATTCCTGATCATATTTAGAGACAAAAATGTCCTATAAACTTTTTTGAAATTCGCCTAGTTTCAGAGATATTATTAATTTAAAAAAAACAAGCTTTATTGTTACTTAGTGTAAAAGGCCTTTTTGATGGCGATGTTGCTCCTATGGGACGTAGTCTAAATATCCTTATTGATAGATGTCAAAAAGTGACAAGTAACACTTTGCAAAAAGTAGGTCTTACGAAAAAAAAAATGTAAAAATCAATTTTAAGTGACAAGTTTACCAATAACATTTATTTTTTATGTACAAATACATTCAAAAAATTAAAAAAACAAAACAAAAAGAAAATATTTTTTTGGCGAAATTGACCTAAACTCATATTACATTTTTTACTTCTTTTGACCTCAGAAATGCGTGGTTAAAATTATTCGGTTTCTTCATGTTACACCGTGTAGAGACGGCACACCGCTTGCGTGAAGTGTGCGTGTGCGGCTCCAACATTTTAGCGCACGCACACGCGCACGTCACGCACCCGCAAGCCGGTGTGGCTCGGCCTTAATCGTCGTCGGCTGACGAACGAAACGCTCGAATAAACTAATTTAATCATGTGTATACTTTGCAGCAAATCTACGAGCCACCTCACACACATCCGGCTGCAGCACCCGTCCAACAACTGCTGCGAGCTGTGTGGCGAGTCCTTTATCGGGGAGTACGGACTCGCCATGCATCGGAAGAAGGCGCATAGGGACCAGGTACATTACATTACTAAATATTAGGGATCATATAGGTACAATAATATAGAGATGACACGGGGGAGGGCCCAAACGACCGAACGAGATGCACTTATGGAAATTTCAGTAGGAGTAGCAGAGAAAGTGATATTATTGCTTGTCCTTGTCACAGTCTCACTTTTTGTTTGTTCCTCACCAAAAATTTAGTATGATTTATGGTGGACAACAAATAACCCGACCGAATTACGTAGGTTGTTTTTGGTATTGTTAAAACGTGTTTTTAATATTGTCGCTTTGCGTATGTTTTGTCCCTCACGGAGGCACGCGTATAGCTCATCTATGTAATACTAGGTATATGCTATGATGGATGTACCGACTAGTCGGGAAAGCCGACTAGAGTTAGACCAAGAAAAGTCTGAGTGATTTTGATAGCTTACGCAGTGCAAGTGTTATTTTAAACGTCAAACTTCTAAGAAATTATGACGTTGAATTGAATAATTTTACGGTTTAGACTCGCGCGACATGTTTCGGAGAGCCTAGGTCTCCTTTCTCAAGCACTAACAGTGCGAGCAGCGTTCACGACGGCCGTGTATCGCGTACTGCGGCTCGCCGCGTCGCACGCTGCGCGCACGCCTAGAAAACAGGTTGGGGGAGGTCTATTAGAGCAATGTTAGATTTATTATTTCAGTGTTCATTATTTTATTACAGTTTATTATCGCAAATAATGAATCTCAAGCAGTTTTATCTCTTACGACACCGACATTCCTCTAGGGGCGAGTCATCATACTAAATGTATGGGAGGGTTTGAAGTTAATGCGTGGGATATTTCTGTTTTTGTTTAATAAAAGTTATTAATGTAATTTTACTTATTGGGTAAAGCACTTTCGATATCTATTTGAAGTTTTCCGGTATCTGTTATATTTACGGAATTATCGCCTGGCTACACTTAACGATTACACCCTGTATATGTTCCCTTGAAATTTTCGACGTACGCACGTATAGCGCTAGTTATTGCACTAGTGCGGGAAAGTAGCACCATATGTAATGTATTACTTTGTTACAAGCTTTTATTTACTTTCACCTGTCCCGTTGTCTGTCGGTCTGTAATCAAAATTCAATCAATTTAGTTAAATTTGATCCACTTCCCTTTTTCCGATTGAGCTGAAATTTTTCATGCATGTATAAATCGGATGACAATGCAATATTATGGTACCATCGAGCTGATCTGATGATGGAGACAGGAGGTGGCCATCAATGGCGGCGCGTCAAACATATCCATAGGCAAGCCCGGGATAATTTGGCTTACATATTTCCTTTACAACTCTGCTCAAACGTCCAAAAACAGGCAAGCCCGGTGGGAATCGGCTTTTATGGACGCGCCGCCACTGGTGGCCATAGGAACTCTATGATGAAACAACGCAACCTAATTGTGTTAGGGGTTTTTAGAATTGTCTTGCTGAGCATTAGTTGTCTGTCGTAAGAAAAGTATAGTCAGCGATAAAAGCTTGTACCAAAAGCTTGGAATGCAAGAAAAAACTGCTATTTTTAACAAAAACTGCCCTGCTATGTGTGTAGAAATATTTAATAAGTTGCCACCTGACATTAAATGCTTGCCGATTAATAAATTTAAGAAAACCCTACATGAATGGCTGTTAAATAAAATGTTTTATTCACTTCACGATTATTTCAATGATATAATGTATATAATGTTTAAGAAATACAACAAATATTTGCATGCTGTTTGTGGACGGTTGAATTAGGAGGAACTTTATGTATATATTACAACTGTAATCTGACCCTATTCACGCAAATAAATAATTTATGATTTATGAAAAATGAAATTTTGTATTACTTTGTTGTCAGGGTAACGTGAAGTCGGAGTCTCTGTGCGTGCTCTGCGGCGTACAGTTCCGCAGTCTCGACGCGCTGAACAGACACATCAGCGCAGCTGAGGACAATTCCTGTAACACTAGCTTAAGGTAAACACTGGTTTTATAGTCCGTTTTTTTTAGCATGAGAAAGAACTTCGCGGAAGTAAGCTTGTGGTTCCAAATCCGGCACTTTTAGCGGTACTAATTTGAAGTAAATTATATGTACCCTACGCCGAGTCAGACGACGCTACGCAGCCACGCCGTTACGTCGTCGCCCAAATCTAATGTTTAGTTAATTTCATTTGTATGTGTATTGTTTTTCTTTGTCTTTTCTTTTACTTTGTAGTTTCACAGTGCCTTAGTTTTATACTGTAATGCTGTGTTACTTATTTGATCAATAAATAAATAAATAAATGTATTGACCATGCTACATTAGATAATTCAATAATTATTAACAAATAACGAGCCTGATAAAAACTGCACGCTTGCTTCTGCGGAGTTCTTTCTAATGCTAAAAAAAACGAACTATAGGGCTCGATTTATCGCCCCCTAAAACCCCCATATAGCAAATGTCATCGAAATCGTTAGAGCCGTTTCCGAGATCCCCGAAATATTGGAGGAGGATTAATTATTTCATACTGATACTCACACATGTAATGTATTAATGTTATAATTTATTTTAATTTAATTTAAATGTTTATGTCAGTTACAAATCATTTACGTTGACATCAACTTTTAATGTTAACTTTGTTTATATTCAATTGTTTGACATGTTTTATCTTTGTACATGACGATCCTTATTAGGAGACACAATTAGCGTCACTTGCACCATTCCAATAACCCGTGGTTAACCCGTTAAACCTGTAGTTACCATGGTTACCAGTACAATTTGACACTGAGTTAACGGCTTAACCGCTTAACCCGGGGTTATTGGTACGGTGCAAGTGGCCCTTAATCTTATTTTTTTTTATTTCAAATTTATAATGTAATTTTTGACGAGTTCGTTTATTTAGCATTAGAAAGAACTTGAAAGAAGGAAAGCGATCTTGATATGTCTTTTAATTAAAAAGAGCTTTTTAAAATTCAGTAACTATTATGAAAGCAGATGAATATAAATGATCGTATTAGATTCATAATTGTTACATATTTGCCGTGACTTATTTTTAAAATGTGTTTTTCAATTAAGAGACACATCAACATTGTCTACCTTATATCTATGCTAAAAAAAAACAAACTATAGAAGATAATTAAACATGATTTTGACGAATGTAGCAATATAGTGTAATTTTCATCTTGAAATAAAGAAAATCTAAATCTAATCTTATGGATCTATTCAAAGGTATAAGATAAGTTTTATTTGTTTGTTTTTTTATTTGCCAGGCCGTGTCTCAGTTGTGGCGAGGGATTCGCTTCCGACGAAACGCTGAAAGAACATTTGAAGACACATGTGACTGACGACTATGTTAAATGTGATGAGGTAATACGAAATAAGATATTGTTATCCCTAGAATTAATTTTCCGAGTTCGTTGCCGGTCCCATATTGGGATACCCTCCTTCGAGGGGGGGATTTAAATCTTCTCGCGAAAGATTACAAAATTGCTATCGGTTTTTGAACGATCAAGGCCTTCGCAAGTTGGTGTGTTGAAAAATGTTTTTCCAATTCTAAAATTTTCCAACGATTTTTAGTACGTTATTGACACAATGAAACGCGATACTATTGTTTAGTTTGTATTTTTCGTCCCAAAAAAAAATGAAAGACTAGTTTATAGGTTTCCTTTTTTTTTTCAAAATTTGCAATATTTTTTTAAAGCGATACTTATAAACCTGGAATATATTATGCTGAAGCGATCGACATCAAAATCAAAATGGTTTGTTAAGATTTCTTATCATTCAGAGCCCGCTGTGTCCCACTGCTGGACAAAGGCCTCCCCCCTCTTCCACTCGTCTCTGTTAATGCAGTATCTGGCCAGCCTCTCAAGAAGGAGTCCAAGTTATCCCGCCATCGCCGACGAGGCCTGCCGGCTGCCCGGTTAGACTCGCGGGGCTCCCACTCTAGTTAACTTGGCCCACAAGTCGTCCGGCACTCGGCAGACATGACCAGCCCATTTTAACAACAACAACAAAAAAAAAGATTTAGTTAGTGGAAACTTTTCTCCCGGAATGGAAAGGAAGTTTTAAATAGACCCAGGAGAACGTAACCATGGCAACCAATACAAAACGGAAATAGTTATCTGTTTTACAAGGGGGCAAAGTTGTTGTTTAACTGCTCGTGCTAATATTGATACCCGAGCAAGCGAAAGATTCCAAAATTGAACCGCGAGCGTAGCGAGTGGTTCGACAAATGGAATCTTGAGCGTTGCGAGGGTTTCAAAGCACGAGGGTTAAACAAAATTTGCCCCCGAGTGAAACACAAAATTTTTCACCACACCAACCTGAAGCAAATATTAAATGTAAAATATCAAACAAAATCAAATCCATATGAATGTTATTAAATATGTATCATCCAAAATCATCATTTAAAAGTCATTTCTACCAGCAAACATAAGAAACCAACTCAAAATTTGCATTTGATTACTTCATCTCACATGTGAATAAAATGCAACTTTGCTATCAGTTTTTGAAGTGCAAAGTAAGCCTTTCCGAGCTGGTGTGGTGAAAATAATAGTCTTGTTTTACAGTGCAACAGAACATTCGCACACGAGAAGTCTTACTCCATCCACTACCAACGAGTACACTTGCGCGTCAAGACCAACTCCCGACGAGACCACACCGACAGGGTCGTCTGCGAGATCTGCGGCAAGAAGTGCACGGTAGGTGACATGTGAGGTCCGGCTCATGTTTATAGTGGACGCCCCTACCAGCGACGTCTGCGCGTCAAGACCAACTCCCGACGAGACCACACCGACAGGGTCGTCTGCGAGATCTGCGGCAAGAAGTGCACGGTAGGTGACACGTGAGGTCCGGCTCACGTTTATAGTGGACGCCCCCTACCAGCGACATTTTTTTTTATTTTCAATCTAGTTAAACAGCATAGGTACCAGTAAAAATACCGAACCCCTGCTAACTTCTGAAAGATCTAATTATTTTATAAAATATTTTTTTAAATAGCATTTTTAAATGGTCATTTTACTATATGTAAATATTATGAAGACTGAAATAAATATTATATGCTAGCTTACGAAGCCATAGTTGAAATATCAAAATTATGAGGGAATATTTATTTATTTAAACTTTATTGCACAAAATACATATATACAACAATGTACAAATGGCGGACTTAACGCCAAATGGCATTCTCTACCAGTCAACCATAGGGCCAAACAGAAATATCTACAATTGGTGCTGGGTGAGAGATTGTTGATTGGATTATATTTATACATTAAAACTTGTTTGGCAGTCGAACGCCACGCTCGTGTATCACCAGCGGACGCACACCGGTGAGAAACCCTACCAGTGCACCAAGTGCCCCAAACGTTTCAGCGTCTGCCAACTACTGCAGGTTAGTAAAAAAAGTACACGTTTTAAACACCTTCCTCCCCTCCATGACCGCCCGTAGTATATGCCAAGACCTTCCTCCCTCTAGTTCCCACTTATACGTATATCGGCGTCTAGTACCCACAACACATGCCTTATTGAGCTCACTGGGTCGATTTGCGTAGCCAGAGTTCGTGCTGTGTATTGCTACAAGTGTTAGGTCGCCCAAGCCCAAACACACCACTATGCCCGCCTACAATAACAGCGGAAGACCTCCCCCAACCTGTTTTCTCGGCGCGCGCGCAGCGTGCGACGCGGCGAGCCGCTCTAGCCGCAGTACGCGATACACGGCCGTCGTGAACGCTGCTCGCACTGTTAGTGCTTGAGAAAGGAAACCTAGGCTCTCCGAAACATGTCGCGCGAGTGACTAAAAACAAGTGGGTCTAAACCGTAAAATTATTCAATGTTAGTATGTCTCACAACAGTTTAAATTCAAGTGCGTATTAAAAATGTATGTACATGTGTGTACATGTTTTTACAGATCCACCTCCGGACACACACGGGGGAGCGGCCGTTCAAGTGCTCGCGCTGCCCGAAGGCCTTCAAACACAAGGCGGCGCTCAACCGCCACGACCGGGTATGTGGTACAACCCTTATGTTCATTATACAGTATGTGTCTGACAATGGGGCTTTAATCCAGGGCTTGATTTTACTCGATAAACTGAGCTACTTTTATAATGGGACGAACCCTAAAATCGGGGAAAATTTTTTGGCTTTTCCATAGAAAACGTCGACATCCGATCAGCCAAAATGTATGAAAAAGTAAAAAAAAAAATCGGGATTTCGGGGTTGGTGCCATAATAAAAGTAGCTCAGTTTAGCGAGTAGAATCGAGCCCTGGATTTAAAGCCCGATGGTCAGTAACACCCTGTATAAGGTTCACAGGCTTTCACACACAAGACGCTCAATCTACATTTAAGGCCCAGTAGGTTCGTGTTCTTCCCTCGCTCTCACTGATCGTAAGATGTTTTCAACGAGCGAATGTCAAAAACTCAGGATTCAAATCTCTGAAGTCCCTAGAGAAAGGCCACAAGAATGCTAATTTTTAGACAACCGTATTGTGATCTGAAAAACCGGACAAGTGCTAGTCGGACCTACCCACCGAGGGTTCCGTACTTAATAGTGTTATTTGTTGTTATAGCGGCAACAGAAATACATCATCTGTGAAATTTCAACTGTCTAGCTATCACGGTTCATGAGTTACAGTCTGGATGAATAAAGTCTAAGGAAAAAACGTGCCTCGGAAATCAAGAAAAAGTCATTCTCGGATAGATGCCGCACACACCTTTAACCTATGCTCGGCTAGATGGCGTGACGACACCGTTTCATATTTAACAATTTTAACATATAGATATGAGTGAATGAACATGGATTAAAATGATATAAAAATAATAAAATCATTTATCCATATATATACATTTTATTGATAATTTTATACGTTTTCGTTTTGAGTTTTAGTCGTGTATCGGTAGATGGCAGTTTTACTGTGACTACACAATGACAGGACCCCTCTATACTATCTATTCTTTTTGGTAATAGGGTCCCGTTTTCACCCTTTGGGTACGGAACGCTAGAAAGCGCTTCGATTTAACTTACGATGTTTATTGTTTGGGTTTTCAGGTTCACACAGGGGCGAAACCCTACATGTGCGCACACTGCGGCAAGTCGTTCTCACAGTCCAACTCCATGAAGACGCACGTCAATACCGTGCATCTCAAGCTGCCGGCGCCCTATAGACACCGGAGGAACAAGGCCGAATAAATCATTTACCCACTTATTCATAAAACTTCACGGGCCTAATTTTGTTAAAACAGAGATATATATAACTCCGTATAAGATAAATAAAGTCTAAGAACAAAACGTTCCTCGGAAATCAAGAAAAAGTCATTCTCGAATAGATGGCGCACACACCTTTGGCGTATTCTCCGCTAGATGGCGTTGACGACACCGTTTGATATTTAACAATTTTAACACATATCAGTGAAAGAACATGAGTCGGTATGGAACAATAATAATTAAAAATCATTTATCCGTAAACATATTTTAATTACATTACATTTTCAATTTTATTTTAAGTTTTAATCGTGTGTCGATAGATGGCAGTAAATGTACCGTGACTACAAAATTTACCTTGGCAATAGCCCTCTATACTATCTTATTCTCTTTGGTTAAAATATTTGGGAGACCGAGCTTTCCTCGGAAAACATATAAAAACTCAAAAATGCGCGTTTTCCCAGAGATAAGACCTAGCTAGATCGATTTATCGCTTCCGAAAACCGCCATATAGCAAATTTCATCGAAATCGTTAGAGCCGTTTCCGAGTTGCCCGAAATATATATATAAACAAACAAGAGTTGCTCGTTTAAAGATATTAGAGTATGTTTTATCCCTTTCTTACAAATACATAAGTCAAAATGACAGATAAAGACAAACGATTGAGGTTTGTAGCGCATTTATGAATAAGGGGGTTGCACTTGAAATCCCATTAGATTACAAAATTAAATTATTTTATGAAATAAATTAATTTGTGTTATTTCAAGTAGTACTAATTTATTATTAAATTTATTTTTCACTTCTCATGCTTGTAAAGTTCGACTTTAACTCGTGCGTTGACGGCATAAAATCGCTTTTTAAGCTAGAGCTTTAGTATAGATGATTTTACTTTATGCACTATAGTGCATCATGTAGTGATTTTACTTTATGCACTGTAGTACATTATTGCGCGATCGTATCTCATCGCATAATAATTGACTGTCATAATGTAATATTACGCATAAATCTCTTTTCGCATATTTTTTCTCCAACTGAAACAGAAATTATTTTCGATAATATTTTGCATAGGTTGTGTAGAATATTAGGGTAGGTTAGGTTAGGTTTGTGTTATAATTTTTCAGAAATGTTTATATTTCCAGCACAATAACAGTTATGCGAAATGAGTTTTATGCGTAACATTACATTAGGGCAATCAATTATTATGCGACCCAATATGGACCCCGTTATTGCAATACATAATGATTAGGTATGTACATTATTGCAATTTTTATGTTAGGCAATACTCTGACACGTTGCCCAGAGATTGAATTGGATAAAAACAAAATTGTTTTAATTTATTTATTACTTATATTGAAACCAATTGCAGTACCTTATTTCAACATTTCTTTTATAAACGACGGATAGAACTTTCAATTCAATTTTACTGGTAAAAATAATCAAAATTTTCTCTTAAATATTTAATGATTAGTTCCTTGTCGTTACTACGAGTATAGTTCGTTTTTTTAGCATTAGAAAGCAGGTAAGCGATCTTGACATGTCTTTTAATTGAATAACGCGTTTTAAAAATCAGTAACTATTACTTATAAAGCAGAAAAATATAAATGATCGTATTAAATCCATAATTGAAGGGATGTTTACAAAAACAACATAACTGACTACACTGGTTGACACCTGAAACGATTAACAATGTTCTCAAAAAAGTGTCAACCGCTCTAAGCAGTTATGTTGTTTTTGTAAACATCCCTTCAATTGTTACATATTTGCCGTGACTTATTTTTAAAACGTGTTTTTCAATTAAAAGACACATCAAGATTGTTTACCTTTTATCTAATGCTAAAATAAACGAACTATACTTATATAGTCTGTTAATTGGAGCATACAAAACTTTTTTGCTTACTATATACGCACTCCGGCCGTGTTCCGTTATAGTGCATAATTTTCCTGTCTAAAATTGCTTGAGGATAGAACGGATCAGGTTTATAATACGGCACGCCTTCTCTCTTAACTTCCGCCAACAACCTTAGAAGGCACGCACAATGCCACGGGTTACCGAAGAAGTAGAAGCGTACAAGTCTCACCCCCGCTTGTTTAAGACTGGTCACGAAACCCTCTGGTAAGAAAGTTAATTTATTGTTGTTTATTTTTAAATATTCGAGCTTTCCATTCCTTGTGAACATTTTGTCTGTTATAGACCTAATTTTATTTCCATCTAAACTCAATATTCTTAATTCAGTCAGCGACGCAAATACATCGGGGTGGATGTAGTCGATTCTATTGCGGGTTAAACATAAATTTTGCAATTTAACGCAAGCCGAGAACGTCATAGGGTTGTTTAGTTCAGTAATTAGATTATAGCTAATGATTAACTCGATCAGATTGGGGCAAGATCGCTCGTCAAAGATGGGTAATTCTCTTATCTTGTTACTTTGTAAATACAGCTTACTTAATGTAGGAACGGAGCGGAATATACCTAGATTTATGTGTTCAATGTTATTGTTGTATAAATGAAGTTCATCTACATTTGGGAGGTTTTTAAAGTCGTCTAGGAAGATTTCGACGTCGGTGAGGCCACAGCTCATTTCTAAGTAAGTGGCGTCTTCGTCCACGGGGTAGCGCCGGATTCGCTTGTTCTCGAAGTCGGAGTAAATACAGCGCGCTTTGCACAACTCTGTGGTGACGCCTTCAGCGTCTGCGAAGGCTGGCAATAGCGGCAGTAGCATCAGCAACGGGAATGCAGGACCTGGCCAAGGTGCAATGTATACAGTACCTAGTTTTACTTATTTTATCCAATTTGCAATAAACGGATCTAAAGCCGATCAACAAATCGATCTTCTCATAGAAAAATACGGAGAGAGAAATATTTTATTATTGATTACCAAAAAGCTTTCGATGCGTATCACATAAAAACATAATGGAGAACTCTAAAAGCACAAGGGGTAGAAAAACAATACATTTGTATAATTTATTTATTTATTTAAAATAAATAAATAAATTATACAAATATTTTTTTTGTGTAACAATTTTTTTGACATTAAGGTAAAATTGTAAAATACAAAGAACTTTAAAATTTTATTGCACAAAACATAAAAATAATGTACAAATGGCGGACTTAATACCTAATGGCATTCTCTACCAGTCAAGCATCAAGAGTAATGCAAACACAGCAAGAGTAAAGTAAAACTAGAGACAACTGGGACTGGGGAAGTGGGGAGCCGTTGCAAAAAGTTTACAAGCCTCAATTCTCTATAGTTCGTTTTTTTAGCATTAGAAAGAACTTGCACGAAGGTAAGCGATCTTGACATGTCTTTTAATTAAAAACGCTTTTTAAAAATCACTAACCATTACTTATGAAAGTAGAAGAATATAAATGATCCTATTAGATTCATAATTGTTACGGCAAATACGTAACTTATTTTTAAAATTTGTTTTTCAATTAAAAGACACATCAAGAGTTTACCTTATTTCTAATGCTAAAAAAAAACGAACTATAAGCGTTTGCCTCGGCTCACGAACAGCCTGTGTGGCCTGTGGACCAGTGTGATAACCGCGTATTACGCTTATATGTATAATCAAAATAATCATTGGGTAAAAAAGCGTAGAACATATGGTAAGGTAAATAATTAAATAAATATTACTACATTTATATAACGACCTAGGTATCGATGGGCGGATGTGGTGGACGCTGATCTCCGCGAGCTCCGGGTTGAGAGGCGAGAAACGGCACAGGACCGGGATCAGTGACGAGCAGTCGTGTTGGAGGCCAAGACACACTTTGGGTCGCTGTGTCAGAGGAGTAGTAGTAGTAATACATTTATATAACTCACCCAATGTAGTAAACATTGTTGCAAGACCTTCAAAAATATTAGGGAACAAACTCGTCGAGAGACTCAAAGGCCAGGGATTGAAGTTTGCGGCGCATTTGCTGTCAATTTCCTTATATATCGAGGCCTGAGCGGTCGGGATACATCGAGATAAGTATTTTTCTATTCAAATAAAAACTCCAAGTGTGTTACATATAGTTCTAATTTCAAAAACCCTTTTGCGCGAGTTATCGGGTTTGACCACTCACCAAACAAGTTTGTTTATAGAAATTATGGATAAGGATACCTAAGTACTTAGTTACAAATGTAGTGCATAATCCTTTACCATCGTAGGTATTTTCTTCTCGAAAGCGTTCGTATTTGTCATGCTATTTCAGTCAAACCCAGTACTTTTTGTACTGAGACTGATTGAAATAGGATGACAAGTTTGTGCGTTTCCGCGTGAAAATACGATGGTTCAGGATAATATAATGATATGATATGCATTAAGTACATCTGTACCTACTACCTAAGTATGTATTTAATTCACTTACGAACATTATCGGATGTCGTATGACACCATATTATTTCCTTAACTAGGGACACTTTTTAGTTACACTGTCGAGTAATGATTTTAAAGTAATGAAGGTGGTTCCCAAAATGTCCCAGAAAGTTTCTAAGAAACATATCTTTTTTGTTACCAAACGCAAATGTGTAAGGGAATCTGGCAACAAAACAGGAAAGTTTTATAATAACTTTCTGGGACATTTTGGGAAATATGGTGGAAGTTGTTCAGCTTCATGTAGGTAAGTTACCTTCTTTACCAGCATACCAAAATGTTAAAATTCATGGTTTTCCCTTTATTTCTGACACTATTTTATTTAGCAAAAAATAATCCTTATGATGAAGCCTTTCGATCGGTATGATAAAACTACAGGCTGATTTTTTTTCTCGTGTAGCGGGTTCGATTCCCGATTCGACTATGTAATTATTTAAAAATCTATGAATGCAGTTTAAATTGTTTTTTAAATTAAAATAATGTCTTCTTTCAGCAAAATATCCTATCTACGATATTTAAGGTACTTGCCCTTTCTTTGATGTACCATAGCCTTGGGACACCCTGTATAGAAATCTAAGATGTGCTCGAACTTTTTTAAAAATTGCTTATTTAGGGTGATGTCCGGACATTTCATTTTTCCATATGGCAACCCTGTAACGATAGCCTACATGAATATTTAATAATGTGCAAATGTTTTGGCGCCACATAGACCTTGAACTTGAAATCTCGCTGACCTTTTATCATTAGCGATAAAAATGAAATGATAGTACGTTTTAAGTTTTGTTTGTTTTTAAATACGAATTGATAGGTTTATCAATTGTGCATTAACATAAAATTACACCTAAAAAGAATTAAATTAGGACTAACAAAAATAAATTAAACTAACAACTAAACAGACTAAACTAAAACTACCTAAAAAGTAAAAACCTACAAATAGAAAATTGGCCCAATGTCTGGCCCGTCCGGATGCCTAGAAGGCTGGCGGCGTTGTCGCGCTGAACGGCAACGCCAATGCGTTGGGCGAGGTAAGCTCCAGTCTTCCGGTCACCCGTTGCGTCTGATGGCTCCTCCTCACGATGGGTCAGCGCCGGCTACTCCAAGGGACGCATTTATGCGTTAGAGGGAGCAAGTAATATTGCTATCTCATTCGACCGCATGGCTGCGTCCCTTGGAGTGGCCGGCGCTGGCCCATCGTGTAGAGGAGCCATTAGGCGCTTGGCCAACTCTTTATAAATGCTGCGCGCCTTGACCCCACGGCCCAAGCGTCTCCACACTAAACGGCTCAAACATGCAGCCGGTGTCTATGGCTGCATATTTGCGTATTTGCAGCAGCGCCGTTTAAGTTTATCTGTTCAAATAAAAACAATTTTTTAACTATTGTTTACTATTGAACCCTTCGGCTTTGTGAGCCTGACCCTGACCACAGAATAAATTTATAGTACTAGGTACAGAACGAAGGTCCACTCTCTAACAAAACGCATCTGAGGGGCTACCGCGTAAACCGTAAATCGCAAATTGCGGGGATCTTTCTCTTTTACTTCAATGAAGGCGTAATTAGACGGACAGAGAAAAACGCCCGCAATTTGCGTACTTCGATTTTGGCGGTTATAGCCCTGTTACGACCACGGACCTATAACTTCATGGTTACGACAGATATGACCGCAAGGTGGCGCAAGCGCGAACAGGCGTCCGTTCTATAGCGGTAACTGTAACTACCATAGCTAGTCACCAAAATTGGTGTGGGCCGTATCGTATGTACTTGTGTCGACGCGACGAAATCGCGGAGTCGCGGAGTGAGCCACGCCTGCCTTCACTCTGATATCAGTAAGCCCACATTCGCACGGCAGCTTTTTCAACGTGTGTTAAAAAAGCGTTTGAATGACACAAATGGATAACCATGTCTGTATTCCACAGACATAGAATCCGCGCTCGTGTCATCTAATTCTATCATGTATTCACACGACAGCGGCGGCGCTTTTTATAAAGCGTTGTTAGATTTTCGACTTTAAGCCTTGGTCATTAAGTCAAATTTAGAGTGCGGACAGATTCAAGCGCTTTTACAACGCGGGTTGAATAAGCTGTCGTGCGAATGGGGGCTAAAAGAGCCCAATGTCACTCCACTGTGTGCGCGTCTCTCGACAAGTCCAGACGCACTTGGCGTATCATAACTTTATCCACGTGATAAATAAATGTCACTTCTTAAGATCGAACTAGGTAGACTGACACTGTAATTATCGCTGTCGCGTGGATAACGCCGACCATCATAACTAGAATAACTTATCAATGATAAACTTGTTAAGTGCCGCTTGTCAAGTACAACCGAATTAGTGCATTTGTTTTTGTTCTTCAAAAGTTATTGATTCCTCGATGGCTGTAAATTTCGGTGAGTTTAATAATATTCATCCTTACTAATAAATATTATAAATACGACATTAACTCTGTCTGTGTCTGTTTGTCTAAAAACCTCTTCACGCTCACGCAAAATTTTCGACACCCCCCCCCCCCTCGTAATAAGTCCATACATAACCTAATCAACATAAGTCAAACTCAAAATCTTCGTTCTTTCTTTCAAAAATATAAAAAAAAAATGTCGTGTCCTAATCAGAGTTAAATATTATACTTGATTATCACAATTGCAGGGCCTACGTCCGCGATTCTGCTGGCAGTGCTGTCATGCGCGCACGCAGACAAAGTCATCACCCGCTCGTGCGGCACCCGAGGCCTCGGGTTCCGCGTGCGACACTACCCGACTGACACAGAGGCCACTAGTCTCATCGCCGACAACTGCCAACTAACCGAAATTGACACAGATGACTTTAACGGTCTCCCGTACTTAATCGCTATCGATTTAGAACACAACGATATTACACACATACACCCGGCTGCGTTCCGCTCAGTCCCTAGACTGATGTTACTGGATCTTAACCGTAATAAGCTTCGTGATTTACCAGTCTTTGAAGAATCATGCCCTAACTTGAAAACTATAGATTTAAGAGAGAACCAACTTTCCATTTTAAACAATTCAAAAGCCTTATCAGCTTGCACAGAACTAGAAAAGATATATTTATCAAAAAACAAGATTGAATATTTACATCCTGATTTATTTCGCGATTTAACTGAACTCAAAATTTTACATTTAAATAATAACAAAATTGTAGTCATACATGACTTGTTGTTATTAAATAATAATAAGTTAGAATGGTTCGAAGTGCAGAATAACAAGCTAACATACTTACCAAATAACTTGATTAGCAACAACTTAAAGCAAATTAATTTTAAAGGTAACCCGTGGCATTGCGAGTGTCTGCTAGAGTTACTGGCTAATGTGAAGAAGGCAGGCGTTAAGTATGATTATTGGATGTACAACGGGTTAAGGCCGAAGTGTGTGTACACTGGCGTGCGTGCGTGCTCGAGGGCGCCCTCTGGACTGCCCCTCCTCAGTGCCGCAGCGGCCGAACGTCGCTAAACCTTTTATGCCGGCTGTACATACTCGTCGAAAGCCTCTCGCTGAGTCTTGGCTAATAACCGAGCCAAGCGGAGGGCAAGACAAGACGAGTAAAAGAGAGACTAGCGAGCATTATGTACGAGTAGTGTGATTGTGCCGTTTCTGGGCCAAAACATTTCCGCTTGGGGGCGCCACTAGTTAGTACGGGCAAAGATCCGCTAGATAGCGTTACTTGTTAGTACCAAAAACGCCCACAGAGGGCGCCACTTGTTGGTTTCAGGAATATCCGTTAGATGGTGCTACTTGTATACACTCGTTCTCGGCCTGTCTAGGGCTCTCTCGAAGAGTGTTTACAGCCGGCATAGTCCTAGCCAAGATGACAATCGTATCTGGACAAATATTGGCATTATTCTCTAGCTTTAACGCATTTGATTGAGATAGGTGTCTAACAAGGTGAAAGCGTTTCGGAAGCGACATGCGTGGGATGCCCTAAAAGTAATATATAATCAGGTATTAACACATATAAAGAAAATGGCAATGTGGGCTTGAAATAGTATATTTTACTTTGGTTGTATCTGTAAATATCATTGTAACGAATAAACGTAGTAATTAAAGAAATTTATAGTTTTCATCATTTCCACTACGATATTATTAACTTCTTTTGCCAAAGCGATTAATTTAGTTTTTTAACAAATGGGAAAATGTGATCCTGATAATTACCATTCGCTAACAGTAATGTATTAGTACCAATGTAAATGTATACTATAACAATATGCGGCAAATATGCATAGATCGTAAGATTTTGGCTTATCAACTTGGTGCTGCCATCTGGTAAACAATTCTTTGTACTTATAAGGTCACAAATATAAGATTTCTAGCTAGTATGGTTGTTTTTATTATGTACTTTTATACTTTTCTTGTAATTACTAGCAAAACTACATTGCTCACATTTGTAAAGTTTCTCTCCTGTGTGTTTCTTTAAATGAACTGTCAAACTTCTTTTTGTGCTGCCCGCATACTCACACTGCTCGCACTTGTAAGGTTTCTCATTAGTGTGCTTAATAACATGTGCTTGCAAATTATATCTGTAGGCAGTCGCATAACTACATTGGCCACATTTGTAAGTCTTTTCAGCAGTATGTTTTCTTATATGAACATTCAAAATACCTGGTTTGCTGCAAGCATAACTACAGAGGTGACATTTATACGGCTTTTCACCAGTGTGTTTCGTAACGTGAACTTCCAACAGATATTTTTGGTTGCTAGCATAACTGCAATGTTCGCACTTGTACGGTTTTTCACTATTGTGTTGTCTTACATGAGATCGTAAAGCAGATTTATGTGCAGTAGCATAACTACACTGAGTGCATTTGTAAGGCGCTTCACCGGTGTGTTTCCTTATATGAATTTGCATATGACATTTACGGGGGCTAGCATAACTACAGTATTCACACTTGAAAAGTTTCTCTCCAGTGTGTTTTCTTGAATGGATCATAAGACTATTTTTGCAATTACTGGCGAAACTACACTGATCGCATTTGTAAGCTTTCTCGTTATCATGTTTACGTAAATGAGTTTGCAAAGAACTTTTGTGTGCGCTAGCATAATCACATTGCTCGCATTTGAAGGGCTTCTCTCCAGTGTGTGTTTTTACATGACTTAGCAAGTTAGCTTTTTGGGTACTAGCGTAATTACAATGCTCGCATTTGTAAGGACTTTCACCAGTGTGTTTCATGATATGAAGTTGCAAATTTAATTTCTTGCTGCTAGCATAATCACATTGCTCGCACTTGTAAGGTTTTTCAATACTATGCACCTTTTCATGATATTTCAAATGATCTTGGCGGGCGCTAGCGTAACTACATTGTGCGCATTTGTAAGGCTTCTCTCCAGTGTGTTTCAATAGGTGACGTTTCAAATATTTTTTTAAGACGCTAGTATAGCTACACTGGCCACATCTGTATGGCTTCTCATTGGTATCTTTGCTCAAATGTTGGTAAGTTTCGGGTCTGGCGCTCGGTTTATCCTGTGGAGTTTGCCCTGCAACAAGAAAGTTTTTTTTTATTAAATATAAGGATGGCAGAAGAAGGCAGGCCCAGACGCAGATGGCAGGACCACCTAGACTCCTTTCTCAGTAACTGGCCAGAGCAGGCGCTATGTCGGGAGTCGTGGAAGACAAGGGGAGAGGCCTTTGCCCAGCAGTGGGACACCACAATAGGCTAGCAAAAAAACATTTTTTTAAACAAGCAGATATGTCTGCGAGCGGTATTCTACATTTTATATTCAAGGAAAGAATGGAAAAATTTACGCTTCCGCGAATAAGGGAGGGAATGGAAAGATTAGCGAGTTTCTGGTAGGCTTCCGTAGCTCAATTGGTTAACAGCAACGCACGGATTGCGAAGGTTGCGGTTTCAAGTCCTGCCGTAAGCGTAAATTTGTCCATTTTTTTTCTTGAATATAAATTTGGAATATTTTTTATATCAGCCTATAAGAATATTATAAATAAATTTTACATAGTTCAACCTAGTCCCACAGTAAGCTCGATAAGGCTAGTGTTATGGATACAATATGGTGACAATACTTATAGAGGTTATATGTATAAAACATCCATGCCTCAAAAAAAATTATTTGTGATGTGCCCTTACCAGGATTCGAACCCGGCACCTCCTACTAGGCTAGGAGGCTGTTTTTAAGGTATAGACAGAGAAAGCACTGTATTGTAACTGATTGGTAAAAGGAGTGCACTATACTCTGTATCTTTTAGGTATTTAAATAAAAGTAAACAAAATCTACCCTAAAATGGCTCCTTAAGCCAGTTGAGGGTAGATGAAAACATTACATGATCAAATAATGTAAGTCAAAGTCAGGTCATTCAGTGACAGATCCAGGTGGTTTTGTATTTGGTTGGTTAACCAATACTTGTAACTACCCGAAAATTTACAAATTGTTTGTTTACTTTGATTTAAATACCTATAGATACAGAGTATAGTTGTTATAAGAGTTATGAGCCAGGGTAAAATCTTAAGGGTTGGTAGACCTGAAATAAATAAAAAAATAACAATTTAAAGGAATGTGGTCCATAATCAGTAGAGATTGGGATATTTAGTATTAAGCATATTCTATATAAAGATAAGTATTCTGATATAATGGCTCCTCTACACGATGGGCCAACGCTGGCCACTCCAAGGGGCGCATTTATGCGTTAGAGGGAGCAAGTGATATTGCTATCTCATTCTACCGCATAGCTGCATCCCTTGGAGTGGCCGGCGTTGGCCCATCGTGTAGAGGAGCCATAAGGCTATAAATAAATAGAGAAAATATAAAGATAGTTTATTATTCAAGTAGGCATATTACAATGCGCTTATGAACGTCAAATAAAGCTACACCCAGTCCAAACCTACACCTCTGCCTCGAGAAGATTGAAATCCCCCCTCAATTGGAGGACGGTATCCCAATATGGGACCGGCAACAAACTCGGCGGGACACATCTTTTCAAAACATTACATCTTATAATTAATATGCATTACATATTTTGTTGCAATGCTGTAAAAACTCCACCAGAACTCTAAGTACTCCCTTCCAGCATGTTACAATTTCCTGTTGTCATTTAAAAAAAATGATAAGACATGATGAATGAAAAACATTGTTTGTCAAGGCACTGGATTTGCTTTTTGAGGCATCTTTAGGTTGAGGTTCATTTTTAGCTGCTAATGTAATTGAAGCATTTAATAAAAAAAAAGATTAATACAGATGAACCAAATATTTTGGCAAATATTCAGTTTGCAAGCAAATATCTGAACCAAAATTTAATATTCAAACTTGAAGAACTCCATACTCGGTAATCGGTCAATATTTTTCATTAAGGTAAAGGAAATGTTAGTAGTAATTAAAACTGCACGAGGCCATGCGCTTGGCCGGGAGCAGAACCCTATGGAGGAACCTGGTCTTCAACAGAAGGATATGATGTCACAATCCTCAGTATTGAGGGACGGATTGAAGAAGTGTAATATGTAAAATATTAAAAGCAATTTTTCACTATCAATGACAATAATAATTTTAATGTATAAATTGGTTCCAACAGTGTGAAAATAAATGTTAGTTCGATATTCATGAACTCTTAAATGTTTTTATACAATTAACGTTTAGTACCCACAACTGACCTGTCCCTGCGTTCTCTTCTAGCTCGTGGCCAAGCACGGGCTCATCTTTCACGGCGTGGTCAGCGCTAACGTCGAGTGTCTCAATTTTTACAGACACATATGTGCACGAAGGCTCGGCTTTTGTGGACACATATGTCCACGAAGGCTCGGCTTTTGTGGACACAACCTCGCAGCTAGGCTCGCCTTGTACATTCACATAGTCCAGGTCCGGCTCAATTTTTACAAGCACAGTCTCGAACGCGGGCTCTTCTTTTATGCACACATCCTCACAGGGCTCAGCCTTCACGCAAACATTCTCTGCGCCCTGTACCGCTGTCGACTCCATTGTAAATTAAAATCTCGTTTTGATATATTCTTTGGCGTTACGTTAATCAAATAGGATGGTGCTGTTTTAAATCCATACAAAAAGGCAGGTAAATTCCGTAAATTCAGATTCTTTTTTTATGAGTTCTTTCGCCATTCGCTTTCGCTGCTACAGCGACCTCTATCGATTTTTGTGACGTAATTTTTTTTTTTTTTTGCTTTCTACGAGCGTGCGTCTACTTGAACAATGTCCGGAACTAAATTAAAGCCGGCATTCACTAGCAAACACATTGGTAGATTTTATTTTTACATTGCTGGCAACATTCTTATATTGGCTGCATTGGAATGGCGTCACTACCTTTTCTTAATTGACAACAATGATTTGCTGTTGCGAAAATGCACATAATCCTGTATAAAACCTTACTGCATTGATATAAAGGTTAATTTTGCTTAAAATAAATAATTTCTGTAAGTTTGTAACTGCAATAAAATAAGACGGCCATTTTGTAGCTAGCTACGCGACAGATCCACGAAAAGTGAGCCATCCGACAGATTATATAAATAAAATCTCAAATTGTGTATCTGTATCATAATGGATAAAGACATTTCTAGCGTTGGAACTCAGTACATTATCTGTGAATGTGGTGATAATTTTCCAAATGAAAAGTTCTTGAATATACATCTAGCGAACAATCATGGAGAAGTGGAAACCTTTCTATGTGATGAAGTGAGTATCACCATTTTCTACAAGTTCATTGTAATGCTTACAATCGATAAAAACATACGCTTCGATTAGCCGGTATACTTTGTTTTGTTTACTACCAGCGACTCGCTCCGGCTTCGCACGGATTACCCAAAACCTGAACAAATTATACGCCTAAACCTTCCTCAAGAATCACTCTATTGATAGGTGAAAACCGCATGGAAATACGTTCAGTAGTTTTTGAGTTTATCGCGAACACTGCGAACACACACACAAAGCAGGGGTTTTTGTTTTATAAGCAGTGGTGATAACTTTATACTTATGTACTTTAGCCACCCATAGCTAAAACCTACAAGCAAATGGATTTGTCTAAATTGTGATAAGTCCTCCAATCTTGGAATCTCCTTCATTGGCAGGGTCACTACTAGGGGGTAGGGGGGCGAAACTGAACTTTTCGGCATTCTCGGCTCCATTTGGCTCAATATTGCTCTGAGCAAACGTCGGACTATAGGGGGCAGTTTGAGGGCAAGGTAAGGTTTACATAAAAATCTTAACTTACGAGTATTATAATGTACCTAATATTTGTAACATAGTTAATTAAATTAGTTACCCGTTATCATTTATTCATCTTTAATGTGTAAATACTCTTTGAATAAAGTGATGGCTGATAGCCCACTGAAGTGGCCACTTAAAAAACAAATAAATAGCTGACATGCGTCATTATGACTGTTGTTCATACTTATATTTGTTGGTAGAGTGCTGTCTAATCAATAGAAAGATTTGCTTTATTTGTTACATTATAAATACTAGGTACCAGATACTAAGTACAAATACTCGAAAATGAATTGATTGATTTGCGAACCTTACCTATCATTTTGACATGCCACGAAAATGCCCGCTGGAGTCCGACATATGGCTCTGAGCAATTATTATGGTTGGCACAACTTGACGTCCCTTTGGCTTGAAAGACCACAGATAAGATAATGACTTGAATTTTGACAACCCTAACAAAAAGAAAAGGGACAGCATGATTCGACCCTGAATCGCTGTCAAACTTTGGTTTTGTAGGAAGTTTCTTTTCTGTACGGTAGTAGGTATTATTACTTATTCTCTCACTACTGACTGAACTAGGAGGCTGACTTAACTATTGACTTCAATTTCAGTGCCCCGAAGCCTTTACAAGCAACAATAGCCTCAGCTACCACAAAAGAAGCCATGAGAAGACTAAACAGGCACTTGGGAGACCCGAGACGATCAAGACGTATAGTCGGAAGACTCCGCAAAAGAAGGAACCAGTCGAGAAGAAGCCTCCGGTCCTCAAGCTCAAGAACTTGAAGAGGATTAATTCTATCAGTCTGATAGAGAATTTGAAGTCACTGGGAGGGTGAGTAATGAATATTGTTTATTTCAGACCAGGTCCATATAATATTAAAATTACCCTTAATCTATCTATCTTGCCCCTTTGTTCTGAGTTAGAGTATATCTCTAAGCTCAGTGTGCCGCTTGGCAAAGGCCTCCTCTAGCTCTTTCCATTGAGGTCTGTCGTGGGCCACTCTTCTCCAGTTCAGGCCCGCTGTGAGTTTGAGTTCATCCTCCCATCTTGTTCGGTCTCCTCTGGCTCCGTGTACAGCCTCTTGGATACCAATCCGTTACAGTCTTACTCCATTTTTCCCGCCTGTCTCTCAGCATGTGGCCAGCCCATCTCAAACATAAGTAAAATTAAATTATAACATTAAAATTTCTAGTGGCTCTGTGAGCTGTAGACCTCTTTTTTAGGGTTCCGTACCCAAAGGGTAAAAACGAGAACCTATTACTAAGACTCCACTGTCCGTCTGTCAGTCACCAGACTGTATCTCATTGATGTGATCGCTGGACAGTTGAAATTTTCACAGATGATGTATTTCTGTTGCCGCTATAACAACAAATACTAAAAAGTAAAAGGTGGGCGAGTCCGACTCGCACTTGTCCGTTCTTTAAGGCATTCACTGCCAAGTGCCAGGGGGCGTGGCCTAGGAACAAACTTGTATGAGGTGGACGCACCTGTGCATAGGGGGCAGTGAATGTGTTATGGCTCCTCTACACGATGGGCCAACGCCGGCCACTCCAAGGGACGTAGCCATGCGGTAGAATGAGGCAGCAATATCACTTGCTCCCTCTAACGCATAAATGCGTCCCTTGGAGGGGCCGGCGTTGGCCCATCGTGTAGAGGAGCCATTAAACGGGGTTTTATCACACAGTGACGATATCACCCCTGTAATGAGATCTATAGTAAAATTACAACACACAAACACTTTGTTTAGTTGTTATCTCAGTGAACTCACGATAGAATTTATTGACGCTTAAATCCTTTATGCCAATTTCCGCATTTAGAAAAATGGAATCTGGTCACAAAATGTCATGAGAATCGGTTGGATTGCGACTTTGGGTATGGAAACTATGGAACCCTAAAAATGAAATACAAATTAAACATTCTATGACAACATCATGTTTATTATTTAGGTATTTATTGTGGCACTCCCTCACTTTGCTCTGCTCAACTTGGTGCAAAATTAACGTAGACGGACTGTAAGTAAGTTTTGTTTGCTCTAGTTTCACTCTAATCAACCTGCCACATTCATGAACAGGATCATCAAAATAGAGCACGCTCCAAGCGCCCCAGACCCTGAACCGGAGCCGGAGCCCGAGCCTGAAGCAGAGCCTGTGCTTGAGGAGATGGACGAGGGACAGGTGGTGGTGAAGAATGAGGCCATGGAGGAGGCCGAGGAGATATACTACCAGTGTGATGTGGTAAGCACTATATTAACTTTGGAGCCTTTTACCATTCATATCATCGGGTGACAAGCAAAAGTCACTAATTACAAAAAATAAATAAACAGAAATCGACTTTCTTTTAGTACTAATATGGTTCACTATGGCTATGAACTTTTGGTGGTACTTAGTGACTTTTGCTTGTCACCCGACGATATATGCTGTATAGAGCTATGCTGAACAAGGTCTGGTGGCCTAGCGGTTCACACCCTGGCTCATACCAATGAGGTTTTCGGAATTACCAGCTGCTTTTCAGTGAAGGAAAACATCGTGAAACCGGACTAATTCCAATAAGGCCTAGTTTCCCCTCTGGGTTGGAAGGTCAGATGGCAGACGCTTTCGTAAAAACTAGTGCCTACGTCGATTCTTGGGTTTATTTGTCAAGCGGACCCCAGGCTCCCATGAGCCGTGGCAAAATGCCGGGATAACGCGAGGAAGAAGAAGATATGCTGCATAAAGCAGAAAAATACATTAAATTAAATAAATTAAATTAAATTACATTTTACTTCCTTCCGATTGTTGGGTTTTACGTGGACTACTCAATGAAATACCATATTAAAGTTCCCAAATATATTATGCATCCGCACAGGCAAACGATTACAAGGGAAAGAACTAATCTGCCTTAGAAGACTTATAGACCAGTTTATGTTGGTACATATACGAAATCTATGTAGGTATATTAGGCACACGCCAACATCATTTTTGTAATTAAGTTGGTTCCAACACGGATATCCGAAAACGCTCTAATAACTATTCATTTGACGACCGGTCTGGCCTAGTGGGTAGTGACCCTGCCTGCGAAGCCGATGGTCCTGGGTTCGAATCCCAGTAAGGGCATTTATTTGTATGATGATACAGATATTTGTTCCTGAGTCATGGGTGTTTTCTATGTATTTAAGTATTTGTATATTATATATATCGTTGTCTGAGTACCCACAACACAAGCCTTCTTGAGCTTACTGTGGGACTTAGTCAATCTGTGTAAGAATGTCCTATAATATTTATTTATTTATTTATATTTATTTTGCAGTGCAACTCCATATTCTACACGGAATGGGACTTCAACATCCACTACCAGAGTAAGCACGCGTTGAAACTCGAGCCCAGCTCCTCCGCCGAGCTAATCTTGGAGCAGCACCTCGCCAGCGACCACGGGGTGCAGGGCATCAAGACGGAGCCCGAGGAAACGGCTTATTACTACGAATGTGAACTGGTAAGTATTCTTGTACTATTTTTTTTTATCAAGCAGATACGTCTACAAGCAATACTAAAAAAAAAGAACACATCGGTTACACGCTAATACTGGCGTCAGTTCAGTCCATCATTCTGGTCACAATGACGACAGTATTATCGTGTAACACTCGGACTGATGGACTGATGAAAATGTAATATTTTAGATAATAACTGATAGGACTGATCGTGTAACCTGTTTGTGTCATTCTCGCGTCAGTCACCATATTAGACAAGACTATATGACTGTTGCGTTCTGTGTCCAAACGGCGACTGTGTCGTAATTTTATCAGTCTGTTGTCAGTCTGAACTGATCGTGCGTGTCCATTTTCCATCATTCTAGCATCAGTCAAAACTCGAATAAGACTTATGACGCCAGAATTAGCGTGTAACCGATGTCAAAAAGTTCACACCTACCAGCAATGAATGCTTCTATTAAGCTTCGGTAACCGGGCCGGTTTTCCAAAATGAATTTCTTTATTTTTTCCTTTAATTTTAGCCCACTACCCACTAGGTCAGACGACCGGTCTGGCCTAGTGGGTAGTGACCCTGCCTGCGAAGCCGATGGTCCTGGGTTCGAATCCCAGTAAGGGCATTTATTTGTATGATGATACAGATATTTGTTCCTGAGTCATGGTTGTTTTCTATGTATTTAAGTATTTGTATATTATATATATCGTTGTCTGAGTACCCACAACACAAGCCTTCTTGAGCTTACTGTGGGACTTAGTCAATCTGTGTAAGAATGTCCTATAATATTTTTTTTTTATTATTTTTTTATTATTAATTTAAAATTTTTAACTAATGTAAACTATAAGGCAGCACGCGTTCAGTACTTGCTGCAGACGCCCGGTGAAGGTGCCCGAAAAGGATCAGAATTGTATTGGAGCCCATTTGGAGTGGGTTCAGTTCAGAATCTATCTTACGCGGGCTCTACCACAGAATAAATACTACTACCGTACAGACAGGAAACTTCCTAAAAAACCGAAGTTTGACAGCGGTTCAGAGTCGAAATATGCTGTCCCTTTCTAACATATGGCACTATCCCTTTCGGCAATTTAGGGTTGTCAAAATTCAGAGTATTATCTTATCTGTGGTCGTACCCACAGAGGGACGTCAAGTTGTGCCAACCCTAATAATTGCTCGGAGCAATGCTGAGCCGAACCATAGTCTAATAAAACATGATCTTCTCTTCCCAGAGTGACACAAGCCTACGTCACATTGCCACTTTATATAGCGTTATTGCATATTATTATATAGCGCTGTCGCATGATGACGTAGGCTTGTGTCAGTCACGTGGTCAGAAGAGAGTACCAGGCAGAGTATATTATTATACCATGGGCCGAACGGAGCGGAGTTTGCACGAAGGAAGGAGTATTGCTGCCCCGTATAAAATTGTATTCGGATTACTGTATTCAGTGTTTCTCTTGTGAGTTCAATTCTGTAGAGCTTTTAAATTGACATTTTATTTCGATGAAACCATTGAATAATATTATTAACATGTGTAACATGCTGTGGTTTTTAGCCCTATCCAAAAATGCTAATTAACTGTCAATAGCATAATTAATATTAAGATAAATCATCAAAATAAAATGTCAATTTTGGCTTGACAGGGGAAGGAAGAGATACACAAACCATCACTGCGATCTGTTAACACGGGAGGCAAGTCAACCAATGCAGTCCAAATGTCAGAACCTGTCAAATCGGACGATGTTGAAAGATCTGTCAAAACAGAAATGACAGGTCAGGTACAAGATTCAGAGAATGATAAAGAATTAGTACAGAATTCAGAACCATCTCAAACTGTCAATTTAGAAGGTAGTAAAGATGCAAATAATGTTCAAATGACAGATAATATGAAAGACGTTAATAAACATGTCAAATTAGAAACAGGTAATGAACAAGAGAATGATTTACTAAAAGTAGTAGGAGAAAAGGAAATAGTGAAAAAAGGTAGACCAAAGAAAAAGAAACCCGGCAGACCACTAACTTACGACGTGTACGCTGACATGCCTCCGGGATTAAGCAGGTATCAGATTGAAAAACTAGCTAAAGAAAGAAAAATAGAGAAAAGAAAAGAGCAGATAAGAGAAGCGGCGAGGACTTATAATAAGAAAATTGGTATTGAAGGGCGCAGAAAAGTGACTGCTAAATATAAAATGAATAATCCAGAAAAAGTTGCTGAAATTAGTAGAAAATCATCTGCTAAATATAAAATGAATAATCCAGAAAAAGTTGCTGAAATTAATAGAAAATCATCCGCTAAGTATAAAATGAATAATCCGGAAAAAGTTGCTGAAATTAGTAGAAAATCATCTGCTAAATATAGAAAGAACAATCCAGAGCGCGCTGCTGAAATTAACAAAAGAGCAGCAGCTAAATATAAAATGAACAATTCGGAACAATTAGCTGAAATTAATAGAAAATCAAGCACTAAATATGCTAGGCGTCATCCTGAAGTAGGGAGGAGAGCTAGCAAGAACTATTACGAGAAAAAGAAATTGGAAAAGTTAGAGATTAAAGTGGAAGTTAGTGAAGTTGAAGTAAAAATGGAAGTTAGTGAAGTGGAACCTGAATGTGAAAGTATTTTAGGTTTTTAATCTTACCGGGATTCGATCTCGAGACCTTCAGCTTCGTAGGTAGGGCCGACTGGGCTACGGAGGCCGTTAAAGAGAGTATGAGGACTCCCTACAAATGTGTCTCTTGCCCCATCTAACCTTAAAATATATTTATGTTCTCCAAAATTGACGTATGCATATGAAAACAGTATTGTAACGCTATTTAAGTTATTGTTGTTGATATCATGCTTAACCGTTTGAACGCTTTATGTCATAACACAGACAAAACATCCTCCAGACTGAGCATAGTCGCGCTACCCCCTCTGCCACGCATACGGTAATTTTACTCCATGTTCGAGTCGAAAGTGTCTTTGTGTGACGTCCGTGTCTTTGAACGGACCAATCACGGCACGGGACTTCGCTCACCTCGTCCCGCGCACCCCCACAGTTTTGGCATCATAGGTTGCATGAAATAATTGCTCTAAACTCGGTCTAGAGGATGCCTAGTCTGTGTCATAAACATACATCACTCAAACATCAAGGCCCCGGGCGCTAGGGAGCTAATGTAAACCTTACTCGTAAGTATGAAGGTTACTTTGACAGCGTCCGCCATAACCACAGAATAAATAATAGTACTAGGTACAGAAGACTCACTCTCTAACTAAACGCGTCTGTTACGATCAGCACAGATATGGCCGCTAGGTGGCGACAGCGCCACGCGCGGCTTATGGCAAACCCCAAAATTGGGGTGGAACGGATGTACTTTTAGCTACCTGTAGCAAAGCGACGAAATCGCGGAGTGAGCCACGCCTGTCATAACACCAATAATTGTCCATGGCGCTGTGGGCACGACTAGTAACGACGAGTTTAGATGTTCAAAAGATTAATTTATAAACAGCAGCAACAAAATGTTATTGACACATGTGATCATTAACACATTCAACACCAAGAACCCGACTGTTGGGTACACTGTTCGTAGCGACTACGCGCTACATACGGCGAAACCGTGGCTTAATGTAATCAATATACATGTATAAAATAAAAACTGTGTTTCATTTAAGTTCATTATATTTGACGAATAACAAAAAAATCCAGGACAACGCTGGTTAAGATAATGATTCATTTTTATTTAAATACCTATCAAAAATATAGAAGTGTTAAAGCTTTTAGTAAATTTTTTATTCGTACCTCGTACGAGGAAGCGTTGGTGGCCTTGCGGTAACAGCGTGCTACTTTCAGTGCGGAGGTCGCGGGTTCAAACCCCGGCTCGTACCAATGAGTTTTTTGGAATTTGCGAAATATCATTTGGTATTTACCAGTTGCTTTTCGGTGAAGGAAAGCATCGCGAGGAAACCATCCCAATAAGACCTAGTTTCCCCTCTGGGTTGGAAGGTAAGATGGCAGTCGCTTTCGTAAAAATTAGCGCTTACATCAATTCTTAGGATTGATTGTCAAGCGGACCCTAGGCTCCCATGAGCCGTGGCAAAATGCCGGGATAACGCGAGAAAGAAGACCTCAATCTAGAGCAATGCTGTTTTGTGTGTGGCCATTTACCGGAAGCGTACCAAAACTACTGAATGAAAGGAATAAGTCTTCAGTAAGGCCCGGTCAAAATGTATTCATTTAATTTATGTAACGACATGTCCGCTTTTGGGTCACCTACTTAATACATACCGTGTACCTAAATTCAACTCGGTCGGTCCAGTAATTTTGGAGCTAATTCCTTGTGACAGACGGACGAACAGACAAACACACGAATGATCCAATAAGGTTTCCGTAACGTGACGGAACCATAAAAACGACATATGTAGTGCATAATTGTTTTCCATCGTATTTTCTCGGAAACGTTCGTATTTGTCATGCTACTTCAGTCAACCTCAGTACTTTTTTCATAGAGACTGACTGAAATAGCAAGGCACGTTCGTACGTTTCCGTGAAAATACGATTAAATGCGTATCCAGGTTAGTCAATTTTTCGCCAATCCGATTCAATTGCCCGATTGAATCAGGGCGTGCAGATGCAAATACCAATTTGGCTCGCCGATAATGACCGATATTACCGATAAAATACCAATTTGTGAGGCCAGTATTTTCGTTCTGGGGCATTTTTTCAATTTAGAGGGCTCTAATATCACCATAAATCTAAAATTGATATTGATCAGAAATAAATAAGACTGGCGCCAATTTTATTTCTGATCAAATCGACTGATTTGAGCAGTTCCGTCTGGATACCACTTCAGGTCTTTTTTGGTCGTCGTAATTTTTTTTTTAGGATTACCAACAGACAATACATCATGAAAAAAGGATCAGTAGCTTACATAACATTAAAGGTAGACGTTTGTCCAATTAATAACCACAGCTTGCTCCAGTATCTTAGGGCATACAATATAGGTACATTAGGTTAGGACGTTTAGACTTAAGCTATTAATAAATAAAATTTAACAAATATGTTTTTTTTTAAATAGAAGAGAATTATATATAAATAAATGAATTAATTAATTGGAATACATTCGCACTTTGCGACAGAAAAGCGACGAAATAAGACATCGAGAGTAATGTTACTAGTAATGTGATAACTTGTTGCCAGTGCCACAAAATCTTCGCGAGCGAGAAGTACTTCAACATCCACTACAACAAAACGCATAGCGGCGGCCTGCTGCCGGCCACAGAGGAGGACGCGGTACGTAGCCTACTTCTTCTTGATCGGGTCACTCTTGACAGAGCGGTCGTGGTCATCATTGGAAGTCTCCCTTTGTGACACGTTTGACGGCTCGCCTCCACTCCTCCCTGACGGCTGCGCATTCGTGCAAGGGGCCGTCCATTGCTGCCTTTATTTGGTCCGTCCACCTCATCGGCGACCTTCCTCGCGCTCGGGTACCTTCTACTCTGCCCTGCACCACCAGTCGCTCTATGGATACATCTCCACGTCGAGAACGTGTTCAAAGAAAGTAAGGACGTAGCCTACACCTTCAATTAAATAAAACAATATGAAAACTTACTACACAAAAAAAACCGGGCAAGTGCGAGTCGGACTGGCGCACGAAGGGTTCCGTACAATAATGCAAAAAAAACGAAAAAAAACGGTCACCCATCCAAGTACTGACCACGCCCGACGTTGCTTAACTTTGGTCAAAAATCACGTTTGTTGTATGGGAGCCCCATTTAAATCTTTATTTTATTCTGTTTTTAGTATTTGTTGTTATAGCGGCAACAGAAATACATCATCTGTGAAAATTTCAACTGTCTAGCTATCACGGTTCGTGAGATACAGCCTGGTGACAGACGGACGGACGGACGGACGGACGGACAGCGAAGTCTTAGTAATAGGGTCCCGTTTTACCCTTTGGGTGCGGAACCCTAAAAAGACGTAAATAAGTACGAGACGATGACTATACTTTTAGTACAGGGCTATAACCGTGAAAATCGAAGTTCGCAAATTGCGGGGATTTTTCTCTGTCACTCTAATATACGCCTTTTTTGGAGTAAAAGAGAGAGATCCCCGCAATTTGCGAATTTCGGTTTTCGCGGTAGCCGCTCAGACAAGTAAACTGCAAAACGTAATTCAAGGCCAAAAAAGTAAGAAACGTTGCCACTTTTTTTACTAGCGCGTCTTGTATTTATGTAAAAATAAGTAACTAAAAGTACTTTTTTAAATCGTAGGAGTAAAATTACTAATAAATAAATTATCTTAGCGTGATTATTTATCAAAAGAAATTTACTATTTTACAAACAAATTATTGCAGTGGCAACGTTGTCTTACTTTTTTTGGTCTTGAATTACGTTTTGCGGTATAATACTCATTGAGACAATTCTAAAAACCCCTGAACAATTAGGTTGCGTTGTTTCATCACAGAGTTCCTATGGCCACCTCCGGTCTCCATCATCAGATCAGCTCGATGGTATGTACCATAATATTGCATTGTCACCCGACTTACATATGTATGCAAATTTTCAGCTTCGATTGAAGTCCGGAAGTGGGTCATATTTAACTTGGCAAGATTTGACCCGTACATACAGTCGCCATCCGATATATCGGAGCGGCCAAGGTGTTCACAATATCTGAACAAGCACTCTAACGCCTTGACAATAGAGGCGTGCTCAGATATTTGTGAGCACCTTGGCCGCTCCGATATATATGATGGCGTTGGCGACTGTACATAGTTACATAGTTATATTGCAAGTTAATAAAAAGCTTGTAAAACAACCCTTAAAATGTGAAATAATGTCTTTGTAGGTTTTCACTAATCCAAATAAGGTTCTGTTTCCTGCCTGTATTTCATGAACCGTGACAGTAGACAATTGAAATTTTCACAGATGACATATTTCTGTTGTCGCTATAACAAATACTAAAAACAGAATGAAATAAATATTTACCACACAACAAACGTGATTTTTTGCCGTTTCTTTGCGTAATGTTAAATGTTACGGAATAAAAAGATTAATGTTATTTTGCGTGCAGATAATAGAAGAACAAGCCCAGGAGGAGCCTGCGCCCGCGCCGGAGACCAAGCCCAAGGCCCCCGAGCAGGTCATCTACTACAAATGTGACCTGGTAAGAATACCATTTTTTTTGTAACTCGACTAAAGGTTCCGTCACACAGGCGCGTTTTCCGGGAAGAATCACCTTGAAATCCTACGCTAAACATCATACAATGTCCTGTTTAATTTCAGTGCAAAATCCTGTACCCGAGTGAGAAGGCCTACAACTTGCACTTCGACAAAAAGCACGGTGGGCAAAGTTGCCAGGAGGCCCGGACCACCGGCTTCCAACTGTTGGAACAAGAGCTCGCTGAAAATTGTGGGGCCACGGAGCCTTTGGAGGTGTTCTCGTGTGAATTCGTAAGTTTTAGTCTTACTATAAATCTCTACATTGAAAAGAAAATGGGGCAAAGTTGCCAGATAATGCAGACTATGTTATTGTTCAAGACATGGTCAAAGTTAGGCCTAGAACTAGACTGTATAGTATGGTAACTTGCTCTTTAACAAGACGCACGGTGGGCAAAGTTGCCAGGATGCCCGGACCACCGGCTTTCAGCTGTTGGAGCAAGAACTCGCAGAAAAGTAAAGAAAGTGGAGCAAAGTTGCCAGATACTGCAGATTTTATACACTTCAAGATATGGAAGAAGTTAGTTCTATTCTGTATCTTTTGTCTTAATTATAATACTAACTCTAGATATTATGTACGAGTGAGTTATTGTAATTCCTAACCCTATATATGGACTTAGCCGATAGGGATAGTGCCATATATTATAAAGTAACAGCATGATTCGACCCTGGATCGCTGTCAAAATTCGGTTTTCTAGGAAGTATCCTTTCTGTATGGTAGTACTATTATTTATTCTGTCCCACGGGTCAATTGATGAAACTAAATGTTTCTAATGTTTTTTTTTGTAGTGCCCTAAAACCTATACGATGAAGCGCTCCATCCAACTCCACCGCAAGCGCGTGCACGGCGAGGAGCTCCGCTCGCACGCGGAGCAGAACAGGGCCGCCAACAGGAGCAAGGTGTGCGACGTGTGCGGCCGCGCGTACAACGTGAGTTATACTTCCAGCGGGTAACTGTGCCCACTAAGGAAAAAGGGCTTACAACGTTATCTAACTCAATCCACCTACAATGAAATTAGTCAGACAACGTTGCCGCTGTGACACTCGGCTGCTACTACTACGTGAGTTGTACTTTACCTAGGGGGTAACTTTGCCCACTGACAAAAAAGGGGCTTACAATGAAATTTAACTAACTTAACGCACCTCCAATGAAATGAGTCCCACAACATTGCCCGCTGAGTCGCTCGGCTGCGGCTAGTGCGGCTACAACGTGAGTTATACTTCCAGGGAATAACTTGGCCCACTGAGAAAAAACACTTACAACGTAATCTAACTAGCTTAACGCGCCTACAATGAAATGAGTCACACAACTTTGCCCGTTGAGTCGCTTGGCTGCGCCTTCAACGTGAGTTATACTTTACCCAAGGGGTAACTTTGCCCACTGATAAAAAAGGGCTTACAACGTTATTTAGCTAACTCAATCCACCTACAATGAAATAAGTCCGACAACATTGCCCGCTGAGTCGCTCGGTTGCGCCTACAACGTGAGTTATACCTCCAAGGGGTAACTTTGCCCACTGAGAAAAAAGATCTTACTAAGCATGTTTTTAGAACAAGGTACAGCAGTTTTTCTAGCAAGCTATGCTGCTATTGTCTCCTGGCTGACTAAGAACAAGAAATAGTTGATCGACCCAATTTCCTTATCAGTTTTGAGCTCTTATTTTAGCAATGCATGACCTTAAGGGTTAAAGTTTAACCTCCTAAGGCCCAAGGTCCTACCTATAGTACTTATTCAGTTCAATGAAATTTAAATCATATTCGATTGGAACAGAGTTGCTTTTGCTTTGTTTCGTTTAGTTTTTGAACAACGTAAAATCAACTCTATTTACTACACTAAAGGTTCAATTTTCTGTGGCAAGTATTGCATTTTTCATTTATATGGCTGGGCCAAAATAATAATTAACACTTGTTCAGTTTGTTGTTCATATTTGATAAAAAAAACCGGGCAAGTGCGAGTCAGACTCGCGCACGAAGGGTTCCGTTCCGTACCATAATGCAAAAAAATGCAAAAAGAAACGGTCACCCATCCAAGTACTGACCTCGCCCGACGTTGCTTAAGTTCGGTCAAAAATCACGTTTGTTGTATGGGAGCCCCACTGGAATCTTTATTTTATTCTGTTTTTAGTATGTGTTGTTATAGCGGCAACAGAAATACATCATCTGTGAAAATTTCAACTATCTAGTTATCACGGTTCGTGAGATACAGCCTGGTGACAGACGGGCGGACGGACAGCAGAGTCTTAGTAATAGGGTCCCGTTTTACCCTTTAGTTACGGAACCCTAAAAAGACTTGTTCAGTAAACTAGCTTCAAACCTCGGCTTCAAACTGAGATAGGAATGTTTGAAAAAGAAAACCATTGAATACATTATGTGTCGTTGCAGTCTAACGCCGCGCTGCGCTACCATCAGCGCCGCCACACCGGGGAGAAACCCTACGCCTGCACTATCTGCCCCAAGAGGTTCACCATGCCAATGTTCTTGCAGGTAATTTACCTAAAAATCAGCCTATATACCATGTGCATGATCAAATTATGTAATAAAAAAACGACCACGTGCGAGACGGACTCGCGCTCGAAGGGTTAATTCCGTATCATTGCGCAAAAAACGGCAAAAGAAAACACGTTTGTTGAATGGGATGAACTATTAAAACGTCCGGATAAATTCAGTATACGCCATTGACTTATATCTAAGGATGGCACTAAAAATGGTACTAGTTCAGCAGTGTCACTCACGAATTCGTCCCAAACGTGCAGCCTAACGCAACTAGGTGCGACCAATCGCACGCGTGATGCGAACTCATCAACCAATCGCGTTGTAGCGATGTCACACCGCTGTACTGGCCCCATTTATGCCCCATTCTTATTGCCCGTAAGGCCAGTCCTGAGATATAAATGATATACGCGATATAATCCGTTTTAATAGTTTTGGAAAATAGTTTATAATATATAAAATTTTATTTTGTAGATCCACACGAGAACACACACGGGGGAGAAGCCATACGAATGCCCGCACTGTCCCAAAGCTTTCACCAACAAGGCGGCGCTCATCAGACACGATCGGGTAAGATTTTACATCGATATGTCAGCCAACTGGTTAAATAAGCCAACTAAGTCATTGATTGCAACGTTTAACCAGATGACTTAACATCGTGAAGTCATTTAGTTAATTTGGACATTGATGAATTTAATGTTAGGTTAATATTTTATTTCTATATTTCGCTTGACAAGTAATCCCAGGAATTAACATAGGCACTAGTTTTTATCTCGTCGCCAATTGGTATATTATAAGCCCAGGGAATGGTCGAAGGGTTCTCTGGGATACTAAATAGAAGACCATGCGTTCCGTACATAAGTTTCTTACCGGACTGACAAACATTACAACAATGCCGGCGCCAGAGGGCGCGCGGAGAGAATTAACCCTACCCTCCACCAATATACATACATAACAAATATATAAGAATTGCGCTTAACATTATAATATAGTTTACTATAATGTTTTTTTTTTGTCAGGTCCACACCGGCGTAAAACCCTACCAGTGCCCAGAGTGCGGTAAATTCTTCACGCAGTCCAACTCGATGAAGCTCCATGTCAGTACTGTGCACCTGAAGCTGCCGGCGCCCTACAAGAGCCAGAGCCGCCGCCACCGCAGCGAGGCGCGCGCCCGCCAGAGGGCGCTCAAGGACCCCGGACAAGAGGGGGAGCTCGTACTAGGAGAGTAGGCTCTACCAGCGGGGGGGGGACTGCAGTCCAACTCCATGAAGCTCCATGTCAGTACTGTGCACCTGAAGCTGCCGGCGCCCTACAAGAGCCAGAGCCGCCGCCACCGCAGCGAGGCGCGCGCCCGCCAGAGGGCGCTCAAGGACCCCGGACAAGAGGGGGAGCTCGTACTAGGAGAGTAGGCTCTACCAGCGGGGGGGGGACTGCAGTCCAACTCCATGAAGCTCCATGTCAGTACTGTGCACCTGAAGCTGCCGGCGCCCTACAAGAGCCAGAGCCGCCGCCACCGCAGCGAGGCGCGCGCCCGCCAGAGGGCGCTCAAGGACCCCGGACAAGAGGGGGAGCTCGTGCTAGGGGAGTAGGCTCTACCAGGGGGGGGGGACTGCAGTCCAACTCCATGAAGCTCCATGTCAGTACTGTGCACCTGAAGCTGCCGGCGCCCTACAAGAGCCAGAGCCGCCGCCACCGCAGCGAGGCGCGCGCCCGCCAGAGGGCGCTCAAGGACCCCGGACAAGAGGGGGAGCTCGTACTAGGAGAGTAGGCTCTACCAGCGGGGGGGGGACTGCAGTCCAACTCCATGAAGCTCCATGTCAGTACTGTGCACCTGAAGCTGCCGGCGCCCTACAAGAGCCAGAGCCGCCGCCACCGCAGCGAGGCGCGCGCCCGCCAGAGGGCGCTCAAGGACCCCGGACAAGAGGGGGAGCTCGTACTAGGAGAGTAGGGTCTACCAGCGGGGGGGGGGGACTGCAGTCCAACTCCATGAAGCTCCATGTCAGTACTGTGCACCTGAAGCTGCCGGCGCCCTACAAGAGCCAGAGCCGCCGCCACCGCAGCGAGGCGCGCGTCCGCCAGAGGGCGCTCAAGGACCCCGGACAAGAGGGGGAGCTCGTGCTAGGGGAGTAGGCTCTACCAGGGGGGGGGGGGGGGGACTGCAGTCCAACTCCATGAAGCTCCATGTCAGTACTGTGCACCTGAAGCTGCCGGCGCCCTACAAGAGCCAGAGCCGCCGCCACCGCAGCGAGGCGCGCGCCCGCCAGAGGGCGCTCAAGGACCCCGGACAAGAGGGGGAGCTCATGCTAGGGGAGTAGGCTCTACCAGGGGGGGGGGGGACTGATCCTTTCGGGTAAACTCGGCTCCGTTCGGCTCAGCATTGCTCCGGGTTGTTCCCAACTACCACCAAGTTCTTACCAGTGGTAACTACTGGGATTTTTTTCCCACCTTTTACCAGTGGGAAAAACCGAGTTGGTGGTAACTACTTGGAATTTTTTTCCCAGTAGTTACCAGTGGTAAAAAATTCCCAGTAGTTACCACTGATAAGAACTTGGTGGTAACTAGTGGGAATAACCCATTGCTCCGAGCCAAGACTCGGAACCGGTTTTTTTTTTTTCACACATAAAATACCGGTATTATTACGTTCCTTTTCGTTCTTTGCTTTATTATTTCATTTTTAATAGGACAATTTAATAATACGAAGTTGTTACAGAAATAACGATTCAGACCTACGTAAAGAGCATAGAGTCAGACCAAGAATAGTCTGCAGCGGATTTGATAGCCCTCACAGTGAAAGTGTTATTCTAAACGTAAAACTTGTATGAAATTATTACGTATGAATGACACAACTTGCACTGCGTGGGCTATCAAATCCGCTGCAGACTTTTTTGGTCCGACTCTAAAAATTATTTACCACACATAGCGGTCGAACTTTTTACGTCAGGGGTGAAAAATTAAGTTTATTTATTGGAAAAAAAAACACAAATATCATTTACAGTCATCACGTAGGAGCGACCAAATTGCACAAAAATATCTGAACATATACTAAGTTTAAGGTTTTATTTGGATAATCAAATACACAAGTGTTTTACTAAAATCTGAGTATGAATTATTAGTTATTACAAAGTAGCATGAATGTACAACAACTCAAAGTAGAATGTACAAAGGTACAACTGCAACAAGCTCCAATAGTTCATAGATACCAGGGATGTTGCGGATGCAGATTGCGGATATTTAAAGCCTCACATCCGCGGATGCGGATGTCAAGATTTGGTACTTAAAAAACGTCAAATATATTTTTTTGCATTATTTATTAAAAAAAAAACGTAACGTTTAGTATTTGAGCAAGAATATAGGTGCGTTTTATTTAATAAACAGTAACTTGGCCGACTTTTCGGGATCTAGACGATTGCGTATAGTGACGAAATTACCTAGCACTTACGCCGCCGGCGCCGCCGCTAATACGTTCCTGTTACCGACTTGGTCGACATCCGCATCATGCGGATGCTCTGCATCGATTTTATGCGGATGCGGATGCAGATGCGAATATCCGCAACATCCCTGATAGATACATTATGAATGAATTGTTGATTGTGTATTTTTGCAATATCAGAATTGGAGCTTAGTCACCATTTTGAAATTGTAAGTTAAACAGTCGCGTGCAAAGCGCCATGTTTCTTTTGGCCGCCGGACCTAGTCCGCAAAGACGCTCACTCACACGCCAGAGCAAATTTTAAGTAAACAACTAATAAAAAGTTTAGGGATTGCAAATAGTGATATCGATATTTACAATATTATGGTAAAAATCTTTTTAATTTAGCTTTGTTCTTATCCTGTTTTAATTTCATTCCAAATTGCCAAAATTAAACATATGTTTTACACCCGAAAATGTTTAAAATATAGGGATTTAACATAAAAAACAACCACTAAACAATGTCGATTCAAGACGTGATATCGCCGCACTAGGCTGTACGAGAAGTCTTTTATACAAGACAACGGCGCCCATGGACTGCCCGCAATGCAGACCGACAAGGACTGTTTCCGCGCGGATCAAGTAATAATAGTCTCTAGGTCAACGGCGTAAGCGCTTGTCGGTACGTAAACTTTATTGGCGTAACGTTAAAGCTGCGCATCATGTGTCGATAAAGTCAATATACCGGAACTGTTATAGTGAAAATTACACGTGGGTTGAATTTTTAAAGAGTGAAGATATTATTCCGGAATTAGAATCTATCATTATAATTTCAGTTTGGTTTACATTAATCTATAGGTAAACTCTTATCAAAAAAACGTGCAACGACTTGTTACAAAAAAATTACACATTAACTTCAATGTTATAACAATAAAAGTAAAGTCTGATAAACAGGTATGTCCCTGTACCACACTTGTGCGAAGCGGTCGCTGCGGTGTATCCCTTCCCACTAAGCTATAAAATAACATCAATTATTTTTTTTATTTATCTCTTCTGCAATTAAATAGTCCACAATCTACAATGGCAAATTTACTTGTCTGACTCTACTTTATAGAGCTAAAGAAGCTACCTGAACTTTAAATATAGTTATGCCTATCTGACTTTCGTTCTACGTATTCTAGTAAGTAGTTACCTACTATTCGTTGAAAAAAATTGGCGATTAACAAGTGTTCAAATACTTAGATAAAATCATATTTCTGACTTTATATTTACTTTAAAAATTCCCATATCAAGTTAACATTCCCATCCCTAGCTGTCTTTTATACAAGACAACGGCGACGAGGAACATGAAAAATGTTGAAAATTGGAGCAATTTTTTTAAATGCCTTATTATAAAAGAAGGGATTTATATAGCGGCTTAAAAAGCAAATAAATGAAAAAACAAAGACCTTAAATATGAACACGAGTGTAAATGAAATTGCAATTTTTATTATTTTCACATTAACTCAGTGGTTGAATTTGTGTCTTGTATACAAGACGACGGCGCCAGCGTATCGTTCTATCGTTGTCTTCTATACCGGACAACGGCGGTCAAAGGGTTAAAAACATTGTGTAAAATTACCAAATTATGAAGTTGTATTTAAAATTAGGATAATTTATGAAGTAAAGAGATTGTTTCAATATTGTGTTTTAATTTCAGTGGTAAAATTTCCATATTATGAATTATCTAGTCAAATCAGGCCCCTATTTCACCAACGTGACAGGTCCGACAATTGTCGACATCACTGTTACTGACGTCACAGGCCTCCATAGGCTACGGTAACCGCTTACCATCAGACAGGCGGTGTGGTTGTTTGCCACCATGTTAATTAAAAAAAAAGTAATACAATGATGGTGATAAACAGGAATACGGCCCGACCGATGGTAAGCGATAACCGTAGCCCATGGATGCCTGTGACGTCAGCAACAATGAGACTTCTTGTCGAATTGTCGCACCTATCACGTTGGTGAAATAGGGGCCAATTTGACCGTGACGTCTTAGGGTGGAATTCCGTCTATCCAATATGTATTGCGTCTCACATTTTGCTTCAATGAGAGAGTGAGACGCAATGACATTGTCAAAGAAATTGGACAGGTGGAATACCACCCTTTTAGCTTATTCATATAAATTCCATAGGGGCAAATCATATTGGCAGTTAGAGAAAACAAACTAATTTGACTAAAGTTAGACCAAGACAAGTCTGCAACGATTTTAAGTCAAACTTTTATGAAATTATGACGTTAACGCACTGCGTATGCTATCAAAATCGTTGCAGACTTATCTTGGTCTTACTCTAGTAGTCAAATAACCCATCGATATGTCGGCGGCCGATCATAAGTTTAGGCATATCGTGAAACGGGAAAATCTTTGACCCGTTTTCTGAGTCGACGGAGCCCCGCTACGCGGGGCTTCTATTTCTGGGCAGTTTGCTCTTCGGGCATCTGAAGCAACCTAACGAACCTAACCTACCTATATATTGGTTTAATGTCACTATCCTCAAAACATTACACAGGAACATTACGATCGGCCTACGACATATATACATACACAAATACATTACACATCAGTAGCTGGCTACTGTCAAGGGAAAGTAATGGAGTAATATAAAAAAAATATTTTTTATCATCTGTTTATTAGCCTCTGGTAGGTACATTACATACATTAAATAGATAAGATGATCCAGTTTTGACAACAAATATTACATAAGTATATTAAACATCAATGTGTGTCATAAATAAGAAATATATATGTATTTTAAAGTACGTCCAGTTAGACCAAGAAAAGTCTGCAGAGATTTTGACAGCACACGCAGTGCAATTGTTATTTATACGTCATAATTTTATAGAAGTTTGACGTTTAAAATAACACATTCACTGCGTGGGCTATCAAATCCGCTGCAGACTATTCTTGGTCTGACTCTACATACACAAATACATTACACATCAATAGCTGGCTACCATCAAGGGAAAGAAATACAAAAAAAAAATATCATCTGTTTATTAGTCTCTGGTAGGTACATTACATACATTAAATAGATAAGATGATCCAGTTTTGACAACATATGTTACATAAGTATATTAAACATCGATGTGTGTCATAAATTTATGACACATGTCATAAAAGAGTTAGACCAAGAAAAGCCTGCAGAGATTTTGACAGCACACGCAGTGCAAATGTTAAAATATGTCATAATTTCATAGAAGTCTAACGTTTAAAATAACACCTGCACCGAGTGTGCTGTCAAAATCTCTGCAGACTTTTTTTGGTCTAACTCTACAAGTTACGTGAAGGCACAGAATAAATAATAGTACTAAATACAGAAGACTCACTCGCTAACAAAACGCGTCTGTTACGATCAGGACAGATATGGTCGCTAGGTGGCGACAGCGCCACGCGCGGCTTATGGCAAACCCCAAAATTGGGGTGGAACGGATGTACTTTTAGCTACCTGTAGCAAAGCGACGAAATCACGGAGTGAGCCACGCCTGGTGAAGGTAACAAACAGTATAAAAAAATAGAAATAAAGTGTATAAAAGTGTTGGAAATACGAGCCCCTAAGGAATTCGCCGGTCGAAGTATTTTACAGATTTATAGATTATTAATCTGTGCTTTTTATGTTAATACGTCCGGGCCCATCGTAATTTTACTAGTAGGTAAGTAAATATACTATTATTTCTATTACAAATATGAAATAAACATCAATCCAATGCTTATTTACAAGCATACCTATTGAAAACATCACAATTCAGTGTTTTGCAAATTAATATCTAAATAAGCGTAGGTATTATTATAATTCGTCAAATCATCACATCACATCTCTTAGTCGTTCGGTAGCCTAATCATTGTCGAATCAAAATATATATCTCGAATATCATTTTAACCACAACCAAATACAGAATTTATTTTCTGCTTATACTACAAGTTTTTATATACAAAAGATCAACAGATACAATATGTCTACATTTCTTGGAAATCGAGAAACAAAGTCATTTCCCCGCCACACAAATGAGTGTGTAAATCGACATCATTTTCAAAATCAATGCCACATTTCAGACATTTTAACAGTTTAATTTCAATACTCTTGAGATCAGCTTCTGTGTATTCTTTTATTTCATTCATGGCATAATCTGTAGAGCCTACATCTTCCATTGTACAAGCTGAGCTGATGATTGCTTCTTTTATAATATCCATATTTGCATTAGCTTTATATGTCAATTCTAAATCGTGTGTTTCTTTTGCATGCTCGATACTTTCCCGAGCTTGTTCTATGAAATCCTTATCTGCGACTGTACTCAGGGCCTGTATGAAATCTGTCCTTGTAAGGGCCTCTGTATAATCTGAACCACCCAGGACTTTTCCTGTGAATTTAGTAGGGAGTTTCTTAGCAAAATCTGTGCCAAGGACATCAATGAAAAATGTGTTTTCTAGAGTTTCGTCTGCAAATTCATTTCCAAGGACATCGTCTAACTCTGCCGGGACTTCTTTTGCGTACTCTGTACATGCGAGGGTTTCTATCAAATCAGTATTTTTAATAGTTTTCTTCACCAATTCAGAACTTCCACCTTCCTTTGCATAAATTGTGCTGCTAAGAGCTTTTTCTATGAAATCTGTACTTGTAAGAGTTCCTTCCGCAAATTCTGTACAGTCTGTAATTCCAAAATCTTCTATAATGTATTCTGCACCCAGGGCGTCCACTGTATATTCTGTTAGTCCAAGATCTTCCATTGTGAAATTTGAACTTTCTATAGCGTCTTTTATAATATCAGTATTACCAAGTGTTTTCTCGGAGCACTCTACACTTTCGAGTGCTTCAATGAAATCTGTATTTTCTAGGTCTTCTGAAGATTCTAAACTTTTAAGTATATCTTTATTTATCCCTGCACTTGTGAAGATTTTATTTTCGACTTCTGTACCGTCATCTTCTGTGCGTACAATCCCAAGGTCTTCCATACTAAAATCTGAAATCTCAATGGCTGCCTTTATAATATCTGTGTTCCCAATTTTTTGACTCAACTCTGTATCTTTAGAGATCCCTTTTGGTACTGCTGTTAAATCTATATCTGCTAGTAAATCTGTGCTTCCAAGGGGTCCATAAATTTTTGTCAACCTCAGGTCTTCCACTGTAAAATCAGAACTTTCAATAGCCGCCTTTATATTATCTGTATTTCTGTTCGATATGTCTTTTGTGTCTTCGTTTTCGCATCCTGTATTTTCGAGAACTTCTATTGAGTTTATATTCTCAATGACTTTCTTTGTATTTGTAGTCTGTTCTTTAAGGAGTTTAATAGTCTCTCCTGAACGCTCTGTGTTTTCATCCGTGTCTTCTGTCAAGTTAGAAATAACACTTTGTAGAGCTTTGTCAGCATAATCAGTACTTTCAAGGTCATTCTCAATAAAGTCTTCATTTATAATCACTTCATCACTTAACTGAGTACTTATTAAGGCTCCCCTTGTGTTCTCTGTACTAGCATAATCTTCTATAACCGAGCTTTTAAATTCTTCTGTGTGGTCTATAGCTGCAAGGCCTTCTGTATGTTCTGTGCTTTGAAGTGTTTCTGTGTATTCTACATTCCCTAGTGTTGCCAATCTGTAATCTTCGCTTCTAGGGACTTCATCTGTGTACTCTGTTACTTTAAGAGCTTTGACTGTTTGAGTACTTGCAAGTACTTCTGTATAATCCATATTATCATCATCTATATATTCTGTAGTTGGTATTTCTTCTCTATTAACTTTTGCTTGTGTATTTATATTTTTCATATTTTTATTTTTCATAATCAAATCCTTCATATTCATGTTTTTCATATGGACTCTTCTCAGATGCCTATTAACATCGCTGTTGGTTCTAAATAATTTATTACAAATTCCACAAGGAGCCTCCTTTTTCACAATCATATGAATTTGAATATGTTTCACTAAATTTTTCTTTTTACTAAATGCTTTGTTACATATGTCACAATAAAAATTTGCATCTGCATTTGGTTTCACTGACGCTTTTGTGTGTACTCGTTTTGTATGTCTGTTGACATGGCTATTACATTTGAATAATTTGTGACAGAATTTACATGAAAGTGTCTTATCAACATGGGTCTTTTTATGGAAGAAGAGATATTTAGTGCGAGTGAACTCTTTGTCGCAGATGTCACATTTGTGAGTTTTCATTTTCTTCGAGTCTTCCGGTTTCATGTGCACACGTTTTGCATGTCTTTTCGCATCATCAACCGTTTTATATACTTGATAACAGATTTCGCACTGTACCTCCTTAACTTCAATGTGTGTTTTTTTATGTTTTAACATGTATGATTTCAAAGCAAATTCTTTATTACATATATCACAGTTAAATAGAGTTTGCGTTGAATGTACAGCTCGTATGTGGATTCGCAAGTGCGTTGAACATTTGAATGTCTTGCTGCAAATTTCGCACGTTTGTTCGGCTTCTTCGGGCGGATGTGTTACGGCTATATGTCTTTGCATATTAGTGACACTTTTAAAAGTTTTATTACATATTGAACAGGTAGCTACCTCTAAAGAATGCACTGTTTCTAAATGTCTTTTCAACAACGCATGATCTGCCAATTCTTTTCCGCATACCTGACAAGTATTAGTTTTCTCATTATCGGTATGATTACGCTCAACGTGCCAGTGTAACGCAGTCTGTGTACTAAGCTTTTTAGGACATTGTGGACACGGTATATCTGGTTCTTTCTGTTCTTTGACCGTTTCTACATTCTGTTGGTGAGTCTTCTCATGCCGCCTCAAGCTTTTTGCGGTTTTATACTTTCGATGGCATATTTTACAAATATACTGATTCCGGGGATGTACAGTTTGTAGATGTTGTTTGAAGTTTTCCATGGATATGGATATGTGACTGCATATTGGACAGTTATATGTTGTTGCATCTACTGCGGGAACTAGTTGTATGTGTGATAGTAGCAGCATATTTGTTCCTCTGTACAAAGCAGGATTTAGGGATATATCTTTAGCGTGGTGGATTAGAGTCATTTGCATTTTTTATTTCAGTAAAAAGCTTAAAATACTTGACACTGCTTTTCGATGTAAATATATGTATGTTTTTTTTTTTAATTAATCTCGTGACCATTTAATTGAGTTCGATTCTTGTTAATGATCTTCGTTGCAACGCTCACTTTTCACTTTTTGTTTTCCACGCGAAGTAATATTATGATTTGCTTCGGAAAGTTCAAATTTCGATGTTTTTTACAACACTTTACTCACAGAACACCATATTTTCATTTATACACAATTTTCAGACGTTGCCTCAGTCGCGCGGAGCCTCCAAGGCTGTAACCTATTTAATTTTCAGTTCTAATAATACTTTTAGCAACTATTTCGATCAATACTGAAAACTGAATTCCTGGAATTCATGCTGTCAACTGTCACTTCAGTACTAGAAACGTCAAAACATCGCGAGTGCATTTCAGAGGGCCTGCCACGAACTCTGAAGTTCGCAATTTCAGGCATCTTTCTCTTTTACTCCAATTAAGTTGTAATTAGAGTGACAGAGAAAGTTGCGCGAAAATACGAACTGCTATTTTCGCGGTTATAGCCCAAGGAGGGGCGGTTTTTTATTAGTATTGATTTTCATGACCTACAATGAATGAAAATACATTATGAAACGTATGTCTATTACGAATAAGACTCAAAATCACATGTTTCTTTTGTATATTGCCCTACTTTTATGACCTCTCCAAACGTCAACGGTAATCGAACGTGTTCGCAATACATTACGGCGTTTGATCAATCGATTGAATTCGTTGTTCCTACTTAGCCAGCAAGATACCTACAAGAAACTTCTATGAAAATTTGACGTATAAATAACACTTGCACTGCGTATGCTATCAAAATCCTTGCCGAGTTATCTTGGTCTAACTCGTTTCTTTCGGCTTTGCACATGTTGCAATCAATTGTTTCCTTGTAAAAGAAAAGAACGTACTGCCATCTACAATGCCGGCAACGCACTTACAACCTGGCTTAGCGGTGAGAGCGTGTGACTTTCAATCCGGAGTTCGCGGGTTCCAATCTCGGCTCGTACCAACGAGTTTTTCGAAACATAAGCACAGAATAACTAATAGGCATAACTCATAAAAAACAGTTTAACCCTATTACATACACTTAGTATTATTTATAGATGTATTTAGTTCATAGTTAAGTTATTTATTTGTTTTTCTACTGTCTTTTTCCTATGAAATAAATTACTATTTTTTATTACATACACAGTGCCGGACTTGCAGTCTTTGCCGCCCTAGGCCCTGTAGCCGCCCCTTTCTCAGCACCCATGTGACCCATGACACTGACTACATTTTGAGTTATTTTTTGTTAATTTGTTGCGAATTTCTTGTCACAATTTGCCGCTCTATGCCCTGGCCTACTTGGCCTTAGGGCAAATCCGCCACTGCCATTACATAGTATCATGGTAGGAATATATTCACTTCTGAGGGCTTCGAAAATCGAATGACGTTATCCAATTGCCAATTTTATTTATGATCGAATTGGCAATTTGATGACATTTCCGTTAAGGCTAGTAGTAGGCCCTTAAGAATAACTGTTCGGATGGCCAATTGTAAACCATATTTCAAAAGTGTAAGGTCCATTTTTCAATGTTGGGTTTATTGTGCCTTGAGGCTATAATGATAAGGGAAATAGGTAACAATTATTGGACAATTAATAAAATTGTTTATTTACACAAATTCACTAACATTAATAGAATAATATTTACAAACATGTAGATTATACAAAACACCGTATTTTGTGGAATGTCAACGTTTTGGAAAAATAGGAAAATGTTCACTATGTTTGTGCGTGATATGTGGTGGTATGCTACCTGTCCAATTCTTTGTCCAATATGCGTCTCACATCTTGCATGAGAGAGTGAGACGCACTGACATTGGACAAGGAAATTAGTAATACCACCTCAAGATGGTAGCCTTTATTGATATTTCGTTTTGTGAATCCAGTCGCCGAGGCCGAAACCGGCGAGGACAGGATGATGATAATGATTTCGTTTTAAACACCGGCAAAGAAGTCAACTGAACTGGGCTGCAGCTCAATATCAACCTTCGTGCCATCCAACAAGGTTCATAATGACGCGCCGCGCGCACTTAAAGCGTGTCCACAGAATAAATAATAGTACTAGGTACAGAAGACTCACTCTCTAACAAAACGCGTCCGTTACGATCAGGACAGATATGGCCGCTAGGTGGCGACAGCGCCACGCGCGGCTTATGGCTAGCCACCAAAATTGATGTGGAACGGATGTACTTGTAGCTACCTGTAGCAAAGCGATGAAATCGCGGAGTGAGCCCACCTGGCGTGTCGTTAAAACGCATTCGCGATTCCGTATTACAAGCTCAAGTGGGATTGGGCGGACCCCGGACAGATGGGCCAAAATAGCGACCGAATGGGCACCACAAATCACCCGAGGTAGAGGTAGACCAAAAACGAGATGGCGAAACGACCTGGACTTATTTTGTGGTGACTGGCGGGAGCATGCACAAAGCCGTGACGAGTGGCGAAAGACAGGGGAGGCCTTTGCCCAGCAGTGGGACACAATATAGGCTATACAAAAAAAATCACACTGACCAATGAATACAGGTGTCACTACAATGAAAGTTTCCGGTTCCGTTCTTTCTATTCGTGCCAGAGCCATGCAGCTTTCGTGAATCAACCTGTACATCTATCTTTTCGTGGACACTTTTTACTGAGAAGTGAGAACATGGAAATGTGTATATAAAGGATAAACCGTAGGATAAACATTAAATTCATAATAATTGACATCTGTCAAGTAACTGATGTGTTCCATTGCTGCCGGGCAGAGGGGCTACCGCGAAAACTGAAATTGGCAAAATGCGGGGATCTTTCTCTTTTACTCCAATGAATGTGTAATTAGTGACAGAGAAAAATGCCCCCAATTTGCGAACTTCGATGTTCGCGGTTATAGGCCAGGCCCCGTAGTGGCGCACATAGCTAATATAGCTAATACTCAAAAATCACATTAATTTCATTTGAGAACATGGAAAGTAAAAATTAACCTAATAAATCTTTACAAGACCTAATATAAAACTTTCTTGTAAAAAGCTACCAATCTTCCAATTCAGCCTTCACAAACGCCACCGCTGGGAGCTCACCACAGTTCACAATATGCGAATGTAACTCTGTTTCATTCTCAAAATCACCACCACATTTCGAACAAGTCAGTGCTTCTGTATTAGCTTCCATATCTTTAAGGCTTTCAGCTTCTTTACTTTCAGGTTCTACATTTTCTGTTTTAACTGGTGTCTTCATATGCACACGTTTTGTATGTTTTTTAACATCATTAACACATTTAAACATTTTGCTACAAACTCCACATGGAAAGAGCTTGACATCTACATGGGTTTTCTTGTGTTTCAACATATATTTCTTTGAGGAGAATTCCTTATTGCAAATATCACAGGTGAATATGCCTTCTGTGGAGTGGACTGCGTTTATATGTATCCTTAAATGCATAGAGCATTTGAAAGTTTTATTACAAATGTCGCATTTCTGGGCCGCTTCTGGTGGAGCATGGGTGACTCTAATATGCCTCTGTAGATTCATGTGACTTTTAAAAGTTTTTGAGCATATAGGACAGTTGACAGGATCAAAGGAATGCACCATTTCTAAATGTCTCTTCAAACTCCCTTGATCGGATAACTCTTTGTTACATATCTGACAAGTATTACTTCTTTTATTCTCGGAATGATGTCTCTCGAAATGCCAAAATAATGCTGTATTTGTCGTGAATTTTTTGTCGCACTGTGAACATGGTATATCTCCTACTTTGCACGGTTTGGCTTCAGCTTTCGCTCCTCCGTGAATGTTTCTCTCATGTCTGTTTAAAGTTTTGACTGTTTTGAAAACTTTGGAGCAGATTTTGCAAACAGCATCTTGGGAGCCTGAATGTACGTTCTGCATGTGTTTTCTAAAGCAAGCGATAGATGGCAATGTTCTCCCGCATTCGGGGCAGCGGTACATCATTCCGTCTTGAGGGTGACTCCATTTTATATGTCTCTGTAGTAACATATCTACTTTAAATTTCTTATCGCAATGTGGGCATTGTACCGATCTGTCGTCGGAAGGATGGACAAGTCTCATATGTATTTTCAAATTGTATCTACGCTTGAAAGATTTGGAGCATACACTGCAATTGACGCTTTCTTCCGGTTCCGGGTGGGAATAGAAAATATGATTGTTAAGTCGTTTTTTGTTTGAGAACACTTTACCGCAATGTTCGCAGCTCACTTCTTTTTCTTCAGCGTGAACAGAGTGAATGTGTGAGCGTAAATGACCGACAGACTTGAAAGTCCGGTAACATTTCTCACATTCAACAATATCATCTTCGGACGAATGCACAAACTTGAGATGCTGCTTCAAGTTGGCTCTGTTTTTGAAAGTATTATCACATTGTGGACATTGCAATCGGTTTATTTTTCCGTTCTCGTATACTTTACCAACTATCTCTACTGAGTTTGTTTTATCATTTTCATTGGTTGAGTCTATGTAAGGTAAAATACTTCTGTCTTCACTCTTGATGTTGAACACATGTTCCGGAGGCTGGTACGGGTTTCCACTGCTTTCCTGTTCGCAATCAACTTCAACTTTCAAATGTGCAATATCTGGTTTTATAAAGATCTGTTCTATTTCTTGATCCATATTATCTGTAAATTCAGAAAAAAAAATTAAGACAGGGGACAGATCTGGGGGACCTAAGGTAGGTGGGTAAGTTTTATTTATTTAGTTTATTAGTTTTAATTTATTTAGTATATACTTAATTTTAATAATAGTATGTATAAGTTTTGCTATTGAATAAATTACTCCTGCATAAAAATTAAGTACATATACAAATTATATTCATTTATATCCATCCAAGTTAGTACTAATTATTTGGAAATAAACGAACAATCAAATTTTGCATGGTAAATAAACTTATTCATACCAAAATACCTACTTTTTTAATAATTTAGGAAGGTGTACACTATATTTACTACATATTATATAAATAACTGCTATTAACTATGACGCTAACGCCAATGTTATAACATATCCCACCAAAAACATAAATGTAAAAAAGGAGAGCCAAGTTCAATACAAAAATTATGCTTGGCTGTGGGGCTCGCCGCAAAAAGAATGGATATCTAAATGAGTGCCACTGCCAAGTTCTATGCAAAATCCAAATATGTATTTATAGGAACAAAATAACATTATAAACAAGTATTAAACTCTATTTCTTTGCTTTATTGGATACCTATAACAATTGCTGTTATTTAAAAAAATGTGAGATCTTAAAGTAGGTTAGATTTGACTTGGCCAGTTTTCATTATATCAATCATTTTATATATATTGTAATTCTGATAAAACCTGGCCAAGCCAAATCTAACCTACTTTAAGATCTCACATTTTTTTAAATAACAGCAATTGTTATAGGTATCCAATAAAGCAAAGAAATAGAGTTTAATACTTGTTTATAATGTTATTTTGTTCCTATAAATACATATTTGGATTTTGCATAGAACTTGGCAGTGGCACTCATTTAGATATCCATTCTTTTTGCGGCGAGCCCCACAGCCAAGCATAATTTTTGTATTGAACTTGGCTCTCCTTTTTTACATTTATGTTTTTGGTGGGATATCAATACTTTTTGTAAAGAAAACTAGGCAGGTATTGAGATTTAATGTTTTTTCTTGTGTTTCCGCTGTATGGTTTTTACTTCTGTTCTTTGTATAATTATGTGGTGCCGCGCGCCGCCGATGACACACCGTTGGCCGGTTGTTTAGAGCGTATTACAAGTTTTTTGTATGGGGACACCACTTATTTTTTGACTAAACTTTATTTTCATCATCATCATCATCTCAGCCATAAGACGTCCACTGCTGAACATAGGCCTCCCCCTTAAAGCCAGAGCATCGGGGGTCGCCGGAACCTCGGGGCCGTGGTTTTACTGTGCTCTGCCTGATGGGGGGTGTATGCCATAATCGCCACGCTTGGCAGGCGGGTTGGCGATCGCAGTCGAGTACACCGAATTTGAGGGACGCTGCTGCCCGTCCACCGGTGGTCTTGGACGTAGTTTAAGGACATACCCGGGTAATATAGCAAATATAATAATACATATATTGGGGTAGTTTCAAATATCTGCTTGTAACGGTTCCAACGCTACAATAAAAAAAAAAAAATTTGTATGGGGACCCCCCCTATTTTTTAACTTTTTTTTATTTTTAGATTTTTTCCTACGCTTACACACAATAACCGAGCTGGATTCCAAATTTCATCCTTCTAGGTCATCTGGAAGTAGGTTAGGTTTAGGTAATTATATGTCAGTCCCAATAAAAAATGGTTTTTTTTGTATGGGGACCCCCCCTATTTTTAAACTTTATTTTATTTTTAGATTTTTTCCTACGGTTACACACAATAACCGAGCTGGATTCCAAATTTCATCCTTCTAGGTCATCTGGAAGTAGGTTAGGTTTAGGTACTTATATGTCAGTCCCAATAAAAAGCGGTTTTTTTGTATGGGGACCCCCCCTATTTTTTAACTTTATTTTATTTTTAGATTTTTTCCTACGGTTACACACAATAACCAAGCTGGATTCCAAATTTCATCCTTCTAGGTCATCTGGAAGTAGGTTAGGTTTAGGTACTATAAGTCATAAGTCAGTCTTAAAATTTACGACTTTTTGACCTTCATACCTTTATAACCGTTTGAGCTAGCTTCATGAAATTTGGGCTTCTAGATATCCTTATGGATATAATTAAACACACGTAGTTTTATGTGTTTACGTCAAAGATGTTTTGAGTTATAGAAGGGTCAAAAGTGGCACCAAGTGGTTCGTGTAATATTACACTCGGCGCTGGCTAGCCAGTTCCTTTGCTTGAACTTGGCTTGACACGCTGCCGCGTGTCTAGATCAGGAATACCATACGTTTTAAAGTGTTGTATATTTTTCTAATAAATCCAGTAACAGATAGCAAATTTCAGAACAAAAACCCATATAAATTAAAAAGTACAACTCAAATACAAGTTCTTGTTCAAACAGTATAGATAACGGCGAAACAAAGCACCTGACGACGCGAAATGTCGGCCTTATGGTCCTAATCTATTCCATTCATCTGGAGTTCTTAGAAACATACAATCACCGTGAAATCAACTTTATTCACACACAAATTGAAGGGACACGATCAAAACTTACGCTAGCAACGTGTCTCTGATATTAAAAACCACTGTAATTATCGATTTTCTTCTAAATTCTGTAAAGATCAACTGATAAGCAATCACCATTTCACAACAATAGGATAAAAAAAATACAAATGTCATGTCAAACGAGCTTACGTTTGAGTAGACTTTTACAATGTAAAGCTGCCATTCACGATCAAGCAGAATGGTGGATACATCTCTCTTAGTAGAAAATGGTAGAAATTAGTTTATTGTTGGATCACACTTGACGATTTGTGTAGGTTCCTTGTATGTATTGGCGGTAAATAATATTTAAAAAAAATTACAATGACCGTGAACTTTTACGATTTGGCTGTGCAGTGTGCTTACATAAATAAACTGATATTGCCAAAATCGGGTAAAAAGTAAAAACAACTAATTTGCGAACCACTTATTTTATTATCAGTTAATATTTTCAACTAATATATACAATAAAATGACTTCCTTATTCGCTAAACATAGATATAACAATAAGATAGTTAGAAAATAAGAAATATTTAAGTTAATTCTTTTGTTTAAATATATTTTTTTCTTGATATCTTGAAAGCATGTTTCTTTAGGATTCTCTGACTTAATTTTGCTATTTGCTTATTTTAATTTAATTAACAATATGTATACCTCGTAATAGGAAAAAACATATTTACATTAAGAATAAACACTCAAATAATTACAACAATACATTTTGCTAACAATTGCACACTAAGATTTACAATAGTTATCTACTTGAAAACCCACAAACGTGCCGGCACGCTCAACATACTTAAATTTCCTTTAAAATAGCACGTTTTACTTAAAGGAAATATTACATAACATTCCCAATAATCCTACGAACAACCAGCAATACAGCCTGGCAAGAGTGGCAACAATGTAGTGTCGTCCCTCTTATCTAAATTGATTTGAAAGGGACGACATTAGTGTTGCCACTTTTTAATTTCTACTCTTTTTGCCAGGCTGTGGTAACTTGTCAGAAAGTGGCAAATGTTTATCCCCAATGCCAAATGCTGATTTTATTTCTGAAATATCAAATCCATTACATTATTTTAATAGGTAACAGTGGCGGCGTGTTCACAATATAGGTCTTCGTTGGCAGGGCTAGGAACCGGTTTTTTTGAAAAACCCGAAATCACCCAATAATTTATTTTATGCTCTTTACGTAGGTCTGAATGATGTATTTAGGTAACAACATCGTATTATTAGATTGTCCTATTAAAAATGAAATAATAAACCTTAGAACGAAATAGAGCGTAATAATTAATAATACCGGTATTTTTTTTAATGAATAAAAAATCGGTTCCGAGCCTTGTCCATTGGGACAAAATAGAGTTCCTCTCCCTGTCTTTTTCTTCGGGGCTTTTAGGATAAGGTGGTCCGAAATAGGCAAGCTGGAAGGTAATCGAGTTCTATAAACGCACCGCCATTGAGGGGTGCCAGTGTAGGCCGAAACGTTAATGCAATTGAAAATTCTTGACCTTTAACCAGTATAAGTTGAACCGTCAACTTTAACCGTCCGTTACCGATTACGGTTCAAGATAAAGATAAAAAATAGTTTATTCAAGTAGCCATATTACAATGCGCTTATGAACGTCAAATAAACCTAAACCGGCTCCAACCGTACACCTCTGCCCCGAGAAGATTTAAATCCCCCAATTGGAGGAGGGTATCCCAACATGGGGCCCGCTACAAACTCGGCACTGCACCAAGAAACAGTGCTTTATCTACAATTCAATTTGTAATGGTTAATGGTCAATTGCAATTAACGTTCGGCCAACACTGATGGGTGCTATATGTACTTAATCATAAATGGTATCCTTAATATTCAACTTGCAATAAAATTATTTATTTATTTCCGTTACTCCGAGTCTGATTCATCACTATCACCCGACGATTCAGAACTCGAGACGGGCTCACACTTTATAAACTCTATCTCTTTCGGCGGCTGCCTCGGCTTCCTCCCTCTCTTTCTCACAACCGGCGTCCCATCCTCCATCACTGTCTTCACCATCATAGATATCCTCTTTAAATGCTGCTGCTCATGTCTCTGCATGTGGTTGTTTAAGTATCTCTTAATTTTAAACTTCTTCCCGCACTGCTCGCACTCGTGCTGGTAATCTGTCTCTTTCAGTTCCACGTGAACGGAATTATTGTGCCTGCGCAAGTAATGCGCGTGCGCAAATTCTTTGTCACATTTCTCGCAACGTATTTTAGGTTTGTCTGGATGAACTATCTTTTTGTGCTTCTTTAAACGAATGGCCGAATGAAAGTATTTGTCGCACAAATCGCATTTAACTTTAGTGTCTAAAGAAGAGTGGACCTGCATGTGTTCTTTTAAGTATTGGTCGTTTTTGAACTCTTTAGAACACTCAGGGCATTGCACTTTAGATTCTAAAGGCGGATGTATGTTTAATATATGTCTTTTCATATGATGACGCGACTTAAAAGTCATATCGCAGAACACACAAGGATGCCTCTCCACTTGCGAATGCTGGAAATGGAGATGCCTGTTCAAATTTAAATGGCTTTTATAATTTTTTTCACAGATAGGACATTTATATTTCTCTTTATCAAGCCTATGGCATCTATCTATATGGTATTTCAACTTATAAGGAACGTTGAATTCCTTTCCACATTCCTGACATTTAATCTCGGGTAGCGTTGCCGGATGAATCCTCTTTACATGCATGTGCAAAGCTCGTCTAGTCCTGAATTCCTGTAAGCAATATTGGCAGTAGCATTTCTCGTCTTCAGAATAATGCTTGTTCATCCTATGCATATACAAATAGTGTTTATTCTTAAAGGTTTTGTCGCAAATATCGCAGAGCACAGCGGATTCCTCAGAGGAGTGTACTCTAGTGGTGTGTAGGTATAAGTTTTGGTAGTTTTTGAACTCTTTATTGCACTTGTTGCAGATATAGCGCTTGGCGCGCTTCGGGAAGAGCACGGGCTTCCACGTGGTGAGGACAGACTCGTACATCTCGCGTTGTTCGTCGGTGAGGACGTCGCTGGTGACGGAGATGAACTTCATGTCTTTGGGCGGGGGCGCTGGCTCTGGTTGCGGCTCCATGGTCTAGAAACAAATATTTAGTCATAATTTATGGTTCAACTCTTTAGGGCCAGTTGCACCAACCACATTTGACAGACTAATCAATGTCAGCCGGTGCGCCCCGGCGCTTTACTATGAAACTTTCCATACATAAAAATTTAGCGAACACTTTAACGGTACGAACAGTTTGGTGCAACCGGCCCTTATTATTGTTATTCTAACAGATGTGTGGAAAGTTTCCATAAAGTAGGAAAAGTTCCAGGAATTTTCACAGGAAACAAAATAAGCTGTCATTTTGGAAATGGAAAATTTCGATTCCTATACAAAAATGTGAGAAGTTTTCCGATAATTTCTGAAGTGGAATTCAAAATTATGCAGTTTTCACAGCACACCAGTAGTTTACTCTGCTCCGTGAGCCAAGATACATCAGTAGCAGAGTTTGTTAGACTATTTAAATGTGCAACACATAAAAAGTGACCCAGCACACATTGAATCACTCTTGCATATTCATTAGAGTATTATTATTATTATTCAAAGCCCACTATGTCCCACTGCTGGGCAAAGGCCTCCCCCCTTTTCGTCCACTCGTCTCTATTTAGTGCAATATCTGGCCAGCCTCTCAAGAAGGAGTCCAAGTTATCCCGCCATCGCCGACGAGGCCTGCCGGCTCCCCGGCATTAGAGTGTGCGATAGAAATTTCGATTTACACGGCATCTGGTCGCTGACCTCCTAAATTTCTGAGTATTCATACTATAAGTAGTACATATAATAATATGTATTTATTATAATATTCAAAGTTTAGGTCCAAGGTTCAGTGCGGATCAAATGAGAGTCAGAATACTTTATATGTATTTATTTATACACATTTATAGAAACCACGTAAGAGACACCAGATCAAAAAGTTTGAAACTTGACTCTAATAGGTACTACAATGATAGTATTCTAGATTTTTTATGAAATAGCTACTTAAATAAGTAAATACATATCAGAAGAAATAACCAACAATTTGTCTATCTATGGATTCCTTTAAATATATTTTAGATGCAAGTCCATAATTTTTTACATAAAATCTATGTAACTATAGACCGACCGCTTAAATGAGTCCTCGCCTGCGCGGTACGGGGGCGACGGGGAAGGACGACTGAGGGCGGCGGGGAAGGTGCGGGCGCCGTACGCCTGCCGCCCGCACCTTCCCCGCCACCCAGTCGTCATTCCCGTCGCCCCGTACCGCGCAGGCGAGGACTAATTTAAGCGGTCGGTCTAACTGTTCTTATTTTTACGAAAAGATTTACATAAAGTAGAAAGAAAAACACACCAAAGCGTCTTACATAATATAATATACATTTAAGGTGTCGCAAATAAATGTAATAAATCGTTGTTTTATAAACAATCATGATTAGTTAGGGGTCATCCATTAATTACATCACACGTTTAGGGGGAGGGAGGGGGTCAAGAAAATGTGACATATTGTGACATGGGGGAGGGGGGAGACACAAACTTTGTGACGTCACTTTAACTTCATCAGGAACCGAAAATGTATTTAAATTATTTTATTCGCTGTTGATTTAAATAACAAGTTTTTAAAACGATAATCGTTTTTATTCGTTTAATTTTCTTTCCTAAGCAGTTTTGGGTTATAAAATTACTAATATTTATATCGTCAAAAATATTTTGATAAAATATTAATAATACTTACTTAGGTACTTAATTCGATTTGGCGATTTCGTAGAAAAAATGTGACGTCACACTAGGGGGGAGGGGTTTGCCAAATGTGACCAAGTGTGACAAGGAGGGGGGGAGGGGTCAAAAAACCTAGAAATTCGTGTGACGTAATTAATGGATGACCCCTTATGTTAATATGTTCAGCTGTTAACTCAAAACCCATGTAACAAGATGATTGTGATGAAAAACGTAGTACACTCGCTACCCTAGCTGCAGACATCTAAGGAATAGGTATAGGGTCATTGTGCTAGTGTTCCTCCGGTGTCAGTTTCCGTCCACTTGACGAAATATGAATATAAACCTTCATTGCTGCACAAATTTGGTCTTATTGCAATCCTTAATATCTAAACAATTTATTTATGTACATAAAAAATATATTCGCTAGAAGCTAATTTTTAATTGAATGTATTATTTGCTAATCCGTCAAGTGGACGGAAACTGACACCGGACGGTAAACTAACGCAATTACCCTACCCACTCTACCCAGTTTACAACATCCAAATAGGAAACGATTCTTTATACGAAACATGAAGCACAACAATTTTATAGCTATGACAATTCTTCTACTTGTATCTAATATTGTGTAAATTTTAATAAGTTCTACATATTATTTTTAACTATTTTTAACTATATTTGTACATTTATAGGTTTCTCATTTTGTGTTTTTCGAAGAAGCTATTTTAGACCGAGCGTTAGCGAAGGTCTCCGTTCCAGCTTGGGGTAAAAATGCTTTCGCATGTATGTCCGGATTAATACGGATGTTCTTCTCTACAAATCGCAAATTCTCAACCGATTATCGCAAAATTTTGTGACCAGGTTTCGATAGTTAAATAGTTTTTTTTGTCGATACAGATTTTGGATCTTTTTCAAAATGGCGGCGCCATACATTTATTGAGTTTTAAGCTATGCTCACAGAGCAACTAGTTTTGAAGGCGTGCTATAGTTTGTAGGTTTCTAATAGAGCCCGACGGCTAAACCTATTGTCTATTGTTAAGTAAAACCGCTCGTGCCACGTGCCACAACCACCTGCATAAAAAATACGTACTTCGGTTACTGAGTGCCGGCGAGTCGCACACTACAGAACCAGTCTAAAATGTGTCATCGAGATGCGTAACAAAGGCGCGTTATCGGAGAGCGCACCTACACTGGTTTTTTGAGCGTTGGACTAGCCCGCGCTCAGGTGCCAAATAGAATTAAGACCCTTTTTTGCAGGTAAGTAGCACGAGCGGTTTTTTTTTATTTTTATTATGAATGGGCTTACTCATGGCCACAGACTAGCCGAGGCGTAGACGTGGCCTACGATGGAGCGAGCTCGCCCAGAAGGTGCCTGATGTTCACTCTTGATTTGAAGGTTGCCGGGTTATAAGAACACGGAAATATAGACGCCGGCAAGGAATTCCATTCCTTGGCAGTGCGCATAAGGAAAGTAGAAGCAAAGCGCTTCGTGCGAATTGGTGGAATATCTACCAAGTAAGGATGGAAACCGGCCGTGCGTCTAAAAGTCCTAGTTTTACTTAACAATAGACAATAGGATTAGTCGTCGGGCTCTATTAGAAACCTACAAACTATACTAACTGCTAACATAGCTCATGGCTCCAAGTTAACATTTTTGCCCAGGCTTTGCTTGAGTTTTTCGCTCTTACTCGGAGACGGAGTCGAACTCTTATTTAATAGGATGAAATTCCGAAATACACATATTCATTAATGGTAGTAATAATGTACAATTTGCTATACATAGAACTAGATTAATTATAAAGCAAGATAGTTTTTAGGGTTCCGTACCCAAAGGGTAAAACGGGACCCTATTACTAAGACTTCGCTGTCCGTCCGTCCGTCCGTCTGTCACCAGGCTGTATTTCACGAACCGTGATAGCTAGACAGTTGAAATTTTCACAGATGATGTATTTCTGTTGCCGCTATAACAACAAATACTAAAAACAGAATAAAATAAAGATTTAAGTGGGGCTCCCATACAGCAAACGTGATTTTTGACCAAAGTTAAGCAACGTCGGGCGTGGTCAGTACTTGGATGGGTGACCGTTTTCTTTTTGCATTTTTTTCCGTTTTTTTTTTTGCATTATGGTACGGAACCCTTCGTGCGCGAGTCCGACTCGCACTTGCCCGGTTTTTATAATTATTAATAATTTACAACTTTTTTTTGTCATTACATCTCACATAATACTTTTTGCAATGCAACACATAATAGGGTAATTCGTAACTGGCCACCCTTAACTAAAAATTCTTTTTATAGGTGAATAGAATTTATTTTTAGTTTAGGATGGTCAATTACTAACAGTGATCAGTTACTGGCGAATTACCCTATACATACTGTACTGAACCCGGCGATAAATATTTCACATCGGAATTTCGGCTTCGTAGAGTATTCTCTTTCTCTCTCGTTGTCTCCAATATTCTCTTTTTAAAGACTGATGTTCAATATTTATCGCCGATTACTGTAAGTAGGTATTACCTCTATGAAATCATAGCTATCTAGTAAAAGGTGCCAGCTTCTTTAATTCTAATCTAAATTTAATCAGGTGGGTTAGAAGAAAAGTTAGCCAGATACGCAAATTTTTAAAGCTTAATTGTTTTTTTTTTCTTTTCTATAGTTAAATGAAGTCCCATAATTATGTTATTTTTATTACCTAACTATTATCAATCTCTGGTCTCCAATAGGGATGTTTCCTGTACTTAAAATAAATTATTTCAAACCGTGCACAAAATAAAGCACCAGATAATTATTAAAAAAACATAGATAGCAGCTATTTTTAAACACAATTTGTATTTAATAAATCGGATTGAAATATAAAAAGTAGGTGAATTTACCGTGACGTCACTATATTAGTTTTCATATAAATTCCATATTAGAAAATCGTTTTGACAGTTCTAAAAAAGAAGTTGATTTGACTAGTAGGAATGTAGCCTATTGACCAGAAATTTAACTAGCTAACAGGCTATGGTTCTTATAGGAACTCTGTAATAAATAAATCAATCTGCTCATGATTTTGGGATGTTTAGAATTGTGATGAGTGGTAGACAACTACAGTGCTGCGGACTGGACCCACACTACCATTGACCAAATGGACCGCGGTGAACCTTATTACAAAAGGCATAAGGTCCACCGATGGACAGTTAACAGTGTTGTTTGTACAAGCGGCATTAATTGGTTTTTTTAACTCAAGGAAAGACATTAGCTCTACTCTGATTCTGTATCAGTTTCATCTGACCCGGACTCCGAACTGGTTTCCGGCTCGCACTTAATAAACTCTATATCCTTCGGAGGCTGTTTCCTCAACCTGCCCTGCCTCTTCGGCACAGGAACCTCAATCTCCTTCCCATCTTCTCCCATAACCGTTTTCACCATCATTGATAAACTCTTCAAATGCTGCTGCTCATGCCGCTGCAAATGGTTAAGCAGATACTTTCTGATCTTGAATTTTTTGCCGCACTGGTCACACTCATGTTGGTACTGCGTCTCGTCCACTTCAACGTGAACAGCGTTGTAGTGTCTTTTCAAATAATGTGCATGCACAAATTCTTTATCACATTTGTCGCAACGGATCATAGGCTTAGGCTCTGGATGCACTATTTTCTTATGTTTCTTTAAGCGAATAGCAGAATGGAAGAACTTATCGCATATATCGCATTTCACTTTAGTCTCTAAAGACGAATGTATCTGCATGTGCTCTTTTAAATATTTCTCATTCTTAAACTCTCTAGAACATTCGGGGCAAGTTGCTTTAGATTCTAGCGGAGGATGTATGTTTAGGATATGGCGTTTCATGTGATGTTTCGACTTAAATGTCATAGGGCAGAACACGCATGGATGTCGTTTGACTTCAGCATGCTGGGTCTGTAAGTGTCTATTTAAATTTAAATTGCTCGCATATAATTTCTGGCATAACTGGCATTTGTACTGTTTCTTGTCTTTATGGCAAGCTTCTATATGGTACTTCAGCTTGTAAGGAACTGAGAATTGTTTGTCGCACACTTCACACTTGATCTCCGGTAGTGCGGCAGGATGAAACTTCTTAACATGCATGTGCAAAGCTCGACTCGTTCGGAACTCTTGCATGCAAAACTGACAGTAGCACTTCTCATCTTCAGAATAATGCTTATTCATTCTATGCATGTACAAGTAATGTTTGTTTTTGAAAGTTTTATCACATACATCGCAGACGACAGCGGAGTCTCTCGTAGAATGCACTCTGGTAGTATGCAGGTACAGGTTTTGGTAGTTCTTGAATTCCTTGTGGCATTCTGGGCATATATATCTCTTGACGGGTTGCTCGAACTCAACTGGCTTCCACGTTGACAGGACGGACTCATACATTTCTCGCTGCTCGTCCGTCAGCAGAGAACTGGTCACGCTGATGAATTTCATGTCCCGGGGTGCTGCCTCCGGCTGCGCCTCCATTTTGGCTGCTAAAAATTAATTTTGCTATTAAACCCTGGGTTTTTATTTCGAATTTTAATATAGGCAGAGGCATGATTACATAAGCTTCCTATTTTTAAAATAAAATTTAATATTGGCCACTCTAGTAAGACTTAATAAACAATATAATATATACACTTTTAAAGTGTTATTTTATAATATTGTGATTTTCTTGCTATTAGAAATGGTATAATCATGCCACTGTATAAATATGTACACATAGTTAAAGATATCATAAAAAGAAAATAAAAAGTAATAAATATTAGAAAAACATGCCATTATTTTTATTATTCATCAACATAACAAAATTTAAAGGCATTTTTAATTAATTTTACTATGTGAACATTTTATATATTCAAAAAGCCAGGGTTTAAATATGCAGCAAATAATAAGGAAGTTTATCTAACAGATCAATATCTAAAATAAATTACATTTCTTCTTAAAGTTTTATTTATTTTTAAATACAATGCCATTTTTTTTTCATAGTCTACCTTTGTACCTAACTAAACATAGAATCTACTTCAAAAGAAAATTCTCGATCTTCAACAATTTTAAAATATGACTACCTAATGTTAACTTTATTAATTATTATACTAACAACAAATAACTTGACCTTGACTACTTACACAATTTGTATATCTTCATATCATAAACTACGTATTAAAAACTATATTATTATTTTGTGTGTAAAAATAAAGAACTATAGATGTATTCAATGCTCTTGGATTTTCGTACTTTAAATATTTTTCAAGTATTTCTTTCCAAAACAATTTGCTGAATATTCAAAATATATTTTTCATGTTAACAATAACATAAATATTAGTGCATTCTTCTGCTGACTGTGTATACAAATTGAATTATGAGCAAATTTGAACAGTTAAAATCTTTTCATGTTTTTTATTATTTTTTAATTTTGATATCCCAGGCAGTGCTGCCTAGGTTATACATGATCAAATTGAATAAATATTTAATCAATTTACACAGGTGAGCGAAAATAAAATAGCTGAAGATACTTAAATTCATTCAATAAGAAACCATCTTCACATAGTAACTCCAACAACTTCGTTTTCACGTTAAACATATAACCTTCAAAAGGTAGAAACAACTACACCGCCCATAAACATATTAAACAATAATGTATATGCAAATAATCCGCCCGGCGAGGTTCTTTATCGATAAGGGAGGAACCGCGAATACCTGATATCTCGCACATAAATTCACCTCATAAAAGAAAAAAAAAATCTTACTCACCGCTTGCGACGTAGGCGCGCTGCTATAATGCAACTACTGCACTTTGCAACGTTTTCTCGACCAGCGATATTCAATGCACGAAATACACGCTCAAATCAACTTGTCGATAAAATGGTATATCCCCTTGGGGCATATTATTTTCAACCAACATGGCGTATCTACGTCTCAGCGCGAAACAACTGAGCTGATAACATTCACTTAACTCGGAAAATAGTGATTTTAAACAAATATGAGTAAATTAATTGCGCAGAATTAATATTTCAGAGCTTTTGTGATGGTAAAATGTGTAGGAGATTATACGTTTGACGTTTTAATACAAAGTGTCTTTTTTTATTCATTATGGCTTGGATGCGAGTCCTTTAAGCCAAATAAAGTGTCAAAATTAGAGGCGTTTATATGTTCATATCTGCAAGAAAAAAATAAGTAAACTATAGACGGTCAAGCAAATCTTGTCAGTAGAAAAAGGCGCGAAATTCAAATTTTCTATGAGACGATAACCCTTCGCGCCTACATTTTTCAAATTTGCTGCCTTTTTCTACTGTCAAGATCTGCTTGACCAACTATAAGATATATAGATATAAGTATCACGATCCATTAAAGTTATTCCATAACTGTTTTTTATACACGTAATCATTCGATAAAGGTCACATAAAAATGTATAAGTGCAGAACTCGCACTGAGTTAAACATGTAAAACTCCTCTACAAACTTCCGAACATAGCGAATTTGCAAATGCTTTGTGGGAAATTTTGTATATTACTAATATTTGTGTCTTATTTTAAGTTTAAAATCCATAAAATATTCACATTGAAAATGACTAAAGAAATAATAAGTTTTCGAAACTAATCTCAACTCACCTCAACTCTCAACATATTTGAAAGTTCTCACTAGATGGCGTCCCAAGCGACGATCATTCATCGATTCTAACTTTCTCATTTACTACTGCAAAACTAAACTCAAGTCGCGTAAAATGTGTAAATAATTGTTCAAAGCCATGTGCCTTACATAAGTGGATATAATAACGGATTAAATAATAAAGTAACTAACCAAACTACAAGTTCACCCACGTGTTTTCGCGCCAAAAATAGTACTTTTTCTAATTTCGACGTAGAACGTCGTTTTGGGTATTTTATAGTGAAATATAAATAAAAATGCGCGAGATAGTGCACCTGCAAGCCGGCCAGTGCGGCAATCAAATCGGATCGAAGGTTTGTTGAATAAAATACCTATTTTAATGAAATTGGGTCGTTTATTTCCAGTGGTGAGAAATCTATTTTTATGGGCGATAGCCGGTCTCTCGTAACACCTAGGCATGACTTGTCGAGTGGAAATCATAAATTTTAATTAGTAGTCACGTAATCATTGAATGTAGGAAATTGTAATGTCGCTGTGAGAATCCCGGAAACATTTTTTTTTAATGTTACGTAGTCTAGTTTTTAATTAGGTATTATGTTATGACATTTATGATGGCAAATAAGCGAATGATCCACCTGATGGTGAGCGGACCCTGTATCTAATAGGTGCTTTCATCAACTCCCTAAGGTGTCACATGCGTGTTGCCGACGTTAAAGCGGATAACTAAGATGTAGTTAACTGGTTTAGGGCAACTTGCACCATTCACTAACCCGGGGTTAACGGGTTAAACCTGAGTTATCATTGCTACCAGTACAATTTGACACTGGATGTTAGTAGTGTTTCTACTTGATAAAAACAAATTAAAATATTTCCTGGAAATAATTTAATTTGTTCAAATGCTTCATTGGATGTTAACCCGTTAGGTTTAACCGGTTAACCCCGGGTTAGTGGGTTTAGTGCAAGTGGCGCTTGACGTCACTTGCACCATTCCACTAACCCGGGTTTAGCCGGTTAAACCTGGAGTTACCATGGTTATCAGTACAATTTGACACTAGGTTAACGGTTTAACTGCTTAACCCTGTGTTAGTGGGATGGTGCAAGTGGCCCTTAGTGGTTTAAAGATTAGTATGTGAAAATTGTGGGATAATTCCGAAAATTAACTCTAATTAGATGGAATTTAGGGTAATTTTCGGATTAACCGACATTGTGAAGTAGGTACTTGGAATTAGCCGAATACACCTAACTTCAAAAAAGGAGCATACGGATTCTTAAGAGTCTGCAACCTCTATCGGACACGCCTGATGGACCTCTGAGGGGCTACCGCGAAAACCGAAATTCGCAAATTGCGGGGATCTTTCTCTTTTACTCCAATGAAGGCGTAATAAGAGTGACAAAGAAAAATGCCCGCAAATCGCGAACTTCGATTTTCGCGGTTATAGTCCTGATACGGTAACCGCTTGCCATCTGCCGGGTCGTTTGCTTGTTTGCCACCGATTTGGTATAAAATACCTAGATCGTATCGTCCGCGTCAGGTGATAATCGAAATACAGGAATACTATCACAAATACAGAGCAATAGTGAACCTTACTAATAAAAAAACAAGGTTGATTATTGTTTAATTATTTTTATGCAATTGGTAAGCATTATTGGCTAGGTTAAATTGAATCAATTTGTTGACATATTGCATTTAAATATTAACTTGACATCACTTAATAATTAATTCGTTGCCTATTTGTATTGAATACACATACTGACAATTAACTGATTCAATTCGACTTTCATATAAAAACTTGACTTACTTTCATATTATACGCATAGATTTAAGATTAGATCCTAAGCATGTAATATTGCTATGCCCTCACAGGGTCCATGTGGAACTACCCAGACATTGTAATATCTATAGAAATACCATGGTTGCAATAAATAAATATGATATGATATGATTATTATTTGCTTACGGCACCATACGGTTTACATAAAAAAATACCTACTCAACCGTTGCACGCGCAGTCATTGAAATGAATACCAATAATATTACCACAGATAGATAATATAGTATATCGGGAACTACGGTGTACATTATGCATCTCATGCGTATCGTATTTAAATCATTATGCATGCGTAACAAAATGTAGCAAAGGTTATCCGTTCAATGTAGTTAAATAAATCACACGCAGTCACGGTCGTAAGTAAACAATTACACTTTTGTAACTAACGTACATATAATGAAAATGGGTTATTTGATACAGAATATTGCGTACCAAAAAATTAAATCCTTACATAACCGCACTCAAATGGATTTATCCGTTTGGAAGCCACGACGGGGTGCCAATCTCCTGACTTCGGCCAAACTCAGCTCCGCTCGGCTCAGCATTGCTCCGAGCAATTTTTAGGGTTGGCACCACTTGACTTCCTTTTGCGTGCACGACCACAGATAAGATAATCACTTGAATTTTGACAACCCTAAATAGCCGAAAGGGATAGTGTCATGTATTAAAAAGGGATAGCATGATTCGACCCTGAACCGCTGTCAAACTTCGGTTTTGTAGGAAGCTTCCTTTCTGTACGGTAGTACTATTATTTATTCTGTGCTACGGTGTACATTATGCATCTCATGCGTATCGTATTTAAATCATTATGCATGCGTAACAAAATGTAGCAAAGGTTATCCGTTCAATATTTGTAATTTAAATCACACGCAGTCACGGTCGTAAGTAAACAATTACACTTTTGTAACTAACGTACATATAATGAAAATGGGTTATTTGATACAGAATATTGCGTATTACCAAAAAATTAAATCCTTACATAACCGCACTCAAATGGATTTATCCGTTTGGAAGCCACGACCAGGGGTGCGAAACTCCTGACTTCGGCCAAACCCGGCTCCGCTCGGCTCAGCATTGCTCCGAGCAATTTTTAGGGTTGGCACCACTTGACTTCCTTTTGCGTGCACGACCACAGATAAGATAATCACTTGATTTTTGACAACCCTAAATAGCCGACAGGGATAGTGCTATATGTTAGAAAGGGATAGCATGATTCGACCCTGAACCGCTGTCAAAGTTTGACAGTCAAACTTCGGTTTTGTAGGAAGTTTCCTTTCTGTATGGTAGTACTATTATTTATTCTGTGCCACGACACCATAGTCAGACACATATATTATACCTACCTATACATATTATTAAGCGAACAGTTGTAACAACAACCCTCTTGTAAAAAATGTATGAAAACAAGTTACAGGGACCCCTGTAGAATGTCGTATTAAACGTGATCTAATTAAGCGGGTTACTACAGTATTTTCAAACTCGATGGGTAGGATGACAGGGTGTCATATAGGTAATTATTTTGTGACCAAATAACGCAAATCTTGAAAAATCGTATTGAAAAGATTACTAAGAAACTATAGTTCGTTTTTTTTAGCATTAGAAAGAACTCCACAGAAGCAAGCCTGTAGTTTTTACCAGGCTAGTTATTTGTTAATAATTATTGAATTATCTAATGTAGCATAGTCAATACATATAATTTACTTCAAATTATTACCGCTAAAAGTGCCGGATTTGGAACCACAAGCTTACTTCTGCGAAGTTCTTTCTAATGCTAAAAAAAACGGACTATAGGATACAGGTGTTATGAATCGTCGGGAAATAATTGTGTTGTGTATTGAAACTTGAAAGCTTTCTAAGAGAAAGCACGCTAATCGAGCAAAACACTCGCGTGTTAAACCATTACGCTCATTTGCATAGCGGTTATTGTTCCCAAGTTAAAGATAAACCATTTTTAAAGTGCACCTTTCCATTCTTTCCAATGCATATTGCAGAGTAGTCAGCGATTTTGATAGTACACGCAGTGCAAGTGTTATTTTCAACGTCAAACTTCTATGAAATTATGACGTAGGTATAACACTTGCACTGCGTGTGCTATCAAAATCGTTGCAGACTTCTATTGGTCTAACTCCAGTAAACAGTCAGCGGTACAGGGGGCCTAGCTAAAGATGACAATCGCCAAAGGAAAAGAAAGTGTATAAATCTGTGTAAAAATGTCCTATTTATTTATTTAAAATAAAAACATATCAACGCGCTTTTCGGTGAAAACATCGTGAGGAAACCGGACTAATGTCAATATAATGCCTAGTTTCCCCTCTGGGTTGGAAGGTCAGGTGGCAGTCGCTTAATTTCGTAAAAACGTGCCTACGTCAATTCTTGGGTTTAGTTGTCCAGCGGACCCCAGGCTCCCATGAGGCGAGGAAGAAGAAAAACATCAACGCATAGCGCGGCATAGATATACCTATACGTATCTACAGTGCATATATCTTTCGCCATTAACATAATTACATTGTAGATAATAGTTATTTGGACAAGTGTGATGCACGTGTGGAAATCCCTCCAGTCCCTTTCCCTGTCCCTTAGTATTCCCTTCCCTCCTTAAGTATTGAGGTAAAATTATGTATTTCCTCGATATCCATAACAATATTCAACTTAAAGATACGTGACTAAAATATGTTTTTTCTTAACAATAATGCCTTTCGCCTTGAAAACAATCGTACAAACTAAGTAGTAAATGTGACCTTAACTCACTTGTTCACACCTACAACCCGTTTTAAAATGGCGTAAATACAACATATAATAATGGACATACGACGTTATGAAATAAAGTACGTTGGCGCGTATGGCTTGCGTGAAATCGTGACATCTTTCAGCGTTGTGGTGACGCAATGCGCGCCTAGGTATGTTATTATACTTATTAAGTATGTTATTGAGGAATTCATTACATATAGGCAATTAAACGTACAAATTAAATAAACATACCTATGTATAAATATAGACATATTTTTTAAGATAACTTTATTGATAGAAACAAAGAAATAAATTAACAACATTAGAATTACGTAATTTAAAATTAATTTATTTAGTAGTTTACCTATAAATACATCATAAAAATTAAATTAACCTACAAAAGGCCCGATCATAAAAAAAATGCCGCGGCCAACAGTTTGGCTTGCGGCATGGACCCCACTGGCGGCGTTACCTCTCTGTACCGCTAGGGTGAATACGCTGAGAGAGGTACGCGCCAGCCCTACGGTCTCCTGTGGAATTGACCAGCCTTCATAAATGTCTTCATGTGGGATGACCAAGGACTCAGAGTCTTAATTGCAAGCGCCGCAAACTCATATCATAGCTAGTCGTTAACTAAGGTCGAGTATTTGCGGCGCTTGAGAATCTAGGCCTGGTCTGGTCAGCCGCAGCATCAGCCTGGATGCGGGTCGCCTCGATGTGGGACTATGCGAGGGTGTCAAGTTGTCAACGCACGTCGCGTCCCACACCAGGGCTGTGTATTTGGGACCTCCACGCAGCTCAATGGCTGAGAACATTGGACATCAATTGACATACATCTATTTTCGGTGATTTATTGTATTTTTATGGCATACATACATACATCACTGGCTCAGTGACCCAAAGAGGATCTTGGCCTCTGACACAAGAGAGCGCCATTCTGCCCTATTCTGCGCCACTTCACGCCAGTTGGGTATTCCGAGGGCGGACAGGTCTTTTTGGGCTTCGTCACTCCAGCGGTTTATGGCATAAGATTAAATAAATAATAAATGGCCTTGTGTGTCCTGTTTCAGTTCTGGGAGATAATCTCGGACGAACACGGCATCGACACGACCGGTCACTACCACGGCGACAGCGACCTGCAGCTCGAGCGCATACAAGTCTACTACAACGAGGCTGCTGATGGTAGTTTTAAAATAAAATAAGTCTAATCAGTGGCGTAGCGGGGGCAGCGGGGGCGGTCCGCCCCGGGTGTCACCCTCCTATAAAAATTCGTAAAATGAAAGCGATGGAGTAAATCCTAAGCTATTTAACAAAAATTACTCTTTTTAAATATATTTTACAATTTTGATTGAATTTTGGGGTGACACCCACAATTTCCGCACCGGTGCCACCCATGCTAGCTACGCCACTGAGTCTAATGAAGTCATTGAGTCGTCAAAACAACATCAACTCATGGCGCAAAATACTAGTTTTCTGTGCTGGTTTGCCTATACGTTACGTTAGTAATAATGAAGTTCAATGAAGGAAGTGAAGCTTTTGACATTGATAAGCACATTTGGGTCGAGCTCGATCGCGTCAGATCGCAATCGATGGAGGGTACTATCGCCAATTTGCCAAATCTGAAAACGTGCAGAGGCATTATCCTTCAGAAGTAACTTTCGTCCGACTCTTTTCATGTTTGCCTGAAGTCCATAATTCTATTAATTCCATATTGTATGTGCCTTACCAACATTGTTGGCCAAAACGTTAATGCAATTGAAAATTCTTGACCATTAACCAGTATAAGTTGAGCCGTCAACTTAAATCGTCCGTTACCGTTTACGGTTCAATTTGTAATGGTTAATGGTCAATTGCAATTAACGTTCGGCCAACACTGCTTACCAAGTCGTTATTGATGATGGAACATTTATCTGCAGGAACTCGCTTCGTGCCCCGCGCCGTCCTGGTGGACCTCGAGCCTGGCACCATGGACGCCATCCGCTCTTCCACCTACGGCCAGCTGTTCCGACCTGACAACTTCGTCTTCGGCCAGAGCGGAGCCGGTGAGTCTCTCTATCTCACTTGCTCATGAGCGGTAATGGCCTGGAGACCGGCACCATGGACGCCATCCGCTCTTCCACTTACGGCCAGCTGTTCCGACCTGACAACTTCGTCTTCGGCCAGAGCGGAGCAGGTGAGACTCTTTCTCGCTTGCTCATGAGCGGTAATGGCCTGGAGCCGGCACCATGGACGCCATCCGCTCTTCCACCTACGGCCAGCTGTTCCGACCTGACAACTTCGTCTTCGGCCAGAGCGGAGCAGGTGAGACTCTTTCTCGCTTGCTCATGAGCGGTAATGGCCTGGAGCCGGCACCATGGACGCCATCCGCTCTTCCACCT